>NW_027645987.1:1800000-2395287 GCF_951394435.1 Stenella coeruleoalba | reverse complement strand
TGTTGCTTTGTTTTTTAGATGTTTCAGGAAACACCATACACTTCTCCTGAGTGTCTGTTGGCAATTTACATCCCGCCCATTAGCATAACAAGGCTCCCAGTTCTCCATGGCCTGTCCTGCCTTTCTGGATTTTACACTTTTTTCAGATGGCCCTTTTGACCGGGGAGAAGTGAGACTTCATTGTAGTGCAGATTTCCTTTGCAAGCTTGCTTGGTTGGCCAAAAAGGGCGTATGCATTTTTCCTGAATATATTCAGGAAAAAACGCATACGCCCTTTTTGGCCAAGTGCATCATTGTGGACGTTCTGCCTCTTTTCCTATGCTTTCAATGCAATTCCAGTCTACCTCCTGAAATCGGTTTCCTGCAATTCTGCCCCGCTTTCAAATCCTCTTGGCAGCCTTACTTCAGTCTATTTTTGGACGATAGCTGTCATTTATAACTCTGCAGGTTTGTGAATTGCAGTGCCCCTGAGCTCCTTTCTTCAACTCGCTTTCTTGTGACCTGGCCACAACACCGCAGGATGGCTTCAGGCCCTAATCTGGTTCCGGCCCGGCATGCTGAGCCTTTGGTTATTTCCTCTTCCTGGTGGAAATGAGAGTTAAATTTGCCCGTCCAGACACCTCCAGCTAGTCTCTCATTGGTTCTCGCTATTCCTGTTCATCTTCCGCAGAAATTGCAAACTGGGCCAAACAGGAGGTTAAAGGCGCTGACTCTCCAAGTGGGGAGAGTGTTAGTAAAGCGTCTTGAATGTTGCACCCGAGTACCAGGGGAGGAAAACTGAGACATATTTGAACACGTCTCCCGTTCACATGGTTGATCATACTTGGGTTCCACATGCATGTTTTAGCTGAAGGAAGAATACCTAAAACCTGGGTATTTGAAACCCGTGGAATGGGTACCATGCAATATGACTTCAAAGGGTCTTCATTTGCTCACCGAACCTCTCCAATCCTATCACTGCTGCGTTTATGCCCCTGTACACATGCTTGATTCTCTTTCGGAGACATAGCAATCCATAGGTTTTAAGATACTTACTAGTCAGGTACATTCTTAGGCGTTTAATATGCGGTGTTGAGTCCATTTCGTTTAGCAAGGAGTAGCTCTTGTCTATTCCATATTTGGCTTAAGGAACTTTATCTGTGCTCATTTCAATCTCTGGTTTTATGCAGCACCCCAACTCACCTTTCCCCTTAAGCAAGCATAAGTTGGTTTTCTAAATTTGAGACCCTGTTCTGTTTTGGAATGCAGTTCCTGTGTAGCCAAGTTTACATTCCGTGTATTAGTGATATCTTATGATGTTTCTTTTTCTGTGTGACTTATTTCAGTTAGAATCATCGTACCTGAATCCACTCATTATGCTGCTACGGGCCTGATGACATAGATTTCATTGCTGAGTGATACTGCATTGTACGTAAGTACCACAAGTTCTTTATCCATTTTTCACTTTCTGCGATGTTGAACTTGTACTGTAAACGAGGTTCTTGTAAACAGAGCCGTTCCAAACTTTGGGGTGGCTGTGTCTTTTTGATTTTAATTTTCCTAAGCTATAGGACCATAAGTGGAAGTGCCCTAGGCTCTGTTGCTTTGTTTTTTAGTTGTTTCAGGAAACACCATACACTTCTCCCGAGTGGTTGTTGGCAATTTACATCCCGCCCATCAGCATAACAAGGCTCCCAGTTCTCCATGGCCTGTCCTGCCTTTCTGGATTTTACACTTTTTTCAGATGGCCCTTTTGACCGGGGGGAAGTGAGACTTCATTGTAGTGCAGATTTCCTTTGCAAGCTTGCTTGGTTGGCCAAAAAGGGCGTATGCGTTTTTTCCTGAATATATTCAGGAAAAAACGCATACGCCCTTTTTGGCCAAGTGCATCATTGTGGACGTTCTGCCTCTTTTCCTATGCTTTCAATGCAATTCCAGTCTACCTCCTGAAATCGGTTTCCTGCAATTCTGCCCCGCTTTCAAGTCCTCTTGGCAGCCTTACTTCAGTCTATTTTTGGACGATAGCTGTCATTTATAACTCTGCAGGTTTGTGAATTACAGTGCCCCTGATCTCCTTTCTTCAACTCACTTTCTTGTGACCTGTCCGCAACACCGCAGGATGGCTTCAAGCCCTAATCTGGATCCGGCACGGCACGCTGAGCCTTTGGTTATTTCCTCTTCCTGGTGGGAAATGAGAGTTAAATTTGCCCGTCCAGACACCTCCAGCTAGCCTCTCATTGGTTCTCACTATTCCTGTTCATCTTCCGCAGAAATTGCAAACTGGGCCAAACAGGAGGTTAAAGGCGCTGACTCTCCAAGTGGGGAGAGTGTTAGTAAAGCGTCTGGAATGTTGCACCCGAGTACCAGGGGAGGACAACTGAGACATATTTGAACACGTCTCCCGTTCACATGGTTGATCATACTTGGGTTCCACATGCATGTTTTAGCTGAAGGAAGAATACCTAAAACCTGGGTAGTTGAAACCCGTGGAATGGGTACCATGCAATATGACTTCAAAGGGTCTTCATTTGCTCACCGAACCTCTCCATTCCTATCACTGCTGCGTTTATGCCCCTGTACACATGCTTGATTCTCTTTCGGAGACATAGCAATCCATAGGTTTTAAGATACTTACTAGTCAGGTACATTCTTAGGCGTTTAATATGCGGTGTTGAGTCCATTTCGTTGAGCAAGGAGTAGCTCTTGTCTATTCCCTATTTGGCTTAAGGAACTTTATCTGTGCTCATTTCAATCTCTGGTTTTATGCAGCACCCCAACTCACCTTTCCCCTTAAGCAAGCATAAGTTGGTTTTCTAAATTTGAGACCCTGTTCTGTTTTGGAATGCAGTTCCTGTGTAGCCAAGTTTACATTCCGTGTATTAGTGATATCTTCTGATGTTCCTTTTTCTGTGTGACTTATTTCAGTTAGAATCATCGTACCTGAATCCACTCATTATGCTGCTATGGGCCTGATGACATAGATTTCATTGCTGAGTGATACTGCATTGTACGTAAGTACCACAAGTTCTTTATCCATTTTTCACTTTCTGCGATGTTGAACTTGTACTGTAAACGAGGTTCTTGTAAACAGAGCCGTTCCAAACTTTGGGGTGGCTGTGTCTTTTTGATTTTAATTTCCCTAAGCTATAGGACCATAAGCGGAAGTGCCCTAGGCTCTGTTGCTTTGTTTTTTAGATGTTTCAGGAAACACCATACACTTCTCCTGAGTGTCTGTTGGCAATTTACATCCCACCCATTAGCATAACAAGGCTCCCAGTTCTCCATGGCCTGTCCTGCCTTTCTGGATTTTACACTTTTTTCAGATGGCCCTTTTGACCGGGGAGAAGTGAGACTTCATTGTAGTGCAGATTTCCTTTGCAAGCTTGCTTGGTTGGCCAAAAAGGGCGTATGCGTTTTTCCTGAATATATTCAGGAAAAAACGCATACGCCCTTTTTGGCCAAGTGCATCATTGTGGACGTTCTGCCTCTTTTCCTATGCTTTCAATGCAATTAAAGTCTACCTCCTGAAATCGGTTTCCTGCAATTCTGCCCCGCTTTCAAATCCTCTTGGCAGCCTTACTTCAGTCTATTTTTGGACGATAGCTGTCATTTATAACTCTGCAGGTTTGTGAATTGCAGTGCCCCTGAGCTCCTTTCTTCAACTCGCTTTCTTGTGACCTGGCCACAACACCGCAGGATGGCTCAGGCCCTAATCTGGTTCCGGCCCGGCATGCTGAGCCTTTGGTTATTTCCTCTTCCTGGTGGGAAATGAGAGTTAAATTTGCCCGTCCAGACACCTCCAGCTAGTCTCTCATTGGTTCTCGCTATTCCTGTTCATCTTCCGCAGAAATTGCAAACTGGGCCAAACAGGAGGTTAAAGGCGCTGACTCTCCAAGTGGGGAGAGTGTTAGTAAAGCGTCTGGAATGTTGCACCCGAGTACCAGGGGAGGAAAACTGAGACATATTTGAACACGTCTCCCGTTCACATGGTTGATCATACTTGGGTTCCACATGCATGTTTTAGCTGAAGGAAGAATACCTTAAACCTGGGTATTTGAAACCCGTGGAATGGGTACCATGCAATATGACTTCAAAGGGTCTTCATTTGCTCACCGAACCTCTCCAATCCTATCACTGCTGCGTTTATGCCCCTGTACACATGCTTGATTCTCTTTCGGAGACATAGCAATCCATAGGTTTTAAGATACTTACTAGTCAGGTACATTCTTAGGCGTTTAATATGCGGTGTTGAGTCCATTTCGTTGAGCAAGGAGTAGCTCTTGTCTATTCCATATTTGGCTTAAGGAACTTTATCTGTGCTCATTTCAATCTCTGGTTTTATGCAGCACCCCAACTCACCTTTCCCCTTAAGCAAGCATAAGTTGGTTTTCTAAATTTGAGACCCTGTTCTGTTCTGTAATTCAGTTCCTGTGTAGCCAAGTTTACATTCCGTGTATTACTGATATCTTATGATGTTTCTTTTTCTGTGTGACTTATTTCAGTTAGAATCATCATACCTGAATCCACTCATTGTGATGCTAAGGGCCTGATGACATAGATTTCATTGCTGAGTGATATTGCTTTGTAAGTAAATACCACAACTTCTTTATCCATTTTTCACTTTCTGCGATGTTGAACTTGTACTGTAAACGAGGTTCTTGTAAAGAGAGGCGTCCCAAACTTTGGGGTGGCTGTGTCTTTTTGATTTTAATTTCCCTAAGCTATAGGACCATAAGTGGAAGTGCCCTAGGCTCTGTTGCTTTGTTTTTTAGATGTTTCAGGAAACACCATACACTTCTCCCTAGTGTCTGTTGGCAATTTACATCCCGCCCATCAGCATAACAAGGCTCCCAGTTCTCCATGGCCTGTCCTGCCTTTCTGGATTTTACACTTTTTTCAGATGGCCCTTTTGACCGGGGGGAAGTGAGACTTCATTGTAGTGCAGATTTCCTTTGCAAGCTTGCTTGGTTGGCCAAAAAGGGCGTATGCGTTTTTTCCTGAATATATTCAGGAAAAAACGCATATGCCTTTTTTGGCCAAGTGCATCATTGTGCACCTTCTGCCTCTTTTCCTATGCTTTCAATGCAATTCCAGTCTACCTCCTGAAATCGGTTTCCTGCAATTCTGCCCCGCTTTCAAGTCCTCTTGGCAGCCTTACTTCAGTCTATTTTTGGACGATAGCTGTCATTTATATCTCTGCAGGTTTGTGAATTACAGTGCCCCTGAGCTCCTTTCTTCACCTCGCTTTCTTGTGACCTGGCCGCAACACCACAGGATGTCTTCAGGCCCTAATCTGGTTCTGGCACGGCACGATGAGCCTTTGGTTAATTCCTCTTCCTGGTGGGAAATGAGAGTTAAATTTGCCCATCCAGACACCTCCAGCTAGTCTTTCATTGGTTCTCACTATTCCTGTTCATCTTCCACAGAAATTGCAAACTGGGCCAAACAGGAAGTTAAAGGGACTGACTCTCCAAGTGGGGAGAGTGTTAGTAAAGCGTCTGGAATGTTGCACCCGAGTACCAGGGTACGAAAACTGAGACATATTTGAACACGTCTCCCGATCACATGGTTGATCATACTCTAGGTTCCACATGCATGTTTTAGATGAAGGAAGAATACCTTAAACCTGGATAGTTGAAACCCGTGGAATGGGTACCATGCAATATGACTTCAAAGGGTCTTCATTTTCTCACCGAACCTCTCCAATCCTATCACTGCTGCGTTTATGCCCCTGTACACATGCTTGATTCTCTTTCGGAGACATAGCAATCCATAGGTTTTAAGTTACTTACTAGTCAGGTGCATTCTTAGGCATTTAATATGGGGTTTTGTGTCCATTTCATTGAGCAAGGAGTAGCTCTTGTCTATTCCCTATTTGGCTTAAGGAACTTTATCTGTGCTCATTTCAATCTCTGGTTTTATGCAGCACCCCAACTCACCTTTCACCTTAAGCAAGCATAAGTTGGTTTTCTAAATTTGAGACCCTGTTCTGTTTTGGAATGCAGTTCCTGTGTAGCCAAGTTTACATTCCGTGTATTAGTGATATCTTATGATGTTTCTTTTTCTGTGTGACTTATTTCAGTTAGAATCATCGTACCTGAATCCACTCATTATGCTGCTACGGGCCTGATGACATAGATTTCATTGCTGAGTGATACTGCATTGTACGTAAGTACCACAAGTTCTTTATCCATTTTTCACTTTCTGTGATATTGAACTTGTACGGTAAACGAGGTTCTTATAAAAGGAGGCGTCCCAAACTTTGGGGTGGCTGTGTCTTTTTGATTGTAATTTCCCTAAGCTATAGGACCATAAGCAGAAGTGCCCTAGGCTCTGTTGCTTTGTTTTTTAGATGTTTCAGGAAACACCATACACTTCTCCTGAGTGTCTGTTGGCAATTTACATCCCGCCCATTAGCATAACAAGGCTCCCAGTTCTCCATGGCCTGTCCTGCCTTTCTGGATTTTACACTTTTTTCAGATGGCCCTTTTGACCGGGGAGAAGTGAGACTTCATTGTAGTGCAGATTTCCTTTGCAAGCTTGCTTGGTTGGCCAAAAAGGGCGTATGCATTTTTCCTGAATATATTCAGGAAAAAACGCATACGCCCTTTTTGGCCAAGTGCATCATTGTGGACGTTCTGCCTCTTTTCCTATGCTTTCAATGCAATTCCAGTCTACCTCCTGAAATCGGTTTCCTGCAATTCTGCCCCGCTTTCAAATCCTCTTGGCAGCCTTACTTCAGTCTATTTTTGGACGATAGCTGTCATTTATAACTCTGCAGGTTTGTGAATTGCAGTGCCCCTGAGCTCCTTTCTTCAACTCGCTTTCTTGTGACCTGGCCACAACACCGCAGGATGGCTCAGGCCCTAATCTGGTTCCGGCCCGGCATGCTGAGCCTTTGGTTATTTCCTCTTCCTGGTGGGAAATGAGAGTTAAATTTGCCCGTCCAGACACCTCCAGCTAGTCTCTCATTGGTTCTCGCTATTCCTGTTCATCTTCCACAGAAATTGCAAACTGGGCCAAACAGGAAGTTAAAGGGACTGACTCTCCAAGTGGGGAGTGTGTTAGTAAAGCGTCTGGAATGTTGCACCCGAGTACCAGGGTACGAAAACTGAGACATATTTGAACACGTCTCCCGATCACATGGTTGATCATACTCTAGGTTCCACATGCATGTTTTAGATGAAGGAAGAATACCTTAAACCTGGATAGTTGAAACCCGTGGAATGGGTACCATGCAATATGACTTCAAAGGGTCTTCATTTTCTCACCGAACCTCTCCAATCCTATCACTGCTGCGTTTATGCCCCTGTACACATGCTTGATTCTCTTTCGGAGACATAGCAATCCATAGGTTTTAAGTTACTTACTAGTCAGGTGCATTCTTAGGCATTTAATATGGGGTTTTGTGTCCATTTCATTGAGCAAGGAGTAGCTCTTGTCTATTCCCTATTTGGCTTAAGGAACTTTATCTGTGCTCATTTCAATCTCTGGTTTTATGCAGCACCCCAACTCACCTTTCACCTTAAGCAAGCATAAGTTGGTTTTCTAAATTTGAGACCCTGTTCTGTTTTGGAATGCAGTTCCTGTGTAGCCAAGTTTACATTCCGTGTATTAGTGATATCTTATGATGTTTCTTTTTCTGTGTGACTTATTTCAGTTAGAATCATCGTACCTGAATCCACTCATTATGCTGCTACGGGCCTGATGACATAGATTTCATTGCTGAGTGATACTGCATTGTACGTAAGTACCACAAGTTCTTTATCCATTTTTCACTTTCTGTGATATTGAACTTGTACGGTAAACGAGGTTCTTATAAAAGGAGGCGTCCCAAACTTTGGGGTGGCTGTGTCTTTTTGATTGTAATTTCCCTAAGCTATAGGACCATAAGCGGAAGTGCCCTAGGCTCTGTTGCTTTGTTTTTTAGATGTTTCAGGAAACACCATACACTTCTCCTGAGTGTCTGTTGGCAATTTACATCCCGCCCATTAGCATAACAAGGCTCCCAGTTCTCCATGGCCTGTCCTGCCTTTCTGGATTTTACACTTTTTTCAGATGGCCCTTTTGACCGGGGAGAAGTGAGACTTCATTGTAGTGCAGATTTCCTTTGCAAGCTTGCTTGGTTGGCCAAAAAGGGCGTATGCATTTTTCCTGAATATATTCAGGAAAAAACGCATACGCCCTTTTTGGCCAAGTGCATCATTGTGGACGTTCTGCCTCTTTTCCTATGCTTTCAATGCAATTCCAGTCTACCTCCTGAAATCGGTTTCCTGCAATTCTGCACCGCTTTCAAATCCTCTTGGCAGCCTTACTTCAGTCTATTTTTGGACGATAGCTGTCATTTATAACTCTGCAGGTTTGTGAATTGCAGTGCCCCTGAGCTCCTTTCTTC
Organism: Stenella coeruleoalba; assembly: GCF_951394435.1. NCBI lineage: Eukaryota > Metazoa > Chordata > Mammalia > Artiodactyla > Delphinidae > Stenella > Stenella coeruleoalba. The sequence continues at coordinate 2,386,913 of NW_027645987.1, read as the reverse complement.
AACTCGCTTTCTTGTGACCTGGCCACAACACCGCAGGATGGCTTCAGGCCCTAATCTGGTTCCGGCCCGGCATGCTGAGCCTTTGGTTATTTCCTCTTCCTGGTGGGAAATGAGAGTTAAATTTGCCCGTCCAGACACCTCCAGCTAGTCTCTCATTGGTTCTCGCTATTCCTGTTCATCTTCCGCAGAAATTGCAAACTGGGCCAAACAGGAGGTTAAAGGCGCTGACTCTCCAAGTGGGGAGAGTGTTAGTAAAGCGTCTTGAATGTTGCACCCGAGTACCAGGGGAGGAAAACTGAGACATATTTGAACACGTCTCCCGTTCACATGGTTGATCATACTTGGGTTCCACATGCATGTTTTAGCTGAAGGAAGAATACCTAAAACCTGGGTATTTGAAACCCGTGGAATGGGTACCATGCAATATGACTTCAAAGGGTCTTCATTTGCTCACCGAACCTCTCCAATCCTATCACTGCTGCGTTTATGCCCCTGTACACATGCTTGATTCTCTTTCGGAGACATAGCAATCCATAGGTTTTAAGATACTTACTAGTCAGGTACATTCTTAGGCGTTTAATATGCGGTGTTGAGTCCATTTCGTTTAGCAAGGAGTAGCTCTTGTCTATTCCATATTTGGCTTAAGGAACTTTATCTGTGCTCATTTCAATCTCTGGTTTTATGCAGCACCCCAACTCACCTTTCCCCTTAAGCAAGCATAAGTTGGTTTTCTAAATTTGAGACCCTGTTCTGTTTTGGAATGCAGTTCCTGTGTAGCCAAGTTTACATTCCGTGTATTAGTGATATCTTATGATGTTTCTTTTTCTGTGTGACTTATTTCAGTTAGAATCATCGTACCTGAATCCACTCATTATGCTGCTACGGGCCTGATGACATAGATTTCATTGCTGAGTGATACTGCATTGTACGTAAGTACCACAAGTTCTTTATCCATTTTTCACTTTCTGCGATGTTGAACTTGTACTGTAAACGAGGTTCTTGTAAACAGAGCCGTTCCAAACTTTGGGGTGGCTGTGTCTTTTTGATTTTAATTTTCCTAAGCTATAGGACCATAAGTGGAAGTGCCCTAGGCTCTGTTGCTTTGTTTTTTAGTTGTTTCAGGAAACACCATACACTTCTCCCGAGTGGTTGTTGGCAATTTACATCCCGCCCATCAGCATAACAAGGCTCCCAGTTCTCCATGGCCTGTCCTGCCTTTCTGGATTTTACACTTTTTTCAGATGGCCCTTTTGACCGGGGGGAAGTGAGACTTCATTGTAGTGCAGATTTCCTTTGCAAGCTTGCTTGGTTGGCCAAAAAGGGCGTATGCGTTTTTTCCTGAATATATTCAGGAAAAAACGCATACGCCCTTTTTGGCCAAGTGCATCATTGTGGACGTTCTGCCTCTTTTCCTATGCTTTCAATGCAATTCCAGTCTACCTCCTGAAATCGGTTTCCTGCAATTCTGCCCCGCTTTCAAGTCCTCTTGGCAGCCTTACTTCAGTCTATTTTTGGACGATAGCTGTCATTTATAACTCTGCAGGTTTGTGAATTACAGTGCCCCTGATCTCCTTTCTTCAACTCACTTTCTTGTGACCTGGCCGCAACACCGCAGGATGGCTTCAAGCCCTAATCTGGATCCGGCACGGCACGCTGAGCCTTTGGTTATTTCCTCTTCCTGGTGGGAAATGAGAGTTAAATTTGCCCGTCCAGACACCTCCAGCTAGCCTCTCATTGGTTCTCACTATTCCTGTTCATCTTCCGCAGAAATTGCAAACTGGGCCAAACAGGAGGTTAAAGGCGCTGACTCTCCAAGTGGGGAGAGTGTTAGTAAAGCGTCTGGAATGTTGCACCCGAGTACCAGGGGAGGACAACTGAGACATATTTGAACACGTCTCCCGTTCACATGGTTGATCATACTTGGGTTCCACATGCATGTTTTAGCTGAAGGAAGAATACCTAAAACCTGGGTAGTTGAAACCCGTGGAATGGGTACCATGCAATATGACTTCAAAGGGTCTTCATTTGCTCACCGAACCTCTCCATTCCTATCACTGCTGCGTTTATGCCCCTGTACACATGCTTGATTCTCTTTCGGAGACATAGCAATCCATAGGTTTTAAGATACTTACTAGTCAGGTACATTCTTAGGCGTTTAATATGCGGTGTTGAGTCCATTTCGTTGAGCAAGGAGTAGCTCTTGTCTATTCCATATTTGGCTTAAGGAACTTTATCTGTGCTCATTTCAATCTCTGGTTTTATGCAGCACCCCAACTCACCTTTCCCCTTAAGCAAGCATAAGTTGGTTTTCTAAATTTGAGACCCTGTTCTGTTTTGGAATGCAGTTCCTGTGTAGCCAAGTTTACATTCCGTGTATTAGTGATATCTTCTGATGTTCCTTTTTCTGTGTGACTTATTTCAGTTAGAATCATCGTACCTGAATCCACTCATTATGCTGCTATGGGCCTGATGACATAGATTTCATTGCTGAGTGATACTGCATTGTACGTAAGTACCACAAGTTCTTTATCCATTTTTCACTTTCTGCGATGTTGAACTTGTACTGTAAACGAGGTTCTTGTAAACAGAGCCATTCCAAACTTTGGGGTGGCTGTGTCTTTTTTATTTTAATTTCCCTAAGCTATAGGACCATAAGTGGAAGTGCCCTAGGTTCTGTTGCTTTGTTTTTTAGATGTTTCAGGAAACACCATACACTTCTCCCGAGTGGTTGTTGGCAATTTACATCCCGCCCATCAGCATAACAAGGCTCCCAGTTCTCCATGGCCTGTCCTGCCTTTCTGGATTTTACACTTTTTTCAGAGGGCCCTTTTGACCGGGGGGAAGTGAGACTTCATTGTAGTGCAGATTTCCTTTGCAAGCTTGCTTGGTTGGCCAAAAAGGGCGTATGCGTTTTTTCCTGAATATATTCAGGAAAAAACGCATACGCCCTTTTTGGGAAAGTGCATTATTGTGTACGTTCTGCCTCTTTTCCTATGCTTTCAATGCAATTCCAGTCTACCTCCTGAAATCGGTTTCCTGCAATTCTGCCCCGCTTTCAAGTCCTCTTGGCAGCCTTACTTCAGTCTATTTTTGGACGATAGCTGTCATTTATAACTCTGCAGGTTTGTGAATTACAGTGCCCCTGAGCTCCTTTCTTCAACTCGCTTTCTTGTGAGCTGGCCGCAACACCGCAGGATGGCTTCAGGCCCTAATCTGGTTCCGGCACGGCACACTGAGCCTTTGGTTATTTCCTCTTCCTGGTGGGAAATGAGAGTTAAATTTGCCCGTCCAGACACCTCCAGCTAGCCTCTCATTGGTTCTCGCTATTCCTGTTCATCTTCCGCAGAAATTGCAAACTGGGCCAAACAGGAGGTTAAAGGCGCTGACTCTCCAAGTGGGGAGAGTGTTAGTAAAGCGTCTGGAATGTTGCACCCGAGTACCAGGGGAGGAAAACTGAGACATATTTGAACACGTCTCCCGTTCACATGGTTGATCATACTTGGGTTCCACATGCATGTTTTAGCTGAAGGAAGAATACCTAAAACCTGGGTAGTTGAAACCCGTGGAATGGGTACCATGCAATATGACTTCAAAGGGTCTTCATTTGCTCACCGAACCTCTCCAATCCTATCACTGCTGCGTTTATGCCCCTGTACACATGCTTGATTCTCTTTCGGAGACATAGCAATCCATAGGTTTTAAGATACTTACTAGTCAGGTACATTCTTAGGCGTTTAATATGCGGTGTTGAGTCCATTTCGTTGAGCAAGGAGTAGCTCTTGTCTATTCCATATTTGGCTTAAGGAACTTTATCTGTGCTCATTTCAATCTCTGGTTTTATGCAGCACCCAAACTCACCTTTCCTCTTAAGCAAGCATAAGTTGGTTTTCTAAATTTGAGACCCTGTTCTGTTCTGTAATTCAGTTCCTGTGTAGCCAAGTTTCCATTCCGTGTATTACTGATATCTTATGATGTTTCTTTTTCTGTGTGACTTATTTCAGTTAGAATCATCATACCTGAATCCACTCATTGTGCTGCTAAGGGCCTGATGACACAGATTTCATTGCTGAGTGATATTGCTTTGTAAGTAAATACCACAACTTCTTTATCCATTTTTCACTTTCTGCGATGTTGAACTTGTACTGTAAACGAGGTTCTTGTAAACAGAGCCGTTCCAAACTTTGGGGTGGCTGTGTCTTTTTGATTTTAAATTCCCTAAGCTATAGGACCATAAGTGGAAGTGCCCTAGGCTCTGTTGCTTTGTTTTTTAGATGTTTCAGGAAACACCATACACTTCTCCCAAGTGGTTGTTGGCAATTTACATCCCGCCCATCAGCATAACAAGGCTCCCAGTTCTCCATGACCTGTCCTGCCTTTCTGGATTTTACACTTTTTTCAGATGGCCCTTTTGACCGGGGGGAAGTGAGACTTCATTGTAGTGCAGATTTCCTTTGCAAGCTTGCTTGGTTGGCCAAAAAGGGCGTATGCGTTTTTTCCTGAATATATTCAGGAAAAAATGCATACGCCCTTTTTGGCCAAGTGCATCATTGTGGACGTTCTGCCTCTTTTCCTATGCTTTCAATGCAATTCCAGTCTACCTCCTGAAATCGGTTTCCTGCAATTCTGCCCCGCTTTCAAGTCCTCTTGGCTGCCTTACTTCAGTCTATTTTTGGACGATAGCTGTCATTTATAACTCTGCAGGTTTGTGAATTACAGTGCCCCTGAGCTCCTTTCTTCAACTCGCTTTCTTGTGAGCTGGCCGCAACACCGCAGGATGGCTTCAGGCCCTAATCTGGTTCCGGCATGGCATGCTGAGCCTTTGGTTAATTCCTCTTCCTGGTGGGAAATGAGAGTTAAATTTGCCCGTCCAGACACCTCCAGCTAGTCTCTCATTGGTTCTCGCTATTCCTGTTCATCTTCCGCAGAAATTGCAAACTGGGGCAAACAGGAGGTTAAAGGCACTGACTCTCCAAGTAGGGAGAGTGTTAGTAAAGCGTCTGGAATGTTGCACCCGAGTACCAGGGTACGAAAACTGAGACATATTTGAACACGTCTCCCGATCACATGGTTGATCATACTCTAGCTTCCACATGCATGTTTTAGCTGAAGGAAGAATACCTTAAACCTGGAGAGTTGAAACCCGTGGAATGGGTACCATGCAATATGACTTCAAAGGGTCTTCATTTGCTCACCGAACCTCTCCAATCCTATCACTGCTGCGTTTATGCCCCTGTACACATGCTTGATTCTCTTTTGGAGACATAGCAATCCATAGGTTTTAAGATACTTACTAGTCAGGTACATTCTTAGGCGTTTAATATGCGGTGTTGAGTCCATTTCGTTGAGCAAGGAGTAGCTCTTGTCTATTCCATATTTGGCTTAAGGAACTTTATCTGTGCTCATTTCAATCTCTGGTTTTATGCAGCACCCCAACTCACCTTTCCCCTTAAGCAAGCATAAGTTGTTTTTCTAAATTTGAGACCCTGTTCTGTTCTGTAATTCAGTTCCTGTGTAGCCAAGTTTCCATTCCGTGTATTACTGATATCTTATGATGTTTCTTTTTCTGTGTGACTTATTTCAGTTAGAATCATCATACCTGAATCCACTCATTGTGCTGCTAAGGGCCTGATGACACAGATTTCATTGCTGAGTGATATTGCTTTGTAAGTAAATACCACAACTTCTTTATCCATTTTTCACTTTCTGCGATGTTGAACTTGTACTGTAAACGAGGTTCTTGTAAACAGAGGCGTCCCAAACTTTGGGGTGGCTGTGTCTTTTTGATTTTAAATTCCCTAAGCTATAGGACCATAAGTGGAAGTGCCTTAGGCTCTGTTGCTTTGTTTTTTAGATGTTTCAGGAAACACCATACACTTCTCCAGAGTGGCTGTTGGCAATTTACATCCCGCCCATCAGCATAACAAGGCTCCCAGTTCTCCATGGCCTGTCCTGCCTTTCTGGATTTTACACTTTTTTCAGATGGCCCTTTTGACCGGGGGGAAGTGAGACTTCATTGTAGTGCAGATTTCCTTTGCAAGCTTGCTTGGTTGGCCAAAAAGGGCGTATGCGTTTTTTCCTGAATATATTCAGGAAAAAACGCATACGCCCTTTTTGGCCAAGTGCATCATTGTGGACGTTCTGCCTCTTTTCCTATGCTTTCAATGCAATTCCAGTCTACCTCCTGAAATCGGTTTCCTGCAATTCTGCCCCGCTTTCAAGTCCTCTTGGCAGCCTTACTTCAGTCTATTTTTGGACGATAGCTGTCATTTATAACTCTGCAGGTTTGTGAATTACAGTGCCCCTGAGCTCCTTTCTTCAACTCGCTTTCTTGTGACCTGGCCGAACACCGCAGGATGGCTTCAGGCCCTAATCTGGTTCTGGCACGGCATGCTGAACCTTTGTTTATTTCCTCCTCCTGGTGGGAAATGAGAGTTAAATTTGCCCGTCCAGACACCTCCAGCTAGCCTCTCATTGGTTCTCGCTATTCCTGTTCATCTTCCGCAGAAATTGCAAACTGTGCCAAACAGGAGGTTAAAGGCGCTGACTCTCCAAGTGGGGAGAGTGTTAGTAAAGCGTCTGGAATGTTGCACCCGAGTACCAGGGGAGGAAAACTGAGACATATTTGAACACGTCTCCCGATCACATGGTTGATCATACTCTGGGTTCCACTTGCATGTTTTAGCTGAAGGAAGAATACTTTAAACCTGCAGAGTTGAGACCCGTGGAATGGGTCCCATGCAATATGACTTCAAAGGGTCTTCATTTGCTCACCGAACCTCTCCAATCCTATCACTGCTGCGTTTATGCCCCTGTACACACGCTTGATTCTCTTTTGGAGACATAGCAATCCATAGGTTTTAAGATACTTACTAGTCAGGTACATTCTTAGGCGTTTAATATGGGGTGTTGAGTCCATTTCGTTGAGCAAGGAGTAGCTCTTGTCTATTCCATATTTGGCTTAAGGAACTGTATCTGTGCTCATTTCAATCTCTGGTTTTATGAAGCACCCCAACTCACCTTTCCCCTTAAGCAAGCATAAGTTGCTTTTCTAAATTTGAGACCCTGTTCTGTTTTCGATTTCAGTTCCTGTGTAGCCAAGTTTACATTCTGTGTATTAGTGATATCTTATGATATTTCTTTTTCTGTGTGACTTATTTCAGTTAGAATCATCGTACCTGAATCCACTCATTATGCTGCTATGGGCCTGATGACATAGATTTCATTGCTGAGTGATACTGCATTGTACCTAAGTACCACAAGTTCTTTATCCATTTTTCACTTTCTGCGATGTTGAACTTGTACTGTAAACGAGGTTCTTGTAAACAGAGGCCTCCCAAACTTTGGGGTGGCTGTGTCTTTTTGATTTTAATTTCCCTAAGCTATAGGACCATAAGTGGAAGTGCCCTAGGCTCTGTTGCTTTGTTTTTTAGATGTTTCAGGAAACACCATACACTTCTCCCGAGCGGTTGTTGGCAATTTACATCCCGCCCATCAGCATAACAAGGCTCCCAGTTCTCCATGGCCTGTCCTGCCTTTCTGGATTTTACACTTTTTTCAGATGGCCCTTTTGACCGGAGGGAAGTGAGACTTCATTGTAGTGCAGATTTCCTTTGCAAGCTTGCTTGGTTGGCCAAAAAGGGCGTATGCGTTTTTTCCTGAATATATTCAGGAAAAAATGCATACGCCCTTTTTGGCCAAGTGCATCATTGTGGACGTTCGGCCTCTTTTCCTATGCTTTCAATGCAATTCCAGTCTACCTCCTGAAATCGGTTTCCTGCAATTCTGCCCCGCTTTCAAGTCCTCTTGGCAGCCTTACTTCAGTGTATTTTTGGACGATAGCTGTCATTTATAACTCTGCAGGTTTGTGAATTACAGTGCCCCTGAGCTCCTTTCTTCAACTCGCTTTCTTGTGAGCTGGCCGCAACACCGCAGGATGGCTTCAGGCCCTAATCTGGTTCCGGCACGGCACGCTGAGCCTTTGGTTAATTCCTCTTCCTGGTGGGAAATGAGAGTTAAATTTGCCCGTCCAGACAACTCCAGCTAGTCTCTCATTGGTTCTCGCTATTGCTGTTCATCTTGCGCAGAAATTGCAAACTGGGGCAAACAGGAGGTTAAAGACACTGATTCTCCAAGTAGGGAGAGTGTTAGTAAAGCGTCTGGAATGTTGCACCCGAGTACCAGGGTACGAAAACTGAGACATATTTGAACACGTCTCCCGATCACATGGTTGATCATACTCTAGGTTCCACATGCATGTTTTAGCTGAAGGAAGAATACCTAAAACCTGGGTAGTTGAAACCCGTGGAATGGGTACCATGCAGTATGACTTCAAAGGGTCTTCATTTGCTCACCGAACCTCTCCAATCCTATCACTGCTGCGTTTATGCCCCTGTACACATGCTTGATTCTCTTTCAGACACATAGCAATCCATAGGTTTTAAGATACTTACTAGTCAGGTACATTCTTAGGCGTTTAATATGCGGTGTTGAGTCCATTTCGTTGAGCAAGGAGTAGCTCTTGTCTATTCCATATTTGGCTTAAGGAACTTTATCTGTGCTCATTTCAATCTCTGGTTTTATGCAGCAAACCAACTCACCTTTCCCCTTAAGCAAGCATAAGTTGGTTTTCTAAATTTGAGAACCTGTTCTGTTTTGGAATTCAGTTCCTGTGTAGCCAAGTTTACATTCCGTGTATTAGTGATATCTTATGATGTTTCTTTTTCTGTGTGACTTATTTCAGTTAGAATCATCGTACCTGAATCCACTCATTATGCTGCTACGGGCCTGATGACATAGATTTTATTGCTGAGTGATACTGCATTGTACGTAAGTACCACAAGTTCTTTATCCATTTTTCACTTTCTGCGATGTTGAAATTGTACTGTAAACGAGGTTCTTGTAAACAGAGCCGTTCCAAACTTTGGGGTGGCTGTGTCTTTTTGATTTTAATTTCCCTAAGCTATAGGACCATAAGTGGCAGTGCCCTAGGCTCTGTTGCTTTGTTTTTTAGATGTTTCAGGAAACACCATACACTTCTCCCGAGTGGTTGTTGGCAATTTACATCCCGCCCATCAGCATAACAAGGCTCCCAGTTCTCCATGGCCTGTCCTGCCTTTCTGGATTTTACACTTTTTTCAGATGGCCCTTTTGACCGGGGGGAAGTGAGACTTCATTGTAGTGCAGATTTCCTTTGCAAGCTTGCTTGGTTGGCCAAAAAGGGCGTATGCGTTTTTTCCTGAATATATTCAGGAAAAAACGCATACGCCCTTTTTGGCCAAGTGCATCATTGTGGACGTTCTGCCTCTTTTCCTATGCTTTCAATGCAATTCCAGTCTACCTCCTGAAATCGGTTTCCTGCAATTCTGCCCCGCTTTCAAGTCCTCTTGGCAGCCTTACTTCAGTCTATTTTTGGACGATAGCTGTCATTTATAACTCTGCAGGTTTGTGAATTACAGTGCCCCTGAGCTCCTTTCTTCAACTCGGTTTCTTTTGAGCTGGCCACAACACCGCAGGATGGCTTCAGGCCCTAATCTGGTTCCGGTACGGGATGCTGAGCCTTTGGTTATTTCTTCTTCCTGTTGGGAAATGAGAGTTAAATTTGCCCGTCCAGACACCTCCAGCTAGCCTCTCATTGGTTCTCGCTATTCCTGTTCATCTTCCGCAGAAATTGCAAACTGTGCCAAACAGGAGGTTAAAGGCGCTGACTCTCCAAGTGGGGAGAGTGTTAGTAAAGCGTCTGGAATGTTGCACCCGAGTACCAGGGGAGGAAAACTGAGACATATTTGACCACGTCTCCCGATCACATGGTTGATCATACTCTGGGTTCCACATGCATGTTTTAGCTGAAGGAAGAATACCTAAAATCTGGGTAGTTGAAACCCGTGGAATGGGTACCATGCAATATGACTTCAAAGGGTCTTCATTTGCTCACCGAACCTCTCCAATCCTATCACTGCTGCGTTTATGCCGCTGTACACATGCTTGATTCTCTTTCGGAGACATAGCCATCCATAGGTTTTACGATACTTACTAGTCAGGTACATTCTTAGGCGTTTAATATGCGGTGTTGAGTCCATTTCGTTGAGCAAGAGGTAGCTCTTGTCTATTCCATATTTGGCTTAAGGAACTTTATCTGTGCTCATTTCAATCTCTGGTTTTATGCAGCAACCCAACTCACCTTTCCCCTTAAGCAAGCATAAGTTGGTTTTCTAAATTTGAGAACCTGTTCTGTTTTGGAATTAGGTTCCTGTGTAGCCAAGTTTACATTCTGTGTATTAGTGATATCTTATGATGTTTCTTTTTCTGTGTGACTTATTTCAGTTAGAATCATCGTACCTGAATCTACTCATTATGCTGCTACGGGCCTGATGACATAGATTTCATTGCTGAGTGATACTGCATTGTACGTAAGTACCACAAGTTCTTTATCCATTTTTCACTTTCTGCGATGTTGAACTTGTACTGTAAACGAGGTTCTTGTAAACAGAGCCGTTCCAAACTTTGGGGTGGCTGTGTCTTTTTGATTTTAATTTCCCTAAGCTATAGGACCATAAGTGGAAGTGCCCTAGGCTCTGTTGCTTTGTTTTTTAGATGTTTCAGGAAACACCATACACTTCTCCCGAGTGTCTGTTGGCAATTTACATCCCGCCCATCAGCATAACAAGGCTCCCAGTTCTCCATGGCCTGTCCTGCCTTTCTGGATTTTACACTTTTTTGAGATGGCCCTTTTGACCGGGGGGAAGTGAGACTTCATTGTAGTGCAGATTTCCTTTGCAAGCTTGCTTGGTTGGCCAAAAAGGGCGTATGCGTTTTTTCCTGAATATATTCAGGAAAAAACGCATACGCCCTTTTTGGCCAAGTGCATCATTGTGGACGTTCTGCCTCTTTTCCTATGCTTTCAATGCAATTCCAGTCTACCTCCTGAAATCGGTTTCCTGCAATTCTGCCCCGCTTTCAAGTCCTCTTGGCAGCCTTACTTCAGTCTATTTTTGGACGATAGCTGTCATTTATAACTCTGCAGGTTTGTGAATTACAGTGCCCCTGAGCTCCTTTCTTCAACTCGCTTTCTTGTGACCTGGCCGCAACACCGCAAGATGGCTTCAGGCCCTAATCTGGTTCCGGCACGGCATGCTGAGCCTTTGGTTAATTCCTCTTCCTGGTGGGAAATGAGAGTTAAATTTGCCCGTTCAGACACCTCCAGCTAGTCTCTCATTGGTTCTCGCTATTCCTGTTCATCTTCCGCAGAAATTGCAAACTGGGCCAAACAGGAGGTTAAAGGGACTGACTCTCCAAGTCGGGAGAGTGTTAGTAAAGCGTCTGGAATGTTGCACCCGAGTACCAGGGGAGGAAAACTGAGACATATTTGAACACGTCTCCCGTTCACATGGTTGATCATACTCTGGGTTCCACATGCATGTTTTAGCTGAAGGAAGAATACCTTAAACCTGGAGACTTGAGACCCGTGGAATGGGTACCATGCAATATGACTTCAAAGGGTCTTCATTTGCTCACCGAACCTCTCCAATCCTATCACAGCTGGGTTTATGCCCCTGTACACACGCTTGATTCTCTTTTGGAGACATAGCAATCCATAGGTTTTAAGATACTTACTAGTCAGGTACATTCTTAGGCGTTTAATATGGGGTGTTGAGTCCATTTCGTTGAGCAAGGAGTAGCTCTTGTCTATTCCATATTTGGCGTAAGGAACTGTATCTGTGCTCATTTCAATCTCTGGTTTTATGCAGCACCCCAACTCACCTTTCCCCTTAAGCAAGCATAAGTTGGTTTTCTAAATTTGAGACCCTGTTCTGTTTTGGAATGCAGTTCCTGTGTAGCCAAGTTTACATTCCGTGTATTAGTGATATCTTATGATGTTTCTTTTTCTGTGTGACTTATTTCAGTTAGAATCATCGTACCTGAATCCACTCATTATGCTGCTACGGGCCTGATGACATAGATTTCATTGCTGAGTGATACTGCGTTGTAAGTAAATACCACAAGTTCTTTATCCATTTTTCACTTTCTGCGGTGTTGAACTTGTACTGTAAACGAGGTTCTTGTAAACAGAGGCGTCCCAAACTTTGGGGTGGCTGTGTCTTTTTGATTTTAATTTCCCTAAGCTGTAGGACCATAAGTGGCAGTGCCCTAGGCTCTGTTGCTTTGTTTTTTAGATGTTTCAGGAAACACCATACACTTCTCCCGAGTGTCTGTTGGCAATTTACATCCCGCCCATCAGCATAACAAGGCTCCCAGTTCTCCATGGCCTGTCCTGCCTTTCTGGATTTTACACTTTTTTGAGATGGCCCTTTTGACCGGGGGGAAGTGAGACTTCATTGTAGTGCAGATTTCCTTTGCAAGCTTGCTTGGTTGGCCAAAAAGGGCGTATGCGTTTTTTCCTGAATATATTCAGGAAAAAACGCATACGCCCTTTTTGGCCAAGTGCATCATTGTGGACGTTCTGCCTCTTTTCCTATGCTTTCAATGCAATTCCAGTCTACCTCCTGAAATCGGTTTCCTGCAATTCTGCCCCGCTTTCAAGTCCTCTTGGCAGCCTTACTTCAGTCTATTTTTGGACGATAGCTGTCATTTATAACTCTGCAGGTTTGTGAATTACAGTGCCCCTGAGCTCCTTTCTTCAACTCGCTTTCTTGTGACCTGGCCGCAACACCGCAGGATGGCTTCAGGCCCTAATCTGGTTCCGGCACGGCATGCTGAGCCTTTGGTTATTTCCTCATCCTGGTGGGAAATGAGAGTTAAATTTGCCCGTCCAGACACCTCCAGCTAGTCTCTCATTGGTTCTCGCTATTCCTGTTCATCTTCCGCAGAAATTGCAAACTGGGCCAAACAGGAGGTTAAAGGCGCTGACTCTCCAAGTGGGGAGAGTGTTAGTAAAGCGTCTGGAATGTTGCACCCGAGTACCAGGGGAGGAAAACTGAGACATATTTGAACACGTCTCCCGTTCACACGGTTGATCATACTCTGGGTTCCACCTGCATGTTTTAGCTGAAGGAAGAATACTTTAAACCTGCAGAGTTGAGACCCATGGAATGGGTACCATGCAATATGACTTCAAAGGGTCTTCATTTGCTCACCGAACCTCTCCAATCCTATCACTGCTGCGTTTATGCCCCTGTACACATGCTTGATTCTCTTTTGGAGACATAGCAATCCATAGGTTTTAAGATACTTACTAGTCAGGTACATTCTTAGGCGTTTAATATGGGATGTTGAGTCCATTTCGTTGAGCAAGGAGTAGCTCTTGTCTATTCCATATTTGGCTTAAGGAACTTTATCTGTGCTCATTTCAATCTCTGGTTTTATGCAGCACCCCAACTCACCTTTCACCTTAAGCAAGCATAAGTTGCTTTTCTAAATTTGAGACCCTGTTCTGTTTTGGAATTCATTTCCTGTGTATCCAAGTTTACATTCTGTGTATTAGTGATATCTTATGATGTTTCTTTTTCTGTTTGACTTATTTCAGTTAGAATTATCGTACCTGAATCCACTCATTATGCTGCTACGGGCCTGATGACATAGATTTCATTGCTGAGTGATACTGCATTGTACATAAGTACCACAAGTTCTTTATCCATTTTTCACTTTCTGTGATATTGAACTTGTACGGTAAACGAGGTTCTTGTAAACAGAGGCGTCCCAAACTTTGGGGTGGCTGTGTCTTTTTTATTTTAATTTCCCTAAGCTATAGGACCATAAGTGGAAGTGCCCTAGGCTCTGTTGCTTTGTTTTTTAGATGTTTCAGGAAACACCATACACTTCTCCCGAGTGTCTGTTGGCAATTTACATCCCGCCCATCAGCATAACAAGGCTCCCAGTTCTCCATGGCCTGTCCTGCCTTTCTGGATTTTACACTTTTTTCAGATGGCCCTTTTGACAGGGGGGAAGTGAGACTTCATTGTAGTGCAGATTTCCTTTGCAAGCTTGCTTGGTTGGCCAAAAAGGGCGTATGCGTTTTTTCCTGAATATATTCAGGAAAAAACGCATACGCCCTTTTTGGCCAAGTGCATCATTGTGGACGTTCTGCCTCTTTTCCTATGCTTTCAATGCAATTCCAGTCTACCTCCTGAAATCGGTTTCCTGCAATTCTGCCCCGCTTTCAAGTCCTCTTGGCAGCCTTACTTCAGTCTATTTTTGGACGATAGCTGTCATTTATAACTCTGCAGGTTTGTGAATTACAGTGCCCCTGAGCTCCTTTCTTCAACTCGCTTTCTTGTGACCTGGCCACAACACCGCAGGATGGCTTCAGGCCCTAATCTGGTTCCGGTACGGGACGCTGAGCCTTTGGTTATTTCTTCTTCCTGTTGGGAAATGAGAGTTAAATTTGCCCGTCCAGACACCTCCAGCTAGCCCCTCATTGGTTCTCGCTATTCCTGTTCATCTTCCGCAGAAATTGCAAACTGTGCCAAACAGGAGGTTAAAGGCGCTGACTCTCCAAGTGGGGAGAGTGTTAGTAAAGCGTCTGGAATGTTGCACCCGAGTACCAGGGGAGGAAAACTGAGACATATTTGAACACGTCTCCCGATCACATGGTTGATCATACTCTGGGTTCCACATGCATGTTTTAGCTGAAGGAAGAATACCTAAAACCTGGGTAGTTGAAACCCGTGGAATGGGTACCATGCAATATGACTTCAAAGGGTCTTCATTTGCTCACCGAACCTCTCCAATCCTATCACTGCTGCGTTTATGCCCCTGTACACATGCTTGATTCTCTTTCGGAGACATAGCAATCCATAGGTTTTACGATACTTACTAGTCAGGTACATTCTTAGGCGTTTAATATGCGGTGTTGAGTCCATTTCATTGAGCAAGAGGTAGCTCTTGTCTATTCCATATTTGGCTTAAGGAACTTTATCTGTGCTCATTTCAATCTCTGGTTTTATGCAGCAACCCAACTCACCTTTCCCCTTAAGCAAGCATAAGTTGGTTTTCTAAATTTGAGAACCTGTTCTGTTTTGGAATTAGGTTCCTGTGTAGCCAAGTTTACATTCCGTGTATTAGTGATATCTTATGATGTTTCTTTTTCTGTGTGACTTATTTCAGTTAGAATCATCGTACCTGAATCCACTCATTATGCTGCTACGGGCCTGATGACATAGATTTCATTGCTGAGTGATACTGCATTGTACGTAAGTACCACAAGTTCTTTATCCATTTTTCACTTTCTGCGATGTTGAACTTGTACTGTAAACGAGGTTCTTGTAAACAGAGCCGTTCCAAATTTTGGGGTGGCTGTGTCTTTTGGATTTTAATTTCCCTAAGCTATAGGACCATAATTGGAAGTGCCCTAGGCTCTGTTGCTTTGTTTTTTAGATGTTTCAGGAAACACCATACACTTCTCCCGAGTGTCTGTTGGCAATTTACATCCCGCCCATCAGCATAACAAGGCTCCCAGTTCTCCATGGCCTGTCCTGCCTTTCTGGATTTTACACTTTTTTCAGATGGCCCTTTTGACCGGGGGGAAGTGAGACTTCATTGTAGTGCAGATTTCCTTTGCAAGCTTGCTTGGTTGGCCAAAAAGGGCGTATGCGTTTTTTCCTGAATATATTCAGGAAAAAACGCATACGCCCTTTTTGGCCAAGTGCATCATTGTGGACGTTCTGCCTCTTTTCCTATGCTTTCAATGCAATTCCAGTCTACCTCCTGAAATCGGTTTCCTGCAATTCTGCCCCGCTTTCAAGTCCTCTTGGCAGCCTTACTTCAGTCTATTTTTGGACGATAGCTGTCATTTATAACTCTGCAGGTTTGTGAATTACAGTGCCCCTGAGCTCCTTTCTTCAACTCGCTTTCTTGTGACCTGGCCGCAACACCGCAGGATGGCTTCAGGCCCTAATCTGGTTCCGGCCCGGCACGCTGAGACTTTGGTTATTTCCTCTTCCTGGTGGGAAATGAGAGTTAAATTTGCCCGTCCAGACACCTCCAGCTAGTCTCTCATTGGTTCTCGCTATTCCTCTTCATCTTCCGCAGAAATTGCAAACTGGGCCAAACAGGAGGTTAAAGGCGCTGACTCTCCAAGTGGGGAGAGTGTTAGTAAAGCGTCTGGAATGTTGCACCCGAGTACCAGGGGAGGAAAACTGAGACATATTTGAACACGTCTCCCGTTCACATGGTTGATCATACTCTGGGTTCCACATGCATGTTTTAGCTGAAGGAAGAATACCTTAAACCTGGAGACTTGAGACCCGTGGAATGGGTACCATGCAATATGACTTCAAAGGGTCTTCATTTGCTCACCGAACCTCTCCAATCCTATCACTGCTGCGTTTATGCCCCTGTACACACGCTTGATTCTCTTTTGGAGACATAGCAATCCATAGGTTTTAAGATACTTACTAGTCAGGTACATTCTTAGGCGTTTAATATGCGGTGTTGAGTCCATTTTGTTGAGCAAGGAGTAGCTCTTGTCTATTCCATATTTGGCTTAAGGAACTTTATCTGTGCTCATTTCAATCTCTGGTTTTATGCAGCACCCCAACTCACCTTTACCCTTAAGCAAGAATAAGTTGGTTTTCTAAATTTGAGACCCTGTTCTGTTTTGGAATGCAGTTCCTGTGTAGCCAAGTTTACATTCCGTGTATTAGTGATATCTTATGATGTTTCTTTTTCTGTGTGACTTATTTCAGTTAGAATCATCGTACCTGAATCCACTCATTATGCTGCTACGGGCCTGATGACATAGATTTCATTGCTGAGTGATACTGCATTGTACGTAAGTACCACAAGTTCTTTATCCATTTTTCACTTTCTGTGATATTGAACTTGTACTGTAAACGAGGTTCTTGTAAACGGAGGCGTCCCAAACTTTGGGGTGGCTGTGTTTTTTTGATTTTAATTTCCCTAAGCTATAGGACCATAAGTGGAAGTGCCCTAGGCTCTGTTGCTTTGTTTTTTCGATGTTTCAGGAAACACCATACACTTCTCCCGAGTGGTTGTTGGCAATTTACCTCCCGCCCATCAGCATAACAAGGCTCCCAGTTCTCCATGGCCTGTCCTGCCTTTCTGGATTTTACACTTTTTTCAGATGGCCCTTTTGACCGGGGGGAAGTGAGACTTCATTGTAGTGCAGATTTCCTTTGCAAGCTTGCTTGGTTGGCCAAAAAGGGCGTATGCGTTTTTTCCTGAATATATTCAGGAAAAATATATTTTTCCTGAATATATTTTTCCTGAATATATTTTTCAGAAATATATATATATATATATATATATATATATATATATTTTTCCTGAATATATTTCCTGAATATATTCAGGAAAAAATATATTTTTTCCTGAATATATTCAGGAAAAAACGCATACGCCCTTTTTGGCCAAGTGCATCATTGTGGACGTTCTGCCTCTTTTCCTATGCTTTCAATGCAATTCCAGTCTACCTCCTGAAATCGGTTTCCTGCAATTCTGCCCCGCTTTCAAGTCCTCTTGGCAGCCTTACTTCAGTCTATTTTTGGACGATAGCTGTCATTTATAACTCTGCAGGTTTGTGAATTACAGTGCCCCTGAGCTCCTTTCTTCAACTCGCTTTCTTTTGAGCTGGCCGCAACACCGCAGGATGGCTTCAGGCCCTAATCTGGTTCCGGCACGGCATGCTGAGCCTTTGGTTATTTCCTCATCCTGGTGGGTAATGAGAGTTAAATTTGCCCGTCCAGACACCTCCAGCTAGTCTCTCATTGGTTCTCGCTATTCCTGTTCATCTTCCGCAGAAATTGCAAACTGGGCCAAACAGGAGGTTAAAGGCGCTGACTCTCCAAGTGGGGAGAGTGTTAGTAAAGCGTCTGGAATGTTGCACCCGAGTACCAGGGGAGGAAAACTGAGACATATTTGAACACGTCTCCCGTTCACACGGTTGATCATACTCTGGGTTCCACCTGCATGTTTTAGCTGAAGGAAGAATACTTTAAACCTGCAGAGTTGAGACCCGTGGAATGGGTCCCATGCAATATGACTTCAAAGGGTCTTCATTTGCTCACCGAACCTCTCCAATCCTATCACTGCTGCGTTTATGCCCCTGTACACATGCTTGATTCTCTTTTGGAGACATAGCAATCCATAGGTTTTAAGATACTTACTAGTCAGGTACATTCTTAGGCGTTTAATATGGGGTGTTGAGTCCATTTCGTTGAGCAAGGAGTAGCTCTTGTCTATTCCATATTTGGCTTAAGGAACTTTATCTGTGCTCATTTCAATCTCTGGTTTTATGCAGCTCCCCAACTCACCTTTCCCCTTAAGCAAGCATAAGTTGCTTTTCTAAATTTGAGACCCTGTTCTGTTTTGGAATTCATTTCCTGTGTAGCCAAGTTTACATTCTGTGTATTAGTGATATCTTATGATGTTTCTTTTTCTGTGTGACTTATTTCAGTTAGAATTATCATACCTGAATCCACTCATTATGCTGCTACGGGCCTGATGACATAGATTTCATTGCTGAGTGATACTGCATTGTACATAAGTACCACAAGTTCTTTATCCATTTTTCACTTTCTGTGATATTGAACTTGTATGGTAAACGAGGTTCTTGTAAACAGAGGCGTCCCAAACTTTGGGGTGGCTGTGTCTTTTTTATTTTAATTTCCCTAAGCTATAGGACCATAAGTGGCAGTGCCCTAGGCTCTGTTGCTTTGTTTTTTAGATGTTTCAGGAAACACCATACACTTCTCCCAAATGTCTGTTGGCAATTTACATCCCGCCCATCAGCATAACAAGGCTCCCAGTTCTCCATGGCCTGTCCTGCCTTTCTGGATTTTACACTTTTTTCAGATGGCCCTTTTGACCGGGGGGAAGTGAGACTTCATTGTAGTGCAGATTTCCTTTGCAAGCTTGCTTGGTTGGCCAAAAAGGGCGTATGCGTTTTTTCCTGAATATATTCAGGAAAAAACGCATACGCCCTTTTTGGCCAAGTGCATCATTGTGGACGTTCTGCCTCTTTTCCTATGCTTTCAATGCAATTCCAGTCTACCTCCTGAAATCGGTTTCCTGCAATTCTGCCCCGCTTTCAAGTCCTCTTGGCAGCCTTAATCAGTCTATTTTTGGACGATAGCTGTCATTTATAACTCTGCAGGTTTGTGAATTACAGTGCCCCTGAGCTCCTTTCTTCAACTCGCTTTCTTGTGACCTGGCCGCAACACCGCAGGATGGCTTCAGGCCCTAATCTGGTTCCGGCCCGGCATGCTGAGCCTTTGGTTAATTCCTCTCCTGGTGGGAAATGAGAGTTAAATTTGCCCGTCCAGACACCTCCAGCTAGCCTCTCATTGGTTCTCGCTATTCCTGTTCATCTTCCGCAGAAATTGCAAACTGGGCCAAACAGGAGGTTAAAGGGACTGACTCTCCAAGTGGGGAGAGTGTTAGTAAAGCGTCTGGAATGTTGCACCCGAGTACCAGGGGAGGAAAACTGAGACATATTTGAACACGTCTCCCGTTCACATGGTTGATCATACTCTGGGTTCCACATGCATGTTTTAGCTGAAGGAAGAATACCTTAAACCTGGAGAGTTGAGACCCGTGCAATGGGTACCATGCAATATGACTTCAAAGGGTCTTCATTTGCTCACCGAACCTCTCCAATCCTATCACTGCTGCGTTTATGCCCCTGTACACACGCTTGATTCTCTTTTGGAGACATAGCAATCCATAGGTTTTAAGATACTTACTAGTCAGGTACATTCTTAGGCGTTTAATATGGGGTTTTGAGTCCATTTCGTTGAGCAAGGAGTAGCTCTTGTCTATTCCATATTTGGCTTAAGGAACTTTATCTGTGCTCATTTCAATCTCTGGTTTTATGCAGCACCCCAACTCACCTTTCCCCTTAAGCAAGCATAAGTTGGTTTTCTAAATTTGAGACCCTGTTCTGTTTTGGAATGCAGTTCCTGTGTAGCCAAGTTTACATTCCGTGTATTAGTGATATCTTATGATGTTTCTTTTTCTGTGTGACTTATTTCAGTTAGAATCATCATACCTGAATCCACTCATTGTGCTGCTAAGGGCCTGATGACACAGATTTCATTGCTGAGTGATATTGCTTTGTAAGTAAATACCACAACTTCTTTATCCATTTTTCACTTTCTGCGATGTTGAACTTGTACTGTAAACGAGGTTCTTGTAAACAGAGCCGTTCCAAACTTTGGGGTGGCTGTGTCTTTTTCATTTTAATTTCCTTAAGCTATAGGACCATAAGTGGAAGTGCCCTAGGTTCTGTTGCTTTGTTTTTTAGTTGTTTCAGGAAACACCATACACTTCTCCCAAGTGGTTCTTGGCAATTTACATCCCGCCCATCAGCATAACAAGGCTCCCAGTTCTCCATGGCCTGTCCTGCCTTTCTGGATTTTACACTTTTTTCAGATGGCCCTTTTGACCGGGGGGAAGTGAGACTTCATTGTAGTGCAGATTTCCTTTGCAAGCTTGTTTGGTTGGCCAAAAAGGGCGTATGCGTTTTTTCCTGAATATATTCAGGAAAAAACGCATACGCCCTTTTTGGCCAAGTGCATCATTGTGGACGTTCTGCCTCTTTTCCTATGCTTTCAATGCAATTCCAGTCTACCTCCTGAAATCGGTTTCCTGCAATTCTGCCCCGCTTTCAAGTCCTCTTGGCAGCCTTACTTCAGTCTATTTTTGGACGATAGCTGTCATTTATAACTCTGCAGTTTTGTGAATTGCAGTGCCCCTGAGCTCCTTTCTTCAACTCGCTTTCTTGTGACCTGGCCGCAACACCGCAGGATGGCTTCAGGCCCTAATCTGGTTCCGGCACGGCACGCTGAGCCTTTGGTTATTTCCTCTTCCTGGTGGGAAATGAGAGTTAAATTTGCCCGTCCGGACACCTCCAGCTAGTCTCTCATTGGTTCTCGCTATTCCTGTTCATCTTCCGCAGAAATTGCAAACTGGGCCAAACAGGAGGTTAAAGGGACTGACTCTCCAAGTGGGGAGAGTGTTAGTAAAGCGTCTGGAATGTTGCACCCGAGTACCAGGGGAGGAAAACTGAGACATATTTGAACACGTCTCCCGTTCACATCGTTGATCATACTCTGGGTTCCACATGCATGTTTTAGCTGAAGGAAGAATACCTTAAACCTGGAGAGTTAAGACCCGTGTAATGGGTACCATGCAATATGACTTCAAAGGGTCTTCATTTGCTCACCGAACCTCTCCATTCCTATCACTGCTGCGTTTATGCCCCTGTACACATGCTTGATTCTATTTCGGAGACATAGCAATCCATAGGTTTTAAGATACTTACTAGTCAGGTACATTCTTAGGCGTTTAATATGCGGTGTTGAGTCCATTTCGTTGAGCAAGGAGTAGCTCTTGTCTATTCCATATTTGGCTTAAGGAACTTTATCTGTGCTCATTTCAATCTCTGGTTTTATGCAGCACCCCAACTCACCTTTCCCCTTAAGCAAGCATAAGTTGGTTTTCTAAATTTGAGACCCTGTTCTGTTTTGGAATGCAGTTCCTGTGTAGCCAAGTTTACATTCCGTGTATTAGTGATATCTTCTGATGTTCCTTTTTCTGTGTGACTTATTTCAGTTAGAATCATCGTACCTGAATCCACTCATTATGCTGCTATGGGCCTGATGACATAGATTTCATTGCTGAGTGATACTGCATTGTACGTAAGTACCACAAGTTCTTTATCCATTTTTCACTTTCTGCGATGTTGAACTTGTACTGTAAACGAGGTTCTTGTAAACAGAGCCGTTCCAAACTTTGGGGTGGCTGTGTCTTTTTGATTTTAATTTCCCTAAGCTATAGGACCATAAGTGGAAGTGCCCTAGGCTCTGTTGCTTTGTTTTTTCGATGTTTCAGGAAACACCATACACTTCTCCCGAGTGGTTGTTGGCAATTTACATCCCGCCCATCAGCATAACAAGGCTCCCAGTTCTCCATGGCCTGTCCTGCCTTTCTCGATTTTACACTTTTTTCAGATGGCCCTTTTGACCGGGGGGAAGTGAGACTTCATTGTAGTGCAAATTTCCTTTGCAAGCTTGCTTGGTTGGCCAAAAAGGGCGTATGCGTTTTTTCCTGAATATATTCAGGAAAAAACGCATACGCCCTTTTTGGCCAAGTGCATCATTGTGGACGTTCGGCCTCTTTTCCTATGCTTTCAATGCAATTCCAGTCTACCTCCTGAAATCGGTTTCCTGCAATTCTGCCCCGCTTTCAAGTCCTCTTGGCAGCCTTACTTCAGTCTATTTTTGGACGATAGCTGTCATTTATAACTCTGCAGGTTTGTGAATTACAGTGCCCCTGAGCTCGTTTCTTCAACTCGCTTTCTTGTGACCTGGCCGCAACACCGCAGGATGGCTTCAGGCCCTAATCTGGTTCCGGTACGGCACACTGAGCCTTTGGTTATTTCCTCTTCCTGGTGGGAAATGAGAGTTAAATTTGCCCATCCAGACACCTCCAGCTAGCCTCTCATTGGTTCTCGCTATTCCTGTTCATCTTCCGCAGAAATTGCAAACTGGGCCAAACAGGAGGTTAAAGGCGCTGACTCTCCAAGTGGGGAGAGTGTTAGTAAAGCATCTGGAATGTTGCACACGAGTACCAGGGGAGGAAAACTGAGACATATTTGAACACGTCTCCCGTTCACATGGTTGATCATACTTGGGTTCCACATGCATGTTTTAGCTGAAGGAAGAATACCTTAAACCTGGGTATTTGAAACCCGTGGAATGGGTACCATGCAATATGACTTCAAAGGGTCTTCATTTGCTCACTGAACCTCTCCAATCCTATCACTGCTGCGTTTATGCCCCTGTACACATGCTTGATTCTCTTTCGGAGACATAGCAATCCATAGGTTTTAAGATACTTACTAGTCAGGTACATTCTTAGGCGTTTAATATGCGGTGTTGAGTCCATTTCGTTGAGCAAGGAGTAGCTCTTGTCTATTCCATATTTGGCCTAAGGAACTTTATCTGTGCTCATTTCAATCTCTGGTTTTATGCAGCACCCCAACTCACCTTTCCCCTTAAGCAAGCATAAGTTGGTTTTCTAAATTTGAGACTCTGTTCTGTTCTGTAATTCAGTTCCTGTGTAGCCAAGTTTCCATTCCGTGTATTACTGATATCTTATGATGTTTCTTTTTCTGTGTGACTTATTTCAGTTAGAATCATCATACCTGAATCCACTCATTGTGCTGCTAAGGGCCTGATGACACAGATTTCATTGCTGAGTGATATTGCTTTGTAAGTAAATACCACAACTTTTTTATCCATTTTTCACTTTCTGCGATGTTGAACTTGTACTGTAAACGAGGTTCTTGTAAACAGAGCCGTTCGAAACTTTGGGGTGGCTGTGTCTTTTTGATTTTAAATTCCCTAAGCTATAGGACCATAAGTGGAAGTGCCCTAGACTCTGTTGCTTTGTTTTTTAGATGTTTCAGGAAACACCATACACTTCTCCCGAGTGTTTGTTGGCAATTTACATCCCACCCTTTAGCATAACAAGGTTCCCAGTTCTCCATGGCCTGTCCTGCCTTTCTGGATTTTACACTTTTTTCAGATGGCCCTTTTGACCGGGGGGAAGTGAGACTTCATTGTAGTGCAGATTTCCTTTGCAAGTTTGCTTGGTTGGCCAAAAAGGGCGTATGCGTTTTTTCCTGAATATATTCAGGAAAAAACGCATACGCCCTTTTTGGCCAAGTGCATCATTGTGGACGTTCTGCCTCTTTTCCTATGCTTTCAATGCAATTCCAGTCTACCTCCTGAAATCGGTTTCCTGCAATTCTGCCCCGCTTTCAAGTCCTCTTGGCAGCCTTACTTCAGTCTATTTTTGGACGATAGCTGTCATTTATAACTCTGCAGGTTTGTGAATTACAGTGCCCCTGAGCTCCTTTCTTCAACTCGCTTTCTTGTGAGCTGGCCGCAACACCGCAGGATGGCTTCAGGCCCTAATCTGGTTCCGGCACGGCACACTGAGCCTTTGGTTATTTCCTCTTCCTGGTGGGAAATGAGAGTTAAATTTGCCCGTCCAGACACCTCCAGCTAGCCTCTCATTGGTTCTCGCTATTCCTGTTCATCTTCCGCAGAAATTGCAAACTGGGCCAAACAGGAGGTTAAAGGCGCTGACTCTCCAAGTGGGGAGAGTGTTAGTAAAGCGTCTGGAATGTTGCACCCGAGTACTAGGGAAGGAAAACTGAGACATATTTGAACACGTCTCCCGTTCACATGGTTGATCATACTTGGGTTCCACATGCATGTTTTAGCTTAAGGAAGAATACCTAAAACCTGGGTAGTTGAAACCCGTGGAATGGGTACCATGCAATATGACTTCAAAGGGTCTTCATTTGCTCACCGAACCTCTCCAATCCTATCACTGCTGCGTTTATGCCCCTGTACACATGCTTGATTCTCTTTCAGAGACATAGCAATCCATAGGTTTTAAGATACTTACTAGTCAGGTACATTCTTAGGCGTTTAATATGCGGTGTTGAGTCCATTTCGTTGAGCAAGGAGTAGCTCTTGTCTATTCCATATTTGGCTTAAGGAACTTTATCTGTGCTCATTTCAATCTCTGGTTTTATGCAGCACCCCAACTCACCTTTCCCCTTAAGCAAGCATAAGTTGGTTTTCTAAATTTGAGACCCTGTTCTGTTCTGTAATTCAGTTCCTGTGTAGCCAAGTTTACATTCCGTGTATTACTGATATCTTATGATGTTTCTTTTTCTGTGTGACTTATTTCAGTTAGAATCATCATACCTGAATCCACTCATTGTGCTGCTAAGGGCCTGATGACACAGATTTCATTGCTGAGTGATATTGCTTTGTAAGTAAATACCACAACTTCTTTATCCATTTTTCACTTTCTGCAATGTTGAACTTGTACTGTAAACGAGGTTCTTGTAAACAGAGCCATTCCAAACTTTGGGGTGGCTGTGTCTTTTTGATTTTAATTTCCCTAAGCTATAGGACCATAAGTGGAAGTGCCCTAGGTTCTGTTGCTTTGTTTTTTAGATGTTTCAGGAAACACCATACACTTCTCCCGAGTGGTTGTTGGCAATTTACATCCCGCCCATCAGCATAACAAGGCTCCCAGTTCTCCATGGCCTGTCCTGCCTTTCTGGATTTTACACTTTTTTCAGAGGGCCCTTTTGACCGGGGGGAAGTGAGACTTCATTGTAGTGCAGATTTCCTTTGCAAGCTTGCTTGGTTGGCCAAAAAGGGCGTATGCGTTTTTTCCTGAATATATTCAGGAAAAAACGCATACGCCCTTTTTGGGAAAGTGCATTATTGTGTACGTTCTGCCTCTTTTCCTATGCTTTCAATGCAATTCCAGTCTACCTCCTGAAATCGGTTTCCTGCAATTCTGCCCCGCTTTCAAGTCCTCTTGGCAGCCTTACTTCAGTCTATTTTTGGACGATACCTGTCATTTATAACTCTGCAGGTTTGTGAATTACAGTGCCCCTGAGCTCCTTTCTTCAACTCGCTTTCTTGTGAGCTGGCCGCAACACCGCAGGATGGCTTCAGGCCCTAATCTGGTTCCGGCACGGCACACTGAGCCTTTGGTTATTTCCTCTTCCTGGTGGGAAATGAGAGTTAAATTTGCCCGTCCAGACACCTCCAGCTAGCCTCTCATTGGTTCTCGCTATTCCTGTTCATCTTCCGCAGAAATTGCAAACTGGGCCAAACAGGAGGTTAAAGGCGCTGACTCTCCAAGTGGGGAGAGTGTTAGTAAAGCGTCTGGAATGTTGCACCCGAGTACCAGGGGAGGAAAACTGAGACATATTTGAACACGTCTCCCGTTCACATGGTTGATCATACTTGGGTTCCACATGCATGTTTTAGCTGAAGGAAGAATACCTAAAATCTGGGTAGTTGAAACCCGTGGAATGGGTACCATGCAATATGACTTCAAAGGGTCTTCATTTGCTCACCGAACCTCTCCAATCCTATCACTGCTGCGTTTATGCCCCTGTACACATGCTTGATTCTCTTTCGGAGACATAGCAATCCATAGGTTTTAAGATACTTACTAGTCAGGTACATTCTTAGGCGTTTAATATGCGGTGTTGAGTCCATTTCGTTGAGCAAGGAGTAGCTCTTGTCTATTCCATATTTGGCTTAAGGAACTTTATCTGTGCTCATTTCAATCTCTGGTTTTATGCAGCACCCAAACTCACCTTTCCTCTTAAGCAAGCATAAGTTGGTTTTCTAAATTTGAGACCCTGTTCTGTTCTGTAATTCAGTTCCTGTGTAGCCAAGTTTCCATTCCGTGTATTACTGATATCTTATGATGTTTCTTTTTCTGTGTGACTTATTTCAGTTAGAATCATCATACCTGAATCCACTCATTGTGCTGCTAAGGGCCTGATGACACAGATTTCATTGCTGAGTGATATTGCTTTGTAAGTAAATACCACAACTTCTTTATCCATTTTTCACTTTCTGCGATGTTGAACTTGTACTGTAAACGAGGTTCTTGTAAACAGAGCCGTTCCAAACTTTGGGGTGGCTGTGTCTTTTTGATTTTAAATTCCCTAAGCTATAGGACCATAAGTGGAAGTGCCCTAGGCTCTGTTGCTTTGTTTTTTAGATGTTTCAGGAAACACCATACACTTCTCCCAAGTGGTTGTTGGCAATTTACATCCCGCCCATCAGCATAACAAGGCTCCCAGTTCTCCATGACCTGTCCTGCCTTTCTGGATTTTACACTTTTTTCAGATGGCCCTTTTGACCGGGGGGAAGTGAGACTTCATTGTAGTGCAGATTTCCTTTGCAAGCTTGCTTGGTTGGCCAAAAAGGGCGTATGCGTTTTTTCCTGAATATATTCAGGAAAAAACGCATACGCCCTTTTTGGCCAAGTGCATCATTGTGGACGTTCTGCCTCTTTTCCTATGCATTCAATGCAATTCCAGTCTACCTCCTGAAATCGGTTTCCTGCAATTCTGCCCCGTTTTCAAGTCCTCTTGGCAGCCTTACTTCAGTCTATTTTTGGACGATAGCTGTCATTTATAACTCTGCAGGTTTGTGAATTACAGTGCCCCTGAGCTCCTTTCTTCAACTCGCTTTCTTGTGAGCTGGCCGCAACACCGCAGGATGGCTTCAGGCCCTAATCTGGTTCCGGCACGGCACGCTGAGCCTTTGGTTAATTCCTCTTCCTGGTGGGAAATGAGAGTTAAATTTGCCCGTCCAGACACCTCCAGCTAGTCTCTCATTGGTTCTCGCTATTCCTGTTCATCTTCCGCAGAAATTGCAAACTGGGCCAAACAGGAGGTTAAAGGGACTGACTCTCCAAGTCGGGAGAGTGTTAGTAAAGCGTCTGGAATGTTGCACCCGAGTACCAGGGGAGGAAAACTGAGACATATTTGAACACGTCTCCCGTTCACATGGTTGATCATACTCTGGGTTCCACATGCATGTTTTAGCTGAAGGAAGAATACCTAAAACCTGGGTAGTTGAAACCCGTGGAATGGGTACCATGCAATATGACTTCAAAGGGTCTTCAATTGCTCACCGAACCTCTCCAATCCTATCACTGCTGCGTTTATGCCCCTGTACACATGCTTGATTCTCTTTTGGAGACATAGCAATCCATAGGTTTTAAGATACTTACTAGTCAGGTACATTCTTAGGCGTTTAATATGCGGTGTTGAGTCCATTTCGTTGAGCAAGGAGTAGCTCTTGTCTATTCCATATTTGGCTTAAGGAACTTTATCTGTGCTCATTTCAATCTCTGGTTTTATGCAGCACCCCAACTCACCTTTCCCCTTAAGCAAGCATAAGTTGGTTTCCGAAATTTGAGACCCTGTTCTGTTCTGTAATTCAGTTCCTGTGTAGCCAAGTTTACATTCCGTGTATTACTGATATCTTATGATGTTTCTTTTTCTGTGTGACTTATTTCAGTTAGAATCATCATACATGAATCCACTCATTGTGCTGCTAAGGGCCTGATGACACAGATTTCATTGCTGAGTGATATTGCTTTGTAAGTAAATACCACAACTTCTTTATCCATTTTTCACTTTCTGCGATGTTGAACTTGTACTGTAAACGAGGTTCTTGTAAACAGAGGCGTCCCAAACTTTGGGGTGGCTGTGTCTTTTTGATTTTAAATTCCCTAAGCTATAGGATCATAAGTGGAAGTGCCCTAGGCTCTGTTGCTTTGTTTTTTAGATGTTTCAGGAAACACCATACACTTCTCCCGAGTGGTTGTTGGCAATTTACATCAGGCCCATCAGCATAACAAGGCTCCCAGTTCTCCATGGCCTGTCCTGCCTTTCTGGATTTTACACTTTTTTCACATGGCCCTTTTGATCGGGGGGAAGTGAGACTTCATTGTAGTGCAGATTTCCTTTGCAAGCTTGCTTGGTTGGCCAAAAAGGGCGTATGCGTTTTTTCCTGAATATATTCAGGAAAAAACGCATACGCCCTTTTTGGCCAAGTGCATCATTGTGGACGTTCGGCCTCTTTTCCTATGCTTTCAATGCAATTCCAGTCTACCTCCTGAAATCGGTTTCCTGCAATTCTGCCCCGCTTTCAAGTCCTCTTGGCAGCCTTACTTCAGTCTATTTTTGGACGATAGCTGTCATTTATAACTCTGCAGGTTTGTGAATTACAGTGCCCCTGAGCTCCTTTCTTCAACTCGCTTTCTTGTGAGCTGGCCGCAACACCGCAGGATGGCTTCAGGCCCTAATCTGGTTCCGGCACGGCACGCTGAGCCTTTGGTTAATTCCTCTTCCTGGTGGGAAATGAGAGTTAAATTTGCCCGTCCAGACACCTCCAGCTAGTCTCTCATTGGTTCTCGCTATTCCTGTTCATCTTCCGCAGAAATTGCAAACTGGGGCAAACAGGAGGTTAAAGGCACTGACTCTCCAAGTCCGGAGAGTGTTAGTAAAGCGTCTGGAATGTTGCACCCGAGTACCAGGGTACGAAAACTGAGACATATTTGAACACGTCTCCCGATCACATGGTTGATCATACTCTAGGTTCCACATGCATGTTTTAGCTGAAGGAAGAATACCTTAAACCTGGGTAGTTGAAACCCGTGGAATGGGTACCATGCAATATGACTTCAAAGGGTCTTCATTTGCTCACTGAACCTCTCCAATCCTATCACTGCTGCGTTTATGCCCCTGTACAAATGCTTGATTCTCTTTCGGAGACATAGCAATCCATAGGTTTTAAGATACTTACAAGTCAGGTACATTCTTAGGCGTTTAATATGCGTTGTTGAGTCCATTTCGTTGAGCAAGGAGTAGCTCTTGTCTATTCCATATTTGGCTTAAGGAACTTTATCTGTGCTCATTTCAATCTCTGGTTTTATGCAGCACCCCAACTCACCTTTACCCTTAGGCAAGCATAAGTTGTTTTTCTAAATTTGAGACCCTGTTCTGTTCTGTAATTCAGTTCCTGTGTAGCCAAGTTTACATTCTGTGTATTACTGATATCTTATGATGTTTCTTTTTCTGTGCGACTTATTTCAGTTAGAATCATCATACCTGAATCCACTCATTGTGCTGCTAAGGGCCTGATGACACAGATTTCATTGCTGAGTGATACTGCATTGTAAGTAAATACCACAAGTTCTTTATCCATTTTTCACTTTCTGCGATGTTGAACTTGTACTGTAAACGAGGTTCTTGTAAACAGAGCCGTTCCAAACTTTGGGGTGGCTGTGTCTTTTTGATTTTAATTTCCCTAAGCTATAGGACCATAAGTGGAAGTGCCCTAGGTTCTGTTGCTTTGTTTTTTAGATGTTTCAGGAAACACCATACACTTCTCCCGAGTGGTTGTTGGCAATTTACATCCCGCCCATCAGCATAACAAGGCTCCCAGTTCTCCATGGCCTGTCCTGCCTTTCTGGATTTTACACTTTTTTCAGATGGCCCTTTTGACCGGGGGGAAGTGAGACTTCATTGTAGTGCAGATTTCCTTTGCAAGCTTGCTTGGTTGGCCATAAAGGGCGTACGCGTTTTTTCCTGAATATATTCAGGAAAAAACGCATACGCCCTTTCTGGCCAAGTGCATCATTGTGGACGTTCTGCCTCTTTTCCTATGCTTTCAATGCAATTCCAGTCTACCTCCTGAAATCGGTTTCCTGCAATTCTGCCCCGCTTTCAAGTCCTCTTGGCAGCCTTACTTCAGTCTATTTTTGGACGATAGCTGTCATTTATAACTCTGCAGGTTTGTGAATTACAGTGCCCCTGAGCTCCTTTCTTCAACTCGCTTTCTTGTGAGCTGGCCGCAACACCGCAGGATGGCTTCAGGCCCTAATCTGGTTCCGGCATGGCACGCTGAGCCTTTGGTTAATTCCTCTTCCTGGTGGGAAATGAGAGTTAAATTTGCCCGTCCAGACACCTCCAGCTAGTCTCTCATTGGTTCTCGCTATTCCTGTTCATCTTCCGCAGAAATTGCAAACTGGGGCAAACAGGAGGTTAAAGGCACTGACTCTCCAAGTAGGGAGAGTGTTAGTAAAGCGTCTGGAATGTTGTACCCGAGTACCAGGGTACGAAAACTGAGACATATTTGAACACGTCTCCCGATCACATGGTTGATCATACTCTAGGTTCCACATGCATGTTTTAGCTGAAGGAAGAATACCTTAAACCTGCGTAGTTGAAACCCGTGGAATGGGTACCATGCAATATGACTTCAAAGGGTCTTCATTTGCTCACTGAACCTCTCCAATCCTATCACTGCTGCGTTTATGCCCCTGTACAAATGCTTGATTCTCTTTCGGAGACATAGCAATCCATAGGTTTTAAGATACTTACAAGTCAGGTACATTCTTAGGCTTTTAATATGCGGTGTTGAGTCCATTTCGTTGAGCAAGGAGTAGCTCTTGTCTATTCCATATTTGGCTTAAGGAACTTTATCTGTGCTCATTTCAATCTCTGGTTTTATGCAGCACCCCAACTCACCTTTACCCTTAAGCAAGCATAAGTTGTTTTT
This sequence comes from Stenella coeruleoalba, assembly GCF_951394435.1. NCBI lineage: Eukaryota > Metazoa > Chordata > Mammalia > Artiodactyla > Delphinidae > Stenella > Stenella coeruleoalba. Next base: position 2,356,020 of record NW_027645987.1, on the reverse strand, counting down.
CTAAATTTGAGACCCTGTTCTGTTCTGTAATTCAGTTCCTGTGTAGCCAAGTTTACATTCCGTGTATTACTGATATCTTATGATGTTTCTTTTTCTGTGCGACTTATTTCAGTTAGAATCATCATACCTGAATCCACTCATTGTGCTGCTAAGGGCCTGATGACACAGATTTCATTGCTGAGTGATACTGCATTGTAAGTAAATACCACAAGTTCTTTATCCATTTTTCACTTTCTGCGATGTTGAACTTGTACTGTAAACGAGGTTCTTGTAAACAGAGGCGTCCCAAACTTTGGGGTGGCTGTGTCTTTTTGATTTTAATTTCCCTAAGCTATAGGACCATAAGTGGAAGTGCCCTAGGTTCTGTTGCTTTGTTTTTTAGATGTTTCAGGAAACACCATACACTTCTCCCGAGTGGTTGTTGGCAATTTACATCCCGCCCATCAGCATAACAAGGCTCCCAGTTCTCCATGGCCTGTCCTGCCTTTCTGGATTTTACACTTTTTTCAGATGGCCCTTTTGACCGGGGGGAAGTGAGACTTCATTGTAGTGCAGATTTCCTTTGCAAGCTTGCTTGGTTGGCCAAAAAGGGCGTATGCGTTTTTTCCTGAATATATTCAGGAAAAAATGCATACGCACTTTTTGGCCAAGTGCATCATTGTGGACGTTCTGCCTCTTTTCCTATGCTTTCAATGCAATTCCAGTCTACCTCCTGAAATCGGTTTCCTGCAATTCTGCCCCGCTTTCAAGTCCTCTTGGCAGCCTTACTTCAGTCTATTTTTGGACGATAGCTGTCATTTATAACTCTGCAGGTTTGTGAATTACAGTGCCCCTGAGCTCCTTTCTTCAACTCGCTTTCTTGTGAGCTGGCCGCAACACCGCAGGATGGCTTCAGGCCCTAATCTGGTTCCGGCATGGCACGCTGAGCCTTTGGTTAATTCCTCTTCCTGGTGGGAAATGAGAGTTAAATTTGCCCGTCCAGACACCTCCAGCTAGTCTCTCATTGGTTCTCGCTATTCCTGTTCATCTTCCGCAGAAATTGCAAACTGGGGCAAACAGGAGGTTAAAGGCACTGACTCTCCAAGTAGGGAGAGTGTTAGTAAAGCGTCTGGAATGTTGCACCCGAGTACCAGGGTACGAAAACTGAGACATATTTGAACACGTCTCCCGATCACATGGTTGATCATACTCTAGCTTCCACATGCATGTTTTAGCTGAAGGAAGAATACCTTAAACCTGGGTAGTTGAAACCCGTGGAATGGGTACCATGCAATATGACTTCAAAGGGTCTTCATTTGCTCACCGAACCTCTCCAATCCTATCACTGCTGCGTTTATGCCCCTGTACACATGCTTGATTCTCTTTTGGAGACATAGCAATCCATAGGTTTTAAGATACTTACTAGTCAGGTACATTCTTAGGCGTTTAATATGCGGTGTTGAGTCCATTTCGTTGAGCAAGGAGTAGCTCTTGTCTATTCCATATTTGGCTTAAGGAACTTTATCTGTGCTCATTTCAATCTCTGGTTTTATGCAGCACCCCAACTCACCTTTCCCCTTAAGCAAGCATAAGTTGTTTTTCTAAATTTGAGACCCTGTTCTGTTCTGTAATTCAGTTCCTGTATAGCCAAGTTTCCATTCCGTGTATTACTGATATCTTATGATGTTTCTTTTTCTGTGTGACTTATTTCAGTTAGAATCATCATACCTGAATCCACTCATTGTGCTGCTATGGGCCTGATGACACAGATTTCATTGCTGAGTGATATTGCTTTGTAAGTAAATACCACAACTTCTTTATCCATTTTTCACTTTCTGCGATGTTGAACTTGTACTGTAAACGAGGTTCTTGTAAACAGAGGCGTCCCAAACTTTGGGGTGGCTGCGTCTTTTTGATTTTAAATTCCCTAAGCTATAGGACCATAAGTGGAAGTGCCCTAGGCTCTGTTGCTTTGTTTTTTAGATGTTTCAGGAAACACCATACACTTCTCCAGAGTGGCTGTTGGCAATTTACATCCCGCCCATCAGCATAACAAGGCTCCCAGTTCTCCATGGCCTGTCCTGCCTTTCTGGATTTTACACTTTTTTCAGATGGCCCTTTTGACCGGGGGGAAGTGAGACTTCATTGTAGTGCAGATTTCCTTTGCAAGCTTGCTTGGTTGGCCAAAAAGGGCGTATGCGTTTTTTCCTGAATATATTCAGGAAAAAACGCATACGCCCTTTTTGGCCAAGTGCATCATTGTGGACGTTCTGCCTCTTTTCCTATGCTTTCAATGCAATTCCAGTCTACCTCCTGAAATCGGTTTCCTGCAATTCTGCCCCGCTTTCAAGTCCTCTTGGCAGCCTTACTTCAGTCTATTTTTGGATGATAGCTGTCATTTATAACTCTGCAGGTTTGTGAATTACAGTGCCCCTGAGCTCCTTTCTTCAACTCGCTTTCTTGTGACCTGGCCGAACACTGCAGGATGGCTTCAGGCCCTAATCTGGTTCTGGCACGGCATGCTGAACCTTTGTTTATTTCCTCCTCCTGGTGGGAAATGAGAGTTAAATTTGCCCGTCCAGACACCTCCAGCTAGCCTCTCATTGGTTCTCGCTATTCCTGTTCATCTTCCGCAGAAATTGCAAACTGTGCCAAACAGGAGGTTAAAGGCGCTGACTCTCCAAGTGGGGAGAGTGTTAGTAAAGCGTCTGGAATGTTGCACCCGAGTACCAGGGGAGGAAAACTGAGACATATTTGAACACGTCTCCCGATCACATGGTTGATCATACTCTGGGTTCCACTTGCATGTTTTAGCTGAAGGAAGAATACTTTAAACCTGCAGAGTTGAGACCCGTGGAATGGGTCCCATGCAATATGACTTCAAAGGGTCTTCATTTGCTCACCGAACCTCTCCAATCCTATCACTGCTGCGTTTATGCCCCTGTACACACGCTTGATTCTCTTTTGGAGACATAGCAATCCATAGGTTTTAAGATACTTACTAGTAAGGTACATTCTTAGGCGTTTAATATGGGGTGTTGAGTCCATTTCGTTGAGCAAGGAGTAGCTCTTGTCTATTCCATATTTGGCTTAAGGAACTGTATCTGTGCTCATTTCAATCTCTGGTTTTATGCAGCACCCCAACTCACCTTTCCCCTTAAGCAAGCATAAGTTGCTTTTCTAAATTTGAGACCCTGTTCTGTTTTGGATTTCAGTTCCTGTGTAGCCAAGTTTACATTCTGTGTATTAGTGATATCTTATGATATTTCTTTTTCTGTGTGACTTATTTCAGTTAGAATCATCGTACCTGAATCCACTCATTATGCTGCTACGGGCCTGATGACATAGATTTCATTGCTGAGTGATACTGCATTGTATGTAAGTACCACAAGATCTTTATCCATTTTTCACTTTCTGCGATGTTGAACTTGTACTGTAAACGAGGTTCTTGTAAACAGAGGCCTCCCAAACTTTGGGGTGGCTGTGTCTTTTTGATTTTAATTTCCCTAAGCTATAGGACCATAAGTGGAAGTGCCCTAGGCTCTGTTGCTTTGTTTTTTAGATGTTTCAGGAAACACCATACACTTCTCCCGAGCGGTTGTTGGCAATTTACATCCCGCCCATCAGCATAACAAGGCTCCCAGTTCTCCATGGCCTGTCCTGCCTTTCTGGATTTTACACTTTTTTCAGATGGCCCTTTTGACCGGAGGGAAGTGAGACTTCATTGTAGTGCAGATTTCCTTTGCAAGCTTGCTTGGTTGGCCAAAAAGTGCGTATGCGTTTTTTCCTGAATATATTCAGGAAAAAATGCATACGCCCTTTTTGGCCAAGTGCATCATTGTGGACGTTCGGCCTCTTTTCCTATGCTTTCAATGCAATTCCAGTCTACCTCCTGAAATCGGTTTCCTGCAATTCTGCCCCGCTTTCAAGTCCTCTTGGCAGCCTTACTTCAGTGTATTTTTGGACGATAGCTGTCATTTATAACTCTGCAGGTTTGTGAATTACAGTGCCCCTGAGCTCCTTTCTTCAACTCGCTTTCTTGTGAGCTGGCTGCAACACCGCAGGATGGCTTCAGGCCCTAATCTGGTTCCGGCACGGCACGCTGAGCCTTTGGTTAATTCCTCTTCCTGGTGGGAAATGAGAGTTAAATTTGCCCGTCCAGACAACTCCAGCTAGTCTCTCATTGGTTCTCGCTATTGCTGTTCATCTTGCGCAGAAATTGCAAACTGGGGCAAACAGGAGGTTAAAGACACTGATTCTCCAAGTAGGGAGAGTGTTAGTAAAGCGTCTGGAATGTTGCACCCGAGTACCAGGGTACGAAAACTGAGAAATATTTGAACACGTCTCCCGATCACATGGTTGATCATACTCTAGGTTCCACATGCATGTTTTAGCTGAAGGAAGAATACCTTAAACCTGGGTAGTTGAAACCCGTGGAATGGGTACCATGCAATATGACTTCAAAGGGTCTTCATTTGCTCACTGAACCTCTCCAATCCTATCACTGCTGCGTTTATGCCCCTGTACACACGCTTGATTCTCTTTCGGAGACATAGCAATCCATAGGTTTTAAGATACTTACTAGTCAGGTACATTCTTAGGCGTTTAATATGCGGTGTTGAGTCCATTTCGTTGAGCAAGGAGTAGCTCTTGTCTATTCCATATTTGGCTTAAGGAACTTTATCTGTGCTCATTTCAATCTCTGGTTTTATGCAGCACCCCAACTCACCTTTCCCCTTAAGCAAGCATAAGTTGGTTTTCTAAATTTGAGACCCTGTTCTGTTCTGTAATTCAGTTCCTGTGTAGCCAAGTTTACATTCCGTGTATTACTGATATCTTATGATGTTTCTTTTTCTGTGTGACTTATTTCAGTTAGAATCATCATACCTGAATCCACTCATTGTGCTGCTAAGGGCCTGATGACACAGATTTCATTGCTGAGTGATATTGCTTTGTAAGTAAATACCACAACTTCTTTATCCATTTTTCACTTTCTGCGATGTTGAACTTGTACTGTAAACGAGGTTCTTGTAAACAGAGCCGTTCAAAACTTTGGCGTGGCTGTGTCTTTTTGATTTTAATTTCCCTAAGCTATAAGACCATAAGTGGAAGTGCCCTAGGTTCTGTTGCTTTGTTTTTTAGATGTTTCAGGAAACACCATACACTTCTCCCGAGTGGTTGTTGGCAATTTACATCCCGCCCATCAGCATAACAAGGCTCCCAGTTCTCCATGGCCTGTCCTGCCTTTCTGGATTTTACACTTTTTTCAGATGGCCCTTTTGACCGGGGGGAAGTGAGACTTCATTGTAGTGCAGATTTCCTTTGCAAGCTTGCTTGGTTGGCCAAAAAGGGCGTATGCGTTTTTTCCTGAATATATTCAGGAAAAAACGCATATGCCCTTTTTGGCCAAGTGCATCATTGTGGACGTTCGGCCTCTTTTCCTATGCTTTCAATGCAATTCCAGTCTACCTCCTGAAATCGGTTTCCTGCAATTCTGCCCCGCTTTCAAGTCCTCTTGGCAGCCTTACTTCCGTCTATTTTTGGACGATAGCTGTCATTTATAACTCTGCAGGTTTGTGAATTACAGTGCCCCTGAGCTCCTTTCTTCAACTCGCTTTCTTGTGACCTGGCCGCAACACCGCAGGATGGCTTCAGGCCCTAATCTGGTTCTGGCACGGCACGCTGAACCTTTGTTTATTTCCTCCTCCTGGTGGGAAATGAGAGTTAAATTTGCCCGTCCAGACACCTCCAGCTAGCCTCTCATTGGTTCTCGCTATTCCTGTTCATCTTCCGCAGAAATTGCAAACTGTGCCAAACAGGAGGTTAAAGGCGCTGACTCTCCAAGTGGGGAGAGTGTTAGTAAAGCGTCTGGAATGTTGCACCCGAGTACCAGGGGAGGAAAACTGAGACATATTTGAACACGTCTCCCGATCACATGGTTGATCATACTCTGGGTTCCACATGCATGTTTTAGCTGAAGGAAGAATACCTAAAACCTGGGTAGTTGAAATCCGTGGAATGGGTACCATGCAATATGACTTCAAAGGGTCTTCATTTGCTCACCGAACTTCTCCAATCCTATCACTGCTGCGTTTATGCCCCTGTACACATGCTTTATTCTCTTTCGGAGACATAGTAATCTATAGGTTTTAAGATACTTACTAGTCAGGTACATTCTTAGCTGTTTAATATGCGGTGTTGAGTCCATTTCGTTGAGCAAGGAGTAGCTCTTGTCTATTCCATATTTGGCTTAAGGAACTTTATCTGTGCTCATTTCAATCTCTGGTTTTATGCAGCACCCCAACTCACCTTTCCCCTTAAGCAAGCATAAGTTGGTTTTCTAAATTTGAGACCCTGTTCTGTTCTGTAATTCAGTTCCTGTGTAGCCAAGTTTACATTCCGTGTATTACTGATATCTTATGATGTTTCTTTTTCTGTGTGACTTATTTCAGTTAGAATCATCATACCTGAATCCACTCATTGTGCTGCTAAGGGCCTGATGACACAGATTTCATTGCTGAGTGATATTGCTTTGTAAGTAAATACCACAACTTCTTTATCCATTTTTCACTTTCTGCGATGTTGAACTTGTACTGTAAACGAGGTTCTTGTAAACAGAGGCATCCCAAACTTTGGGGTGGCTGTGTCTTTTTGATTTTAATTTCCCTAAGCTATAGGACCATAAGTGGCAGTGCCCTAGCCTCTGTTGCTTTGTTTTTTAGATGTTTCAGGAAACACCATACACTTCTCCGGAGTGGTTGTTGGCAAATTACATCCCGCCCATCAGCATAACAAGGCTCCCAGTTCTCCATGGCCTGTCCTGCCTTTCTGGATTTTACACTTTTTTCAGATGGCCCTTTTGACCGGGGGGAAGTGAGACTTCATTGTAGTGCAGATTTCCTTTGCAAGCTTGCTTGGTTGGCCAAAAAGGGCGTATGCGTTTTTTCCTGACTATATTCAGGAAAAAACGCATACGCCCTTTTTGGCCAAGTGCATCATTGTGGACGTTCTGCCTCTTTTCCTATGCTTTCAATGCAATTCCAGTCTACCTCCTGAAATCGGTTTCCTGCAATTCTGCCCCGCTTTCAAGTCCTCTTGGCAGCCTTACTTCAGTCTATTTTTGGACGATAGCTGTCATTTATAACTCTGCAGGTTTGTGAATTACAGTGCCCCTGAGCTCCTTTCTTCAACTCGCTTTCTTGTGAGCTGGCCGCAACACCGCAGGATGGCTTCAGGCCCTAATCTGGTTCCGGTACGGTACGCTGAGCCTTTGGTTATTTCCTCTTCCTGTTGGGAAATGAGAGTTAAATTTGCCCGTCCAGACACCTCCAGCTAGCCTCTCATTGGTTCTCGCTATTCCTGTTCATCTTCCGCAGAAATTGCAAACTGTGCCAAACAGGAGGTTAAAGGCGCTGACTCTCCAAGTGGGGAGAGTGTTAGTAAAGCGTCTGGAATGTTGCACCCGAGTACCAGGGGAGGAAAACTGAGACATATTTGAACACGTCTCCCGATCACATGGTTGATCATACTCTGGGTTCCACATGCATGTTTTAGCTGAAGGAAGAATACCTAAAACCTGGGTAGTTGAAACCCGTGGAATGGGTACCATGCAGTATGACTTCAAAGGGTCTTCATTTGCTCACCGAACCTCTCCAATCCTATCACTGCTGCGTTTATGCCCCTGTACACATGCTTGATTCTCTTTCAGACACATAGCAATCCATAGGTTTTAAGATACTTACTAGTCAGGTACATTCTTAGGCATTTAATATGCGGTGTTGAGTCCATTTCGTTGAGCAAGGAGTAGCTCTTGTCTATTCCATATTTGGCTTAAGGAACTTTATCTGTGCTCATTTCAATCTCTGGTTTTATGCAGCAACCCAACTCACCTTTCCCCTTAAGCAAGCATAAGTTGGTTTTCTAAATTTGAGAACCTGTTCTGTTTTGGAATTCAGTTCCTGTGTAGCCAAGTTTACATTCCGTGTATTAGTGATATCTTATGATGTTTCTTTTTCTGTGTGACTTATTTCAGTTAGAATCATCGTACCTGAATCCACTCATTATGCTGCTACGGGCCTGATGACATAGATTTCATTGCTGAGTGATACTGCATTGTATGTAAGTACCACAAGTTCTTTATCCATTTTTCACTTTCTGCGATGTTGAACTTGTACTGTAAACGAGGTTCTTGTAAACAGAGCCGTTCCAAACTTTGGGGTGGCTGTGTCTTTTTGATTTTAATTTCCCTAAGCTATAGGACCATAAGTGGAAGTTCCCTAGGCTCTGTTGCTTTGTTTTTTAGATTTTTCAGGAAACACCATACACTTCTCCCAAGTGGTTGTTGGCAATTTACATCCCGCCCATCAGCATAACAAGGCTCCCAGTTCTCCATGGCCTGTCCTGCCTTTCTGGATTTTACACTTTTTTCAGATGGCCCTTTTGACCGGGGGGAAGTGAGACTTCATTGTAGTGCAGATTTCCTTTGCAAGCTTGCTTGGTTGGCCAAAAAGTGCGTATGCGTTTTTTCCTGAATATATTCAGGAAAAAACGCATACGCCCTTTTTGGCCAAGTGCATCATTGTGGACGTTCGGCCTCTTTTCCTATGCTTTCAATGCAATTCCAGTCTACCTCCTGAAATCGGTTTCCTGCAATTCTGCCCCGCTTTCAAGTCCTCTTGGCAGCCTTACTTCAGTCTATTTTTGGACGATAGCTGTCATTTATAACTCTGCAGGTTTGTGAATTACAGTGCCCCTGAGCTCCTTTCTTCAACTCGCTTTCTTGTGACCTGGCCGCAACACCGCAGGATGGCTTCAGGCCCTAATCTGGTTCCGGCACGGCATGCTGAGCCTTTGGTTAATTCCTCTTCCTGGTGGGAAATGAGAGTTAAATTTGCCCGTCCAGACACCTCCAGCTAGTCTCTCATTGGTTCTCGCTATTCCTGTTCATCTTGCGCAGAAATTGCAAACTGGGGCAAACTGGAGGTTAAAGGCACTGACTCTCCAAGTAGGGAGAGTGTTAGTAAAGCGTCTGGAATGTTGCACCCGAGTACCAGGGTACGAAAACTGAGACATATTTGAACACGTCTCCCGATCACATGGTTGATCATACTCTAGGTTCCACATGCATGTTTTAGCTGAAGGAAGAATACCTTAAACCTGGGTAGTTGAAATCCGTGGAATGGGTACCATGCAATATGACTTCAAAGGGTCTTCATTCGCTCACCGAACCTCTCCAATCCTATCACTGCTGCGTTTATGCCCCTGTACACATGCTTGATTCTCTTTCGGAGACATAGCAATCCATAGGTTTTAAGATACTTACTAGTCAGGTACATTCTTAGTCGTTTAATATGGGGTGTTGAGTCCATTTCGTTGAGCAAGGAGTAGCTCTTGTCTATTCCATATTTGGCTTAAGGAACTTTATCTGTGCTCATTTCAATCTCTGGTTTTATGCAGCACCCCAACTCACCTTTACCCTTAAGCAAGAATAAGTTGGTTTTCTAAATTTGAGACCCTGTTCTGTTCTGTAATTCAGTTCCTGTGTAGCCAAGTTTACATTCCGTGTATTACTGATATCTTATGATGTTTCTTTTTCTGTGTGACTTATTTCAGTTAGAATCATCATACCTGAATCCACTCATTGTGCTACTAAGGGCCTGATGACACAGATTTCATTGCTGAGTGATATTGCTTTGTAAGTAAATACCACAACTTCTTTATCCATTTTTCACTTTCTGCGATGTTGAACTTGTACTGTAAACGAGGTTCTTGTAAACAGAGCCGTTCCAAACTTTGGGGTGGCTGTGTCTTTTTGATTTTAATTTCCCTAAGCTATAGGACCATAAGTGGCAGTGCCCTAGGCTCTGTTGCTTTGTTTTTTAGATGTTTCAGGAAACACCATACACTTCTCCCGAGTGGTTGTTGGCAATTTACATCCCGCCCATCAGCATAACAAGGCTCCCAGTTCTCCATGGCCTGTCCTGCCTTTCTGGATTTTACACTTTTTTCAGATGGCCCTTTTGACCGGGGGGAAGTGAGACTTCATTGTAGTGCAGATTTCCTTTGCAAGCTTGCTTGGTTGGCCAAAAAGGGCGTATGCGTTTTTTCCTGAATATATTCAGGAAAAAACGCATACGCCCTTTTTGGCCAAGTGCATCATTGTGGACGTTCTGCCTCTTTTCCTATGCTTTCAATGCAATTCCAGTCTACCTCCTGAAATCGGTTTCCTGCAATTCTGCCCCGCTTTCAAGTCCTCTTGGCAGCCTTACTTCAGTCTATTTTTGGACGATAGCTGTCATTTATAACTCTGCAGGTTTGTGAATTACAGTGCCCCTGAGCTCCTTTCTTCAACTCGGTTTCTTTTGAGCTGGCCACAACACCGCAGGATGGCTTCAGGCCCTAATCTGGTTCCGGTACGGGATGCTGAGCCTTTGGTTATTTCTTCTTCCTGTTGGGAAATGAGAGTTAAATTTGCCCGTCCAGACACCTCCAGCTAGCCTCTCATTGGTTCTCGCTATTCCTGTTCATCTTCCGCAGAAATTGCAAACTGTGCCAAACAGGAGGTTAAAGGCGCTGACTCTCCAAGTGGGGAGAGTGTTAGTAAAGCGTCTGGAATGTTGCACCCGAGTACCAGGGGAGGAAAACTGAGACATATTTGACCACGTCTCCCGATCACATGGTTGATCATACTCTGGGTTCCACATGCATGTTTTAGCTGAAGGAAGAATACCTAAAATCTGGGTAGTTGAAACCCGTGGAATGGGTACCATGCAATATGACTTCAAAGGGTCTTCATTTGCTCACCGAACCTCTCCAATCCTATCACTGCTGCGTTTATGCCGCTGTACACATGCTTGATTCTCTTTCGGAGACATAGCAATCCATAGGTTTTACGATACTTACTAGTCAGGTACATTCTTAGGCGTTTAATATGCGGTGTTGAGTCCATTTCGTTGAGCAAGAGGTAGCTCTTGTCTATTCCATATTTGGCTTAAGGAACTTTATCTGTGCTCATTTCAATCTCTGGTTTTATGCAGCAACCCAACTCACCTTTCCCCTTAAGCAAGCATAAGTTGGTTTTCCAAATTTGAGAACCTGTTCTGTTTTGGAATTAGGTTCCTGTGTAGCCAAGTTTACATTCTGTGTATTAGTGATATCTTATGATGTTTCTTTTTCTGTGTGACTTATTTCAGTTAGAATCATCGTACCTGAATCTACTCATTATGCTGCTACGGGCCTGATGACATAGATTTCATTGCTGAGTGATACTGCATTGTACGTAAGTACCACAAGTTCTTTATCCATTTTTCACTTTCTGCGATGTTGAACTTGTACTGTAAACGAGGTTCTTGTAAACAGAGCCGTTCCAAACTTTGGGGTGGCTGTGTCTTTTTGATTTTAATTTCCCTAAGCTATAGGACCATAAGTGGCAGTGCCCTAGGCTCTGTTGCTTTGTTTTTTAGATGTTTCAGGAAACACCATACACTTCTCCCGAGTGTCTGTTGGCAATTTACATCCCGCCCATCAGCATAACAAGGCTCCCAGTTCTCCATGGCCTGTCCTGCCTTTCTGGATTTTACACTTTTTTGAGATGGCCCTTTTGACCGGGGGGAAGTGAGACTTCATTGTAGTGCAGATTTCCTTTGCAAGCTTGCTTGGTTGGCCAAAAAGGGCGTATGCGTTTTTTCCTGAATATATTCAGGAAAAAACGCATACGCCCTTTTTGGCCAAGTGCATCATTGTGGACGTTCTGCCTCTTTTCCTATGCTTTCAATGCAATTCCAGTCTACCTCCTGAAATCGGTTTCCTGCAATTCTGCCCCGCTTTCAAGTCCTCTTGGCAGCCTTACTTCAGTCTATTTTTGGACGATAGCTGTCATTTATAACTCTGCAGGTTTGTGAATTACAGTGCCCCTGAGCTCCTTTCTTCAACTCGCTTTCTTGTGACCTGGCCGCAACACCGCAAGATGGCTTCAGGCCCTAATCTGGTTCCGGCACGGCATGCTGAGCCTTTGGTTAATTCCTCTTCCTGGTGGGAAATGAGAGTTAAATTTGCCCGTTCAGACACCTCCAGCTAGTCTCTCATTGGTTCTCGCTATTCCTGTTCATCTTCCGCAGAAATTGCAAACTGGGCCAAACAGGAGGTTAAAGGGACTGACTCTCCAAGTGGGGAGAGTGTTAGTAAAGCGTCTGGAATGTTGCACCCGAGTACCAGGGGAGGAAAACTGAGACATATTTGAACACGTCTCCCGTTCACATGGTTGATCATACTCTGGGTTCCACATGCATGTTTTAGCTGAAGGAAGAATACCTTAAACCTGGAGACTTGAGACCCGTGGAATGGGTACCATGCAATATGACTTCAAAGGGTCTTCATTTGCTCACCAAACCTCTCCAATCCTATCACTGCTGGGTTTATGCCCCTGTACACACGCTTGATTCTCTTTTGGAGACATAGCAATCCATAGGTTTTAAGATACTTACTAGTCAGGTACATTCTTAGGCGTTTATTATGGGGTGTTGAGTCCATTTCGTTGAGCAAGGAGTAGCTCTTGTCTATTCCATATTTGGCGTAAGGAACTGTATCTGTGCTCATTTCAATCTCTGGTTTTATGCAGCACCCCAACTCACCTTTCCCCTTAAGCAAGCATAAGTTGGTTTTCTAAATTTGAGACCCTGTTCTGTTTTGGAATGCAGTTCCTGTGTAGCCAAGTTTACATTCCGTGTATTAGTGATATCTTATGATGTTTCTTTTTCTGTGTGACTTATTTCAGTTAGAATCATCGTACCTGAATCCACTCATTATGCTGCTACGGGCCTGATGACATAGATTTCATTGCTGAGTGATACTGCGTTGTAAGTAAATACCACAAGTTCTTTATCCATTTTTCACTTTCTGCGGTGTTGAACTTGTACTGTAAACGAGGTTCTTGTAAACAGAGGCGTCCCAAACTTTGGGGTGGCTGTGTCTTTTTGATTTTAATTTCCCTAAGCTATAGGACCATAAGTGGCAGTGCCCTAGGCTCTGTTGCTTTGTTTTTTAGATGTTTCAGGAAACACCATACACTTCTCCCGAGTGTCTGTTGGCAATTTACATCCCGCCCATCAGCATAACAAGGCTCCCAGTTCTCCATGGCCTGTCCTGCCTTTCTGGATTTTACACTTTTTTGAGATGGCCCTTTTGACCGGGGGGAAGTGAGACTTCATTGTAGTGCAGATTTCCTTTGCAAGCTTGCTTGGTTGGCCAAAAAGGGCGTATGCGTTTTTTCCTGAATATATTCAGGAAAAAACGCATACGCCCTTTTTGGCCAAGTGCATCATTGTGGACGTTCTGCCTCTTTTCCTATGCTTTCAATGCAATTCCAGTCTACCTCCTGAAATCGGTTTCCTGCAATTCTGCCCCGCTTTCAAGTCCTCTTGGCAGCCTTACTTCAGTCTATTTTTGGACGATAGCTGTCATTTATAACTCTGCAGGTTTGTGAATTACAGTGCCCCTGAGCTCCTTTCTTCAACTCGCTTTCTTGTGAGCTGGCCGCAACACCGCAGGATGGCTTCAGGCCCTAATCTGGTTCCGGTACGGCATGCTGAGCCTTTGGTTATTTCCTCATCCTGGTGGGAAATGAGAGTTAAATTTGCCCGTCCGGACACCTCCAGCTAGTCTCTCATTGGTTCTCGCTATTCCTGTTCATCTTCCGCAGAAATTGCAAACTGAGCCAAACAGGAGGTTAAAGGCGCTGACTCTCCAAGTGGGGAGAGTGTTAGTAAAGCGTCTGGAATGTTGCACCCGAGTACCAGGGGAGGAAAACTGAGACATATTTGAACACGTCTCCCGTTCACACGGTTGATCATACTCTGGGTTCCACCTGCATGTTTTAGCTGAAGGAAGAATACTTTAAACCTGCAGAGTTGAGACCCATGGAATGGGTACCATGCAATATGACTTCAAAGGGTCTTCATTTGCTCACCGAACCTCTCCAATCCTATCACTGCTGCGTTTATGCCCCTGTACACATGCTTGATTCTCTTTTGGAGACATAGCAATCCATAGGTTTTAAGATACTTACTAGTCAGGTACATTCTTAGGCGTTTAATATGGGGTGTTGAGTCCATTTCGTTGAGCAAGGAGTAGCTCTTGTCTATTCCATATTTGGCTTAAGGAACTTTATCTGTGCTCATTTCAATCTCTGGTTTTATGCAGCACCCCAACTCACCTTTCCCCTTAAGCAAGCATAAGTTGCTTTTCTAAATTTGAGACCCTGTTCTGTTTTGGAATTCATTTCCTGTGTAGCCAAGTTTACATTCTGTGTATTAGTGATATCTTATGATGTTTCTTTTTCTGTTTGACTTATTTCAGTTAGAATTATCGTACCTGAATCCACTCATTATGCTGCTACGGGCCTGATGACATAGATTTCATTGCTGAGTGATACTGCATTGTACATAAGTACCACAAGTTCTTTATCCATTTTTCACTTTCTGTGATATTGAACTTGTACGGTAAACGAGGTTCTTGTAAACAGAGGCGTCCCAAACTTTGGGGTGGCTGTGTCTTTTTTATTTTAATTTCCCTAAGCTATAGGACCATAAGTGGAAGTGCCCTAGGCTCTGTTGCTTTGTTTTTTAGATGTTTCAGGAAACACCATACACTTCTCCCGAGTGTCTGTTGGCAATTTACATCCCGCCCATCAGCATAACAAGGCTCCCAGTTCTCCATGGCCTGTCCTGCCTTTCTGGATTTTACACTTTTTTCAGATGGCCCTTTTGACAGTGGGGAAGTGAGACTTCATTGTAGTGCAGATTTCCTTTGCAAGCTTGCTTGGTTGGCCAAAAAGGGCGTATGCGTTTTTTCCTGAATATATTCAGGAAAAAACGCATACGCCGTTTTTGGCCAAGTGCATCATTGTGGACGTTCTGCCTCTTTTCCTATGCTTTCAATGCAATTCCAGTCTACCTCCTGAAATCGGTTTCCTGCAATTCTGCCCCGCTTTCAAGTCCTCTTGGCAGCCTTACTTCAGTCTATTTTTGGACGATAGCTGTCATTTATAACTCTGCAGGTTTGTGAATTACAGTGCCCCTGAGCTCCTTTCTTCAACTCGCTTTCTTGTGACCTGGCCACAACACCGCAGGATGGCTTCAGGCCCTAATCTGGTTCCGGTACGTGACGCTGAGCCTTTGGTTATTTCTTCTTCCTGTTGGGAAATGAGAGTTAAATTTGCCCGTCCAGACACCTCCAGCTAGCCCCTCATTGGTTCTCGCTATTCCTGTTCATCTTCCGCAGAAATTGCAAACTGTGCCAAACAGGAGGTTAAAGGCGCTGACTCTCCAAGTGGGGAGAGTGTTAGTAAAGCGTCTGGAATGTTGCACCCGAGTACCAGGGGAGGAAAACTGAGACATATTTGAACACGTCTCCCGATCACATGGTTGATCATACTCTGGGTTCCACATGCATGTTTTAGCTGAAGGAAGAATACCTAAAACCTGGGTAGTTGAAACCCGTGGAATGGGTACCATGCAATATGACTTCAAAGGGTCTTCATTTGCTCACCGAACCTCTCCAATCCTATCACTGCTGCGTTTATGCCCCTGTACACATGCTTGATTCTCTTTCGGAGACATAGCAATCCATAGGTTTTACGATACTTACTAGTCAGGTACATTCTTAGGCGTTTAATATGCGGTGTTGAGTCCATTTCGTTGAGCAAGAGGTAGCTCTTGTCTATTCCATATTTGGCTTAAGGAACTTTATCTGTGCTCATTTCAATCTCTGGTTTTATGCAGCAACCCAACTCACCTTTCCCCTTAAGCAAGCATAAGTTGGTTTTCTAAATTTGAGAACCTGTTCTGTTTTGGAATTAGGTTCCTGTGTAGCCAAGTTTACATTCCGTGTATTAGTGATATCTTATGATGTTTCTTTTTCTGTGTGACTTATTTCAGTTAGAATCATCGTACCTGAATCTACTCATTATGCTGCTACGGGCCTGATGACATAGATTTCATTGCTGAGTGATACTGCATTGTACGTAAGTACCACAAGTTCTTTATCCATTTTTCACTTTCTGCGATGTTGAACTTGTACTGTAAACGAGGTTCTTGTAAACAGAGCCGTTCCAAACTTTGGGGTGGCTGTGTCTTTTTTATTTTAATTTCCCTAAGCTATAGGACCATAATTGGAAGTGCCCTAGGCTCTGTTGCTTTGTTTTTTAGATGTTTCAGGAAACACCATACACTTCTCCCGAGTGTCTGTTGGCAATTTACATCCCGCCCATCAGCATAACAAGGCTCCCAGTTCTCCATGGCCTGTCCTGCCTTTCTGGATTTTACACTTTTTTCAGATGGCCCTTTTGACCGGGGGGAAGTGAGACTTCATTGTAGTGCAGATTTCCTTTGCAAGCTTGCTTGGTTGGCCAAAAAGGGCGTATGCGTTTTTTCCTGAATATATTCAGGAAAAAACGCATACGCCCTTTTTGGCCAAGTGCATCATTGTGGA
Organism: Stenella coeruleoalba; assembly: GCF_951394435.1. Classification (NCBI taxonomy): domain Eukaryota; kingdom Metazoa; phylum Chordata; class Mammalia; order Artiodactyla; family Delphinidae; genus Stenella; species Stenella coeruleoalba. The sequence continues at coordinate 2,339,556 of NW_027645987.1, read as the reverse complement.
CGTTCTGCCTCTTTTCCTATGCTTTCAATGCAATTCCAGTCTACCTCCTGAAATCGGTTTCCTGCAATTCTGCCCCGCTTTCAAGTCCTCTTGGCAGCCTTACTTCAGTCTATTTTTGGACGATAGCTGTCATTTATAACTCTGCAGGTTTGTGAATTACAGTGCCCCTGAGCTCCTTTCTTCAACTCGCTTTCTTGTGACCTGGCCGCAACACCGCAGGATGGCTTCAGGCCCTAATCTGGTTCCGGCCCGGCACGCTGAGACTTTGGTTATTTCCTCTTCCTGGTGGGAAATGAGAGTTAAATTTGCCCGTCCAGACACCTCCAGCTAGTCTCTCATTGGTTCTCGCTATTCCTCTTCATCTTCCGCAGAAATTGCAAACTGGGCCAAACAGGAGGTTAAAGGCGCTGACTCTCCAAGTGGGGAGAGTGTTAGTAAAGCGTCTGGAATGTTGCACCCGAGTACCAGGGGAGGAAAACTGAGACATATTTGAACACGTCTCCCGTTCACATGGTTGATCATACTCTGGGTTCCACATGCATGTTTTAGCTGAAGGAAGAATACCTTAAACCTGGAGACTTGAGACCCGTGGAATGGGTACCATGCAATATGACTTCAAAGGGTCTTCATTTGCTCACCGAACCTCTCCAATCCTATCACTGCTGCGTTTATGCCCCTGTACACACGCTTGATTCTCTTTTGGAGACATAGCAATCCATAGGTTTTAAGATACTTACTAGTCAGGTACATTCTTAGGCGTTTAATATGGGGTGTTGAGTCCATTTTGTTGAGCAAGGAGTAGCTCTTGTCTATTCCATATTTGGCTTAAGGAACTTTATCTGTGCTCATTTCAATCTCTGGTTTTATGCAGCACCCCAACTCACCTTTACCCTTAAGCAAGAATAAGTTGGTTTTCTAAATTTGAGACCCTGTTCTGTTTTGGAATGCAGTTCCTGTGTAGCCAAGTTTACATTCCGTGTATTAGTGATATCTTATGATGTTTCTTTTTCTGTGTGACTTATTTCAGTTAGAATCATCGTACCTGAATCCACTCATTATGCTGCTACGGGCCTGATGACATAGATTTCATTGCTGAGTGATACTGCATTGTACGTAAGTACCACAAGTTCTTTATCCATTTTTCACTTTCTGTGATATTGAACTTGTACTGTAAACGAGGTTCTTGTAAACGGAGGCGTCCCAAACTTTGGGGTGGCTGTGTTTTTTTGATTTTAATTTCCCTAAGCTATAGGACCATAAGTGGAAGTGCCCTAGGCTCTGTTGCTTTGTTTTTTAGATGTTTCAGGAAACACCATACACTTCTCCCGAGTGGTTGTTGGCAATTTACATCCCGCCCATCAGCATAACAAGGCTCCCAGTTCTCCATGGCCTGTCCTGCCTTTCTGGATTTTACACTTTTTTCAGATGGCCCTTTTGACCGGGGGGAAGTGAGACTTCATTGTAGTGCAGATTTCCTTTGCAAGCTTGCTTGGTTGGCCAAAAAGGGCGTATGCGTTTTTTCCTGAATATATTCAGGAAAAAACGCATACGCCCTTTTTGGCCAAGTGCATCATTGTGGACGTTCTGCCTCTTTTCCTATGCTTTCAATGCAATTCCAGTCTACCTCCTGAAATCGGTTTCCTGCAATTCTGCCCCGCTTTCAAGTCCTCTTGGCAGCCTTACTTCAGTCTATTTTTGGACGATAGCTGTCATTTATAACTCTGCAGGTTTGTGAATTACAGTGCCCCTGAGCTCCTTTCTTCAACTCGCTTTCTTTTGAGCTGGCCGCAACACCGCAGGATGGCTTCAGGCCCTAATCTGGTTCCGGCACGGCACACTGAGAATTTGGTTATTTCCTCTTCCTGGTGGGAAATGAGTGTTAAATTTGCCCGTCCAGACACCTCCAGCTAGCCTCTCATTGGTTCTCGCTATTCCTGTTCATCTTCCGCAGAAATTGCAAACTGAGTCAAACAGGAGGTTAAAGGCGCTGACTCTCCAAGTGGGGAGAGTGTTAGTAAAGCGTCTGGAATGTTGCACCCGAGTACCAGGGGAGGAAAACTGAGACATATTTGAACACGTCTCCCGTTCACATGGTTGATCATACTTGGGTTCCACATGCATGTTTTAGCTGAAGGAAGAATACCTTAAACCTGGAGAGTTGAGACCCGTGAAATGGGTACCATGCAATATGACTTCAAAGGGTCTTCATTTGCTCACCGAACCTCTCCAATCCTATCACTGCTGCGTTTATGCCCCTGTACACACGCTTGATTCTCTTTTGGAGACATAGCTATCCACAGGTTTTACGATACTTACTATTCAGGTACATTCTTAGGCGTTTAATATGCGGTGTTGAGTCCATTTCGTTGAGCAAGGAGTAGCTCTTGTGTATTCCATATTTGACTTAAGGAACTTTATCTGTGCTCATTTCAATCTCTGGTTTTATGCAGCATCCCAACTCACCTTTCCCCTTAAGCAAGCATAAGTTGGTTTTCTAAATTTGAGACCCTGTTCTGTTTTGGAATGCAGTTCCTGTGTAACCAAGTTTACATTCCGTGTATTAGTGATATCTTATGATGTTTCTTTTTCTGTGTGACTTATTTCAGTTAGAATCATCGTACCTGAATCCACTCATTATGCTGCTACAGGCCTGATGACATAGATTTCATTGCTGAGTGATACTGTGTTGTAAGTAAATACCACAAGTTCTTTATCCATTTTTCACTTTCTGCGATGTTGAACTTGTACTGTAAACGAGGTTCTTGTAAACAGAGGCATCCCAAATTTTGGGGTGGCTGTGTCTTTTTGATTTTAATTTCCCTAAGCTATAGGACCATAAGTGGCAGTGCCCTAGGCTCTGTTGCTTTGTTTTTTAGATGTTTCAGGAAACACCATACACTTCTCCCAAGTGGTTCTTGGCAATTTACATCCCGCCCATCAGCATAACAAGGCTCCCAATTCTCCATGGCCTGTCCTGCCTTTCTGGATTTTACACTTTTTTCAGATGGCCCTTTTGACCAGGGGGAAGTGAGACTTCATTGTAGTGCAGATTTCCTTTGCAAGCTTGCTTGGTTGGCCAAAAAGGGCGTATGCGTTTTTTCCTGAATATATTCAGGAAAAAACGCATACGCCCTTTTTGGCCAAGTGCATCATTGTGGACGTTCTGCCTCTTTTCCTATGCTTTCAATGCAATTCCAGTCTACCTCCTGAAATCGGTTTCCTGCAATTCTGCCCCGCTTTCAAGTCCTCTTGGCAGCCTTACTTCAGTCTATTTTTGGACGATAGCTGTCATTTATAACTCTGCAGGTTTGTGAATTACAGTGCCCCTGAGCTCCTTTCTTCAACTCGCTTTCTTTTGAGCTGGCCGCAACACCGCAGGATGGCTTCAGGCCCTAATCTGGTTCCGGCACGGCATGCTGAGCCTTTGGTTATTTCCTCATCCTGGTGGGTAATGAGAGTTAAATTTGCCCGTCCAGACACCTCCAGCTAGTCTCTCATTGGTTCTCGCTATTCCTGTTCATCTTCCGCAGAAATTGCAAACTGGGCCAAACAGGAGGTTAAAGGCGCTGACTCTCCAAGTGGGGAGAGTGTTAGTAAAGCGTCTGGAATGTTGCACCCGAGTACCAGGGGAGGAAAACTGAGACATATTTGAACACGTCTCCCGTTCACACGGTTGATCATACTCTGGGTTCCACCTGCATGTTTTAGCTGAAGGAAGAATACTTTAAACCTGCAGAGTTGAGACCCGTGGAATGGGTCCCATGCAATATGACTTCAAAGGGTCTTCATTTGCTCACCGAACCTCTCCAATCCTATCACTGCTGCGTTTATGCCCCTGTACACATGCTTGATTCTCTTTTGGAGACATAGCAATCCATAGGTTTTAAGATACTTACTAGTCAGGTACATTCTTAGGCGTTTAATATGGGGTGTTGAGTCCATTTCGTTGAGCAAGGAGTAGCTCTTGTCTATTCCATATTTGGCTTAAGGAACTTTATCTGTGCTCATTTCAATCTCTGGTTTTATGCAGCTCCCCAACTCACCTTTCCCCTTAAGCAAGCATAAGTTGCTTTTCTAAATTTGAGACCCTGTTCTGTTTTGGAATTCATTTCCTGTGTAGCCAGGTTTACATTCTGTGTATTAGTGATATCTTATGATGTTTCTTTTTCTGTGTGACTTATTTCAGTTAGAATTATCATACCTGAATCCACTCATTATGCTGCTACGGGCCTGATGACATAGATTTCATTGCTGAGTGATACTGCATTGTACATAAGTACCACAAGTTCTTTATCCATTTTTCACTTTCTGTGATATTGAACTTGTATGGTAAACGAGGTTCTTGTAAACAGAGGCGTCCCAAACTTTGGGGTGGCTGTGTCTTTTTTATTTTAATTTCCCTAAGCTATAGGACCATAAGTGGCAGTGCCCTAGGCTGTGTTGCTTTGTTTTTTAGATGTTTCAGGAAACACCATACACTTCTCCCAAATGTCTGTTGGCAATTTACATCCCGCCCATCAGCATAACAAGGCTCCCAGTTCTCCATGGCCTGTCCTGCCTTTCTGGATTTTACACTTTTTTCAGATGGCCCTTTTGACCGGGGGGAAGTGAGACTTCATTGTAGTGCAGATTTCCTTTGCAAGCTTGCTTGGTTGGCCAAAAAGGGCGTATGCGTTTTTTCCTGAATATATTCAGGAAAAAACGCATACGCCCTTTTTGGCCAAGTGCATCATTGTGGACGTTCTGCCTCTTTTCCTATGCTTTCAATGCAATTCCAGTCTACCTCCTGAAATCGGTTTCCTGCAATTCTGCCCCGCTTTCAAGTCCTCTTGGCAGCCTTACTTCAGTCTATTTTTGGACGATAGCTGTCATTTATAACTCTGCAGGTTTGTGAATTACAGTGCCCCTGAGCTCCTTTCTTCAACTCGCTTTCTTGTGACCTGGCCGCAACACCGCAGGATGGCTTCAGGCCCTAATCTGGTTCCGGCCCGGCATGCTGAGCCTTTGGTTAATTCCTCTCCTGGTGGGAAATGAGAGTTAAATTTGCCCGTCCAGACACCTCCAGCTAGCCTCTCATTGGTTCTCGCTATTCCTGTTCATCTTCCGCAGAAATTGCAAACTGGGCCAAACAGGAGGTTAAAGGGACTGACTCTCCAAGTGGGGAGAGTGTTAGTAAAGCGTCTGGAATGTTGCACCCGAGTACCAGGGGAGGAAAACTGAGACATATTTGAACACGTCTCCCGTTCACATGGTTGATCATACTCTGGGTTCCACATGCATGTTTTAGCTGAAGGAAGAATACCTTAAACCTGGAGAGTTGAGACCCGTGCAATGGGTACCATGCAATATGACTTCAAACGGTCTTCATTTGCTCACCGAACCTCTCCAATCCTATCACTGCTGCGTTTATGCCCCTGTACACACGCTTGATTCTCTTTTGGAGACATAGCAATCCATAGGTTTTAAGATACTTACTAGTCAGGTACATTCTTAGGCGTTTAATATGGGGTTTTGAGTCCATTTCGTTGAGCAAGGAGTAGCTCTTGTCTATTCCATATTTGGCTTAAGGAACTTTATCTGTGCTCATTTCAATCTCTGGTTTTATGCAGCACCCCAACTCACCTTTCCCCTTAAGCAAGCATAAGTTGGTTTTCTAAATTTGAGACCCTGTTCTGTTTTGGAATGCAGTTCCTGTGTAGCCAAGTTTACATTCCGTGTATTAGTGATATCTTATGATGTTTCTTTTTCTGTGTGACTTATTTCAGTTAGAATCATCATACCTGAATCCACTCATTGTGCTGCTAAGGGCCTGATGACACAGATTTCATTGCTGAGTGATATTGCTTTGTAAGTAAATACCACAACTTCTTTATCCATTTTTCACTTTCTGCGATGTTGAACTTGTACTGTAAACGAGGTTCTTGTAAACAGAGCCGTTCCAAACTTTGGGGTGGCTGTGTCTTTTTCATTTTAATTTCCTTAAGCTATAGGACCATAAGTGGAAGTGCCCTAGGTTCTGTTGCTTTGTTTTTTAGTTGTTTCAGGAAACACCATACACTTCTCCCAAGTGGTTCTTGGCAATTTACATCCCGCCCATCAGCATAACAAGGCTCCCAGTTCTCCATGGCCTGTCCTGCCTTTCTGGATTTTACACTTTTTTCAGATGGCCCTTTTGACCGGGGGGAAGTGAGACTTCATTGTAGTGCAGATTTCCTTTGCAAGCTTGCTTGGTTGGCCAAAAAGGGCGTATGCGTTTTTTCCTGAATATATTCAGGAAAAAACGCATACGCCCTTTTTGGCCAAGTGCATCATTGTGGACGTTCTGCCTCTTTTCCTATGCTTTCAATGCAATTCCAGTCTACCTCCTGAAATCGGTTTCCTGCAATTCTGCCCCGCTTTCAAGTCCTCTTGGCAGCCTTACTTCAGTCTATTTTTGGACGATAGCTGTCATTTATAACTCTGCAGGTTTGTGAATTACAGTGCCCCTGAGCTCCTTTCTTCAACTCGCTTTCTTGTGACCTGGCCGCAACACCGCAGGATGGCTTCAGGCCCTAATCTGGTTCCGGCCCGGCACGCTGAGACTTTGGTTATTTCCTCTTCCTGGTGGGAAATGAGAGTTAAATTTGCCCGTCCAGACACCTCCAGCTAGTCTCTCATTGGTTCTCGCTATTCCTCTTCATCTTCCGCAGAAATTGCAAACTGGGCCAAACAGGAGGTTAAAGGCGCTGACTCTCCAAGTGGGGAGAGTGTTAGTAAAGCGTCTGGAATGTTGCACCCGAGTACCAGGGGAGGAAAACTGAGACATATTTGAACACGTCTCCCGTTCACACGGTTGATCATACTCTGGGTTCCACCTGCATGTTTTAGCTGAAGGAAGAATACTTTAAACCTGCAGAGTTGAGACCCGTGGAATGGGTCCCATGCAATATGACTTCAAAGGGTCTTCATTTGCTCACCGAACCTCTCCAATCCTATCACTGCTGCGTTTATGCCCCTGTACACATGCTTGATTCTCTTTTGGAGACATAGCAATCCATAGGTTTTAAGATACTTACTAGTCAGGTACATTCTTAGGCGTTTAATATGGGGTGTTGAGTCCATTTCGTTGAGCAAGGAGTAGCTCTTGTCTATTCCATATTTGGCTTAAGGAACTTTATCTGTGCTCATTTCAATCTCTGGTTTTATGCAGCTCCCCAACTCACCTTTCCCCTTAAGCAAGCATAAGTTGCTTTTCTAAATTTGAGACCCTGTTCTGTTTTGGAATTCATTTCCTGTGTAGCCAGGTTTACATTCTGTGTATTAGTGATATCTTATGATGTTTCTTTTTCTGTGTGACTTATTTCAGTTAGAATTATCATACCTGAATCCACTCATTATGCTGCTACGGGCCTGATGACATAGATTTCATTGCTGAGTGATACTGCATTGTACATAAGTACCACAAGTTCTTTATCCATTTTTCACTTTCTGTGATATTGAACTTGTATGGTAAACGAGGTTCTTGTAAACAGAGGCGTCCCAAACTTTGGGGTGGCTGTGTCTTTTTGATTTTAATTTCCCTAAGCTATAGGACCATAAGTGGCAGTGCCCTAGGCTCTGTTGCTTTGTTTTTTAGATGTTTCAGGAAACACCATACACTTCTCCCAAATGTCTGTTGGCAATTTACATCCCGCCCATCAGCATAACAAGGCTCCCAGTTCTCCATGGCCTGTCCTGCCTTTCTGGATTTTACACTTTTTTCAGATGGCCCTTTTGACCGGGGGGGAAGTGAGACTTCATTGTAGTGCAGATTTCCTTTGCAAGCTTGCTTGGTTGGCCAAAAAGGGCGTATGCGTTTTTTCCTGAATATATTCAGGAAAAAACGCATACGCCCTTTTTGGCCAAGTGCATCATTGTGGACGTTCTGCCTCTTTTCCTATGCTTTCAATGCAATTCCAGTCTACCTCCTGAAATCGGTTTCCTGCAATTCTGCCCCGCTTTCAAGTCCTCTTGGCAGCCTTACTTCAGTCTATTTTTGGACGATAGCTGTCATTTATAACTCTGCAGGTTTGTGAATTACAGTGCCCCTGAGCTCCTTTCTTCAACTCGCTTTCTTGTGACCTGGCCGCAACACCGCAGGATGGCTTCAGGCCCTAATCTGGTTCCGGCCCGGCATGCTGAGCCTTTGGTTAATTCCTCTCCTGGTGGGAAATGAGAGTTAAATTTGCCCGTCCAGACACCTCCAGCTAGCCTCTCATTGGTTCTCGCTATTCCTGTTCATCTTCCGCAGAAATTGCAAACTGGGCCAAACAGGAGGTTAAAGGGACTGACTCTCCAAGTGGGGAGAGTGTTAGTAAAGCGTCTGGAATGTTGCACCCGAGTACCAGGGGAGGAAAACTGAGACATATTTGAACACGTCTCCCGTTCACATGGTTGATCATACTCTGGGTTCCACATGCATGTTTTAGCTGAAGGAAGAATACCTTAAACCTGGAGAGTTGAGACCCGTGCAATGGGTACCATGCAATATGACTTCAAACGGTCTTCATTTGCTCACCGAACCTCTCCAATCCTATCACTGCTGCGTTTATGCCCCTGTACACACGCTTGATTCTCTTTTGGAGACATAGCAATCCATAGGTTTTAAGATACTTACTAGTCAGGTACATTCTTAGGCGTTTAATATGGGGTTTTGAGTCCATTTCGTTGAGCAAGGAGTAGCTCTTGTCTATTCCATATTTGGCTTAAGGAACTTTATCTGTGCTCATTTCAATCTCTGGTTTTATGCAGCACCCCAACTCACCTTTCCCCTTAAGCAAGCATAAGTTGGTTTTCTAAATTTGAGACCCTGTTCTGTTTTGGAATGCAGTTCCTGTGTAGCCAAGTTTACATTCCGTGTATTAGTGATATCTTATGATGTTTCTTTTTCTGTGTGACTTATTTCAGTTAGAATCATCATACCTGAATCCACTCATTGTGCTGCTAAGGGCCTGATGACACAGATTTCATTGCTGAGTGATATTGCTTTGTAAGTAAATACCACAACTTCTTTATCCATTTTTCACTTTCTGCGATGTTGAACTTGTACTGTAAACGAGGTTCTTGTAAACAGAGCCGTTCCAAACTTTGGGGTGGCTGTGTCTTTTTCATTTTAATTTCCTTAAGCTATAGGACCATAAGTGGAAGTGCCCTAGGTTCTGTTGCTTTGTTTTTTAGTTGTTTCAGGAAACACCATACACTTCTCCCAAGTGGTTCTTGGCAATTTACATCCCGCCCATCAGCATAACAAGGCTCCCAGTTCTCCATGGCCTGTCCTGCCTTTCTGGATTTTACACTTTTTTCAGATGGCCCTTTTGACCGGGGGGAAGTGAGACTTCATTGTAGTGCAGATTTCCTTTGCAAGCTTGTTTGGTTGGCCAAAAAGGGCGTATGCGTTTTTTCCTGAATATATTCAGGAAAAAACGCATATGCCCTTTTTGGCCAAGTGCATCATTGTGGACGTTCTGCCTCTTTTCCTATGCTTTCAATGCAATTCCAGTCTACCTCCTGAAATCGGTTTCCTGCAATTCTGCCCCGCTTTCAAGTCCTCTTGGCAGCCTTACTTCAGTCTATTTTTGGACGATAGCTGTCATTTATAACTCTGCAGTTTTGTGAATTGCAGTGCCCCTGAGCTCCTTTCTTCAACTCGCTTTCTTGTGACCTGGCCACAACACCGCAGGATGGCTTCAGGCCCTAATCTGGTTCCGGCCCGGCACGCTGAGCCTTTGGTTATTTCCTCTTCCTGGTGGGAAATGAGAGTTAAATTTGCCCGTCCAGACACCTCCAGCTAGTCTCTCATTGGTTCTCGCTATTCCTGTTCATCTTCCGCAGAAATTGCAAACTGGGCCAAACAGGAGGTTAAAGGCGCTGACTCTCCAAGTGGGGAGAGTGTTAGTAAAGCGTCTGGAATGTTGCACCCGAGTACCAGGGGAGGAAAACTGAGACATATTTGAACACGTCTCTCGTTCACATGGTTGATCATACTTGGGTTCCACATGCATGTTTTAGCTGAAGGAAGAATACCTTAAACCTGGAGAGTTAAGACCCGTGTAATGGGTACCATGCAATATGACTTCAAAGGGTCTTCATTTGCTCACCGAACCTCTCCAATCCTATCACTGCTGCGTTTATGCCCCTGTACACATGCTTGATTCTCTTTTGAAGACATAGAAATCCATAGGTTTTAAGATACTTACTAGTCAGGTACATTCTTAGGCGTTTAATATGAGGTTTTGAGTCCATTTCGTTGAGCAAGGAGTAGCTCTTGTCTATTCCATATTTGGCTTAAGGAACTTTATCTGTGCTCATTTCAATCTCTGGTTTTATGCAGCACCCCAACTCACCTTTCCCCTTAAGCAAGCATAAGTTGGTTTTCTAAATTTGAGACCCTGTTCTGTTCTGTAATTCAGTTCCTGTGTAACCAAGTTTACATTGCGTGTATTACTGATATCTTATGATGTTTCTTTTTCTCTGTGACTTATTTCAGTTAGAATCATCATACCTGAATCCACTCATTGTGCTGCTAAGGGCCTGATGACACAGATTTCATTGCTGAGTGATATTGCTTTGTAAGTAAATACCACAACTTCTTTATCCATTTTTCACTTTCTGCGATGTTGAACTTGTACTGTAAACGAGGTTCTTGTAAACAGAGCCGTTCCAAACTTTGGGGTGGCTGTGTCTTTTTGATTTTAATTTCCCTAAGCTATAGGACCATAAGTGGAAGTGCCCTAGGTTCTGTTGCTTTGTTTTTTAGTTGTTTCAGGAAACACCATACACTTCTCCCAAGTGGTTCTTGGCAATTTACATCCCGCCCATCAGCATAACAAGGCTCCCAGTTCTCCATGGCCTGTCCTGCCTTTCTGGATTTTACACTTTTTTCAGATGGCCCTTTTGACCGGGGGGAAGTGAGACTTCATTGTAGTGCAGATTTCCTTTGCAAGCTTGCTTGGTTGGCCAAAAAGGGCGTATGCGTTTTTTCCTGAATATATTCAGGAAAAAACGCATACGCCCTTTTTGGCCAAGTGCATCATTGTGGACGTTCTGCCTCTTTTCCTATGCTTTCAATGCAATTCCAGTCTACCTCCTGAAATCGGTTTCCTGCAATTCTGCCCCGCTTTCAAGTCCTCTTGGCAGCCTTACTTCAGTCTATTTTTGGACGATAGCTGTCATTTATAACTCTGCAGGTTTGTGAATTACAGTGCCCCTGAGCTCCTTTCTTCAACTCGCTTTCTTGTGACCTGGCCGCAACACCGCAGGATGGCTTCAGGCCCTAATCTGGTTCCGGCCCGGCATGCTGAGCCTTTGGTTAATTCCTCTTCCTGGTGGGAAATGAGAGTTAAATTTGCCCGTCCAGACACCTCCAGCTAGCCTCTCATTGGTTCTCGCTATTCCTGTTCTTCTTCCGCAGAAATTGCAAACTGGGCCAAACAGGAGGTTAAAGGCGCTGACTCTCCAAGTGGGGAGAGTGTTAGTAAAGCGTCTAGAATGTTGCACCCGAGTACCAGGGGAGGAAAACTGAGACATATTTGAACACGTCTCCCGTTCACATGGTTGATCATACTCTGGGTTCCACATGCATGTTTTAGCTGAAGGAAGAATACCTTAAACCTGGAGAGTTGAGACCCGTGTAATGGGTACCATGCAATATGACTTCAAAGGGTCTTCATTTGCTCACCGAACCTCTCCAATCCTATCACTGCTGCGTTTATGCCCCTGTACACACGCTTGATTCTCTTTTGGAGACATAGCAATCCATAGGTTTTAAGATACTTACTAGTCAGGTACATTCTTAGGCGTTTAATATGGGGTTTTGAGGCCATTTCGTTGAGCAAGGAGTAGCTCTTGTCTATTCCATATTTGGCTTAAGGAACTTTATCTTTGCTCATTTCAATCTCTGGTTTATGCAGCACCCCAACTCACCTTTCCCCTTAAGCAAGCATAAGTTGGTTTTCTAAATTTGAGACCCTATTCTGTTTTGGAATGCAGTTCCTGTGTAGCCAAGTTTACATTCCGTGTATTAGTGATATCTTATGATGTTTCTTTTTCTGTGTGACTTATTTCAGTTAGAATCATCATACCTGAATCCACTCATTGTGCTGCTAAGGACCTGATGACACAGATTTCATTGCTGAGTGATATTGCTTTGTAAGTAAATACCACAACTTCTTTATCCATTTTTCACTTTCTGCGATGTTGAACTTGTACTGTAAACGAGGTTCTTGTAAACAGAGCCATTCCAAACATTGGGGTGGCTGTGTCTTTTTCATTTTAATTTCCCTAAGCTATAGGACCATAAGTGGAAGTGCCCTAGGCTCTGTTGCTTTGTTTTTTAGATGTTTCAGGAAACACCATACACTTCTCCCGAGTGGTTGTTGGCAATTTACATCCCGCCCATCAGCATAACAAGGCTCCCAGTTCTCCATGGCCTGTCCTGCCTTTCTGGATTTTACACTTTTTTCAGATGGCCCTTTTGACCGGGGGGAAGTGAGACTTCATTGTAGTGCAGATTTCCTTTGCAAGCTTGCTTGGTTGGCCAAAAAGGGCGTATGCGTTTTTTCTGAATATATTCAGGAAAAAACGCATACGCCCTTTTTGGCCAAGTGCATCATTGTGGACGTTCTGCCTCTTTTCCTATGCTTTCAATGCAATTCCAGTCTACCTCCTGAAATCGGTTTCCTGCAATTCTGCCCCGCTTTCAAGTCCTCTTGGCAGCCTTACTTCAGTCTATTTTTGGACGATAGCTGTCATTTATAACTCTGCAGGTTTGTGAATTACAGTGCCCCTGAGCTCCTTTCTTCAACTCGCTTTCTTTTGAGCTGGCCGCAACACCGCAGGATGGCTTCAGGCCCTAATCTGGTTCCGGCACGGCACACTGAGCCTTTGGTTATTTCCTCTTCCTGGTGGGAAATGAGAGTTAAATTTGCCCGTCCAGACACCTCCAGCTAGCCTCTCATTGGTTCTCGCTATTCCTGTTCATCTTCCGCAGAAATTGCAAAGTGAGCCAAACAGGAGGTTAAAGGCGCTGACTCTCCAAGTGGGGAGAGTGTTAGTAAAGCGTCTGGAATGTTGCACCCGAGTACCAGGGGAGGAAAACTGAGACATATTTGAACACGTCTCCCGTTCACATGGTTGATCATACTTGGGTTCCACATGCATGTTTTAGCTGAAGGAAGAATACCTTAAACCTGGAGAGTTGAGACCCGTGGAATGGGTACCATGCAATATGACTTCAAAGGGTCTTCATTTGCTCACCGAACCTCTCCAATCCTATCACTGCTGCGTTTATGCCCCTGTACACACGCTTGATTCTCTTTTGGAGACATAGCAATCCATAGGTTTTAAGATACTTACTAGTCAGGTACATTCTTAGGCGTTTAATATGCGGTGTTGAGTCCATTTCGTTGAGCAAGGAGTAGCTCTTGTCTATTCCATATTTGACTTAAGGAACTTTATCTGTGCTCATTTCAATCTCTGGTTTTATGCAGCACCCCAACTCACCTTTACCCTTAAGCAAGCATAAGTTGGTTTTCTAAATTTGAGACCCTGTTCTGTTTTGGAATACAGTTCCTGTGTAGCCAAGTTTACATTCCGCGTATTAGTGATATCTTATGATGTTTCTTTTTCTGTGTGACTTATTTCAGTTAGAATCATCGTACCTGAATCCACTCATTATGCTGCTACGGGCCTGATGAAATAGATTTCATTGCTGAGTGATACTGCGTTGTAAGTAAATACCACAAGTTCTTTATCCATTTTTCACTTTCTGCGATGTTGAACTTGTACTGTAAACGAGGTTCTTGTAAACAGAGGCGTCCCAAACTTTGGGGTGGCTGTGTCTTTTTGATTTTAATTTCCCTAAGCTATAGGACCATAAGTGGCAGTGTCCTAGGCTCTGTTGCTTTGTTTTTTAGATGTTTCAGGAAACACCATACACTTCTCCCGAGTGGTTGTTGGCAATTTACATCCCGCCCATCAGCATAACAAGGCTCCCAGTTCTCCATGGCCTGTCCTGCCTTTCTGGATTTTACACTTTTTTCAGATGGCCCTTTTGACCGGGGGGAAGTGAGACTTCATTGTAGTGCAGATTTCCTTTGCAAGCTTGCTTGGTTGGCCAAAAAGGGCGTATGCGTTTTTTCCTGAATATATTCAGGAAAAAATGCATACGCCCTTTTTGGCCAAGTGCATCATTGTGGACGTTCTGCCTCTTTTCCTATGCTTTCAATGCAATTCCAGTCTACCTCCTGAAATCGGTTTCCTGCAATTCTGCCCCGCTTTCAAGTCCTCTTGGCAGCCTTACTTCAGTCTATTTTTGGACGATAGCTGTCATTTATAACTCTGCAGGTTTGTGAATTACAGTGCCCCTGAGCTCCTTTCTTCAACTCGGTTTCTTTTGAGCTGGCCGCAACACCGCAGGATGGCTTCAGGCCCTAATCTGGTTCCGGCCCGGCATGCTGAGCCTTTGGTTAATTCCTCTTCCTGGTGGGAAATGAGAGTTAAATTTGCCCGTCCAGACACCTCCAGCTAGCCTCTCATTGGTTCTCGCTATTCCTGTTCATCTTCCGCAGAAATTGCAAACTGGGCCAAACAGGAGGTTAAAGGCGCTGACTCTCCAAGTGGGGAGAGTGTTAGTAAAGCGTCTGGAATGTTGCACCCGAGTACCAGGGGAGGAAAACTGAGACATATTTGAACACGTCTCCCGATCACATGGTTGATCATACTCTAGGTTCCACATGCATGTTTTAGCTGAAGGAAGAATACCTTAAACCTGGGTAGTTGACACTCGTGGAATGGGTACCATGCAATATGACTTCAAAGGGTCTTCATTTGCTCACCGAACCTCTCCAATCCTATCACTGCTGCGTTTATGCCCCTGTACACATGCTTGATTCTCTTTTGGAGACATAGCAATCCATAGGTTTTAAGATACTTACTAGTCAGGTACATTCTTAGGCGTTTAATATGGGGTGTTGAGTCCATTTCGTTGAGCAAGGAGTAGCTCTTGTCTATTCCATATTTGGCTTAAGGAACTTTATCTGAGCTCATTTCAATCTCTGGTTTTATGCAGCACCCCAACTCACCTTTACCCTTAAGCAAGAATAAGTTGGTTTTCTAAATTTGAGACCCTGTTCTGTTCTGTAATTCAGTTCCTGTGTAGCCAAGTTTACATTCCGTGTATTACTGATATCTTATGATGTTTCTTTTTCTGTGTGACTTATTTCAGTTAGAATCATCATACCTGAATCCACTCATTGTGCTGCTAAGGGCCTGATGACACAGATTTCATTGCTGAGTGATATTGCTTTGTAAGTAAATGCCACAACTTCTTTATCCATTTTTCACTTTCTGCGATGTTGAACTTGTACTGTAAACGAGGTTCTTGTAAACAGAGCCGTTCCAAACTTTGGGGTGGCTGTGTCTTTTTGATTTTAAATTCCCTAAGCTATAGGACCATAAGTGGAAGTGCCCTAGGCTCTGTTGCTTTGTTTTTTAGATGTTTCAGGAAACACCATACACTTCTCCCAAGTGGTTGTTGGCAATTTACATCCCGCCCATCAGCATAACAAGGCTCCCAGTTCTCCATGACCTGTCCTGCCTTTCTGGATTTTACACTTTTTTCAGATGGCCCTTTTGACCGGGGGGAAGTGAGACTTCATTGTAGTGCAGATTTCCTTTGCAAGCTTTCTTGGTTGGCCAAAAAGGGCGTATGCGTTTTTTCCTGAATATATTCAGGAAAAAACGCATACGCCCTTTTTGGCCAAGTGCATCATTGTGGACGTTCTGCCTCTTTTCCTATGCTTTCAATGCAATTCCAGTCTACCTCCTGAAATCGGTTTCCTGCAATTCTGCCCCGCTTTCAAGTCCTCTTGGCAGCCTTACTTCAGTCTATTTTTGGACGATAGCTGTCATTTATAACTCTGCAGGTTTGTGAATTACAGTGCCCCTGAGCTCCTTTCTTCAACTCGCTTTCTTGTGAGCTGGCCGCAACACCGCAGGATGGCTTCAGGCCCTAATCTGGTTCCGGCCCGGCATGCTGAGCCTTTGGTTAATTCCTCTTCCTGGTGGGAAATGAGAGTTAAATTTGCCCGTCCAGACACCTCCAGCTAGCCTCTCATTGGTTCTCGCTATTCCTGTTCATCTTCCGCAGAAATTGCAAACTGGGCCAAACAGGAGGTTAAAGGGACTGACTCTCCAAGTGGGGAGAGTGTTAGTAAAGCGTCTGGAATATTGCACACGAGTACCAGGGGAGGAAAACTGAGACATATTTGAACACATCTCCCGATCACATGGTTGATCATACTCTAGGTTCCACATGCATGTTTTAGCTGAAGGAAGAATACCTTAAACCTGGGTAGTTGAAACCCGTGGAATGGGTACCATGCAATATGACTTCAAAGGGTCTTCATTTGCTCACTGAACCTCTCCAATCCTATCACTGCTGCGTTTATGCCCCTGTACAAATGCTTGATTCTCTTTCGGAGACATAGCAATCCATAGGTTTTAAGATACTTACAAGTCAGGTACATTCTTAGGCGTTTAATATGCGGTTTTGAGTCCATTTCGTTGAGCAATGAGTAGCTCTTGTCTATTCCATATTTGGCTTAAGGAACTTTATCTGTGCTCATTTCAATCTCTGGTTTTATGCAGCACCCCAACTCACCTTTCCCCTTAAACAAGCATAAGTTGGTTTTCTAAATTTGAGACCCTGTTCTGTTCTGTAATTCAGTTCCTGTGTTGCCAAGTTTACATTCCGTGTATTACTGATATCTTATGATGTTTCTTTTTCTGTGTGACTTATTTCAGGTAGAATCATCATACCTGAATCCACTCATTGTGCTGCTAAGGGCCTGATGACACAGATTTCATTGCTGAGTGATATTGCTTTGTAAGTAAATACCACAAGTTCTTTATCCATTTTTCACTTTCTGCGATGTTGAACTTGTACTGTAAACGAGGTTCTTGTAAACAGAGGCGTCCCAAACTTTGGGGTGGCTGTGTCTTTTTGATTTTAATTTCCCTAAGCTATAGGACCATAAGTGGAAGTGCCCTAGGTTCTGTTGCTTTGTTTTTTAGATGTTTCAGGAAACAGCATACACTTCTCCGGAGTGGTTGTTGGCAATTTACATCCCGCCCATCAGCATAACAAGGCTCCCAGTTCTCCATGGCCTGTCCTGCCTTTCTGGATTTTACACTTTTTTCAGATGGCCCTTTTGACCGGGGGGAAGTGAGACTTCATTGTAGTGCAGATTTCCTTTGCAAGCTTGCTTGGTTGGCCAAAAAGGGCGTATGCGTTTTTTCCTGAATATATTCAGGAAAAAACGCATACGCCCTCTTTGGCCAAGTGCATCATTGTGGACGTTCTGCCTCTTTTCCTATGCTTTCAATGCAATTCCAGTCTACCTCCTGAAATCGGTTTCCTGCAATTCTGCCCCGCTTTCAAGTCCTCTTGGCAGCCTTACTTCAGTCTATTTTTGGACGATAGCTGTCATTTATAACTCTGCAGGTTTGTGAATTACAGTGCCCCTGAGCTCCTTTCTTCAACTCGCTTTCTTTTGAGCTGGCCACAACACCGCAGGATGGCTTCAGGCCCTAATCTGGTTCTGGCATGGCACGCTGAGCCTTTGGTTAATTCCTCTTCCTGGTAGGAAATGAGAGTTAAATTTGCCCGTCCAGACACCTCCAGCTAGTCTCCATTGGTTCTCGCTATTCCTGTTCATCTTCCGCAGAAATTGCAAACTGGGCCAAACAGGAGGTTAAAGGCGCTGACTCTCCAAGTGGGGAGAGTGTTAGTAAAGCGTCTGGAATGTTGCACCCGAGTACCAGGGGAGGAAAACTGAGACATATTTGAACACGTCTCCCGTTCACATGGTTGATCATACTTGGGTTCCACATGCATGTTTTAGCTGAAGGAAGAATACCTAAAACCTGGGTAGTTGAAACCCGTGGAATGGGTACCATGCAATATAACTTCAAAGGGTCTTCATTTGCTCACCGAACCTCTCCAATCCTATCACTGCTGCGTTTATGTCCCTGTACACACGCTTGATTCTCTTTTGGAGACATGGCAATCCATAGGTTTTACGATACTTACTAGTCAGGTACATTCTTAGGCGTTTAATATGGGGTGTTGAGTCCATTTCGTTGAGCAAGGAGTAGCTCTAGTCTATTCCATATTTGACTTAAGGAACTTTATCTGTGCTCATTTGAATCTCTGGTTTTATGCAGCACCCCAACTCACCTTTCCCCTTAAGCAAGCATAAGTTGGTTTTCTAAATTTGAGACCCTGTTCTGTTTTGGAATGCAGTTCCTGTGTAGCCAAGTTTACATTCCGTGTATTAGTGATATCTTATGATGTTTCTTTTTCTGTGTGACTTATTTCAGTTAGAATCATCGTACCTGAATCCACTCATTATGCTGCTACGGGCCTGATGACATAGATTTCATTGCTGAGTGACACTGCGTTGTAAGTAAGTACCACAAGTTCTTTATCCATTTTTCACTTTCTCTGGTGTTGAACTTGTACTGTAAACGAGGTTCTTGTAAAGAGAGGCATCCGAAACTTTGGGGTGGCTGTGTCTTTTTGATTTTAATTTCCCTAAGCTATAGGACCATAAGTGGCAGTGCTCTAGGCTCTGTTGCTTTGTTTTTTAGATGTTTCAGGAAACACCATACACTTCTCCCGAGTGGTTGTTGGCAATTTACATCCCGCCCATCAGCATAACAAGGCTCCCAGTTCTCCATGGCCTGTCCTGCCTTTCTGGATTTTACACTTTTTTCAGATGGCCCTTTTGACCGGGGGGAAGTGAGACTTCATTGTAGTGCAGATTTCCTTTGCAAGCTTGCTTGGTTGGCCAAAAAGGGCGTATGCGTTTTTTCCTGAATATATTCAGGAAAAAACGCATACGCCCTTTTTGGCCAAGTGCATCATTGTGGACGTTCTGCCTCTTTTCCTATGCTTTCAATGCAATTCCAGTCTACCTCCTGAAATCGGTTTCCTGCAATTCTGCCCCGCTTTCAAGTCCTCTTGGCAGCCTTACTTCAGTCTATTTTTGGACGATAGCTGTCATTTATAACTCTGCAGGTTTGTGAATTACAGTGCCCCTGAGCTCCTTTCTTCAACTCGCTTTCTTGTGACCTGGCCGCAACACCGCAGGATGGCTTCAGGCCCTAATCTGGTTCCGGCACGGCACGCTGAGCCTTTGGTTATTTCCTCTTCCTGGTGGGAAATGAGAGTTAAATTTGCCCGTCCAGACACCTCCAGCTAGTCTCTCATTGGTTCTCGCTATTCCTGTTCACCTTCCGCAGAAATTGCAAACTGTGCCAAACAGGAGGTTAAAGGCGCTGACTCTCCAAGTGGGGAGAGTGTTAGTAAAGCGTCTGAAATGTTGCACCCGAGTACCAGGGCAGGAAAACTGAGACATATTTGAACACGTATCCCGTTCACATGGTTGATCATACTCTGGGTTACACATGCATGTTTTAGCTGAAGGAAGAATACCTTAAACCAGGAGAGTTGAGACCCGTGTAATGGGTACCATGCAATATGACTTCAAAGGGTCTTCATATGCTCACCGAACCTCTCCAATCCTATCACTGCTGCGTTTATGCCCCTGTACACATGCTTGATTCTCTTTCGGAGACATAGTAATCCATAGGTTTTAAGATACTTACTAGTCAGGTACATTCTTAGGCATTTAATATGGGGTGTTGAGTCCATTTCGTTGAGCAAGGAGTAGCTCTTGTCTATTCCATATTTGGCTTAAGGAACTTTATCTGTGCTCATTTCAATCTCTGGTTTTATGCAGCACCCCAACTCACCTTTCCCCTTAAGCAAGCATAAGTTGGTTTTCTAAATTTGAGACCCTGTTCTGTTCTGTAATTCGGTTCCTGTGTAGCCAAGTTTACATTCCGTGTATTACTGATATCTTATGATGTTTCTTTTTCTGTGTGACTTATTTCAGTTAGAATCATCATACCTGAATCCACTCATTGTGCTGCTAAGGGCCTGATGACACAGATTTCATTGCTGATTGATATTGCTTTGTAAGTAAATACCACAACTTCTTTATCCATTTTTCACTTTCTGTGATATTGAAGTTGTACGGTAAACGAGGTTCTTGTAAACAGAGGCATCCCAAACTTTGGGGTGGCTGTGTCTTTTTGATTTTAATTTCCCTAAGCTATAGGACCATAAGTGGAAGTGCCCTAGGCTCTGTTGCTTTGTTTTTTAGATGTTTCAGGAAACACCATACACTTCTCCTGAGTGTCTGTTGGCAATTTACATCCTGCCCATCAGCATAACAAGGCTCCCAGTTCTCAATGGCCTGTTCCCTTTCTGGATTTTACACTTTTTTCAGATGGCCCTTTTGACAGGGGGGGAAGTGAGACTTCATTGTAGTGCAGATTTCCTTTGCAAGCTTGCTTGGTTGGCCAAAAAGGGCGTATGCGTTTTTTCCTGAATATATTCAGGAAAAAACGCATACGCCCTTTTTGGCCAAGTGCATCATTGTGGACGTTCTGCCTCTTTTCCTATGCTTTCAATGCAATTCCAGTCTACCTCCTGAAATCGGTTTCCTGCAATTCTGCCCCGCTTTCAAGTCCTCTTGGCAGCCTTACTTCAGTCTATTTTTGGACGATAGCTCTCATTTATAACTCTGCAGGTTTGTGAATTACAGTGCCCCTGAGCTCCTTTCTTCAACTCGCTTTCTTTTGAGCTGGCCGCAACACCGCAGGATGGCTTCAGGCCCTAATCTGGTTCCGGCCCGGCATGCTGAGCCTTTGGTTAATTCCTCTTCCTGGTGGGAAATGAGAGTTAAATTTGCCCGTCCAGACACCTCCAGCTAGCCTCTCATTGGTTCTCGCTATTCCTGTTCATCTTCCGCAGAAATTGCAAACTGGGCCAAACAGGAGGTTAAAGGGACTGACTCTCCAAGTGGGGAGAGTGTTAGTAAAGCGTCTGGAATGTTGCACCCGAGTACCAGGGGAGGAAAACTGAGACATATTTGAACACATCTCCCATTCACATGGTTGATCATACTCTAGGTTCCACATGCATGTTTTAGCTGAAGGAAGAATACCTTAAACCTGGAGAGCTGAGACCCGTGTAATGGGTACCATGCAATATGACTTCAAAGGGTCTTCATTTGCTCACCGAACCTCTCCAATCCTATCACTGCTGCGTTTATGCCCCTGTACACACGCTAGATTCTCTTTTGGAGACATAGCAATCCATAGGTTTTAAGATACTTACTAGTCAGGTACATTCTTAGGCGTTTAATATGGGGTTTTGAGTCCATTTCGTTGAGCAAGGAGTAGCTCTTGTCTATTCCATATTTGGCTTAAGGAACTTTATCTGTGCTCATTTCAATCTCTGGTTTTATCCAGCACCCCAACTCACCTTTCCCCTTAAGCAAGCATAAGTTGGTTTTCTAAATTTGAGACCCTGTTCTGTTTTGGAATGCAGTTCCTGTGTAGCCACGTTTACATTCCGTGTATTAGTGATATCTTATGATGTTTCTTTTTCTGTGTGACTTATTTCAGTTAGAATCATCGTACCTGAATCCACTCATTATGCTGCTACGGGCCTGATGACATAGATTTCATTGCTGAGTGATACTGCATTGTACGTAAGTACCACAAGTTCTTTATCCATTTTTCACTTTCTGTGATATTGAACTTGTACGGTAAACGAGGTTCTTGTAAACGGAGGCGTCCCAAACTTTGGGGTGGCTGTGTCTCTTTGATTTTAATTTCCCTAAGCTATAGGACCATAAGTGGAAGTGCCCTAGGCTCTGTTGCTTTGTTTTTTAGATGTTTCAGGAAACACCATACACTTCTCCTGAGTGTCTGTTGGCAATTTACATCCCGCCCATCAGCATAACAAGGCTCCCAGTTCTCCATGGCCTGTCCTGCCTTTCTGGATTTTACACTTTTTTCAGATGGCCCTTTTGACCGGGGGGAAGTGAGACTTCATTGTTGTGCAGATTTCCTTTGCAAGTTTGCTTGGTTGGCCAAAAAGGGCGTATGCGTTTTTTCCTGAATATATTCAGGAAAAAACGCATACGCACTTTTTGGCCAAGTGCATCATTGTGGACGTTCTGCCTCTTTTCCTGTACTTTCAATGCAATTCCAGTCTACCTCCTGAAATCGGTTTCCTGCAATTCTGCCCCGCTTTCAAGTCCTCTTGGCAGCCTTAC
The DNA here is from genome assembly GCF_951394435.1 of Stenella coeruleoalba. Lineage (NCBI taxonomy): Eukaryota > Metazoa > Chordata > Mammalia > Artiodactyla > Delphinidae > Stenella > Stenella coeruleoalba. Next base: position 2,317,342 of record NW_027645987.1, on the reverse strand, counting down.
TTCAGTCTATTTTTGGACGATAGCTGTCATTTATAACTCTGCAGGTTTGTGAATTACAGTGCCCCTGAGCTCCTTTCTTCAACTCGCTTTCTTGTGACCTGGCCGCAACACCGCAGGATGTCTTCAGGCCCTAATCTGGTTCTGGCACGGCACGCTGAGCCTTTGGTTAATTCCTCTTCCTGGTGGGAAATGAGAGTTAAATTTGCCCATCCAGACACCTCCAGCTAGTCTCTCATTGGTTCTCGCTATTCCTGTTCATCTTCCACAGAAATTGCAAACTGGGCCAAACAGGAGGTTAAAGGGACTGACTCTCCAAGTGGGGAGAGTGTTAGTAAAGCGTCTGGAATGTTGCACCCGAGTACCAGGGGAGGAAAACTGAGACATATTTGAACACGTCTCCCGTTCACATGGTTCATCATACTTGGGTTCCACATGCATGTTTTAGCTGAAGGAAGAATACCTTAAACCTGGAGAGTTAAGACCCGTGTAATGGGTACCATGCAATATGACTTCAAAGGGTCTTCATTTGCTCACCGAACCTCTCCAATCCTATCACTGCTGCGTTTATGCCCCTGTACACATGCTTGATTCTCTTTCGGAGACATAGCAATCCATAGGTTTTAAGATACTTACTAGTCAGGTACATTCTTAGGCGTTTAATATGCGGTGTTGAGTCCATTTCGTTGAGCAAGGAGTAGCTCTTGTCTATTCCATATTTGGCTTAAGGAACTTTATCTGTGCTCATTTCAATCTCTGGTTTTATGCAGCACCCCAACTCACCTTTCCCCTTAAGCAAGCATAAGTTGGTTTTCCAAATTTGAGACCCTGTTCTGCTCTGTAATTCAGTTCCTGTGTAGCCAAGTTTACATTCCGTGTATTAGTGATATCTTATGATGTTTCTTTTTCTGTGTGACTTATTTCAGTTAGAATCATCATACCTGAATCCACTCATTGTGCTGCTAAGGGCTTTGTGACACAGATTTCATTGCTGAGTTATATTGCTTTGTAAGTAAATACCACAACTTCTTTATCCATTTTTCACTTTCTGCGATGTTGAACTTGTACTGTAAACGAGGTTCTTGTAAACAGAGCCGTTCCAAACTTTGGGATGGCTGTGTCTTTTTGATTTTAATTTCCCTAAGCTATAGGACCATAAGTGGAAGTGCCCTAGGCTCTGTTGCTTTGTTTTTTAGATGTTTCAGGAAACACCATACACTTCTCCCGAGTGTCTGTTGGCAATTTACATCCCGCCCATCAGCATAACAAGGCTCCCAGTTCTCCATGGCCTGTCCTGCCTTTCTGGATTTTACACTTTTTTCAGATGGCCCTTTTGACCGGGGGGAAGTGAGACTTCATTGTAGTGCAGATTTCCTTTGCAAGCTTGCTTGGTTGGCCAAAAAGGGCGTATGCGTTTTTTCCTGAATATATTCAGGAAAAAACGCATACGCCCTTTTTGGCCAAGTGCATCATTGTGGACGTTCGGCCTCTTTTCCTATGCTTTCAATGCAATTCCAGTCTACCTCCTGAAATCGGTTTCCTGCAATTCTGCCCCGCTTTCAAGTCCTCTTGGCAGCCTTACTTCAGTCTATTTGTGGACGATAGCTGTCATTTATAACTCTGCAGGTTTGTGAATTACAGTGCCCCTGAGCTCCTTTCTTCAACTCGGTTTCTTTTGAGCTGGCCGCAACACCGCAGGATGGCTTCAGGCCCTAATCTGGTTCCGGCACGGCACGCTGAGCCTTTGGTTATTTCCTCTTCCTGGTGGGAAATGAGAGTTAAATTTGCCCGTCCAGACACCTGCAGCTAGCCTCTCATTGGTTCTCGCTATTCCTGTTCATCTTCCGCAGAAATTGCAAACTGGGCCAAACAGGAGGTTAAAGGCGCTGACTCTCCAAGTGGGGAGAGTGTTAGTAAAGCGTCTGGAATGTTGCACCCGAGTACCAGGGGAGGAAAACTGAGACATATTTGAACACGTCTCCCGTTCACATCGTTGATCATACTCTGGGTTCCACATGCATGTTTTAGCTGAAGGAAGAATACCTTAAACCTGGAGAGTTAAGACCCGTGTAATGGGTACCATGCAATATGACTTCAAAGGGTCTTCATTTGCTCACCGAACCTCTCCAATCCTATCACTGCTGCGTTTATGCCCCTGTACACATGCTTGATTCTCTTTTGGAGACATAGCTATCCATAGGTTTTAAGATACTTACTAGTCAGGTACATTCTTAGGCGTTTAATATGGGGTTTTGAGTCCATTTCGTTGAGCAAGGAGTAGCTCTTGTCTATTCCATATTTGGCTTAAGGAACTTTATCTGTGCTCATTTCAATCTCTGGTTTTATGCAGCAACCCAACTCACCTTTCCCCTTAAGCAAGCATAAGTTGGTTTTCTAAATTTGAGACCCTGTTCTGTTTTGGAATGCAGTTCCTGTGTAACCAACTTTACATTCCGTGTATTACTGATATCTTATGATGTTTCTTTTTCTGTGTGACTTATTTCAGTTAGAATCATCTTACCTGAATCCACTCATTATGCTGCTACGGGCCTGATGACATAGATTTCATTGCTGAGTGATACTGCATTGTACGTAAGTACCACAAGTTCTTTATCCATTTTTCACTTTCTGTGATATTGAACTTGTACGGTAAACGAGGTTCTTGTAAACGGAGGCGTCCCAAACTTTGGGGTGGCTGTGTCTTTTTGATTTTAATTTCCCTAAGCTATAGGACCATAAGCGGAAGTGCCCTAGGCTCTGTTGCTTTGTTTTTTAGATGTTTCAGGAAACACCATACACTTCTCCTGAGTGTCTGTTGGCAATTTACATCCCGCCCATCAGCATAACAAGGCTCCCAGTTCTCCATGGCCTGTCCTGCCTTTCTGGATTTTACACTTTTTTCAGATGGCCCTTTTGACCGGGGGGAAGTGAGACTTCATTGTAGTGCAGATTTCCTTTGCAAGCTTGCTTGGTTGGCCAAAAAGGGCGTATGCGTTTTTTCCTTAATATATTCAGGAAAAAACGCATATGCCCTTTTTGGCCAAGTGCATCATTGTGGACGTTCTGCCTCTTTTCCTATGCTTTCAATGCAATTCCAGTCTACCTCCTGAAATCGGTTTCCTGCAATTCTGCCCCGCTTTCAAGTCCTCTTGGCAGCCTTACTTCAGTCTATTTTTGGACGATAGCTGTCATTTATAACTCTGCAGTTTTGTGAATTGCAGTGCCCCTGAGCTCCTTTCTTCAACTCGCTTTCTTGTGACCTGGCCACAACACCGCAGGATGGCTTCAGGCCCTAATCTGGTTCCGGCCCGGCACGCTGAGCCTTTGGTTATTTCCTCTTCCTGGTGGGAAATGAGAGTTAAATTTGCCCGTCCAGACACCTCCAGCTAGTCTCTCATTGGTTCTCGCTATTCCTGTTCATCTTCCGCAGAAATTGCAAACTGTGCCAAACAGGAGGTTAAAGGCGCTGACTCTCCAAGTGGGGAGAGTGTTAGTAAAGCGTCTGGAATGTTGCACCCGAGTACCAGGGGAGGAAAACTGAGACATATTTGAACACGTCTCTCGTTCACATGGTTGATCATACTTGGGTTCCACATGCATGTTTTAGCTGAAGGAAGAATACCTAAAACCTGGGTAGTTGAAACCCGTGGAATGGGTACCATGCAATATGACTTCAAAGGGTCTTCATTTGCTCACCGAACCTCTCCAATCCTATCACTGCTGCGTTTATGCCCCTGTACAAATGCTTGATTCTGTTTCGGATACATAGCAATCCATAGGTTTTAAGATACTTACTAGTCAGGTACATTCTTAGGCGTTTAATATGCGGTGTTGAGTTCATTTCGTTGAGCAAGGAGTAGCTCTTGTCTATTCCATATTTGGCTTAAGGAACTTTATCTGTGCTCATTTCAATCTCTGGTTTTATGCAGCACCCCAACTCACCTTTCCCCTTAAGCAAGCATAAGTTGGTTTTCTAAATTTCAGACCCTGTTCTGTTCTGTAATTCAGTTCCTGTGTAGCCAAGTTTACATTCCGTGTATTAGTGATATCTTATGATGTTTCTTTTTCTGTGTGACTTATTTCAGTTAGAATCATCATACCTGAATCCACTCATTGTGCTGCTAAGGGCCTGATGACACAGATTTCATTGCTGAGTGATATTGCTTTGTAAGTAAATACCACAACTTCTTTATCCATTTTTCAATTTCTGCGATGTTGAACTTGTACTGTAAACGAGGTTCTTGTAAACAGAGCCGTTCCAAACTTTGGGGTGGCTGTGTCTTTTTTATTTTAAATTCCCTAAGCTATAGGACCATAAGTGGAAGTGCCCTAGGCTCTGTTGCTTTGTTTTTTAGATGTTTCAGGAAACACCATACACTTCTCCCGAGTGGTTGTTGGCAATTTACATCCCGCCCATCAGCATAACAAGGCTTCCAGTTCTCCATGGCCTGTCCTGCCTTTCTGGATTTTACACTTTTTTCAGATGGCCCTTTTGACCGGGGGGAAGTGAGACTTCATTGTAGTGCAGATTTCCTTTGCAAGCTTGCTTGGTTGGCCAAAAAGTGCGTATGCGTTTTTTCCTGAATATATTCAGGAAAAAACGCATACGCCCTTTTTGGCCAAGTGCATCATTGTGGACGTTCTGCCTCTTTTCCTATGCTTTCAATGCAATTCCAGTCTACCTCCTGAAATCGGTTTCCTGCAATTCTGCCCCGCTTTCAAGTCCTCTTGGCAGCCTTACTTCAGTCTATTTTTGGACGATAGCTGTCATTTATAACTCTGCAGGTTTGTGAATTACAGTGCCCCTGAGCTCCTTTCTTCAACTCGCTTTCTTGTGACCTGGCCGCAACACCGCAGGATGGCTTCAGGCCCTAATCTGGTTCCGGCACGGCACGCTGAGCCTTTGGTTATTTCCTCTTCCTGGTGGGAAATGAGAGTTAAATTTGCCCGTCCAGACACCTCCAGCTAGTCTCTCATTGGTTCTCGCTATTCCTGTTCATCTTCCACAGAAATTGCAAACTGGGCCAAACAGGAGGTTAAAGGGACTGACTCTCCAAGTCGGGAGAGCGTTAGTAAAGCGTCTGGAATGTTGCACCCGAGTACCAGGGGAGGAAAACTGAGACATATTTGAACACGTCTCCCGTTCACATGGTTGATCATACTTGGGTTCCACATGCATGTTTTAGCTGAAGGAAGAATACCTTAAACCTGGAGAGTTAAGACCCGTGTAATGGGTACCATGCAATATGACTTCAAAGGGTCTTCATTTGCTCACCGAACCTCTCCAATCCTATCACTGCTGCGTTTATGCCCCTGTACAAATGCTTGATTCTGTTTCGGAGACATAGCAATCCATAGGTTTTAAGATACTTACTAGTCAGGTACATTCTTAGGCGTTTAATATGAGGTTTTGAGTCCATTTCGTTGAGCAAGGAGTAGCTCTTGTCTATTCCATATTTGGCTTAAGGAACTTTATCTGTGCTCATTTCAATCTCTGGTTTTATGCAGCACCCCAACTCACCTTTCCCCTTAAGCAAGCATAAGTTGGTTTTCTAAATTTGAGACCCTGTTCTGTTCTGTAATTCAGTTCCTGTGTAACCAAGTTTACATTCCGTGTATTACTGATATCTTATGATGTTTCTTTTTCTCTGTGACTTATTTCAGTTAGAATCATCATACCTGAATCCACTCATTGTGCTGCTAAGGGCCTGATGACACAGATTTCATTGCTGAGTGATATTGCTTTGTAAGTAAATACCACAACTTCTTTATCCATTTTTCACTTTCTGCGATGTTGAACTTGTACTGTAAACGAGGTTCTTGTAAACAGAGCCGTTCCAAACTTTGGGGTGGCTGTGTCTTTTTGATTTTAATTTCCCTAAGCTATAGGATCATAAGTGGAAGTGCCCTAGGTTCTGTTGCTTTGTTTTTTAGTTGTTTCAGGAAACACCATACACTTCTCCCAAGTGTCTCTTGGCAATTTACATCCCGCCCATCAGCATAACAAGGCTCCCAGTTCTCCATGGCCTGTCCTGCCTTTCTGGATTTTACACTTTTTTCAGATGGCCCTTTTGACCGGGGGGAAGTGAGACTTCATTGTAGTGCAGATTTCCTTTGCAAGATTGCTTGGTTGGCCAAAAAGGGCGTATGCGTTTTTTCCTGAATATATTCAGGAAAAAACGCATACGCCCTTTTTGGCCAAGTGCATCATTGTGGACGTTCTGCCTCTTTTCCTATGCTTTCAATGCAATTCCAGTCTACCTCCTGAAATCGGTTTCCTGCAATTCTGCCCCGCTTTCAAGTCCTCTTGGCAGCCTTACTTCAGTCTATTTTTGGACGATAGCTGTCATTTATAACTCTGCAGGTTTGTGAATTACAGTGCCCCTGAGCTCCTTTCTTCAACTCGCTTTCTTGTGACCTGGCCGCAACACCGCAGGATGGCTTCAGGCCCTAATCTGGTTCTGGCACGGCACACTGAGCCTTTGGTTAATTCCTCTTCCTGGTGGGAAATGAGAGTTAAATTTGCCCGTCCAGACACCTCCAGCTAGCCTCTCATTGGTTCTCGCTATTCCTGTTCTTCTTCCGCAGAAATTGCAAACTGGGCCAAACAGGAGGTTAAAGGCGCTGACTCTCCAAGTGGGGAGAGTGTTAGTAAAGCGTCTAGAATGTTGCACCCGAGTACCAGGGGAGGAAAACTGAGACATATTTGAACACGTCTCCCGTTCACATGGTTGATCATACTCTGGGTTCCACATGCATGTTTTAGCTGAAGGAAGAATACCTTAAACCTGGAGAGTTGAGACCCGTGTAATGGGTACCATGCAATATGACTTCAAAGGGTCTTCATTTGCTCACTGAACCTCTCCAATCCTATCACTGCTGCGTTTATGCCCCTGTACACACGCTTGATTCTCTTTTGGAGACATAGCAATCCATAGGTTTTAAGATACTTACTAGTCAGGTACATTCTTAGGCGTTTAATATGGGGTTTTGAGGCCATTTCGTTGAGCAAGGAGTAGCTCTTGTCTATTCCATATTTGGCTTAAGGAACTTTATCTTTGCTCATTTCAATCTCTGGTTTATGCAGCACCCCAACTCACCTTTCCCCTTAAGCAAGCATAAGTTGGTTTTCTAAATTTGAGACCCTATTCTGTTTTGGAATGCAGTTCCTGTGTAGCCAAGTTTACATTCCGTGTATTAGTGATATCTTATGATGTTTCTTTTTCTGTGTGACTTATTTCAGTTAGAATCATCATACCTGAATCCACTCATTGTGCTGCTAAGGACCTGATGACACAGATTTCATTGCTGAGTGATATTGCTTTGTAAGTAAATACCACAACTTCTTTATCCATTTTTCACTTTCTGCGATGTTGAACTTGTACTGTAAACGAGGTTCTTGTAAACAGAGCCATTCCAAACATTGGGGTGGCTGTGTCTTTTTCATTTTAATTTCCCTAAGCTATAGGACCATAAGTGGAAGTGCCCTAGGTTCTGTTGCTTTGTTTTTTAGTTGTTTCAGGAAACACCATACACTTCTCCCAAGTGGTTCTTGGCAATTTACATCCCGCCCATCAGCATAACAAGGCTCCCAGTTCTCCATGGCCTGTCCTGCCTTTCTGGATTTTACACTTTTTTCAGATGGCCCTTTTGACCGGGGGGAAGTGAGACTTCATTGTAGTGCAGATTTCCTTTGCAAGCTTGCTTGGTTGGCCAAAAAGGGCGTATGCGTTTTTTCCTGAATATATTCAGGAAAAAACGCATACGCCCTTTTTGGCCAAGTGCATCATTGTGGACGTTCTGCCTCTTTTCCTATGCTTTCAATGCAATTCCAGTCTACCTCCTGAAATCGGTTTCCTGCAATTCTGCCCCGCTTTCAAGTCCTCTTGGCAGCCTTACTTCAGTCTATTTTTGGACGATAGCTGTCATTTATAACTCTGCAGGTTTGTGAATTACAGTGCCCCTGAGCTCCTTTCTTCACCTCGCTTTCTTGTGACCTGGCCGCAACACCGCAGGATGGCTTCAGGCCCTAATCTGGTTCCAGCACGGCATGCTGAGCCTTTGGTTAATTCCTCTTCCTGGTGAGAAATGAGAGTTAAATTTGCCCGTCCAGACACCTCCAGCTAGCCTCTCATTGGTTCTCGCTATTCCTGTTCATCTTCTGCAGAAATTGCAAACTGGGCCAAACAGGAGGTTAAAGGGACTGACTCTCCAAGTCGGGAGAGTGTTAGTAAAGCGTCTGGAATGTTGCACCCGAGTACCAGGGGAGGAAAACTGAGACATATTTGAACACGTCTCCCGTTCACATGGTTGATCATACTCTGGGTTCCACATGCATGTTTTAGCTGAAGGAAGAATACCTTAAACCTGGAGAGTTAAGACCCGTGGAATGGGTACCATGCAATATGACTTCAAAGGGTCTTCATTTGCTCACCGAACCTCTCCAATCCTATCACTGCTGCGTTTATGCCCCTGTACACATGCTTGATTCTCTTTTGGAGACATAGCAATCCATAGGTTTTAAGATACTTACTAGTCAGGTACATTCTTAGGCGTTTAATATGGGGTTTTGAGTCCATTTCGTTGAGCAAGGAGTAGCTCTTGTCTATTCCATATTTGGCTTAAGGAACTTTATCTGTGCTCATTTCAATCTCTGGTTTTATGCAGCACCCCAACTCACCTTTCCCCTTAAGCAAGCATAAGTTGGTTTTCTAAATTTGAGACCCTGTTCTGTTTTGGAATGCAGTTCCTGTGTAACCAACTTTACATTCCGTGTATTACTGATATCTTATGATGTTTCTTTTTCTGTGTGACTTATTTCAGTTAGAATCATCTTACCTGAATCCACTCATTATGCTGCTACGGGCCTGATGACATAGATTTCATTGCTGAGTGATACTGCATTGTACGTAAGTACCACAAGTTCTTTATCCATTTTTCACTTTCTGTGATATTGAACTTGTACGGTAAACGAGGTTCTTGTAAACGGAGGCGTCCCAAACTTTGGGGTGGCTGTGTCTTTTTGATTTTAATTTCCCTAAGCTATAGGACCATAAGCGGAAGTGCCCTAGGCTCTGTTGCTTTGTTTTTTAGATGTTTCAGGAAACACCATACACTTCTCCTGAGTGTCTGTTGGCAATTTACATCCCGCCCATCAGCATAACAAGGCTCCCAGTTCTCCATGTCCTGTCCTGCCTTTCTGGATTTTACACTTTTTTCAGATGGCCCTTTTGACCGGGGGGAAGTGAGACTTCATTGTAGTGCAGATTTCCTTTGCAAGCTTGCTTGGTTGGCCAAAAAGGGCATATGCGTTTTTTCCTGAATATATTCAGGAAAAAACGCATATGCCCTTTTTGGCCAAGTGCATCATTGTGGACGTTCTGCCTCTTTTCCTAGGCTTTCAATGCAATTCCAGTCTACCTCCTGAAATCGGTTTCCTGCAATTCTGCCCCGCTTTCAAGTCCTCTTGGCAGCCTTACTTCAGTCTATTTTTGGACGATAGCTGTCATTTATAACTCTGCAGTTTTGTGAATTGCAGTGCCCCTGAGCTCCTTTCTTCAACTCGCTTTCTTGTGACCTGGCCACAACACCGCAGGATGGCTTCAGGCCCTAATCTGGTTCCGGCCCGGCACGCTGAGCCTTTGGTTATTTCCTCTTCCTGGTGGGAAATGAGAGTTAAATTTGCCCGTCCAGACACCTCCAGCTAGTCTCTCATTGGTTCTCGCTATTCCTGTTCATCTTCCGCAGAAATTGCAAACTGTGCCAAACAGGAGGTTAAAGGCGCTGACTCTCCAAGTGGGGAGAGTGTTAGTAAAGCGTCTGGAATGTTGCACCCGAGTACCAGGGGAGGAAAACTGAGACATATTTGAACACGTCTCTCGTTCACATGGTTGATCATACTTGGGTTCCACATGCATGTTTTAGCTGAAGGAAGAATACCTAAAACCTTGGTAGTTGAAACCCGTGGAATGGGTACCATGCAATATGACTTCAAAGGGTCTTCATTTGCTCACCGAACCTCTCCAATCCTATCACTGCTGCGTTTATGCCCCTGTACAAATGCTTGATTCTGTTTCGGAGACATAGCAATCCATAGGTTTTAAGATACTTACTAGTCAGGTACATTCTTAGGCGTTTAATATGCGGTGTTGAGTTCATTTCGTTGAGCAAGGAGTAGCTCTTGTCTATTCCATATTTGGCTTAAGGAACTTTATCTGTGCTCATTTCAATCTCTGGTTTTATGCAGCACCCCAACTCACCTTTCCCCTTAAGCAAGCATAAGTTGGTTTTCTAAATTTGAGACCCTGTTCTGTTCTGTAATTCAGTTCCTGTGTAGCCAAGTTTACATTCCGTGTATTAGTGATATCTTATGATGTTTCTTTTTCTGTGTGACTTATTTCAGTTAGAATCATCATACCTGAATCCACTCATTGTGCTGCTAAGGGCCTGATGACACAGATTTCATTGCTGAGTGATATTGCTTTGTAAGTAAATACCACAACTTCTTTATCCATTTTTCACTTTCTGCGATGTTGAACTTGTACTGTAAACGAGGTTCTTGTAAACAGAGCCGTTCCAAACTTTGGGGTGGCTGTGTCTTTTTCATTTTAATTTCCCTAAGCTATAGGACCATAAGTGGAAGTGCTCTAGGCTCTGTTGCTTTGTTTTTTAGATGTTTCAGGAAACACCATACACTTCTCCCAAGTGTCTCTTGGCAATTTACATCCCGCCCATCAGCATAACAAGGCTCCCAGTTCTCAATGGCCTGTCCTGCCTTTCTGGATTTTACACTTTTTTCAGATGGCCCTTTTGACCGGGGGGAAGTGAGACTTCATTGTAGTGCAGATTTCCTTTGCAAGCTTGCTTGGTTGGCCAAAAAGGGCGTATGCGTTTTTTCCTGAATATATTCAGGAAAAAACGCATACGCCCTTTTTGGCCAAGTGCATCATTGTGGACGTTCTGCCTCTTTTCCTATGCTTTCAATGCAATTCCAGTCTACCTCCTGAAATCGGTTTCCTGCAATTCTGCCCCGCTTTCAAGTCCTCTTGGCAGCCTTACTTCAGTCTATTTTTGGACGATAGCTGTCATTTATAACTCTGCAGGTTTGTGAATTACAGTGCCCCTGAGCTCCTTTCTTCAACTCGCTTTCTTTTGAGCTGGCCACAACACCGCAGGATGGCTTCAGGCCCTAATCTGGTTCTGGCATGGCACGCTGAGCCTTTGGTTAATTCCTCTTCCTGGTAGGAAATGAGAGTTAAATTTGCCCGTCCAGACACCTCCAGCTAGTCTCCAATGGTTCTCGCTATTCCTGTTCATTTTCCGCAGAAATTGCAAACTGAGCCAAACAGGAGGTTAAAGGGACTGACTCTCCAAGTGGGGAGAGTGTTAGTAAAGCGTCTGGAATGTTGCACCCGAGTACCAGGGGAGGAAAACTGAGACATATTTGAACACATCTCCCGTTCACATGGTTGATCATACTCTGGGTTCCACATGCATGTTTTAGCTGAAGGAAGAATACCTTAAACCTGGAGAGTTAAGACCCGTGTAATGGGTACCATACAATATGACTTCAAAGGGTCTTCATTTGCTCACCGAACCTCTCCAATCCTATCACTGCTGCGTTTATGCCCCTGTACACATGCTTGATTCTCTTTTGGAGACATAGCAATCCATAGGTTTTAAGATACTTACTAGTCAGGTACATTCTTAGGCGTTTAATATGGGGTTTTGAGTCCATTTCGTTGAGCAAGGAGTAGCTCTTGTCTATTCCATATTTGGCTTAAGGAACTTTATCTGTGCTCATTTCAATCTCTGGTTTTATGCAGCACCCCAACTCACCTTTACCCTTAAGCAAGCATAAGTTGGTTTTCTAAATTTGAGACCCTGTTCTGTTTTGGAATGCAGTTCCTGTGTAACCAACTTTACATTCCGTGTATTACTGATATCTTATGATGTTTCTTTTTCTGTGTGACTTATTTCAGTTAGAATCATCTTACCTGAATCCACTCATTATGCTGCTACGGGCCTGATGACATAGATTTCATTGCTGAGTGATACTGCATTGTACGTAAGTACCACAAGTTCTTTATCCATTTTTCACTTTCTGTGATATTGAACTTATACGGTAAACGAGGTTCTTGTAAACGGAGGCGTCCCAAACTTTGGGGTGGCTGTGTCTTTTTGATTTTAATTTCCCTAAGCTATAGGACCATAAGCGGAAGTGCCCTAGGCTCTGTTGCTTTGTTTTTTAGATGTTTCAGGAAACACCATACACTTCTCCTGAGTGTCTGTTGGCAATTTACATCCCGCCCATCAGCATAACAAGGCTCCCAGTTCTCCATGGCCTGTCCTGCCTTTCTGGATTTTACACTTTTTTCAGATGGCCCTTTTGACCAGGGGGAAGTGAGACTTCATTGTAGTGCAGATTTCCTTTGCAAGCTTGCTTGGTTGGCCAAAAAGGGCGTATGCGTTTTTTCCTGAATATATTCAGGAAAAAACGCATACGCCCTTTTTGGCCAAGTGCATCATTGTGGACGTTCTGCCTCTTTTCCTATGCTTTCAATGCAATTCCAGTCTACCTCCTGAAATCGGTTTCCTGCAATTCTGCCCCGCTTTCAAGTCCTCTTGGCAGCCTTACTTCAGTCTATTTTTGGACGATAGCTGTCATTTATAACTCTGCAGGTTTGTGAATTGCAGTGCCCCTGAGCTCCTTTCTTCAACTCGCTTTCTTGTGACCTGGCCACAACACCGCAGGATGGCTTCAGGCCCTAATCTGGTTCCGGCCCGGCACGCTGAGCCTTTGGTTATTTCCTCTTCCTGGTGGGAAATGAGAGTTAAATTTGCCCGTCCAGACACCTCCAGCTAGTCTCTCATTGGTTCTCGCTATTCCTGTTCATCTTCCGCAGAAATTGCAAACTGGGCCAAACAGGAGGTTAAAGGCGCTGACTCTCCAAGTGGGGAGAGTGTTAGTAAAGCGTCTGGAATGTTGCACCCGAGTACCAGGGGAGGAAAACTGAGACATATTTGAACACGTCTCTCGTTCACATGGTTGATCATACTTGGGTTCCACATGCATGTTTTAGCTGAAGGAAGAATACCTAAAACCTGGGTAGTTGAAACCCGTGGAATGGGTACCATGCAATATGACTTCAAAGGGTCTTCATTTGCTCACCGAACCTCTCCAATCCTATCACTGCTGCGTTTATGCCCCTGTACAAATGCTTGATTCTGTTTCGGAGACATAGCAATCCATAGGTTTTAAGATACTTACTAGTCAGGTACATTCTTAGGCGTTTAATATGCGGTGTTGAGTTCATTTCGTTGAGCAAGGAGTAGCTCTTGTCTATTCCATATTTGGCTTAAGGAACTTTATCTGTGCTCATTTCAATCTCTGGTTTTATGCAGCACCCCAACTCACCTTTCCCCTTAAGCAAGCATAAGTTGGTTTTCTAAATTTGAGACCCTGTTCTGTTCTGTAATTCAGTTCCTGTGTAGCCAAGTTTACATTCCGTGTATTAGTGATATCTTATGATGTTTCTTTTTCTGTGTGACTTATTTCAGTTAGAATCATCATACCTGAATCCACTCATTGTGCTGCTAAGGGCCTGATGACACAGATTTCATTGCTGAGTGATATTGCTTTGTAAGTAAATACCACAACTTCTTTATCCATTTTTCACTTTCTGCGATGTTGAACTTGTACTGTAAACGAGGTTCTTGTAAACAGAGCCGTTCCAAACTTTGGGGTGGCTGTGTCTTTTTCATTTTAATTTCCCTAAGCTATAGGACCATAAGTGGAAGTGCTCTAGGCTCTGTTGCTTTGTTTTTTAGATGTTTCAGGAAACACCATACACTTCTCCCGAGTGGTTGTTGGCAATTTACATCCCGCCCATCAGCATAACAAGGCTCCCAGTTCTCCATGGCCTGTCCTGCCTTTCTGGATTTTACACTTTTTTCAGATGGCCCTTTTGACCGGGGGGAAGTGAGACTTCATTGTAGTGCAGATTTCCTTTGCAAGCTTGCTTGGTTGGCCAAAAAGGGCGTATGCGTTTTTTCCTGAATATATTCAGGAAAAAACGCATACGCCCTTTTTGGCCAAGTGCATCATTGTGGACGTTCTGCCTCTTTTCCTATGCTTTCAATGCAATTCCAGTCTACCTCCTGAAATCGGTTTCCTGCAATTCTGCCCCGCTTTCAAGTCCTCTTGGCAGCCTTACTTCAGTCTATTTTTGGACGATAGCTGTCATCTATAACTCTGCAGGTTTGTGAATTACAGTGCCCCTGAGCTCCTTTCTTCAACTCGCTTTCTTTTGAGCTGGCCACAACACCGCAGGATGGCTTCAGGCCCTAATCTGGTTCTGGCATGGCACGCGGAGCCTTGGTTAATTCCTCTTCCTGGTAGGAAATGAGAGTTAAATTTGCCCGTCCAGACACCTCCAGCTAGTCTCCATTGGTTCTCGCTATTCCTGTTCATCTTCCGCAGAAATTGCAAACTGAGCCAAACAGGAGGTTAAAGGGACTGACTCTCCAAGTGGGGAGAGTGTTAGTAAAGCGTCTGGAATGTTGCACCCGAGTACCAGGGGAGGAAAACTGAGACATATTTGAACACATCTCCCGTTCACATGGTTGATCATACTCTGGGTTCCACATGCATGTTTTAGCTGAAGGAAGAATACCTTAAACCTGGAGAGTTAAGACCCGTGTAATGGGTACCATGAAATATGACTTCAAAGGGTCTTCATTTGCTCACCGAACCTCTCCAATCCTATCACTGCTGCGTTTATGCCCCTGTACACATGCTTGATTCTCTTTTGGAGACATAGCAATCCATAGGTTTTAAGATACTTACTAGTCAGGTACATTCTTAGGCGTTTAATATGGGGTTTTGAGTCCATTTCGTTGAGCAAGGAGTAGCTCTTGTCTATTCCATATTTGGCTTAAGGAACTTTATCTGTGCTCATTTCAATCTCTGGTTTTATGCAGCACCCCAACTCACCTTTCCCCTTAAGCAAGCATAAGTTGGTTTTCTAAATTTGAGACCCTGTTCTGTTTTGGAATGCAGTTCCTGTGTAACCAACTTTACATTCCGTGTATTACTGATATCTTATGATGTTTCTTTTTCTGTGTGACTTATTTCAGTTAGAATCATCTTACCTGAATCCACTCATTATGCTGCTACGGGCCTGATGACATAGATTTCATTGCTGAGTGATACTGCATTGTACGTAAGTACCACAAGTTCTTTATCCATTTTTCACTTTCTGTGATATTGAACTTGTACGGTAAACGAGGTTCTTGTAAACGGAGGCGTCCCAAACTTTGGGGTGGCTGTGTCTTTTTGATTTTAATTTCCCTAAGCTATAGGACCATAAGCGGAAGTGCCCTAGGCTCTGTTGCTTTGTTTTTTAGATGTTTCAGGAAACACCATACACTTCTCCTGAGTGTCTGTTGGCAATTTACATCCCGCCCATCAGCATAACAAGGCTCCCAGTTCTCCATGGCCTGTCCTGCCTTTCTGGATTTTACACTTTTTTCAGATGGCCCTTTTGACCGGGGGGAAGTGAGACTTCATTGTAGTGCAGATTTCCTTTGCAAGCTTGCTTGGTTGGCCAAAAAGGGCGTATGCGTTTTTTCCTGAATATATTCAGGAAAAAACGCATATGCCCTTTTTGGCCAAGTGCATCATTGTGCATGTTCTGCCTCTTTTCCTATGCTTTCAATGCAATTCCAGTCTACCTCCTGAAATCGGTTTCCTGCAATTCTGCCCCGCTTTCAAGTCCTCTTGGCAGCCTTACTTCAGTCTATTTTTGGACGATAGCTGTCATTTATAACTCTGCAGTTTTGTGAATTGCAGTGCCCCTGAGCTCCTTTCTTCAACTCGCTTTCTTGTGACCTGGCCACAACACCGCAGGATGGCTTCAGGCCCTAATCTGGTTCCGGCCCGTCACGCTGAGCCTTTGGTTATTTCCTCTTCCTGGTGGGAAATGAGAGTTAAATTTGCCCGTCCAGACACCTCCAGCTAGTCTCTCATTGGTTCTCGCTATTCCTGTTCATCTTCCGCAGAAATTGCAAACTGGGCCAAACAGGAGGTTAAAGGCGCTGACTCTCCAAGTGGGGAGAGTGTTAGTAAAGCGTCTGGAATGTTGCACCCGAGTACCAGGGGAGGAAAACTGAGACATATTTGAACACGTCTCTCGTTCACATGGTTGATCATACTTGGGTTCCACATGCATGTTTTAGCTGAAGGAAGAATACCTAAAACCTGGGTAGTTGAAACCCGTGGAATGGGTACCATGCAATATGACTTCAAAGGGTCTTCATTTGCTCACCGAACCTCTCCAATCCTATCACTGCTGCGTTTATGCCCCTGTACAAATGCTTGATTCTGTTTCGGAGACATAGCAATCCATAGGTTTTAAGATACTTACTAGTCAGGTACATTCTTAGGCGTTTAATATGCGGTGTTGAGTTCATTTCGTTGAGCAAGGAGTAGCTCTTGTCTATTCCATATTTGGCTTAAGGAACTTTATCTGTGCTCATTTCAATCTCTGGTTTTATGCAGCACCCCAACTCACCTTTCCCCTTAAGCAAGCATAAGTTGGTTTTCTAAATTTGAGACCCTGTTCTGTTCTGTAATTCAGTTCCTGTGTAGCCAAGTTTACATTCCGTGTATTAGTGATATCTTATGATGTTTCTTTTTCTGTGTGACTTATTTCAGTTAGAATCATCATACCTGAATCCACTCATTGTGCTGCTAAGGGCCTGATGACACAGATTTCATTGCTGAGTGATATTGCTTTGTAAGTAAATACCACAACTTCTTTATCCATTTTTCAATTTCTGCGATGTTGAACTTGTACTGTAAACGAGGTTCTTGTAAACAGAGCCGTTCCAAACTTTGGGGTGGCTGTGTCTTTTTTATTTTAAATTCCCTAAGCTATAGGATCATAAGTGGAAGTGCCCTAGGCTCTGTTGCTTTGTTTTTTAGATGTTTCAGGAAACACCATACACTTCTCCCGAGTGGTTGTTGGCAATTTACATCCCGCCCATCAGCATAACAAGGCTTCCAGTTCTCCATGGCCTGTCCTGCCTTTCTGGATTTTACACTTTTTTCAGATGGCCCTTTTGACCGGGGGGAAGTGAGACTTCATTGTAGTGCAGATTTCCTTTGCAAGCTTGCTTGGTTGGCCAAAAAGTGCGTATGCGTTTTTTCCTGAATATATTCAGGAAAAAACGCATACGCCCTTTTTGGCCAAGTGCATCATTGTGGACGTTCTGCCTCTTTTCCTATGCTTTCAATGCAATTCCAGTCTACCTCCTGAAATCGGTTTCCTGCAATTCTGCCCCGCTTTCAAGTCCTCTTGGCAGCCTTACTTCAGTATATTTTTGGACGATAGCTGTCATTTATAACTCTGCAGGTTTGTGAATTACAGTGCCCCTGAGCTTCTTTCTTCAACTCACTTTCTTGTGACCTGGCCGCAACACTGCAGGATGTCTTCAGGCCCTAATCTGGTTCTTGCACGGCACGCTGAGCCTTTGGTTAATTCCTCTTCCTGGTGGGAAATGAGAGTTAAATTTGCCCATTCAGACACCTCCAGCTAGTCTTTCATTGGTTCTCGCTATTCCTGTTCATCTTCCACAGAAATTGCAAACTGGGCCAAACAGGAAGTTAAAGGGACTGAGTCTCCAAGTGGGGAGAGTGTTAGTAAAGCATCTGGAATGTTGCACCCGAGTACCAGGGTACGAAAACTGAGACATATTTGAACACGTCTCCCGATCACATGGTTGATCATACTCTAGGTTCCACATGCATGTTTTAGATGAAGGAAGAATACCTTAAACCTGGATAGTTGAAACCCGTGGAATGGGTACCATGCAATATGACTTCAAAGGGTCTTCATTTGCTCACCGAACCTCTCCAATCCTATCACTGCTGCGTTTATGCCCCTGTACACATGCTTGATTCTCTTTCGGAGACATAGCAATCCATAGGTTTTAAGATACTTACTAGTCAGGTGCATTCTTAGGCGTTTAATATGGGGTTTTGTGTCCATTTCGTTGAGCAAGGAGTAGCTCTTGTCTATTCCATATTTGGCTTAAGGAACTTTATCTGTGCTCATTTCAATCTCTGGTTTTATGCAGCACCCCAACTCACCTTTCACCTTAAGCAAGCATAAGTTGGTTTTCTAAATTTGAGACCCTGTTCTGTTTTGGAATGCAGTTCCTGTGTAGCCAAGTTTACATTCCGTGTATTAGTGATATCTTATGATGTTTCTTTTTCTGTGTGACTTATTTCAGTTAGAATCATCATACCTGAATCCACTCATTATGATGCTACGGGCCTGATGACATAGATTTCATTGCTGAGTGATACTGCATTGTACGTAAGTACCACAAGTTCTTTATCCATTTTTCACTTTCTGTGATATTGAACTTGTATGGTAAACGAGGTTCTTGTAAACGGAGGCCTCCCAAACTTTGGGGTGGCTGTGTCTTTTTGATTTTAATTTCCCTAAGCTATAGGACCATAAGCAGAAGTGCCCTAGGCTCTGTTGCTTTGTTTTTTAGATGTTTCAGGAAACACCATACACTTCTCCTGAGTGTTTGTTGGCAATTTACATCCCGCCCATCAGCATAACAAGGCTCCCAGTTCTCCATGGCCTGTCCTGCCTTTCTGGATTTTACACTTTTTTCAGATGGCCCTTTTGACCGGGGGGAAGTGAGACTTCATTGTAGTGCAGATTTCCTTTGCAAGCTTGCTTGGTTGGCCAAAAAGGGCGTATGCGTTTTTTCCTGAATATATTCAGGAAAAAACGCATACGCCCTTTTTGGCCAAGTGCATCATTGTGCATGTTCTGCCTCTTTTCCTATGCTTTCAATGCAATTCCAGTCTACCTCCTGAAATCGGTTTCCTGCAATTCTGCCCTGCTTTCAAGTCCTCTTGGCAGCCTTACTTCAGTCTATTTTTGGACGATAGCTGTCATTTATAACTCTGCAGTTTTGTGAATTGCAGTGCCCCTGAGCTCCTTTCTTCAACTCGCTTTCTTGTGACCTGGCCACAACACCGCAGGATGGCTTCAGGCCCTAATCTGGTTCCGGCCCGGCACGCTGAGCCTTTGGTTATTTCCTCTACCTGGTGGGAAATGAGAGTTAAATTTGCCCGTCCAGACACCTCCAGCTAGTCTCTCATTGGTTCTCGCTATTCCTGTTCATCTTCCGCAGAAATTGCAAACTGGGCCAAACAGGAGGTTAAAGGCGCTGACTCTCCAAGTGGGGAGAGTGTTAGTAAAGCGTCTGGAATGTTGCACCCGAGTACCAGGGGAGGAAAACTGAGACATATTTGAACACGTCTCTCGTTCACATGGTTGATCATACTTGGGTTCCACATGCATGTTTTAGCTGAAGGAAGAGTACCTTAAACCTGGGTATTTGAAATCCGTGGAATGGGTACCATGCAATATGACTTCAAAGGGTCTTCATTTGCTCACCGAACCTCTCCAATCCTATCACTGCTGCGTTTATGCCCCTGTACACATGCTTGATTCTCTTTCGGAGACATAGCAATCCATAGGTTTTAAGATACTTACTAGTCAGGTACATTCTTAGGCGTTTAATATGCGGTGTTGAGTCCATTTCGTTGAGCAAGGAGTAGCTCTTGTCTATTCCATATTTGGCTTAAGGAACTTTATCTGTGCTCATTTCAATCTCTGGTTTTATGCAGCACCCCAACTCACCTTTCCCCTTAAGCAAGCATAAGTTGGTTTTCTAAATTTGAGACCCTGTTCTGTTTTGGAATGCAGTTCCTGTGTAGCCAAGTTTACATTCCGTGTATTAGTGATATCTTATGATGTTTCTTTTTCTGTGTGACTTATTTCAGTTAGAATCATCGTACCTGAATCCACTCATTATGCTGCTACGGGCCTGATGACATAGATTTCATTGCTGAGTGATACTGCATTGTACGTAAGTACCACAAGTTCTTTATCCATTTTTCACTTTCTGTGATATTGAACTTATACGGTAAACGAGGTTCTTGTAAACGGAGGCGTCCCAAACTTTGGGGTGGCTGTGTCTTTTTGATTTTAATTTCCCTAAGCTATAGGACCATAAGCGGAAGTGCCCTAGGCTCTGTTGCTTTGCTTTTTAGATGTTTCAGGAAACACCATACACTTCTCCTGAGTGTCTGTTGGCAATTTACATCCCGCCCATCAGCATAACAAGGCTCCCAGTTCTCCATGGCCTGTCCTGCCTTTCTGGATTTTACACTTTTTTCAGATGGCCCTTTTGACCGGGGAGAAGTGAGACTTCATTGTAGTGCAGATTTCCTTTGCAAGCTTGCTTGGTTGGCCAAAAAGGGCGTATGCGTTTTTTCCTGAATATATTCAGGAAAAAACGCATACGCCCTTTTTGGCCAAGTGCATCATTGTGGACGTTCTGCCTCTTTTCCTATGCTTTCAATGCAATTCCAGTCTACCTCCTGAAATCGGTTTCCTGCAATTCTGCCCCGCTTTCAAGTCCTCTTGGCAGCCTTACTTCAGTCTATTTTTGGACGATAGCTGTCATTTATAACTCTGCAGTTTTGTGAATTGCAGTGCCCCTGAGCTCCTTTCTTCAACTCGCTTTCTTGTGACCTGGCCACAACACCGCAGGATGGCTTCAGGCCCTAATCTGGTTCCGGCCCGGCACGCTGAGCCTTTGGTTATTTCCTCTTCCTGGTGGGAAATGAGAGTTAAATTTGCCCGTCCAGACACCTCCAGCTAGTCTCTCATTGGTTCTCGCTATTCCTGTTCATCTTCCGCAGAAATTGCAAACTGTGCCAAACAGGAGGTTAAAGGCGCTGACTCTCCAAGTGGGGAGAGTGTTAGTAAAGCGTCTGGAATGTTGCACCCGAGTACCAGGGGAGGAAAACTGAGACATATTTGAACACGTCTCCCGTTCACATGGTTGATCATACTTGGGTTCCACATGCATGTTTTAGCTGAAGGAAGAATACCTTAAACCTGGGTAGTTGAAACCCGTGGAATGGGTACCATGCAATATGACTTCAAAGGGTCTTCATTTGCTCACCGAACCTCTCCAATCCTATCACTGCTGTGTTTATGCCCCTGTACACATGCTTGATTCTCTTTCGGAGACATAGCAATCCATAGGTTTTAAGATACTTACTAGTCAGGTACATTCTTAGGCGTTTAATATGCGGTGTTGAGTCCATTTCGTTGAGCAAGGAGTAGCTCTTGTCTATTCCATATTTGGCTTAAGGAACTTTATCTGTGCTCATTTCAATCTCTGGTTTTATGCAGCACCCCAACTCACCTTTCCCCTTAAGCAAGCATAAGTTGGTTTTCTAAATTTGAGACCCTGTTCTGTTCTGTAATTCAGTTCCTGTGTAGCCAAGTTTACATTCCGTGTATTACTGATATCTTATGATGTTTCTTTTTCTGTGTGACTTATTTCAGTTGGAATCATCATACCTGAATCCACTCATTGTGCTGCTAAGGGCCTGATGACACAGATTTCATTGCTGAGTGATATTGCTTTGTAAGTAAATACCACAACTTTTTTATCCATTTTTCACTTTCTGCGATGTTGAACTTGTACTGTAAACGAGGTTCTTGTAAACAGAGCCGTTCGAAACTTTGGGGTGGCTGTGTCTTTTTGATTTTAAATTCCCTAAGCTATAGGACCATAAGTGGAAGTGCCCTAGGCTCTGTTGCTTTGTTTTTTAGATGTTTCAGGAAACACCATACACTTCTCCCGAGTGGTTGTTGGCAATTTACATCCCGCCCATCAGCATAACAAGGCTCCCAGTTCTCCATGGCCTGTCCTGCCTTTCTGGATTTTACACTTTTTTCAGATGGCCCTTTTGACCGGGGGGAAGTGAGACTTCATTGTAGTGCAGATTTCCTTTGCATGCTTGCTTGGTTGGCCAAAAAGGGCGTATGAGTTTTTTCCTGAATATATTCAGGAAAAAAAGCATACGCCCTTTTTGGCCAAGTGCATCATTGTGGACGTTCTGCCTCTTTTCCTATGCTTTCAATGCAATTCCAGTCTACCTCCTGAAATCGGTTTCCTGCAATTCTGCCCCGCTTTCAAGTCCTCTTGGCAGCCTTACTTCAGTCTATTTTTGGACGATAGCTGTCATTTATAACTCTGCCGGTTTGTGAATTACAGTGCCCCTGAGCTCCTTTCTTCAACTCGCTTTCTTGTGAGCTGGCCGCAACACCGCAGGATGGCTTCAGGCCCTAATCTGGTTCCGGCACAGCACACTGAGCCTTTGGTTATTTCCTCTTCCTGGTGGGAAATGAGAGTTAAATTTGCCCGTCCAGACACCTCCAGCTAGCCTCTCATTGGTTCTCGCTATTCCTGTTCATCTTCCGCAGAAATTGCAAACTGGGCCAAACAGGAGGTTAAAGGGACTGACTCTCCAAGTGGGGAGAGTGTTAGTAAAGCATCTGGAATGTTGCACCCGAGTACCAGGGGAGGAAAACTGAGACATATTTGAACACGTCTCCCGTTCACATGGTTGATCATACTTGGGTTCCACATGCATGTTTTAGCTGAAGGAAGAATACCTAAAACCTGGGTAGTTGAAACCCGTGGAATGGGTACCATGCAATATGACTTCAAAGGGTCTTCATTTGCTCACCAAACCTCTCCAATCCTATCACTGCTGCGTTTATGCCCCTGTACACATGCTTGATTCTCTTTCGGAGACATAGCAATCCATAGGTTTTAAGATACTTACTAGTCAGGTACATTCTTAGGCGTTTAATATGCGGTGTTGAGTCCATTTCGTTGAGCAAGGAGTAGCTCTTGTCTATTCCATATTTGGCTTAAGGAACTTTATCTGTGCTCATTTCAATCTCTGGTTTTATGCAGCACCCCAACTCACCTTTACCCTTAAGCAAGCATAAGTTGGTTTTCTAAATTTGAGACCCTGTCCTGTTCTGTAATTCAGTTCCTGTGTAGCCAAGTTTACATTCCGTGTATTACTGATATCTTATGATGTTTCTTTTTCTGTGTGACTTATTTCAGTTAGAATCATCATACCTGAATCCACTCATTGTGCTGCTAAGGGCCTGATGACACAGATTTCATTGCTGAGTGATATTGCTTTGTAAGTAAATACCACAACTTCTTTATCCATTTTTCACTTTCTGCGATGTTGAACTTGTACTGTAAACGAGGTTCTTGTAAACAGAGCCATTCCAAACTTTGGGGTGGCTGTGTCTTTTTGATTTTAATTTACCTAAGCTATAGGACCATAAGTGGAAGTGCCCTAGGTTCTGTTGCTTTGTTTTTTAGATGTTTCAGGAAACACCATACACTTCTCCCGAGTGGTTGTTGGCAATTTACATCCCGCCCATCAGCATAACAAGGCTCCCAGTTCTCCATGGCCTGTCCTGCCTTTCTGGATTTTACACTTTTTTCAGCTGGCCCTTTTGACCGGGGGGAAGTGAGACTTCATTGTAGTGCAGATTTCCTTTGCAAGCTTGCTTGGTTGGCCAAAAAGGGCGTATGCGTTTTTTCCTGAATATATTCAGGAAAAAACGCATACGCCCTTTTTGGCCAAGTGCATCATTGTGGACGTTCTGCCTCTTTTCCTATGCTTTCAATGCAATTCCAGTCTACCTCCTGAAATCGGTTTCCTGCAATTCTGCCCCGCTTTCAAGTCCTCTTGGCAGCCTTACTTCAGTCTATTTTTGGACGATAGCTGTCATTTATAACTCTGCAGTTTTGTGAATTGCAGTGCCCCTGAGCTCCTTTCTTCAACTCGCTTTCTTGTGACCTGGCCACAACACCGCAGGATGGCTTCAGGCCCTAATCTGGTTCCGGACCGGCACGCTGAGCCTTTGGTTATTTCCTCTTCCTGGTGGGAAATGAGAGTTAAATTTGCCCGTCCAGACACCTCCAGCTAGTCTCTCATTGGTTCTCGCTATTCCTGTTCATCTTCCGCAGAAATTGCAAACTGTGCCAAACAGGAGGTTAAAGGCGCTGACTCTCCAAGTGGGGAGAGTGTTAGTAAAGCGTCTGGAATGTTGCACCCGAGTACCAGGGGAGGAAAACTGAGACATATTTGAACACGTCTCCCGTTCACATGGTTGATCATACTTGGGTTCCACATGCATGTTTTAGCTGAAGGAAGAATACCTTAAACCTGGGTAGTTGAAACCCGTGGAATGGGTACCATGCAATATGACTTCAAAGGGTCTTCATTTGCTCACCGAACCTCTCCAATCCTATCACTGCTGCGTTTATGCCCCTGTACACATGCTTGATTCTCTTTCGGAGACATAGCAATCCATAGGTTTTAAGATACTTACTAGTCAGGTACATTCTTAGGCGTTTAATATGCGGTGTTGAGTCCATTTCGTTGAGCAAGGAGTAGCTCTTGTCTATTCCATATTTGGCTTAAGGAACTTTATCTGTGCTCATTTCAATCTCTGGTTTTATGCAGCACCCCAACTCACCTTTCCCCTTAAGCAAGCATAAGTTGGTTTTCTAAATTTGAGACCCTGTTCTGTTCTGTAATTCAGTTCCTGTGTAGCCAAGTTTACATTCCGTGTATTACTGATATCTTATGATGTTTCTTTTTCTGTGTGACTTATTTCAGTTAGAATCATCATACCTGAATCCACTCATTGTGCTGCTAAGGGCCTGATGACACAGATTTCATTGCTGAGTGATATTGCTTTGTAAGTAAATACCACAACTTCTTTATCCATTTTTCACTTTCTGCAATGTTGAACTTGTACTGTAAACGAGGTTCTTGTAAACAGAGCCGTTCCAAACTTTGGGGTGGCTGTGTCTTTTTGATTTTAATTTCCCTAAGCTATAGGACCATAAGTGGAAGTGCCCTAGGCTCTGTTGCTTTGTTTTTTAGATGTTTCAGGAAACACCATACACTTCTCCCGAGTGGTTGTTGGCAATTTACATCCCGCCCATCAGCATAACAAGGCTCCCAGTTCTCCATGGCCTGTCCTGCCTTTCTGGATTTTACACTTTTTTCAGATGGCCCTTTTGACCGGGGGGAAGTGAGACTTCATTGTAGTGCAGATTTCCTTTGCATGCTTGCTTGGTTGGCCAAAAAGGGCGTATGAGTTTTTTCCTGAATATATTCAGGAAAAAAAGCATACGCCCTTTTTGGCCAAGTGCATCATTGTGGACGTTCTGCCTCTTTTCCTATGCTTTCAATGCAATTCCAGTCTACCTCCTGAAATCGGTTTCCTGCAATTCTGCCCCGCTTTCAAGTCCTCTTGGCAGCCTTACTTCAGTCTATTTTTGGACGATAGCTGTCATTTATAACTCTGCCGGTTTGTGAATTACAGTGCCCCTGAGCTCCTTTCTTCAACTCGCTTTCTTGTGAGCTGGCCGCAACACCGCAGGATGGCTTCAGGCCCTAATCTGGTTCCGGCACAGCACACTGAGCCTTTGGTTATTTCCTCTTCCTGGTGGGAAATGAGAGTTAAATTTGCCCGTCCAGACACCTCCAGCTAGCCTCTCATTGGTTCTCGCTATTCCTGTTCATCTTCCGCAGAAATTGCAAACTGGGCCAAACAGGAGGTTAAAGGGACTGACTCTCCAAGTGGGGAGAGTGTTAGTAAAGCATCTGGAATGTTGCACCCGAGTACCAGGGGAGGAAAACTGAGACATATTTGAACACGTCTCCCGTTCACATGGTTGATCATACTTGGGTTCCACATGCATGTTTTAGCTGAAGGAAGAATACCTAAAACCTGGGTAGTTGAAACCCGTGGAATGGGTACCATGCAATATGACTTCAAAGGGTCTTCATTTGCTCACCAAACCTCTCCAATCCTATCACTGCTGCGTTTATGCCCCTGTACACATGCTTGATTCTCTTTCGGAGACATAGCAATCCATAGGTTTTAAGATACTTACTAGTCAGGTACATTCTTAGGCGTTTAATATGCGGTGTTGAGTCCATTTCGTTGAGCAAGGAGTAGCTCTTGTCTATTCCATATTTGGCTTAAGGAACTTTATCTGTGCTCATTTCAATCTCTGGTTTTATGCAGCACCCCAACTCACCTTTACCCTTAAGCAAGCATAAGTTGGTTTTCTAAATTTGAGACCCTGTCCTGTTCTGTAATTCAGTTCCTGTGTAGCCAATTTTACATTCCGTGTATTACTGATATCTTATGATGTTTCTTTTTCTGTGTGACTTATTTCAGTTAGAATCATCATACCTGAATCCACTCATTGTGCTGCTAAGGGCCTGATGACACAGATTTCATTGCTGAGTGATATTGCTTTGTAAGTAAATACCACAACTTCTTTATCCATTTTTCACTTTCTGCGATGTTGAACTTGTACTGTAAACGAGGTTCTTGTAAACAGAGCCATTCCAAACTTTGGGGTGGCTGTGTCTTTTTTATTTTAATTTCCCTAAGCTATAGGACCATAAGTGGAAGTGCCCTAGGTTCTGTTGCTTTGTTTTTTAGATGTTTCAGGAAACACCATACACTTCTCCCGAGTGGTTGTTGGCAATTTACATCCCGCCCATCAGCATAACAAGGCTCCCAGTTCTCCATGGCCTGTCCTGCCTTTCTGGATTTTACACTTTTTTCAGATGGCCCTTTTGACCGGGGGGAAGTGAGACTTCATTGTAGTGCAGATTTCCTTTGCAAGCTTGCTTGGTTGGCCAAAAAGGGCGTATGCGTTTTTTCCTGAATATATTCAGGAAAAAACGCATACGCCCATTTTGGCCAAGTGCATCATTGTGGACGTTCTGCCTCTCTTCCTATGCTTTCAATGCAATTCCAGTCTACCTCCTGAAATCGGTTTCCTGCAATTCTGCCCCGCTTTCAAGTCCTCTTGGCAGCCTTACTTCAGTCTATTTTTGGACGATAGCTGTCATTTATAACTCTGCAGGTTTGTGAATTACAGTGCCCCTGAGCTCCTTTCTTCAACTCGCTTTCTTGTGAGCTGGCCGCAACACCGCAGGATGGCTTCAGCCCCTAATCTGGTTCCGGCACGGCACGCTGAGCCTTTGGTTAATTCCTCTTCCTGGTGGGAAATGAGAGTTAAATTTGCCCGTCCAGACACCTCCAGCTACTCTCTCATTGGTTCTCGCTATTCCTGTTCATCTTCCGCAGAAATTGCAAATGGGCCAAACAGGAGGTTAAAGGCACTGACTCTCCAAGTAGGGAGAGTGTTAGTAAAGCGTCTGGAATGTTGCACCCGAGTACCAGGGTACGAAAACTGAGACATATTTGAACACGTCTCCCGATCACATGGTTGATCATACTCTAGGTTCCACATGCATGTTTTAGCTGAAGGAAGAATACCTTAAACCTGGGTACTTGAAACCCGTGGAATGGGTACCATGCAATATGACTTCAAAGGGTCTTCATTTGCTCACTGAACCTCTCCAATCCTATCACTGCTGCGTTTATGCCCCTGTACAAATGCTTGATTCTCTTTCGGAGACATAGCAATCCATAGGTTTTAAGATACTTACAAGTCAGGTACATTCTTAAGTGTTTAATATGCGGTGTTGAGTCCATTTCGTTGAGCAAGGAGTAGCTCTTGTCTATTCCATATTTGGCTTAAGGAACTTTATCTGTGCTCATTTCAATCTCTGGTTTTATGCAGCACCCCAACTCACCTTTACCCTTAAGCAAGCATAAGTTGGTTTTCTAAATTTGAGACCCTGTTCTGTTCTGTAATTCAGTTCCTGTGTAGCCAAGTTTACATTCCGTGTATTACTGATATCTTATGATGTTTCTTTTTCTGTGCGACTTATTTCAGTTAGAATCATCATAACTGAATCCACTCATTGTGCTGCTAAGGGCCTGATGACACAGATTTCATTGCTGAGTGATACTGCATTGTACGTAAGTACCACAACTTCTTTATCCATTTTTCACTTTCTGCGATGTTGAACTTGTACTGTAAACGAGGTTCTTGTAAACAGAGCCATTCCAAACTTTGGGGTGGCTGTGTCTTTTTGATTTTAATTTCCCTAAGCTATAGGACCATAAGTGGAAGTGCCCTAGGTTCTGTTGCTTTGTTTTTTAGATGTTTCAGGAAACACCATACACTTCTCCCAGGTGGTTGTTGGCAATTTACATCCCGCCCATCAGCATAACAAGGCTCCCAGTTCTCCATGGCCTGTCCTGCCTTTCTGGATTTTACACTTTTTTCAGATGGCCCTTTTGACCGGGGGGAAGTGAGACTTCATTGTAGTGCAGATTTCCTTTGCAAGCTTGCTTGGTTGGCCAAAAAGGGCGTATGCGTTTTTTCCTGAATATATTCAGGAAAAAACGCATACGCCCTATTTGGCCAAGTGCATCATTGTGGACGTTCTGCCTCTTTTCCTATGCTTTCAATGCAATTCCAGTCTACCTCCTGAAATCGGTTTCCTGCAATTCTGCCCCGCTTTCAAGTCCTCTTGGCAGCCTTACTTCAGTCTATTTTTGGACGATAGCTGTCATTTATAACTCTGCAGGTTTGTGAATTACAGCGCCCCTGAGCTCCTTTCTTCAACTCGCTTTCTTGTGAGCTGGCCGCAACACCGCAGGATGGCTTCAGGCCCTAATCTGGTTCTGGCATGGAACGCTGATCCTTTGGTTAATTCCTCTTCCTGGTAGGAAATGAGAGTTAAATTTGCCCGTCCAGACACCTCCAGCTAGTCTCCATTGGTTCTCGCTATTCCTGTTCATCTTCCGCAGAAATTGCAAACTGGGCCAAACAGGAGGTTAAAGGGACTGACTCTCCAAGTCGGGAGAGTGTTAGTAAAGCGTCTGGAATGTTGCACCCGAGTACCAGGGTACGAAAACTGAGACATATTTGAACACGTCTCCCGATCACATGGTTGATCATACTCTAGGTTCCACATGCATGTTTTAGCTGAAGGAAGAATACCTTAAACCTGGGTACTTGAAACCCGTGGAATGGGTACCATGCAATATGACTTCAAAGGGTCTTCATTTGCTCACCGAACCTCTCCAATCCTATCACTGCTGCGTTTATGCCCCTGTACACATGCTTGATTCTCTTTTGGAGACATAGCAATCCATAGGTTTTAAGATACTTACAAGTCAGGTACATTCTTAGGCGTTTAATATGCGGTGTTGAGTCCATTTCGTTGAGCAAGGAGTAGCTCTTGTCTATTCCATATTTGGCTTAAGGAACTTTATCTGTGCTCATTTCAATCTCTGGTTTTATGCAGCACCCCAACTCACCTTTACCCTTAAGCAAGCATAAGTTGTTTTTCTAAATTTGAGACCCTGTTCTGTTCTGTAATTCAGTTCCTGTGTTGCCAAGTTTACATTCCGTGTATTACTGATATCTTATGATGTTTCTTTTTCTGTGTGACTTATTTCAGTTAGAATCATCATACCTGAATCCACTCATTGTGCTGCTAAGGGCCTGATGACACAGATTTCATTGCTGAGTGATATTGTTTTTAAGTAAATACCACAACTTCTTTATCCATTTTTCACTTTCTGCGATGTTGAACTTGTACTGTAAACGAGGTTCTTGTAAACAGAGCCGTTCCAAACTTTGGGGTGGCTGTGTCTTTTTGATTTTAATTTCCCTAAGCTATAGGACCATAAGTGGAAGTGCCCTAGGCTCTGTTGCTTTGTTTTTTAGATGTTTCAGGAAACACCATACACTTCTCCCGAGTGTCTGTTGGCAATTTACATCCCGCCCATCAGCATAACAAGGCTCCCAGTTCTCCATGGCCTGTCCTGCCTTTCTGGATTTTACACTTTTTTCAGATGGCCCTTTTGACCGGGGGGAAGTGAGACTTCATTGTAGTGCAGATTTCCTTTGCAAGCTTGCTTGGTTGGCCAAAAAGGGCGTATGCGTTTTTCCCTGAATATATTCAGGAAAAAACGCATACGCCCTTTTTGGCCAAGTGCATCATTGTGGACGTTCTGCCTCTTTTCCTATGCTTTCAATGCAATTCCAGTCTACCTCCTGAAATCGGTTTCCTGCAATTCTGCCCCGCTTTCAAGTCCTCTTGGCAGCCTTACTTCAGTCTATTTTTGGACGATAGCTGTCATTTATAACTCTGCAGGTTTGTGAATTACAGTGCCCCTGAGCTCCTTTCTTCAACTCGCTTTCTTGTGACCTGGCCGCAACACCGCAGGATGGCTTCAGGCCCTAATCTGGTTCCGGCCCGGCATGCTGAGCCTTTGGTTAATTCCTCTTCCTGGTGGGAAATGAGAGTTAAATTTGCCCGTTCAGACACCTCCAGCTAGTCTCTCATTGGTTCTCGCTATTCCTGTTCATCTTCCGCAGAAATTGCAAACTGGGCCAAACAGGAGGTTAAAGGGACTGACTCTCCAAGTCGGGAGAGTGTTAGTAAAGCGTCTGGAATGTTGCACCCGAGTACCAGGGGAGGAAAACTGAGACATATTTGAACACGTCTCCCGTTCACATGGTTGATCATACTCTGGGATCCACATGCATGTTTTAGCTGAAGGAAGAATACCTTAAACCTGGAAAGTTGAGACCCGTGGAATGGGTACCATGCAATATGACTTCAAAGGGTCTTCATTTGCTCACCGAACCTCTCCAATCCTATCACTGCTGCGTTTATGCCCCTGTACACATGCTTGATTCTCTTTCGGAGACATAGCAATCCATAGGTTTTAAGATACTTACTAGTCAGGTACATTCTTAGGCGTTTAATATGGGGTGTTGAGTCCATTTCGTTGAGCAAGGAGTAGCTCTTGTCTATTCCATATTTGGCTTAAGGAACTTTATCTGTGCTCATTTCAATCTCTGGTTTTATGCAGCACCCCAACTCACCTTTACCCTTAAGCAAGCATAAGTTGGTTTTCTAAATTTGAGACCCTGTTCTGTTCTGTAATTCAGTTCCTGTGTAGCCAAGTTTCCATTCCGTGTATTACTGATATCTTATGATGTTTCTTTTTCTGTGTGACTTATTTCAGTTAGAATCATCGTACCTGAATCTACTCATTATGCTGCTACGGGCCTGATGACATAGATTTCATTGCTGAGTGATACTGCATTGTACGTAAGTACCACAAGTTCTTTATCCATTTTTCACTTTCTGTGATATTGAACTTGTACTGTAAACGAGGTTCTTGTAAACAGAGGCGTCCCAAACTTTGGGGTGGCTGTGTCTTTTTTATTTTAATTTCCCTAAGCTATAGGACCATTAGTGGCAGTGCCCTAGGCTCTGTTGCTTTGTTTTTTAGATGTTTCAGGAAACACCATACACTTCTCCCGAGTGTCTGTTGGCAATTTACATCCCGCCCATCAGCATAACAAGGCTCCCAGTTCTCCATGGCCTGTCCTGCCTTTCTGGATTTTACACTTTTTTCAGATGGCCCTTTTGACCGGGGGGAAGTGAGACTTCATTGTAGTGCAGATTTCCTTTGCAAGCTTGCTTGGTTGGCCAAAAAGGGCGTATGCGTTTTTTCCTGAATATATTCAGGAAAAAACGCATACGCCCTTTTTGGCCAAGTGCATCATTGTGGACGTTCTGCCTCTTTTCCTATGCTTTCAATGCAATTCCAGTCTACCTCCTGAAATCGGTTTCCTGCAATTCTGCCCCGCATTCAAGTCCTCTTGGCAGCCTTACCTCAGTCTATTTTTGGACGATAGCTGTCATTTATAACTCTGCAGGTTTGTGAATTACAGTGCCCCTGAGCTCCTTTCTTCAACTCGCTTTCTTGTGAGCTGGCCACAACACCGCAGGATGGTTCAGGCCCTAATCTGCTACCGGCACGGCACGCTGAGCCTTTGGTTATTTCCTCTCCCTGGTGGGAAATGAGAGTTAAATTTGCCCGTCCAGACACCTCCAGCTAGTCTCTCATTGGTTCTCCCTATTCCTGTTGATCTTCCGCAGAAATTGCAAACTGGGCCAAACAGGAGATTAAAGGGACTGACTCTCCAAGTGGGGAGAGTGTTAGTAAAGCGTCTGGAATGTTGCACCCGAGTACCAGGGGAGGAAAACTGAGACATATTTGAACACGTCTCCCGTTCACATGGTTGATCATACTCTGGGTTCCACATGCATGTTTTAGCTGAAGGAAGAATACCTTAAACCTGGAGAGTTGAGACCCGTGGAATGGGTACCATGCAATATGACTTCAAAGGGTCTTCATTTGCTCACCGAACCTCTCCAATCCTATCACTGCTGCGTTTATGCCCCTGTACACACGCTTGATTCTCTTTTGGAGACATAGCAATCCATAGGTTTTAAGATACTTACTAGTCAGGTACATTCTTAGGCGTTTAATATGGGGTGTTGAGTCCATTTCGTTGAGCAAAGAGTAGCTCTTGTCTATTCCATATTTGGCTTAAGGAACTTTATCTGTGCTCATTTCAATCTCTGGTTTTATGCAGCACCCGAACTCACCTTTCCCCTTAAGCAAGCATAAGTTGGTTTTCTAAATTTGAGACCCTGTTCTGTTTTGGAATGCAGTTCCTGTGTAGCCAAGTTTACATTCCGTGTATTAGTGATATCTTATGATGTTTCTTTTTCTGTGTGACTTATTTCAGTTAGAATCATCGTACCTGAATCCACTCATTATGCTGCTACGGGCCTGATGACATAGATTTCATTGCTGAGTGATACTGCATTGTACGTAAGTACCACAAGTTCTTTATCCATTTTTCACTTTCTGTGATATTGAACTTGTACGGTAAACGAGGTTCTTGTAAATGGAGGCGTCCCAAACTTTGGGGTGGCTGTGTCTTTTTGATTTAATTTCCCTAAGCTATAGGACCATAAGTGGCAGTGCCCTAGGCTCTGTTGCTTTGTTTTTTAGATGTTTCAGGAAACACCATACACTTCTCCCGAGTGTCTGTTGGCAATTTACATCCCGCCCATCAGCATAACAAGGCTCCCAGTTCTCCATGGCCTGTCCTGCCTTTCTGGATTTTACACTTTTTTCAGATGGCCCTTTTGACCGGGGGGAAGTGAGACTTCATTGTAGTGCAGATTTCCTTTGCAAGCTTGCTTGGTTGGCCAAAAAGGGCGTATGCGTTTTTTCCTGAATATATTCAGGAAAAAACGCATACGCCCTTTTTGGCCAAGTGCATCATTGTGGACGTTCAGCCTCTTTTCCTATGCTTTCAATGCAATTCCAGTCTACCTCTTGAAATCGGTTTCCTGCAATTCTGCCCCGCTTTCAAGTCCTCTTGGCAGCCTTACTTCAGTCTATTTTTGGACGATAGCAGTCATTTATAACTCTGCAGGTTTGTGAATTACAGTGCCCCTGAGCTCCTTTCTTCAACTCGCTTTCTTGTGAGCTGGCCGCAACACCGCAGGATGGCTTCAGGCCCTAATCTGGTTCCGGCACGGCACGCTGAGCCTTTGGTTAATTCCTCTTCCTGGTGGGAAATGAGAGTTAAATTTGCCCGTCCAGACACCTCCAGCTAGTCTCTCATTGGTTCTCGCTATTCCTGTTCATCTTCCGCAGAAATTGCAAACTGGGGCAAACAGGAGGTTAAAGGCACTGACTCTCCAAGTAGGGAGAGTGTTAGTAAAGCGTCTGGAATGTTGCACCCGAGTACCAGGGTCCGAAAACTGAGACATATTTGAACACGTCTCCCGATCCCATGGTTGATCATACTCTAGGTTCCACATGCATGTTTTAGCTGAAGGAAGAATACCTTAAACCTGGGTAGTTGAAACCCGTGGAATGGGTACCATGCAATATGACTTCAAAGGGTCTTCATTTGCTCACCGAACCTCTCCAATCCTATCACTGCTGCGTTTATGCCCGTGTACACATGCTTGATTCTCTTTTGGAGACATAGCAATCCATAGGTTTTAAGATACTTACAAGTCAGGTACATTCTTAGGCGTTTAATATGCGGTGTTGAGTCCATTTCGTTGAGCAAGGAGTAGCTCTTGTCTATTCCATGTTTGGCTTAAGGAAGTTTATCTGTGCTCATTTCAATCTCTGGTTTTATGCAGCACCCCAACTCACCTTTCCCCTTAAGCAAGCATAAGTTGGTTTTCTAAATTTGAGACCCTGTTCTGTTCTGTAATTCAGTTCCTGTGTAGCCAAGTTTCCATTCCGTGTATTACTGATATCTTATGATGTTTCTTTTTCTGTGTGACTTATTTCAGTTAGAATCATCATACCTGAATCCACTCATTGTGCTGCTAAGGGCCTGATGACACAGATTTCATTGCTGAGTGATATTGCTTTGTAAGTAAATACCACAACTTCTTTATCCATTTTTCACTTTCTGCGATGTTGAACTTGTACTGTAAACGAGGTTCTTGTAAACAGAGGCGTCCCAAACTTTGGGGTGGCTGTGTCTTTTTGATTTTAATTTCCCTAAGCTATAGGACCATAAGTGGAAGTGCCCTAGGTTCTGTTGCTTTGTTTTTTAGATGTTTCAGGAAACACCATACACTTCTCCCGAGTGGTTGTTGGCAATTTACATCCCGCCCATCAGCATAACAAGGCTCCCAGTTCTCCATGGCCTGTCCTGCCTTTCTGGATTTTACACTTTTTTCAGATGGCCCTTTTGACCGGGGGGAAGTGAGACTTCATTGTAGTGCAGATTTCCTTTGCAAGCTTGCTTGGTTGGCCAAAAAGGGCGTATGCGTTTTTTCCTGAATATATTCAGGAAAAAACGCATACGCCCTTTTTGGCCAAGTGCATCATTGTGGACGTTCTGCCTCTTTTCCTATGCTTTCAATGCAATTCCAGTCTACCTCCTGAAATCGGTTTCCTGCAATTCTGCCCCGCTTTCAAGTCCTCTTGGCAGCCTTACTTCAGTCTATTTTTGGACGATAGCTGTCATTTATAACTCTGCAGGTTTGTGAATTACAGTGCCCCTGAGCTCCTTTCCTCAACTCGCTTTCTTGTGAGCTGGCCGCAACACCGCAGGATGGCTTCAGGCCCTAATCTGGTTCCGGCACGGCACACTGAGCCTTTGGTTATTTCCTCTTCCTGGTGGGAAATGAGAGTTAAATTTGCCCGTCCAGACACCTCCAGCTAGCCTCTCATTGGTTCTCGCTATTCCTGTTCATCTTCCGCAGAAATTGCAAACTGAGCCAAACAGGAGGTTAAAGGCGCTGACTCTCCAAGTGGGGAGAGTGTTAGTAAAGCGTCTGGAATGTTGCACCCGAGTACCAGGGGAGGAAAACTGAGACATATTTGAACACGTCTCCCGTTCACATGGTTGATCATACTTGGGTTCCACATGCATGTTTTAGCTGAAGGAAGAATACCTTAAACCTGGAGAGTTGAGACCCGTGTAATGGGTACCATGCAATATGACTTCAAAGGGTCTTCATTTGCTCACCGAACCTCTCCAATCCTATCACTGCTGCGTTTATGCCCCTGTACACACGCTTGATTCTCTTTTGGAGACATAGCAATCCATAGGTTTTACGATACTTACTAGTCAGGTACATTCTTAGGCATTTAATATGCGGTGTTGAGTCCATTTCGTTGAGCAAGGAGTAGCTCTTGTCTATTCCATATTTGACTTAAGGAACTTTATCTGTGCTCATTTCAATCTGTGGTTTTATGCAGCACCCCAACTCACCTTTACCCTTAAGCAAGCATAAGTTGGTTTTCTAAATTTGAGACCCTGTTCTGTTTTGGAATGCAGTTCCTGTGTAGCCAAGTTTACATTCCGTGTATTAGTGATATCTTATGATGTTTCTTTTTCTGTGTGACTTATTTCAGTTAGAATCATCGTACCTGAATCCACTCATTATGCTGCTACGGGCCTGATGACATAGATTTCATTGCTGAGTGATACTGCGTTGTAAGTAAATACCACAAGTTCTTTATCCATTTTTCACTTTCTGCGATGTTGAACTTGTACTGTAAACGAGGTTCTTGTAAACAGAGCCGTTCCAAACTTTGGGGTGGCTGTGTCTTTTTGATTTTAATTTCCCTAAGCTATAGGACCATAAGTGGCAGTGCCCTAGGTTCTGTTGCTTTGTTTATTAGATGTTTCAGGAAACACCATACACTTCTCCCGAGTGGTTGTTGGCAATTTACATCCCACCCATCAGCATAACAAGGCTCCTAGTTCTCCATGGCCTGTCCTGCCTTTCTGGATTTTACACTTTTTTCAGATGGCCCTTTTGACCGGGGGGAAGTGAGACTTCATTGTAGTGCAGATTTCCTTTGCAAGCTTGCTTGGTTGGCCAAAAAGGGCGTATGCGTTTTTTCCTGAATATATTCAGGAAAAAACGCATACGCCCTTTTTGGCCAAGTGCATCATTGTGGACGTTCTGCCTCTTTTCCTATGCTTTCAATGCAATTCCAGTCTACCTCCTGAAATCGGTTTCCTGCAATTCTGCCCCGCTTTCAAGTCCTCTTGGCAGCCTTACTTCAGTCTATTTTTGGACGATAGCTGTCATTTATAACTCTGCAGGTTTGTGAATTACAGTGCCCCTGAGCTCCTTTCTTCAACTCGCTTTCTTTTGAGCTGGCCGCAACACCGCAGGATGGCTTCAGGCCCTAATCTGGTTCCGGCACGGCATACTGAGCCTTTGGTTATTTCCTCTTCCTGGTGGGAAATGAGAGTTAAATTTGCCCGTCCAGACACCCCCAGCTAGCCTCTCATTGGTTCTCGCTATTCCTGTTCATATTCCGCAGAAATTGCAAACTGAGCCAAACAGGAGGTTAAAGGCGCTGACTCTCCAAGTGGTGAGAGTGTTAGTAAAGCGTCTGGAATGTTGCACCCGAGTAAAAGGGGAGGAAAACTGAGACATATTTGAACACGTCTCCCGTTCACATGGTTGATCATACTTGGGTTCCACATGCATGTTTTAGCTGAAGGAAGAATACCTAAAACCTGGGTAGTTGAAACCCGTGGAATGGGTACCATGCAATATGACTTCAAAGGGTCTTCATTTGCTCACCGAACCTCTCCAATCCTATCACTGCTGCGTTTATGCCCCTGTACACATGCTTGATTCTCTTTCGGAGACATAGCAATCCATAGGTTTTAAGATACTTACTAG
Source organism: Stenella coeruleoalba (assembly GCF_951394435.1). Classification (NCBI taxonomy): domain Eukaryota; kingdom Metazoa; phylum Chordata; class Mammalia; order Artiodactyla; family Delphinidae; genus Stenella; species Stenella coeruleoalba. Next base: position 2,280,387 of record NW_027645987.1, on the reverse strand, counting down.
TCAGGTACATTCTTAGGCGTTTAATATGCGGTGTTGAGTCCATTTCGTTGAGCAAGGAGTAGCTCTTGTCTATTCCATATTTGGCTTAAGGAACTTTATCTGTGCTCATTTCAATCTCTGGTTTTATGCAGCAACCCAACTCAACTTTCCCCTTAAGCAAGCATAAGTTGGTTTTCTAAATTTGAGAACCTGTTCTGTTTTGGAATTCAGTTCCTGTGTAGCCAAGTTTACATTCCGTGTATTAGTGATATCTTATGATGTTTCTTTTTCTGTGTGACTTATTTCAGTTAGAATCATCGTACCTGAATCTACTCATTATGCTGCTACGGGCCTGATGACATAGATTTCATTGCTGAGTGATACTGCATTGTACGTAAGTACCACAAGTTCTTTATCCATTTTTCACTTTCTGCGATGTTGAACTTGTACTGTAAACGAGTTTCTTGTAAACAGAGCCGTTCCAAACTTTGGGGTGGCTGTGTCTTTTTGATTTTAATTTCCCTAAGCTATAGGACCATAAGTGGAAGTGCCCTAGGCTCTGTTGCTTTGTTTTTTAGATGTTTCAGGAAACACCATACACTTCTCCCGACTGGTTGTTGGCAATTTACATCCCGCCCATCAGCATAACAAGGCTCCCAGTTCTCCATGGCCTGTCCTGCCTTTCTGGATTTTACACTTTTTTCAGATGGCCCTTTTGACCGGGGGGAAGTGAGACTTCATTGTAGTGCAGATTTCCTTTGCAAGCTTGCTTGGTTGGCCAAAAAGGGCGTATGCGTTTTTCCCTGAATATATTCAGGAAAAAACGCATACGCCCTTTTTGGCCAAGTGCATCATTGTGGACGTTCTGCCTCTTTTCCTATGCTTTCAATGCAATTCCAGTCTACCTCCTGAAATCGGTTTCCTGCAATTCTGCCCCGCTTTCAAGTCCTCTTGGCAGCCTTACTTCAGTCTATTTTTGGACGATAGCTGTCATTTATAACTCTGCAGGTTTGTGAATTACAGTGCCCCTGAGCTCCTTTCTTCAACTCGCTTTCTTGTGACCTGGCCGCAACACCGCAGGATGGCTTCAGGCCCTAATCTGGTTCCGGCCCGGCATGCTGAGCCTTTGGTTAATTCCTCTTCCTGGTGGGAAATGAGAGTTAAATTTGCCCGTTCAGACACCTCCAGCTAGTCTCTCATTGGTTCTCGCTATTCCTGTTCATCTTCCGCAGAAATTGCAAACTGGGCCAAACAGGAGGTTAAAGGGACTGACTCTCCAAGTCGGGAGAGTGTTAGTAAAGCGTCTGGAATGTTGCACCCGAGTACCAGGGGAGGAAAACTGAGACATATTTGAACACGTCTCCCGTTCACATGGTTGATCATACTCTGGGATCCACATGCATGTTTTAGCTGAAGGAAGAATACCTTAAACCTGGAAAGTTGAGACCCGTGGAATGGGTACCATGCAATATGACTTCAAAGGGTCTTCATTTGCTCACCGAACCTCTCCAATCCTATCACTGCTGCGTTTATGCCCCTGTACACATGCTTGATTCTCTTTCGGAGACATAGCAATCCATAGGTTTTAAGATACTTACTAGTCAGGTACATTCTTAGGCGTTTAATATGGGGTGTTGAGTCCATTTCGTTGAGCAAGGAGTAGCTCTTGTCTATTCCATATTTGGCTTAAGGAACTTTATCTGTGCTCATTTCAATCTCTGGTTTTATGCAGCACCCCAACTCACCTTTCCCCTTAAGCAAGCATAAGTTGGTTTTCTAAATTTGAGACCCTGTTCTGTTCTGTAATTCAGTTCCTGTGTAGCCAAGTTTCCATTCCGTGTATTACTGATATCTTATGATGTTTCTTTTTCTGTGTGACTTATTTCAGTTAGAATCATCGTACCTGAATCTACTCATTATGCTGCTACGGGCCTGATGACATAGATTTCATTGCTGAGTGATACTGCATTGTACGTAAGTACCACAAGTTCTTTATCCATTTTTCACTTTCTGTGATATTGAACTTGTACGGTAAACGAGGTTCTTGTAAACAGAGGCGTCCCAAACTTTGGGGTGGCTGTGTCTTTTTTATTTTAATTTCCCTAAGCTATAGGACCATAAGTGGCAGTGCCCTAGGCTCTGTTGCTTTGTTTTTTAGATGTTTCAGGAAACACCATACACTTCTCCCGAGTGTCTGTTGGCAATTTACATCCCGCCCATCAGCATAACAAGGCTCCCAGTTCTCCATGGCCTGTCCTGCCTTTCTGGATTTTACACTTTTTTCAGATGGCCCTTTTGACCGGGGGGAAGTGAGACTTCATTGTAGTGCAGATTTCCTTTGCAAGCTTGCTTGGTTGGCCAAAAAGGGCGTATGCGTTTTTTCCTGAATATATTCAGGAAAAAACGCATACGCCCTTTTTGGCCAAGTGCATCATTGTGGACGTTCTGCCTCTTTTCCTATGCTTTCAATGCAATTCCAGTCTACCTCCTGAAATCGGTTTCCTGCAATTCTGCCCCGCATTCAAGTCCTCTTGGCAGCCTTACCTCAGTCTATTTTTGGACGATAGCTGTCATTTATAACTCTGCAGGTTTGTGAATTACAGTGCCCCTGAGCTCCTTTCTTCAACTCGCTTTCTTGTGAGCTGGCCACAACACCGCAGGATGGCTTCAGGCCCTAATCTGCTACCGGCACGGCACGCTGAGCCTTTGGTTATTTCCTCTCCCTGGTGGGAAATGAGAGTTAAATTTGCCCGTCCAGACACCTCCAGCTAGTCTCTCATTGGTTCTCCCTATTCCTGTTGATCTTCCGCAGAAATTGCAAACTGGGCCAAACAGGAGATTAAAGGGACTGACTCTCCAAGTGGGGAGAGTGTTAGTAAAGCGTCTGGAATGTTGCACCCGAGTACCAGGGTACGAAAACTGAAACATATTTGAACACGTCTCCCGTTCACATGGTTGATCATACTCTGGGTTCCACATGCATGTTTTAGCTGAAGGAAGAATACCTTAAACCTGGAGAGTTGAGACCCGTGGAATGGGTACCATGCAATATGACTTCAAAGGGTCTTCATTTGCTCACCGAACCTCTCCAATCCTATCACTGCTGCGTTTATGCCCCTGTACACACGCTTGATTCTCTTTTGGAGACATAGCAATCCATAGGTTTTAAGATACTTACTAGTCAGGTACATTCTTAGGCGTTTAATATGGGGTGTTGAGTCCATTTCGTTGAGCAAAGAGTAGCTCTTGTCTATTCCATATTTGGCTTAAGGAACTTTATCTGTGCTCATTTCAATCTCTGGTTTTATGCAGCACCCGAACTCACCTTTCCCCTTAAGCAAGCATAAGTTGGTTTTCTAAATTTGAGACCCTGTTCTGTTTTGGAATGCAGTTCCTGTGTAGCCAAGTTTACATTCTGTGTATTAGTGATATCTTATGATGTTTCTTTTTCTGTGTGACTTATTTCAGTTAGAATCATCGTACCTGAATCCACTCATTATGCTGCTACGGGCCTGATGACATAGATTTCATTGCTGAGTGATACTGCATTGTACGTAAGTACCACAAGTTCTTTATCCATTTTTCACTTTCTGTGATATTGAACTTGTACGGTAAACGAGGTTCTTGTAAATGGAGGCGTCCCAAACTTTGGGGTGGCTGTGTCTTTTTGATTTAATTTCCCTAAGCTATAGGACCATAAGTGGCAGTGCCCTAGGCTCTGTTGCTTTGTTTTTTAGATGTTTCAGGAAACACCATACACTTCTCCGGAGTGTCTGTTGGCAATTTACATCCCGCCCATCAGCATAACAAGGCTCCCAGTTCTCCATGGCCTGTCCTGCCTTTCTGGATTTTACACTTTTTTCAGATGGCCCTTTTGACCGGGGGGAAGTGAGACTTCATTGTAGTGCAGATTTCCTTTGCAAGCTTGCTTGGTTGGCCAAAAAGGGCGTATGCGTTTTTTCCTGAATATATTCAGGAAAAAACGCATACGCCCTTTTTGGCCAAGTGCATCATTGTGGACGTTCTGCCTCTTTTCCTATGCTTTCAATGCAAATCCAGTCTACCTCCTGAAATCGGTTTCCTGCAATTCTGCCCCGCTTTCAAGTCCTCTTGGCAGCCTTAATTCAGTCTATCTTTGGACGATAGCTGTCATTTATAACTCTGCAGGTTTGTGAATTACAGTGCCCCTGAGCTCCTTTCTTCAACTCGCTTTCTTGTGACCTGGCCGCAACACCGCAGGATGGCTTCAGGCCCTAATCTGGTTCCGGTACGGCACGCTGAGCCTTTGGTTATTTCCTCTTCCTGGTGGGAAATGAGAGTTAAATTTGCCCGTCCAGACACCTCCAGCTAGTCTCTGATTGGTTCTCGCTATTCCTGTTCATCTTCCGCAGAAATTGCAAACTGGGCGAAACAGGAGGTTAAAGGCGCTGACTCTCCAAGTGGGGAGAGTGTTAGTAAAGCGTCTGGAATGATGCACCCGAGTACCAGGGGAGGAAAACTGAGACATATTTGAACACGTCTCCCGTTCACATGGTTGATCATACTTGGGTTCCACATGCATGTTTTAGCTGAAGGAAGAATACCTTAAACCTGGAGAGTTGAGACCCGTGTAATGGGTATCATGCAATATGTCTTCAAAGGGTCTTCATTTGCTCACCGAACCTCTCCAATCCTATCACTGCTGCGTTTATGCCCCTGTTCACATGCTTGATTCTCTTTTGGAGACATAGCAATCCATAGGTTTTACGATACTTACTAGTCAGGTACATTCGTAGGCGTTTAATATGCGGTGTTGAGTCCATTTCGTTGAGCAAGGAGTAGCTCTTGTCTATTCCATATTTGACTTAAGGAACTTTATCTGTGCTCATTTCAATCTCTGGTTTTATGCAGCACCCCAACTCACCTTTACCCTTAAGCAAGCATAAGTTGGTTTTCTAAATTTGAGACCCTGTTCTGTTCTGTAATTCAGTTCCTGTGTAGCCAAGTTTACATTCCGTGTATTACTGATATCTTACGATGTTTCTTTTTCTGTGTGACTTATTTCAGTTAGAATCATCATACCTGAATCCACTCATTGTGATGCTAAGGGCCTGATGACATAGATTTCATTGCTGAGTGATATTGCTTTGTAAGTAAATACCACAACCTCTTTATCCATTTTTCACTTTCTGCGATGTTGAACTTGTACTGTAAACGAGGTTCTTGTAAACAGAGCCGTTCCAAACTTTGGGGTGGCTATGTCTTTTTGATTTTAATTTCCCTAAGCTATAGGACCATAAGTGGCAGTGCCCTAGGCTCTGTTGCTTTGTTTTTTAGATGTTTCAGGAAACACCATACACTTCTCCCGAGTGTCTGTTGGCAATTTACATCCCGCCCATCAGCATAACAAGGCTCCCAGTTCTCCATGGCCTGTCCTGCCTTTCTGGATTTTACACTTTTTTCAGATGGCCCTTTTGACCGGGGGGAAGTGAGACTTCATTGTAGTGCAGATTTCCTTTGCAAGCTTGCTTGGTTGGCCAAAAAGGGCGTATGCGTTTTTTCCTGAATATATTCAGGAAAAAATGCATACGCCCTTTTTGGCCAAGTGCATCATTGTGGACGTTCTGCCTCTTTTCCTATGCTTTCAATGCAATTCCAGTCTACCTCCTGAAATCGGTTTCCTGCAATTCTGCCCCGCTTTCAAGTCCTCTTGGCAGCCTTACTTCAGTCTATTTTTGGACGATAGCTGTCATTTATAACTCTGCAGGTTTGTGAATTACAGTGCCCCTGAGCTACTTTCTTCAACTCGCTTTCTTTTGAGCTGGCCGCAACACCGCAGGATGGCTTCAGGCCCTAATCTGGTTCCGGTACGGCATGCTGAGCCTTTGGTTATTTCCTCTTCCTGGTGGGAAATGAGAGTTACATTTGCCCGTCCAGACACCTCCAGCTAGCCTCTCATTGGTTCTCGCTATTCCTGTTCATCTTCCGCAGAAATTGCAAACTGGGCCAAACAGGAGGTTAAAGGGACTGACTCTCCAAGTGGGGAGAGTGTTAGTAAAGCGTCTGGAATGTTGCACCCGAGTACCAGGGGAGGAAAACTGAGACATATTTGAACACGTCTCCCGATCACATGGTTGATCATACTCTAGGTTCCACATGCATGTTTTAGCTGAAGGAAGAATACCTTAAACCTGGGTAGTTGAAACCCGTGGAATGGGTACCATGCAATATGACTTCAAAGGGTCTTCATTTGCTCACCGAACCTCTCCAATCCTATCACTGCTGCGTTTATGCCCCTGTACACATGCTTGATTCTCTTTCGGAGACATAGCAATCCATAGGTTTTAAGATACTTACAAGTCAGGTACATTCTTAGTCGTTTAATATGGGGTGTTGAGTCCATTTAGTTGAGCAAGGAGTAGCTCTATTCTATTCCATATTTGGCTTAAGGAACTTTATCTGTGCTCATTTCAATCTCTGGTTTTATGCAGCACCCCAACTCACCTTTCCCCTTAAGCAAGCATAAGTTGTTTTTCTAAATTTGAGACCCTGTTCTGTTCTGTAATTCAGTTCCTGTGTAGCCAAGTTTACATTCCGTGTATTACTGATATTTTATGATGTTTCTTTTTCTGTGTGACGTATTTCAGTTAGAATCATCATACCTGAATCCACTCATTGTGCTGCTAAGGGCCTGATGACATAGATTTCATTGCTGAGTGATATTGCTTTGTAAGTGAATACCACAACTTCTTTATCCATTTTTCACTTTCTGCGATGTTGAACTTGTACTGTAAACGAGGTTCTTGTAAACAGAGCCGTTCGAAACTTTGGGGTGGCTGTGTCTTTTTGATTTTAAATTCCCTAAGCTATAGGACCATAAGTGGAAGTGCTCTAGGCTCTGTTGCTTTGTTTTTTAGATGTTTCAGGAAACACCATACACTTCCCCCAGTGTTTGTTGGCAATTTACATCCCGCAATTCAGCATAACAAGGCTCCCAGTTCTCCATGGCCTGTCCTGCCTTTCTGGATTTTACACTTTTTTCAGATGGCCCTTTTGACTGGGGGGAAGTGAGACTTCATTGTAGTGCAGATTTCCTTTGCAAGCTTGCTTGGTTGGCCAAAAAGGGCGTATGCGTTTTTTCCTGAATATATTCAGGAAAAAACGCATACGCCCTTTTTGGCCAAGTGCATCATTGTGGACGTTCTGCCTCCTTTCCTATGCTTTCAATGCAATTCCAGTCTACCTCCTGAAATCGGTTTCCTGCAATTCTGCCCCGCTTTCAAGTCCTCTTGGCAGCCTTACTTCAGTCTATTTTTGGACGATAGCTGTCATTTATAACTCTGCAGGTTTGTGAATTACAGTGCCCCTGAGCTCCTTTCTTTAACTCGCTTTCTTGTGACCTGGCCGCAACACCGCAGGATGTCTTCAGGCCCTAATCTGGTTCTGGCACGGCACGCTGAGCCTTTGGTTAATTCCTCTTCCTGGTGGGAAATGAGAGTTAAATTTGCCCATCCAGACACCTCCAGCTAGTCTCTCATTCGTTCTCGCTATTCCTGTTCATCTTCCACAGAAATTGCAAACTGGGCCAAACAGGAGGTTAAAGGGACTGACTCTCCAAGTGGGGAGAGTGTTAGTAAAGCGTCTGGAATGTTGCACCCGAGTACCGGGGTACGAAAACTGAGACATATTTGAACACGTCTCCCGATCACATGGTTGATCATACTCTAGGTTCCACATGCATGTTTTAGCTGAAGGAAGAATACCATAAACCTGGGTTGTTGAAACCCGTAGAATGGGTACCATGCAATATGACTTCAAAGGGTCTTCATTTGCTCACCGAACCTCTCCAATCCTATCACTGCTGCGTTTATGCCACTGTACACATGCTTGATTCTCTTTCGGAGACATAGCAATCCATAGGTTTTAAGATACTTACTAGTCAGGTACATTCTTAGGCGTTTAATATGCGGTGTTGAGTCCATTTCGTTGAGCAAGGAGTAGCTCTTGTCTATTCCATATTTGGCTTAAGGAACTTTATCTGTGCTCATTTCAATCTCTGGTTTTATGCAGCACCCCAACTCACCTTTCCCCTTAAGCAAGCATAAGTTGGTTTTCTAAATTTGAGACCCTGTTCTGTTCTGTAATTCAGTTCCTGTGTAGCCAAGTTTACATTCCGTGTATTACTGATATCTTATGATGTTTCTTTTTCTGTGTGACTTATTTCAGTTAGAATCATCATACCTGAATCCACTCATTGTGCTGCTAAGGGCCTGATGACACAGATTTCATTGCTGAGTGATATTGCTTTGTAAGTAAATACCACAACTTCTTTATCCATTTTTCACTTTCTGCGATGTTGAACTTGTACTGTAAACGAGGTTCTTGTAAACAGAGCCGTTCCAAACTTTGGGGTGGCTGTGTCTTTTTGATTTTAATTTCCCTAAGCTATAGGACCATAAGTGGAAGTGCCCTAGGTTCTGTTGCTTTGTTTTTTAGATGTTTCAGGAAAAACCATACACTTCTCCCCAGTGGTTGTTGGCAATTTACATCCCGCCCATCAGCATAACAAGGCTCCCAGTTCTCCATGGCCTGTCCTGCCTTTCTGGATTTTACCCTTTTTTCAGATGGCCCTTTTGACCGGGGGGAAGTGAGACATCATTTTAGTGCAGATTTCCTTTGCAAGCTTGCTTGGTTGGCCAAAAAGGGCGTATGCGTTTTTTCCTGAATATATTCAGGAAAAAACGCATACGCCCTTTTTGGCCAAGTGCATCATTGTGGACGTTCTGCCTCTTTTCCTATGCTTTCAATGCAATTCCAGTCTACCTCCTGAAATCGGTTTCCTGCAATTCTGCCCCGCTTTCAAGTCCTCTTGGCAGCCTTACTTCAGTCTATTTTTGGACGATAGCTGTCATTTATTACTCTGCAGGTTTGTGAATTACAGTGCCCCTGAGCTCCTTTCTTCAACTTGCTTTCTTGTGACCTGGCCGCAACACCGCAGGATGGCTTCAAGCCCTAATCTGGTTCCGGCACGGCACGCTGAGCCTTTGGTTATTTCCTCTTCCTGGTGGGAAATGAGAGTTAAATTTGCCCGTCCAGACACCTCCAGCTAGTCTCTCATTGGTTCTCGCTATTCCTGTTCATCTTCCACAGAAATTGCAAACTGGGCCAAACAGGAGGTTAAAGGCGCTGACTCTCCAAGTGGGGAGAGTGTTAGTAAAGCGTCTGGAATGTTGCACCCGAGTACCAGGGGAGGAAAACTGAGACATATTTGAACACGTCTCCCGTTCACATGGTTGATCATACTTGGGTTCCACATGCATGTTTTAGCTGAAGGAAGAATACCTTAAACCTGGGTAGTTGAAACCCGTGGAATGGGTACCATGCAATATGACTTCAAAGGGTCTTCATTTGCTCACCGAACCTCTCCAATCCTATCACTGCTGCGTTTATGTCCCTGTACACATGCTTGATTCTCTTTCGGAGACATAGCAATCCATAGGTTTTAAGATACTTACTAGTCAGGTACATTCTTAGGCGTTTAATATGCGGTGTTGAGTCCATTTCGTTGAGCAAGGAGTAGCTCTTGTCTATTCCATATTTGGCTTAAGGAACTTTATCTGTGCTCATTTCAATCTCTGGTTTTATGCAGCACCCCAACTCACCTTTCCCCTTAAGCAAGCATAAGTTGCTTTTCTAAATTTGAGACCCTGTTCTGTTCTGTAATTCAGTTCCTGTGTAGCCAAGTTTACATTCCGTGTATTACTGATATCTTATGATGTTTCTTTTTCTGTGTGACTTATTTCAGTTAGAATCATCATACCTGAATCCACTCATTGTGCTGCTAAGGGCCTGATGACACAGATTTCATTGCTGAGTGATATTGCTTTGTAAGTAAATACCACAACTTCTTTATCCATTTTTCACTTTCTGCGATGTTGAACTTGTACTGTAAACGAGGTTCTTATAAACAGAGCCGTTCCAAACTTTGGGGTGGCTGTGTCTTTTTGATTTTAATTTCCCTAAGCTATAGGACCATAAGTGGAAGTGCCCTAGGTTCTGTTGCTTTGTTTTTTAGATGTTTCAGGAAACACCATACACTTCTCCCGAGTCGTTGTTGGCAATTTACATCCCGCCCATCAGCATAACAAGGCTCCGAGTGCTCCATGGCCTGTTCTGCCTTTCTGGATTTTACACTTTTTTCAGATGGCCCTTTTGACCGGGGGGAAGTGAGACTTCATTGTAGTGCAGATTTCCTTTGCAAGCTTGCTTGGTTGGCCAAAAAGGGCGTATGCGTTTTTTCCTGAATATATTCAGGAAAAAACGCATACGCCCTTTTTGGCCAAGTGTATCATTGTGGACGTTCGGACTCTTTTCCTATGCTTTCAATGCAATTCCAGTCTACCTCCTGAAATCGGTTTCCTGCAATTCTGCCCCGCTTTCAAGTCCTCTTGGCAGCCTTACTTCAGTATATTTTTGGACGATACCTGTCATTTATAACTCTGCAGGTTTGTGAATTACAGTGCCCCTGAGCTCCTTTCTTCAACTCGCTTTCTTGTGAGCTGGCCGCAACACCACAGGATGGCTTCAGGCCCTAATCTTGTTCCGGCACGGCACGCTTAGCCTTTGGTTAATTCCACTTCCTGGTAGGAAATGAGAGTTAAATTTGCCCGTCCAGACACCTCCAGCTAGTCTCCATTGGTTCTCGCTATTCCTGTTCATCTTCCGCAGAAATTGCAAACTGGGCCAAACAGGAGGTTAAAGGGACTGACTCTCCAAGTCGGGAGAGTGTTAGTAAAGCGTCTGGAATGTTGCACCCGAGTACCAGGGTACGAAAACTGAGACATATTTGAACACGTCTCCCGATCACATGGTTGATCATACTCTAGGTTCCACATGCATGTTTTAGCTGAAGGAAGAATACCTTAAACCTGGGTAGTTGAAACCCGTGGAATGGGTACCATGCAATATGACTTCAAAGGGTCTTCATTTGCTCACCGAACTTCTCCAATCCTATCACTGCTGCGATTATGCCCCTGTACACATGCTTGATTCTCTTTTGGAGACATAGCAAACCATAGGTTTTAAGATACTTACTAGTCAGGTACATTCTTAGGCGTTTAATATGGGGGTGGAGTCCATTTCGTTGAGCAAGGAGTAGCTCTTGTCTATTCCATATTTGGCTTAAGGAACTTTATCTGTGCTCATTTCAATCTCTGATTTTATGCAGCACCCCAACTCACCTTTACCCTTAAGCAAGCATAAGTTGGTTTTCTAAATTTGAGACCCTGTTCTGTTCTGTAATTCAGTTCCTGTGTAGCCAAGTTTACATTCCGTGTATTACTGATATCTTATGATGTTTCTTTTTCTGTGTGACTTATTTCAGTTAGAATCATCGTACCTGAATCCACTCATTTTGCTGCTACGGGCCTGATGACATAGATTTCATTGCTGAGTGATACTGCATTGTACGTAAGTACCACAAGTTCTTTATCCATTTTTCACTTTCTGCGATGTTGAACTTGTACTGTAAACGAGGTTCTTGTAAACAGAGCCGTCCCAAACTTTGGGGTGGCTGTGTCTTTTTGATTTTAATTTCCCTAAGCTATAGGACCATAAGTGGCAGTGCCCTAGGCTCTGTTGCTTTGTTTTTTAGATGTTTCAGGAAACACCATACACTTCTCCCGAGTGGTTGTTGGCAATTTACATCCCGCCCATCAGCATAACAAGGCTCCCAGTTCTCCATGGCCTGTCCTGCCTTTCTGGATTTTACACTTTTTTCAGATGGCCCTTTTGACCGGGGGGAAGTGAGACTTCATTGTAGTGCAGATTTCCTTTGCAAGCTTGCTTGGTTGGCCAAAAAGGGCGTATGCGTTTTTTCCTGAATATATTCAGGAAAAAACGCATACGCCCTTTTTGGCCAAGTGCATCATTGTGGACGTTCTGCCTCTTTTCCTATGCTTTCAATGCAATTCCAGTCTACCTCCTGAAATCGGTTTCCTGTAATTCTGCCCCGCTTTCAAGTCCTCTTGGCAGCCTTACTTCAGTCTATTTTTGGACGATAGCTGTCATTTATAACTCTGCAGGTTTGTGAATTACAGTGCCCCTGAGCTCCTTTCTTCAACTCGCTTTCTTTTGAGCTGGCCGCAACACCGCAGGATGGCTTCAGGCCCTAATCTGGTTCCGGTACGGCACGCTGAGCCTTTGGTTATTTCCTCTTCCTGGTGGGAAATGAGAGTTAAATTTGCCCGTCCAGACACCTCCAGCTAGCCTCTCATTGGTTCTCGCTATTCCTGTTCATCTTCCGCAGAAATTGCAAACTGGGCCAAACAGGAGGTTAAAGGCGCTGACTCTCCAAGTGGGGAGAGTGTTAGTAAAGCGTCTGGAATGTTGCACCCGAGTATCAGGGGCGGAAAACTGAGACATATTTGAACACGTCTCCCGATCACATGGTTGATCATACTCTGGGTTCCACATGCATGTTTTAGCTGAAGGAAGAATACCTAAAATCTGGGTAGTTGAAACCCGTGGAATGGGTACCATGCAATATGACTTCAAAGGGTCTTCATTTGCTCACCGAACCTCTCCAATCCTATCACTGCTGCGTTTATGCCCCTGTACACATGCTTGATTCTCTTTCAGAGACATAGCAATCCATAGGTTTTAAGATACTTACTAGTCAGGTACATTCTTAGGCGTTTAATATGCGGTGTTGAGTCCATTTCGTTGAGCAAAGAGTAGCTCTTGTCTATTCCATATTTGGCTTAAGGAACATTATCTGTGCTCATTTCAATCTCTGGTTTTATGCAGCACCCCAACTCACCTTTCCCCTTAAGCAAGCATAAGTTGGTTTTCTAAATTTGAGACCCTGTTCTGTTCTGTAATTCAGTTCCTGTGTAGCCAAGTTTACATTCCGTGTATTACTGATATCTTATGATGTTTCTTTTTCTGTGTGACTTATTTCAGTTAGAATCATCATACCTGAATCCACTCATTGTGCTGCTAAGGGCCTGATGACACAGATTTCATTGCTGAGTGATATTGCTTTGTAAGTAAATACCACAACTTCTTTATCCATTTTTCAATTTCTACAATGTTGAACTTGTACTGTAAACGAGGTTCTTGTAAACAGAGGAAACAGAGGCGTCCCAAACTTTGGGATGGCTGTGTCTTTTTTATTTTAATTTCCCTAAGCTATAGGACCATAAGTGGCAGTGCCCTAGGCTCTGTTGCTTTGTATTTTAGATGTTTCAGGAAACACCATACACTTCTCCTGAGTGTCTCTTGGTAATTTACATCCCGCCCATCAGCATAACAAGGCTCCCAGTTCTCCATGGCCTGTCCTGCCTTTCTGGATTTTACACTTTTTTCAGATGGCACTTTTGACCGGGGGGAAGTGAGACTTCATTGTAGTGCAGATTTCCTTTGCAAGCTTGCTTGGTTGGCCAAAAAGGGCGTATGCGTTTTTTCCTGAATATATTCAGGAAAAAACGCATACGCCCTTCTTGGCCAAGTGCATCATTGTGGACGTTCTGCCTCTTTTCCTATGCTTTCAATGCAATTCCAGTCTACCTCCTGAAATCGGTTTCCTGCAATTCTGCCCCGCTTTCAAGTCCTCTTGGCAGCCTTACTTCAGTCTATTTTTGGACGATAGCTGTCATTTATAACTCTGCAGGTTTGTGAATTACAGTGCCCCTGAGCTCCTTTCTTCAACTCGCTTTCTTTTGAGCTGGCCGCAACACCGCAGGATGGCTTCAGGCCCTAATCTGGTTCCGGGACGGCACGCTGAGCCTTTGGTTATTTCCTCTTCCTGGTGGGAAATGAGAGTTAAATTTGCCCGTCCAGACACCTCCAGCTAGTCTCTCATTGGTTCTCGCTATTCCTGTTCATCTTCCAAGAAATTTCAAACTGGGCCAAACAGGAGGTTAAAGGCGCTGACTCTCCAAGTGGGGAGAGTGTTAGTAAAGCGTCTGGAATGTTGCACCCGAGTACCAGGGGAGGAAAACTGAGACATATTTGAACACGTCTCCCATTCACATGGTTGATCATACTTGGGTTCCACATGCATCTTTTAGCTGAAGGAAGAATACCTTAAACCTGGGTATTTGAAACCCGTGTAATGGGTACCATGCAATATGACTTCAAAGGGTCTTCATTTGCTCACCGAACCTCTCCAATCCTATCACTGCTGCGTTCATGCCCCTGTACACACGCTTGATTCTCTTTCGGAGACATAGCCATCCATAGGATTTAAGTTACTTACAAGTCAGGTACATTCTTAGGCGTTTAATATGCGGTGTTGAGTCCATTTCGTTGAGCAAGGAGTAGCTCTTGTCTATTCCATATTTGGCTTAAGGAACTTTATCTGTGCTCATTTCAATCTCTGGTTTTATGCAGCACCCCAACTCACCTTTCCCCTTAAGCAAGCATAAGTTGGTTTTCTAAATTTGAGACCCTGTTCTGTTCTGTAATTCAGTTCCTGTGTAGCCAAGTTTACATTCCGTGTATTACTGATATCTTATGATGTTTCTTTTTCTGTGTGACTTATTTCAGTTAGAATCATCATACCTGAATCCACTCATTGTGCTGCTAAGGGCCTGATGACACAGATTTCATTGCTGAGTGATATTGCTTTGTAAGTAAATACCACAACTTCTTTATCCATTTTTCACTTTCTGCGATGTTGAACTTGTACTGTAAACGAGGTTCTTGTAAACAGAGCCGTTCCAAACTTTGGGGTGGCTGTGTCTTTTTGATTTTAATTTCCCTAAGCTATAGGACCATAAGTGGAAGTGCCCTAGGTTCTGTTGCTTTGTTTTTTAGATGTTTCAGGAAAAACCATACACTTCTCCCCAGTGGTTGTTGGCAATTTACATCCCGCCCATCAGCATAACAAGGCTCCCAGTTCTCCATGGCCTTTCCTGCCTTTCTGGATTTTACCCTTTTTTCAGATGGCCCTTTTGACCGGGGGGAAGTGAGACATCATTTTAGTGCAGATTTCCTTTGCAAGCTTGCTTGGTTGGCCAAAAAGGGCGTATGCGTTTTTTCCTGAATATATTCAGGAAAAAACGCATACGCCCTTTTTGGCCAAGTGCATCATTGTGGACGTTCTGCCTCTTTTCCTATGCTTTCAATGCAATTCCAGTCTACCTCCTGAAATCGGTTTCCTGCAATTCTGCCCCGCTTTCAAGTCCTCTTGGCAGCCTTACTTCAGTCTATTTTTGGACGATAGCTGTCATTTATTACTCTGCAGGTTTGTGAATTACAGTGCCCCTGAGCTCCTTTCTTCAACTTGCTTTCTTGTGACCTGGCCGCAACACCGCAGGATGGCTTCAGGCCCTAATCTGGTTCCGGCACGGCACGCTGAGCCTTTGGTTATTTCCTCTTCCTGGTGGGAAATGAGAGTTAAATTTGCCCGTCCAGACACCTCCAGCTAGTCTCTCATTGGTTCTCGCTATTCCTGTTCATCTTCCGCAGAAATTGCAAACTGAGCCAAACAGGAGGTTAAAGGCGCTGACTCTCCAAGTGGGGAGAGTGTTAGTAAAGTGTCTGGAATGTTGCACCCGAGTACCAGGGGAGGAAAACTGAGACATATTTGAACACGTCTCCCGTTCACATGGTTGATCATACTTGGGTTCCACATGCATGTTTTAGCTGAAGGAAGAATACCTTAAACCTGGGTAGTTGAAACCCGTGGAATGGGTACCATGCAATATGACTTCAAAGGGTCTTCATTTGCTCACCGGCCCTCTCCAATCCTATCACTGCTGCGTTTATGCCCCTGTACACATGCTTGATTCTCTTTCGGAGACATAGCAATCCATAGGTTTTAAGATACTTACTAGTCAGGTACATTCTTAGGCGTTTAATATGCGGTGTTGAGTCCATTTCGTTGAGCAAGGAGTAGCTCTTGTCTATTCCATATTTGGCTTAAGGAACTTTATCTGTGCTCATTTCAGTCTCTGGTTTTATGCAGCACCCCAACTCACCTTTCCCCTTAAGCAAGCATAAGTTGTTTTTCTAAATTTGAGACCCTGTTCTGTTCTGTAATTCAGTTCCTGTGTAGCCAAGTTTACATTCCGTGTATTACTGATATCTTATGATGTTTCTTTTTCTGTGTGACTTATTTCAGTTAGAATCATCATACCTGAATCCACTCATTGTGCTGCTAAGGGCCTGATGACACAGATTTCATTGCTGAGTGATACTGCATTGTAAGTAAATACTACAAGTTCTTTATCCATTTTTCACTTTCTGCGATGTTGAACTTGTACTGTAAACGAGGTTCTTGTAAACAGAGCCGTTCCAAACTTTGGGGTGGCTGTGTCTTTTTGATTTTAATTTCCCTAAGCTATAGGACCATAAGTGGAAGTGCCCTAGGTTCTGTTGCTTTGTTTTTTAGATGTTTCAGGAAACACCATACATTTCTCCCAAGTGGTTGTTGGCAATTTACATCCCGCCCATCAGCATAACAAGGCTCCCAGTTCTCCATGGCCTGTCCTGCCTTTCTGGATTTTACACTTTTTTCAGATGGCCCTTTTGTCCGGGGGGATGTGAGACTTCATTGTAGTGCAGATTTCTTTTGCAAGCTTGCTTGGTTGGCCAAAAAGGGCGTATGCGTTTTTTCCTGAATATATTCAGGAAAAAACGCATACGCCCTTTTTGGCCAAGTGCATCATTGTGGACGTTCTGCCTCTTTTCCTATGCTTTCAATGCAATTCCAGTCTACCTCCTGAAATCGGTTTCCTGCAATTCTGCCCCGCTTTCAAGTCCTCTTGGCAGCCTTACTTCAGTCTATTTTTGGACGATAGCTGTCATTTATAACTCTGCAGGTTTGTGAATTACAGTGCCCCTGAGCTCCTTTCTTCAACTCGCTTTCTTTTGAGCTGGCCGCAACACCGCACGACGTCTTCCGGCCCTAATCTGGTTCTGGCACGGCACGCTGAGCCTTTGGTTAATTCCTCTTCCTGGTGGGAAATGAGAGTTAAATTTGCCCGTCCAGACACCTCCAGCTAGCCTCTCATTGGTTCTCGCTATTCCTGTTCATCTTCTGCAGAAATTGCAAACTGAGCCAAACAGGAGGTTAAAGGGACTGACTCTCCAAGTCGGGAGAGTGTTAGTAAAGCGTCTGGAATGTTGCACCCGAGTACCAGGGGAGAAAAACTGAGACATATTTGAACACGTCTCCTGTTCACACGGTTGATCATACTCTGGGTTCCACCTGCATGTTTTAGCTGAAGGAAGAATACTTTAAACCTGCAGAGTTGAGACCCGTGGAATGGGTACCATGCAATATGACTTCAAAGGGTCTTCATTTGCTCACCGAACCTCTCCAATCCTATCACTGCTGCGTTTATGCCCCTGTACACACGCTTGATTCTCTTTCGGAGACATAGCAATCCATAGGTTTTAAGATACTAACTAGTCAGGTACATTCTTAGGCGTTTAATATGGGGTGTTGAGTCCATTTCTTTGAGCAAGGAGTAGCTCTTGTCTATACCATATTTGGCTTAAGGAACTTTATCTGTGCTCATTTCAATCTATGGTTTTATGCAGCACCCCAACTCACCTTTCCCCTTAAGCAAGCATAAGTTGCTTTTCTAAGTTTGAGACCCTGTTCTGTTTTGGAATTCAGTTCCTGTGTAGCCAAGTTTACATTCTGTGTATTAGTGATACCTTATAATGTTTCTTTTTCTGTGTGACTTATTTCAGTTAGAATCATCGTACCTGAATCCACTCATTATGCTGCTACGGGCCTGATGACAGATTTCATTGCTGAGTGATACTGCATTGTACGTAAGTACCACAAGTTCTTTATCCATTTTTCACTTTCTGTGATATTGAACTTGTACGGTAAATGAGGTTCTTGTAAACAGAGGCGTCCCAAACTTTGGGGTGGCTGTGTCTTTTTTATTTTAATTTTCCTAAGCTATAAGACCATAAGTGGAAGTGCCCTAGGTTCTGTTGCTTTGTTTTTTAGATGTTTCAGGAAACACCATACACTTCTCCCGAGTGGTTGTTGGCAATTTACATCCCGCCCATCAGCATAACAAGGCTCCCAGTTCTCCATGGCCTGTCCTGCCTTTCTGGATTTTACACTTTTTTCAGATGGCCCTTTTGACCGGGGGGAAGTGAGACTTCATTGTAGTGCAGATTTCCTTTGCAAGCTTGCTTGGTTGGCCAAAAAGGGCGTATGTGTTTTTTCCTTAATATATTCAGGAAAAAACGCATACGCCCTTTTTGGCCAAGTGCATCATTGTGGACGTTCTGCCTCTTTTCCTATGCTTTCAATGCAATTCCAGTCTACCTCCTGAAATCGGTTTCCTGCAATTCTGCCCCGCTTTCAAGTCCTCTTGGCAGCCTTACTTCAGTCTATTTTTGGACGATAGCTGTCATTTATAACTCTGCAGGTTTGTGAATTACAGTGCCCCTGAGCTCCTTTCTTCAACTTGCTTTCTTGTGACCTGGCCGCAACACCGCAGGATGGCTTCAGGCCCTAATCTGGTTCCGGCACGGAACACTGAGCCTTTGGTTAATTCCTCTTCCTGGTGGGAAATGAGAGTTAAATTTGCCCGTCCAGACACCTCCAGCTAGCCTCTCATTGGTTCTCGCTATTCCTGTTCATCTTCCGCAGAAATTGCAAACTGGGCCAAACAGGAGGTTAAAGGCGCTGACTCTCCAAGTGGGGAGAGTGTTAGTAAAGCGTCTGGAATGTTGCACCCGAGTACCAGGGGAGGAAAACTGAGACATATTTGAACACGTCTCCCGTTCACATGGTTGATCATACTTGGGTTCCACATGCATGTTTTAGCTGAAGGAAGAATACCTTAAACCTGGAGAGTTAAGACCCGTGGAATGGGTACCATGCAATATGACTTCAAAGGGTCTTCATTTGCTCACCGAACCTCTCCAATCCTATCACTGCTGCGTTTATGCCCCTGTACACATGCTTGATTCTCTTTCGGAGACATAGCAATCCATAGGTTTTAAGATACTTACTAGTCAGGTACATTCTTAGGCGTTTAATATGCGGTGTTGAGTCCATTTCGTTGAGCAAGGAGTAGCTCTTGTCTATTCCATATTTGGCTTAAGGAACTTTATCTGTGCTCATTTCAATCTCTGGTTTTATGCAGCACCCCAACTCACCTTTCCCCTTAAGCAAGCATAAGTTGGTTTTCTAAATTTGAGACCCTGTTCTGTTCTGTAATTCAGTTCCTGTGTAGCCAAGTTTCCATTCCGTGTATTACTGCTATCTTATGATGTTTCTTTTTCTGTGTGACTTACTTCAGTTAGAATCATCATACCTGAATCCACTCATTGTGCTGCTACGGGCCTGATGACACAGATTTCATTGCTGAGTGATATTGCTTTGTAAGTAAATACCACAACTTCTTTATCCATTTTTCACTTTCTGCGATGTTGAACTTGTACTGTAAACGAGGTTCTTGTAAACAGAGCCGTTCCAAACTTTGGGGTGGCTGTGTCTTTTTGATTTTAATTTCCCTAAGCTATAGGACCATAAGTGGAAGTGCCCTAGGTTCTGTTGCTTTGTTTTTTAGATGTTTCAGGAAACACCATACACTTCTCCCCAGTGGTTGTTGGCAATTTACATCCCGCCCATCAGCATAACAAGGCTCCCAGTTCTCCATGGCCTGTCCTGCCTTTCTGGATTTTACACTTTTTTCAGATGGCCCTTTTGACCGGGGGGAAGTGAGACTTCATTGTAGTGCAGATTTCCTTTGCAAGCTTGCTTGGTTGGCCAAAAAGGGCGTATGCGTTTTTTCCTGAATATATTCAGGAAAAAACGCATACGCCCTTTTTGGCCAAGTTCATCATTGTGGACGTTCTGCCTCTTTTCCTATGCTTTCAATGCAATTCCAGTCTACCTCCTGAAATCGGTTTCCTGCAATTCTGCCCCGCTTTCAAGTCCTCTTGGCAGCCTTACTTCAGTCTATTTTTGGACGATAGCTGTCATTTATAACTCTGCAGGTTTGTGAATTACAGTGCCCCTGAGCTCCTTTCTTCAACTTGCTTTCTTGTGACCTGGCCACAACACCGCAAGATGGCTTCAGGCCCTAATCTGGTTCCGGCCCGGAACGCTGAGCCTTTGGTTATTTCCTCTTCCTGGTGGGAAATGAGAGTTAAATTTGCCCGTCCAGACACCTCCAGCTAGTCTCTCATTGGTTCTCGCTATTCCTGTTCATCTTCCGCAGAAATTGCAAACTGGGCCAAACAGGAGGTTAAAGGTGCTGACTCTCCAAGTGGGGAGAGTGTTAGTAAAGCGTCTGGAATGTTGCACCCGAGTACCAGGGGAGGAAAACTGAGACATATTTGAACACGTCTCCCGTTCACATGGTTGATCATACTTGGGTTCCACATGCATGTTTTAGCTGAAGGAAGAATACCTTAAACCTGGAGAGTTAAGACCCGTGGAATGGGTACCATGCAATATGACTTTAAAGGGTCTTCATTTGCTCACCGAACCTCTCCAATCCTATCACTGCTGCGTTTATGCCCCTGTACACATGCTTGATTCTCTTTCGGAGACTTAGCAATCCATAGGTTTTAAGATACTTACTAGTCAGGTACATTCTTAGGCGTTTAATATGCGGTTTTGAGTCCATTTCGTTGAGCAAGGAGTAGCTCTTGTCTATTCCATATTTGGCTTAAGGAACTTTATCTGTGCTCATTTCAATCTCTGGTTTTATGCAGCACCCCAACTCACCTTTACCCTTAAGCAAGCATAAGTTGGTTTTCTAAATTTGAGACCCTGTTCTGTTCTGTAATTCAGTTCCTGTGTAGCCAAGTTTCCATTCCGTGTATTACTGCTATCTTATGATGTTTCTTTTTCTGTGTGACTTACTTCAGTTAGAATCATCATACCTGAATCCACTCATTGTGCTGCTACGGGCCTGATGACACAGATTTCATTGCTGAGTGATATTGCTTTGTAAGTAAATACCACAAATTCTTTATCCATTTTTCACTTTCTGCGATGTTGAACTTGTACTGTAAACGAGGTTCTTGTAAACAGAGCCGTTCCAAACTTTGGGGTGGCTGTGTCTTTTTGATTTTAATTTCCCTAAGCTATAGGACCATAAGTGGAAGTGCCCTAGGTTCTGTTGCTTTGTTTTTTAGATGTTTCAGGAAACACCATACACTTCTCCCCAGTGGTTGTTGGCAATTTACATCCCGCCCATCAGCATAACAAGGCTCCCAGTTCTCCATGGCCTGTCCTGCCTTTCTGGATTTTACACTTTTTTCAGATGGCCCTTTTGACCGGGGGGAAGTGAGACTTCATTGTAGTGCAGATTTCCTTTGCAAGCTTGCTTGGTTGGCCAAAAAGGGCGTATGCGTTTTTTCCTGAATATATTCAGGAAAAAACGCATACGCCCTTTTTGGCCAAGTGCATCATTGTGGACGTTCTGCCTCTTTTCCTATGCTTTCAATGCAATTCCAGTCTACCTCCTGAAATCGGTTTCCTGCAATTCTGCCCCGCTTTCAAGTCCTCTTGGCAGCCTTACTTCAGTCTATTTTTGGACGATAGCTGTCATTTATAACTCTGCAGGTTTGTGAGTTACAGTGCCCCTGAGCTCCTTTCTTCAACTCGCTTTCTTGTGAGCTGGCCGCAACACCGCAGGATGGGTCAGGCCCTAATCTTGTTCCGGCCCGGCATGCTGAGCCTTTGGTTAATTCCTCTTCCTGGTGGGAAATGAGAGTTAAATTTGCCCGTCCAGACACCTCCAGCTAGCCTCTCATTGGTTCTCGCTATTCCTGTTCATCTTCCGCAGAAATTGCAAACTGGGCCAAACAGGAGGTTAAAGGGACTGACTCTCCAAGTGGGGAGAGTGTTAGTAAAGCGTCTGGAATGTTGCACCCGAGTACCAGGGGAGGAAAACTGAGACATATTTGAACACGTCTCCCGTTCACATGGTTGATCATACTCTGGGTTCCACATGCATGTTTTAGCTGAAGGAAGAATACCTTAAACCTGGAGAGTTGAGACCCGTGTAATGGGTACCATGCAATATGACTTCAAAGGGTCTTCATTTGCTCACCGAACCTCTCCAATCCTATCACTGCTGCGTTTATGCCCCTGTACACACGCTTGATTCTCTTTTGGAGACATAGCAATCCATAGGTTTTAAGATACTTACTAGTCAGGTACATTCTTAGGCGTTTAATATGCGGTGTTGAGTCCATTTCGTTGAGCAAGGAGTAGCTCTTGTCTATTCCATATTTGGCTTAAGGAACTTTATCTGTGCTCATTTCAATCTCTGGTTTTATGCAGCACCCCAACTCACCTTTCCCCTTAAGCAAGCATAAGTTGGTTTTCTAAATTTGAGACCCTGTTCTGTTTTGGAATGCAGTTCCTGTGTAGCCAAGTTTACATTCCGTGTATTAGTGATATCTTATGATGTTTCTTTTTCTGTGTGACTTATTTCAGTTAGAATCATCGTACCTGAATCCACTCATTATGCTGCTATGGGCCTGATGACACAGATTTCATTGCTGAGTGATATTGCTTTGTAAGTAAATACCACAACTTCTTTATCCATTTTTCACTTTCTGCGATGTTGAACTTGTACTGTAAACGAGGTTCTTGTAAACAGAGCCGTTCCAAACTTTGGGGTGGCTGTGTCTTTTTGATTTTAATTTCCCTAAGCTATAGGACCATAAGTGGAAGTGCCCTAGGTTCTGTTGCTTTGTTTTTTAGATGTTTCAGGAAACACCATACACTTCTCCCGAGTGGTTGTTGGCAATTTACATCCCGCCCATCAGCATAACAAGGCTCCCAGTTCTCCATGGCCTGTCCTGCCTTTCTGGATTTTACACTTTTTTCAGATGGCCCTTTTGACCAGGGGGAAGTGAGACTTCATTGTAGTGCAGATTTCCTTTGCAAGCTTGCTTGGTTGGCCAAAAAGGGCGTATGCGTTTTTTCCTGAATATATTCAGGAAAAAACGCATACGCCCTTTTTGGCCAAGTGCATCATTGTGGACGTTCTGCCTCTTTTCCTATGCTTTCAATGCAATTCCAGTCTACCTCCTGAAATCGGTTTCCTGCAATTCTGCCCCGCTTTCAAGTCCTCTTGGCAGCCTTACTTCAGTCTATTTTTGGACGATAGCTGTCATTTATAACTCTGCAGGTTTGTGAATTACAGTGCCCCTGAGCTCCTTTCTTCAACTCGCTTTCTTGTGACCTGGCCGCAACACCGCAGGATGTCTTCAGGTCCTAATCTGGTTCTGGCACGGCACGCTGAACCTTTGGTTATTTCCTCCTCCTGGTGGGAAATGAGAGTTAAATTTGCCCGTCCAGACACCTCCAGCTAGCCTCTCATTGGTTCTCGCTATTCCTGTTCATCTTCCGCAGAAATTGCAAACTGTGCCAAACAGGAGGTTAAAGGCGCTGACTCTCCAAGTGGGGAGAGTGTTAGTAAAGCGTCTGGAATGTTGCACCCGAGTACCAGGGGAGGAAAACTGAGACATATTTGACCACGTCTCCCGATCACATGGTTTATCATACTCTGGGTTCCACATGCATGTTTTAGCTGAAGGAAGAATACCTAAAACCTGGGGAGTTGAAACCCGTGGAATGGGTACCATGCAATATGACTTCAAAGGGTCTTCATTTGCTCACCGAACCTCTCCAATCCTATCACTGCTGCGTTTATGCCCCTGTACACATGCTTGATTCTCTTTCGGAGACATAGCAATCTATAGGTTTTAAGATACTTACTAGTCAGGTACATTCTTAGGCGTTTAATATGCGGTGTTGAGTCCATTTCGTTGAGCAAGGAGTAGCTCTTGTCTATTCCATATTTGGCTTAAGGAACTTTATCTGTGCTCATTTCAATCTCTGGTTTTATGCAGCACCCCAACTCACCTTTACCCTTAAGCAAGCATAAGTTGTTTTTCTAAATTTGAGACCCTGTTCTGTTCTGTAATTCAGTTCCTGTGTAGCCAAGTTTCCATTCCGTGTATTACTGATATCTTATGATGTTTCTTTTTCTGTGTGACTTATTTCAGTTAGAATCATCATACCTGAATCCACTTATTGTGCTGCTAAGGGCCTGATGACACAGATTTCATTGCTGAGTGATAGTGCTTTGTAAGTAAATATCACAACTTCTTTATCCATTTTTCACTTTCTGCGATGTTGAACTTGTACTGTAAACGAGGTTCTTGTAAACAGAGGCGTTCCAAACTTTGGGGTGGCTGTGTCTTTTTGATTTTAATTTCCCTAAGCTATAGGACCATAAGTGGAAGTGCCCTAGGCTCTGTTGCTTTGTTTTTTAGATGTTTCAGGAAACACCATACACTTCTCCCGACTGGTTGTTGGCAATTTACATCCCGCCCATCAGCATAACAAGGCTCCCAGTTCTCCATGGCCTGTCCTGCCTTTCTGGATTTTACACTTTTTTCAGATGGCCCTTTTGACCGGGGGGAAGTGAGACTTCATTGTAGTGCAGATTTCCTTTGCAAGCTTGCTTGGTTGGCCAAAAAGGGCGTATGCGTTTTTTCCTGAATATATTCAGGAAAAAACGCATACGCCCTTTTTGGCCAAGTGCATCATTGTGGACGTTCTGCCTCTTTTCCTATGCTTTCAATGCAATTCCAGTCTACCTCCTGAAATCGGTTTCCTGCAATTCTGCCCCGCTTTCAAGTCCTCTTGGCAGCCTTACTTCAGTCTATTTTTGGACGATAGCTGTCATTTATAACTCTGCAGGTTTGTGAGTTACAGTGCCCCTGAGCTCCTTTCTTCAACTCGCTTTCTTGTGAGCTGGCCGCAACACCGCAGGATGGGTCAGGCCCTAATCTTGTTCCGGCCCAGCATGCTGAGCCTTTGGTTAATTCCTCTTCCTGGTGGGAAATGAGAGTTAAATTTGCCCGTCCAGACACCTCCAGCTAGCCTCTCATTGGTTCTCGCTATTCCTGTTCATCTTCCGCAGAAATTGCAAACTGGGCCAAACAGGACGTTAAAGGGACTGACTCTCCAAGTGGGGAGAGTGTTAGTAAAGCGTCTGGAATGTTGCACCCGAGTACCAGGGGAGGAAAACTGAGACATATTTGAACACGTCTCCCGTTCACATGGTTGATCATACTCTGGGTTCCACATGCATGTTTTAGCTGAAGGAAGAATACCTTAAACCTGGAGAGTTGAGACCCTTGTAAGGGATACCATGCAATATGACTTCAAAGGGTCTTCATTTGCTCACCGAACCTCTCCAATCCTATCACTGCTGCGTTTATGCCCCTGTACACATGCTTGATTCTCTTTCGGAGACATAGCAATCCATAGGTTTTAAGATACGTACTAGTCAGGTACATTCTTAGGCGTTTAATATGGGGTTTTGAGTCCATTTCGTTGAGCAAGGAGTAGCTCTTGTCTATTCCATATTTGGCTTAAGGAACTTTATCTGTGCTCATTTCAATCTCTGATTTTATGCAGCACCCCAACTCACCTTTCCCCTTAAGCAAGCATAAGTTGGTTTTCTAAATTTGAGACCCTGTTCTGTTTTGGAATGCAGTTCCTGTGTAGCCAAGTTTACATTCCGTGTATTAGTGATATCTTATGATGTTTCTTTTTCTGTGTGACTTATTTCAGTTAGAATCATCGTACCTGAATCCACTCATTATGCTGCTACGGGCCTGATGACATAGATTTCATTGCTGAGTGATACTGCATTGTACGTAAGTACCACAAGTTCTTTATCCATTTTTCACTTTCTGTGATATTGAACTTGTACGGTAAATGAGGTTCTTGTAAACGGAGGCGTCCCAAACTTTGGGGTGGCTGTGTCTTTTTGATTTTAAATTCCTTAAGCTATAGGACCATAAGTGGAAGTGCCCTAGGCTCTGTTGCTTTGTTTTTTAGATGTTTCAGGAAACACCATACACTTCTCCTGAGTGTCTGTTGGCAATTTACATCCCGCCCATCAGCATAACAAGGCTCCCAGTTCTCCATGGCCTGTCCTGCCTTTCTGGATTTTACACTTTTTTCAGATGGCCCTTTTGACCGGGGGGAAGTGAGACTTCATTGTAGTGCAGATTTCCTTTGCAAGCTTGCTTGGTTGGCCAAAAAGGGCGTATGCGTTTTTTCCTGAATATATTCAGGAAAAAATGCATACGCCCTTTTTGGCCAAGTGCATCATTGTGGACGTTCTGCCTCTTTTCCTATGCTTTCAATGCAATTCCAGTCTACCTCCTGAAATCGGTTTCCTGCAATTCTGCCCCGCTTTCAAGTCCTCTTGGCAGCCTTACTTCAGTCTATTTTTGGACGATAGCTGTCATTTATAACTCTGCAGGTTTGTGAATTACAGTGCCCCTGAGCTCCTTTCTTCAACTCGCTTTCTTGTGAGCTGGCCGCAACACCGCAGGATGGCTTCAGGCCCTAATCTGGTTCCGGCACGGCACGCTGAGCCTTTGGTTAATTCCTCTTCCTGGTGGGAAATGAGAGTTAAATTTGCCCGTCCAGACACCTCCAGCTAGTCTCTCATTGGTTCTCGCTATTCCTGTTCATCTTCCGCAGAAATTGCAAACTGGGCCAAACAGGAGGTTAAAGGTGCTGACTCTCCAAGTGGGGAGAGTGTTAGTAAAGCGTCTGGAATGTTGCACCTGAGTACCAGGGTACGAAAACTGAGACATATTTGAACACGTCTCCCGATCACATGGTTGATCATACTCTGGGTTCCACATGCATGTTTTAGCTGAAGGAAGAATACCTAAAACCTGGGTAGTTGAAACCCGTGGAATGGGTACCATGCAATATGACTTCAAAGGGTCTTCATTTGCTCACCGAACCTCTCCAATCCTGTCACTGCTGCGTTTATGCCCCTGTACACATGCTTGATTCTCTTTCGGAGACATAGCAATGCATAGGTTTTAAGATACTTACTAGTCAGGTACATCCTTAGGCGTTTAATATGCGGTGTTGAGTCCATTTCGTTGAGCAAGGAGTAGCTCTTGTCTATTCCATATTTGGCTTAAGGAACTTTATCTGTGCTCATTTCAATCTCTGGTTTTATGCAGCACCCCAACTCACCTTTCCCCTTAAGCAAGCATAAGTTGGTTTTCTAAATTTGAGACCCTGTTCTGTTCTGTAATTCAGTTCCTGTGTAGCCAAGTTTACATTCCGTTTATTACTGATATCTTATGATGTTTCTTTTTCTGTGTGACTTATTTCAGTTAGAATCATCATACCTGAATCCACTCATTGTGCTGCTAAGGGCCTGATGACACAGATTTCATTGCTGAGTGATATTGCTTTGTAAGTAAATACCACAACTTCTTTCTCCATTTTTCACTTTCTGTGATGTTGAACTTGTACTGTAAACGAGGTTCTTGTAAACAGAGCCGTTCCAAACTTTGGGGTGGCTGTGTCTTTTTGATTTTAATTTCCCTAAGCTATAGGACCATAAGTGGAAGTGCCCTAGGCTCTGTTGCTTTGTTTTTTAGATGTTTCAGGAAACACCATACACTTCTCCAGAGTGGCTGTTGGCAATTTACATCCCGCCCATCAGCATAAGAAGGCTCCCAGTTCTCCATGGCCTGTCGTGCCTTTATGGATTTTACACTTTTTTCAGATGGCCCTTTTGACCAGGTGGAAGTGAGACTTCATTGTAGTGCAGATTTCCTTTGCAAGCTTGCTTGGTTGGCCAAAAAGTGCGTATGCGTTTTTTCCTGAATATATTCAGGAAAAAACGCATACGCCCTTTTTGGCCAAGTGCATCATTGTCGAGTTTCTGACTCTCTTCATATGTTTTCAATGCAATTCCAGTCTACCTCCTGAAATCGGTTTCCTGCAATTCTGCCTTGCTTTCAATGCCTCTTCATAGCCTTACCTCAATATATTTTTTAAAAATAGTTGGCCTTTATAACTCTGCAGGTTTTTGAATTGCAGTGGCCCTTAGCTCCATTTTTTAGCTCTTATTTTTGTGGTCTTGCCCCGTAACCACAGGATTCCTTGAAGCCCTATTTTTTTTCTGGGGCACCTTGCTGTGCCTTTGGTTAATTCTTCTTACTGATGTGATATTAGAGTGACATGTGCCCATTGAAACCGCTACAGCTAGTTTCTCACTGGTTCCCCCTATTCCCATTCATTCTCTGCACTAACTGCAGACTGTGCGATACCAGAACTTAAAGGCATTGACTCCATGTGGGGATGTTGTTAGTAAAGCGGGTGGAATGTCGATCCGGAGCCCCAGGAGAGGAAAAATGAGGTGCGTTTTAGAAACCTTTCCCGATCATATGGTATACCAGTCGCTGGGTTTCCCAAGCATGGTTTAGCTGTAGGAAGATTCCCTTCAACCTGGAGTGTTGGGACCCTTGGACTGAGTAGCATGAAGTATTGCATTAAACTTTCGGCAGTTGCTCACCAAAGCTCACCAATCCTGTCAGCCCCAAGTGTCCAGCCTTATGTCTTATCCAGCTGTGGGTTTATATGTGGTCAATCCAGGTTGCATCACAGCCCCTGAGCGAATTTTGTAAGAATTTTTCTCTCTTTCATTGTTTCAGCGTTTTGTTTTTAAAATTTATTTCTATAATGGGGTTTAGCTCCTTTTCACTGCTGTGTTTGTGCCGCTCTGCACACACTTGATTCCCTTATGGAGATATATCAATACATGGGTTTTAAGATTCTTATTACTCAGATATATTTCTCTGCGGTGTATAGGGTGTGTTGAGGCCAGTTCATTGAGCAAGGTGTAGATCTTGTCTAATACCTATTTGGTTTATTGAACGGTATCTGTGCTAATTTCAAACTCTGGTTTTATGCATCACCCCACCTCTCCTTTCCCCTTAAGCTGACATAAGTGTGTTTTCTAAATGTGAGACACTGTTCTGTTCTGTAATTCATTTCTTGTGCAGCCATATTTACCCTCCCTCTATAAGTGATATCTTATGATATGTTTCTTTTTCTGTTTGACTTATTTCAAGTAGTATTATCGGACCTAAATCCACTCTTTATCCTTCTACTAGCCTTATTACATTGATTTCATGGTGAAGAGATATTCCATTGTACATAAGTACCACATCTTCTTTATCCATTGTTCTCTTTCCTGGGATATTTAAGGTGTACTGAAGTTGAGGTTCTTGTAAACAGAGTAGCCCTAAACTGTGGTGTGCTTGTGTCTTGTTGATTTTTAGACTTCCCTAGATATACTCCCATGATTGGAAGTGTCCTATGCTCTGTAGCTCTGTTTTTTAGATGATTTAGGAACCACCATACACTTCTCCAGAGTGGCTCTCGGCAGTTCACACACTGCCCATCAGCGTATAAAGGCTCCCTGTTCTCCATGGCCTGTCCTGCATTTCTGGTTTTTACAATTTTTTAGGATGGCCCTTTTGACTGGTGGGAAGTGAGACTTCTTTGTTGTGCACATTTGCATTGCTTGCTTGCTTCGTTGCCCATAAAGTGCGTATGCGTTTTTTCCTGGATATAATCAGGAAAAAACGCATACGCCCTTTTGGGCCAACTGCATCATTGTCGAAATTCTGCCGCTTTTCATGTGCGTTAAAGACGAGTCCAATCTATCTCTTGAAATCTGTTTCTTGCAATTCTGTCTTGCATTCAGATCCTCTTCTTTGCCTTACCTCAACATATTTTTGGACGTTAGTTTTCATTTATAACTCTGCAGGTTTGTGAATTGCAGTGACCCTGAGCTCCATTTTTTAAGTTGCTCTTTTGTGAGCTGGCCTCAAACCCGCAGGATTGCTTCAGGCCCTATTTTGGCTCCGGCGAGGCAGGCTGAGCCTTTCTTTAATTCTTACTCTTAATGGGAAATTAGAGTGATATGTGCCCGTCCAAACCCCTACAACTCTTCTGTCATTGGTTCCTCCTCTTCCCGTTCATCCTCCTCACAATTTGCAAAATGTGTGAAACAGAAGTTTAAATGTGCTGATTCTCCAAGTGGGGAGATTCTAAGTAGCGTGGCTGGAATGGTGAACAGGAGCACCAGGAGAGGATAAATGAGGTGCATTTTAGACACATCTCCCGATCACATGGTGTACAGTCCTCTGGGTTTTCCATGCATGTTTTAGCTGTAGGAAGATCCCTTGAACCTGCAGATTTGGGACCCATTGAATGGGTACCAGGTAGTATTACTTTAAAGGGTGTGCATTTCCTCACCCAACCTCACATTTCTCTTAGCGCAAACAGTTTCCAGCCTTATGTCTCATCCTGCTGTGGGTCTAGATGTGTTCAATCCATGTTGCATCACCGTCCCTGAGGAAAAGTTGTAAGAGGTTTTCTCTGTCTCTCTGTCGTTTATTTTTTTCAATTTATTACTATATTGGTTACAGCTGATTTTCAAATCTCTGTTTCTTGCTGCTGTACATCCACTTGATTCGCGTACAGAGAGACATCAATAAATTCTTTTTCAGATTCTTACCAGTCGTATATATTCTTTTCCGGTGACTTGAGTGTGCTGAGTGCAGTTCTTTTAGCTACCGTGTAGGCCTTGTTGATTATCAGTTTGGTATTTGGAATGGTATCTTTGCTAATTTCAACCTCCTGGATGATGCCTCACCCCTCCCCACCTTTCCCGTTTAGCAGCCTTATGCGTGTTTTCTACATATTTGACTATGTTTTTGTTTTGTAATTTATTTCATGTGTAGCCATTTTGGATTCCACCTTTAAGTGATATCTTATGATATGTGTCTTTTTCTTTTTGAATTCTGTCACTTAGAATGATCATACGTAACTCCTCCGGAGTTGTTACAACTGGCCATATTTCATTGATTTCCAGGCTGAATAATATTCCACTCTACCTAAGTACCACATCTCTATCCATTTTTTCCCTCCAGAGACATTTAAGTTATATCCTAGTCGAGGATCTTTTAAACAGAGAGGGGGTAAACATTGGGGTGCCTGTGTCCTCTCGATTTTTGTTTTTCCCAAGATATACGCCCATGAGTGCAAGTGCCCTATGCTCTGTAGCTCATTTTTTAGATGCTTTAGTAAACACAATACACTTCTCCAGAATGGCCGTTGGCAATATACATTTCCACTATAAGTCTCACAGGGCTCCCTCTTCTCGTTGCCCTGTCCTGCATTTCTGTTGTTTACGCTTTATGAGGATGGCTCTTCTGACTGATGCGAAGTGATATCTTTTGTAGTATTGACTTCCAGTGCCCACCTGTTTGGTTGGCTAAAAAAGTGTATGCCCTTTTCTTGAATATATACAGAAAAGAACGCATACACCCTTTTTGGCCAACTGCAATGTTGGCAATGTTGGCAATGTTCAGCTCCTTTTCTTGTGCTTAATGGCGAGTCCTTTCTACCTCCTCAAATCCCTTTCCTGCCATTCTCCCTTGCTTACAAGTCCTTTTCTCTGACTTTCCTCAAGACATTTTTCAGTGATGGATATTTTCAACTCTGCAGTTTTGTGAATTTTACTGCCCCTGAGTTCCATTGTTCAACTCGTGTTTATGGGAACTGGCCACAAAGCAGCGGGATTTCCTCAAGCCCTATACTGTTTCCATGGGCAACCCTAGCCTTTGGTCAATTCGTCTTCCTGATTGGAAATTAGAGTGACATGTGCCTGTCTGAACACCTAGGACTTGTCTCTCATTGTTCCTCATCCTTCCGCTTCATCCTCTGGACAAATTCCAAACTGTACGCAACAGGATGTTGACAGTGCTGACATCTCCAAGTGGGGAGACTGTTAGTAAAGACGCTGGAGGGGTGAACCCGAGCACCAGGAGATGAGGAGATGAGATGCCTTTTCCAAACTCTTCCCGATCAGACGGTATACCATCCTCTGGGTGTGACAGACATGTTTTAGCAGTAGGAAGAGTCCCATTCATGTAAGGAGAACACCAGGGCTTTTTCAAAATCAGTGTCTCCCCGAAACCCAAACTGGGGAATTTTTTAAGCTACGGCTACACATATGTTCATTAAGGGCCTTGGGAAGCAGGCAGAGTCCAAACTTTAGATGATTGAAGTCTTCAGGGTCAGAAGCACTCACCACCAGCTTCCCTTAGGCTACACTTTAACTGTCATTGATAGATGATGTCAATAAAAATATCTATTCTTTTTCAGATTATTTCCCCTTATAGGTGATTGCAAAATGTTGAGTGTAGTTCCCTGTGCTATACTGTAGTTCCTTGTTGATGATCTATTTTATACATAGCAGTGTGTATGTGTTCATTCCAAACTGTTAATTTATCCCTCCTCCCACCTTTCCCCTTTGGTAATAATAAATTATAAGATTTTATACTTCTCAGAAATGGGGGAGCTGAAAGAGAGGTATCATTTTCAATGGAAAAGCATTTAAAACAAGATTGAAGGTTTAACCAAGATTATTAGCTGTACATCCTTGGAAAGAAATCACTTCGTTTCTCTAATATTGACCTGACAAATAAGACAAACCTTTTCACTGAACTTGCTTATAAAAAGTGATGGAAATATCAAATGGAAGTGTTAAAAACATCTTATTTTACCCGAGCCTTATACACTGTTCTATGTTAACTACAGTTTGGCTCACACATCTGTTCATTGAGGTTACAATAGTCTCAATTTCTGTTACTGATCCTCCAGAGTGGACCCCAACAAGTGTCCCCCTGCCCAGTGTCATTGGGGCCAACAGATCGAGACTGAGTTTGGTTCACAAGCAAAGGAAACTTTATATTTTGATCAGAGAATGGAGAGGTGAGAGCATGCACTACCCCGTGGGCTGTGGGCTGTGGGCTGGGCTGCTGTGTAGAGATCCTGTCAGAGTCAGTGGGAGGGAGGGAGGCGGCGGAGCTCTCGAGGGCCGGGTTGGCTGTAGCTCAGGCTCTATATCGTGGAGTCTGCACTGGGCCCCAGGAGCTGAGGTGTCGACCCAGCCATTCTGCACTAGGAAATCTGGTCTGAAGTGCCGGGTGTGGAACCTCTGCATGCAGGACCCTAGGAGCACGTGAAATTAGACAAAGCACAAAGGATAAAAAAGGTTAGACTTGACTTTATTGCCCAGATTCTATTTTTATCTCCCAGGGATTTTTAATGGGCTTTGCTGGGGACAAACCCCTCCTCTGCCTTTTGTCCCGTTCCTCATTCTTGGAGTGCTGAGGGTGCAGACCCTTCTTCTGTAACTGCTGAGTGCTGAGTTGGGAGCCCTCATACCCTGGGGCGAGGGTCAGAGCTTCTCCCCAGCAGCCTCCCGGTGACGTTGATTGTCCCCAGGACCCCTGCCTCCCTGCTCGTCCACCTGAGCACCAGCATTGGAAGTGTTATAGATTCTAATGACCTTTAAGGGTCCAGGAAAGAGATGTGCAGAGACGCTGTGGGGGCCGGTTTCACCCCGCCCCACATTTGTTCGGCCACCTTAGGCTGACCGTCTCTGCCAGCCTAGATGCTCTGACCAGTAGTCTGCGCTTTCTTCAGTTAGGCCCCTGAATTAACGTACAAACAGCACCAGGTGTCAGAGCCCTGCCCGCTCAACTCCCAGACAGTCCAGGGTCAGTGGTGACCAAGGACCATGATGGCTACTGAGTCAACAGCCTTTTGAAGTAAACAGGAGTCCAGCCGGTCTTATTGGCCACCATCATCACGGTGTCTGTAGGCTTTTCTATGGTGACAGTGTGGTATACTGTTCCCCCGCCAAGATTATTAGCTCCCCTCTGGGTGCAGTAAGTCCTGCAAGCAGTAGTCTACTCTTTTGGGACACACTCTTGTTGTTTTATGAGAGAAACTCCAGGTCAAGTGATGTTCACACGAGTCGTCATGGTGCCCTGTTGCCCCCGGTTATCTCTCTGGATGTTGGAGTTGGAGGGCCTCCTCACTCGAGGTCGGTGTGCCCACGGAGCGAACCCTGCAACTTCAGGGCATGGTTGGTGGTTAGGATCACCACGTGGGGTCCTTTTCCCTTAGGAGGGAGGTGGCCTTTTGGGCTGCTGATTTCCAGGTTTTTAGATACCGCCAGTATCTTGGCCAGATGTGGCAGTGGGCCAAGCCCCTTAGTGACCGTAGTTTATCCTACCTGGATGGCATTCTTGCATTGTTCCATTTCAAGCGGTCCCAGTTTTTGCACTAATTCTCCAATGGCGATTCACCTTTCACCGGGAATGTAAAGGTCAAAGGGTTTAGCTAAATTAGGGAGTTCCAGGGCAAGGGTCTGAATTGACTGCTCTTTCCATTCTTGAAAGGCCACTTCTGGATTCTATTCAAAAGGATCATCATCTTTTCCTTTCAGTGTTTCATATAGAGGCCCAGCTAGTAGACTGTAGTTAGGGATCCAGAAGCAGCAAACCCTGGCCTCCCCAGGAACCCCTAAGCTGTCTTCTAGTTTTAGAAAGGGGTAAGGCTGAAAATGGTTTCTTCCCTTTCCTGGGATGGGCTTCTCTGACCTTCTGTGAGAATGAAGCCCAGGCAGGTCACCGCAGTCTGTGATATTTGAGCTTTTTCTTGGACAACTTCTATCCTTTATTGGCTTGGTAGTTCAGAGGCCTCCTTAGTAGGGCTGGTGATCAGAATGTCGTCTGCATATTGAAGGAGGGTTTCCTTTTCCAGAGGTAGAACTTTTAGGTCTTTAGCTAAGCTTTCCCCAAAGATGGTGTGGGAATTTTTGCACCCTTGGGGCCAGACGGCCCGGAAGTATTGTTTTAGTTGTATGTTGAGTCCTGCCACTCACAAGCCAAAATTTCTTGTGACTCTGGGACTAATGGAATACAAAAGAAGGCATCATTGAAGACTAATACAGAATACCATGTCCTGGTGGTTGGTAGAATGACCAGCAGGGTGTAGGAATTAGGAGCAACTGGAGGTATATCCTCGGTGGCTTCACTGACTGTCCTGACATCCTTTACCAGGTCCCCAGCAACCCATGGGGCTCTCGTGGTCAGACCAATCCCAGAATATGGAGCTCACCTGGGCAGGTACCCCACCCCCACCCCAGCCCACGGGGCTCTCGTGGTCAGGCCCCTCCCAGGATACAGAGCTACCCTTGCAGGTACCGTGGCAGGGCTGGGCACACAGGAACCGTGCACATAGCCCTCATTGCAGAGCACCCCCAGCTCACGTGTCGCTCAGAGCTGACACAGAGCACCTCAGAGCAGGACTTGAACTAACAAACAGCAGCTGCGACAGGTCTGTGACCCTGGGCATCACTCCGTGAGGCCTCCCTCCACCTGGTCTTCCAGAGACTTCCACTGCACCCGGGGCACCAGGCCTCTGTCTCCAACCACCACCCACCCCTCCTCTGCCTGACTCCTGGGTTCCTCTCATTAGGAGAGGGTTTTCTTGAAGTTGTCTCCCACTCATGGGCCAGATAAAATGATTAGAAAACAAGCCAAAGCTGCAGCCCCTTGTCTATCCTGACTCTCAGGAGCCCACACCTGTTCCTTGGACCTGGCCGGTTCAGCAAGTTCCATTTTCTGCAACTGTGAGCCCCTGAGGGGTGATGATTGGCTGACCTGGGCAGCCTTACCGTGCTGGCCAGCCCTCCCCAGGTGTGCCTGGGTTGAGATCAATATAAATACCACTCCAGGCAGCAAGAGCCCCTGCAGCCGTGCCTGACGCCATTTTCTCTGCCCTGTCAGCAGTCTCGGGGCTGGGCTGGTGGGAGGGAGTGAGAGGCCACGGCTTTGTGGGTGGCCCAGTGTGAGTGGGGCTCTGCTGGACTTTCTGCAGCAGTTGCCAGGCTGCCACCTGCTAAAGAAGAGGATGTGTCACCCATACCTGCTGCTGGAATTTCTCCCTGGGCAGAGGTGAGGAAGGAAAAAAGCAGTGGGGGCAGGGACAGGACGGGTATCTCAGGCAGGGAAATGGAAATCTTCCAGAAGAGCACCCAGGGCCAGGACCATCCTGGCTGGCCTGCAGGCACCAAGTCGGCCGGCATGCTGTCACTCGTGTGGCTCTATGGCCCTTCCTCTAGGCTTTCAAGTCCTTGTATATATTCAGGTGTTTTACCTGGGACGGGTGGGAATAGTTCAGCAGCAACTGGCCTGGGGCTCAGCTCACGTTTACTCACAGATGCCTCGGCACGGTGCCCCAGCTTTGCAGTGAGGACGCTTGTTGCGTGGGGGCTGCTGGCTGAATGGGAGACGATTCCCCACCACTGACCAACTTCAGAATTGTTTACAACTGGAGCAAGTGCCCTGATACGGTTTTCCTCTGTGTAACTGGTGGGTTCTGTGTTTTTTTTCTCTTTTTCGTTTTTGGTTCAAGGTAGATTTTATTCCTCTTTTTTGTATTTACAGATATAAGCATGGAAATAATTTATTCATATAAATACATGTATGTGCAGGGAATAATTGTTTTTTCTGTTTTATTTTTTAAATTTTACTTCTTTTTAATTTTGAATTTTATTTTATATTTTTATACAGCAGGTTCTTATTGGTTATCTATTTTATACATATAAATGTATACATGCCAATCCCAGTCTCTCAACTCCTCCCACCACCACCCCCCAACAGCTTTCCCCCCTTGTTGTCCATACGTTTGTTGTCTACATCTGTTGCTCTATTTATGCCTTGCAAAATGGTTAATCTGTACAGTTTTTCTAGGTTCCACATATATGCATGAATATACAAGATTTGTTTTTCTCTTTCTGACTTACTTCACTCTGTATGACAGTCTCTAGATCCATCGACGTCTCTACAAATGACCCAATTTCATTCCTTTTCATGGCTTAGTAATATTCCATTTTATATATGTACCACAGCTTTATGCATTCGTCTGTCTGTGGGCATTTAGGTTGCTTCCATTACCTCGATATTGTAAATAGTGATGCAATGAACATTGCGGTGAATGACTCTTTTTGATTTATGGTTTTGTCTGGGTATATGTCCAGTACTGGGATTGCTGTATCATATGGTAATTCTATTGTTAGTTTCTTAAGAAATTCCATATTGTTCTCCATAATGACTGTATCAATTTATATTCCCAACAATAGTGGAAGAGGGTTCCTTTTCTCCACAACCTTTCCAGCATTTTTTGTTTGTAGATTTTCAATGATGCCTATTCTACCAGGTGTGAGGTGATACCTCATTGTTGAATCCATTTCGTTGAGCAAGGGGTAGCTCTTGTCTATTACATATTTGGCTTATCGAACGGTATCTGTGCTAATTTCAAACTCTGCTTTTATGCAGCACCCCAACTCACCTTCCCCCTTAAGCAGGCATAAGTTAGTTTTCTAAACTTGAGACCCTGTTCTGTTTTGTAATTCAGTTCATGTGTAGCCAAGTTCACATTCCGTGTATTAGTGATACCTTATGATGTTTCTTTTTCTGTGTGACTTATTTCACTTAGAATCATCGTGCCTCAATGCACTCATTATGCTGGTACGGGCCTGGTGACATAGATTTCATTGCTGAGTGGTATTCTGTTGTACAGAAGTACCGCAACTTCTTTATCCATTATTTGCTCTCTGGGATATTTAACTTGCGCCGTAGAAGAGATTCCTGTAAAAAGAGCCGTCCCAAATTTTGGGGTTGCTGTGTCTTTTTGATATTAATTTCCCTAAGCTATAGGACCATAAGTAGAAGTGCCCTAGGCTCTGTTGCTTTGTTTTTTAGATGTTTCAGGAAACACCATACACTTCTCCCGAGTGTCTCTTGGCAATTTACATCCCGCCCATCAGCATAACAAGGCTCCCAGTTCTCCATGGCCTGTCCTGCCTTTCTGGATTTTACACTTTATTCTGATGGCCCTTTTGACCGGGGGGAAGTGAGACTTCATTGTAGTGCAGATTTCCTTTGCAAGCTTGCTTGGTTGGCCAAAAAGGGCGTATGCGTTTTTTCCTGAATATATTCAGGAAAAAACGCATATGCTCTTTTGGCAAAGTGCATCATTGTGGACGTTCTGCCTCTTTTCCTACGCTTTCAATGCAATTCCAGTCTACCTCCTGAAATCGGTATCCTGCAATTCTGCCCCTCTTTCAAGTCCTCTTGGCAGCCTTACTTCAGTATATTTTTGGACGATAGCTGTCATTTATAACTCTGCAGGTTTGTGAATTACAGAGACCCTGAGCTCCTTTCTTCAACTCGCTTTCTTGTGAGCTGGCCGCAACACCGCAGGATGGCTTCAGGCCCTAATCTGGTTCCGGCACGGCACGCTGAGCCTTTGGTTATTTCCTCTTCCTGGTGGGAAATGAGAGTTAAATATGCCCGTCCAGACACCTCCAGCTAGTCTCTCATTGGTTCTCGCTATTCCTGTTCATCTTCCGCAGAAATTGCAAACTGGGCCAAACAGGAGGTTAAAGGCGCTGACTCTCCAAGTGGGGAGAGTGTTAGTAAAGCGTCTGGAATGTTGCACCCGAGTACCAGGGGCGGAAAACTGAGACATATTTGAACACATCTCCCGATCACATGGTTGATCATACTCTGGGTTCCACATGCATGTTTTAGCTGAAGGAAGAATACCTAAAATCTGGGTAGTTGAAACCCGTGGAATGGGTACCATGCAATATGACTTCAAAGGGTCTTCATTTGCTCACCGAACCTCTCCAATCCTATCACTGCTGCGTTTATGCCCCTGTACACATGCTTGATTCTCTTTCAGAGACATAGCAATCCATAGGTTTTAAGATACTTACTAGTCAGGTACATTCTTAGGCGTTTAATATGCGGTGTTGAGTCCATTTCGTTGAGCAAGGAGTAGCTCTTGTCTATTCCATATTTGGCTTAAGGAACTTTATCTGTGCTCATTTCAATCTCTGGTTTTATGCAGCACCCCAACTCACCTTTCCCCTTAAGCAAGCATAAGTTGGTTTTCTAAATTTGAGACCCTGTTCTGTTTTGGAATGCAGTTCCTGTGTAGCCAAGATTACATTCCGTGTATTACTGATATCTTATGATGTTTCTTTTTCTGTGTGACTTATTTCAGTTAGAATCATCATACCTGAATCCACTCATTGTGCTGCTAAGGGCCTGATGACACAGATTTCATTGCTGAGTGATATTGCTTTGTAAGTAAATACCACAACTTTTTTATCCATTTTTCACTTTCTGCGATGTTGAACTTGTACTGTTAACGAGGTTCTTGTAAACAGAGCCGTTCGAAACTTTGGGGTGGCTGTGTCTTTTTGATTTTAAATTCCCTAAGCTATAGGACCATAAGTGGAAGTGCCCTAGGCTCTGTTGCTTTGTTTTTTAGATGTTTCAGGAAACACCATACACTTCTCCCGAGTGTTTGCTGGCAATTTACATCCCGCCCTTCAGCATAACAAGGTTCCCAGTTCTCCATGGCCTGTCCTGCCTTTCTGGATTTTACACTGTTTTCAGATGGCCCTTTTGACCGGGGGGAAGTGAGACTTCATTGTAGTGCAGATTTCCTTTGCAAGCTTGCTTGGTTGGCCAAAAAGGGCGTATGCGTTTTTTCCTGAATATATTCAGGAAAAAACGCATACGCCCTTTTTGGCCAAGTGCATCATTGTGGACGTTCTGCCTCTTTTCCTATGCTTTCAATGCAATTCCAGTCTACCTCCTGAAATCGGTTTCCTGCAATTCTGCCCCACTTTCAAGTCCTCTTGGCAGCCTTACTTCAGTCTATTTTTGGACGATAGCTGTCATTTATAACTCTGCAGGTTTGTGAATTACATTGCCCCTGAGCTCCTTTCTTCAACTCGCTTTCTTTTGAGCTGGCCGCAACACCGCAGGATGGCTTCAGGCCCTAATCTGGTTCCGGCACGGCACACTGAGCCTTTGGTTATTTCCTCTTCCTGGTGGGAAATGAGAGTTAAATTTGCCCGTCCAGACACCTCCAGCTAGCCTCTCATTGGTTCTCGCTATTCCTGTTCATCTTCCGCAGAAATTGCAAACTGGGCCAAAGAGGAGGTTAAAGGCGCTGACTTTCCAAGTGGGGAGAGTGTTAGTAAAGCGTCTGGAATGTTGCACCCGAGTACCAGGGGAGGAAAACTGAGACATATTTGAACACGTCTCCCGTTCACATGGTTGATCATACTTGGGTTCCACATGCATGTTTTAGCTGAAGGAAGAATACCTAAAACCTGGGTAGTTGAAACCCGTGGAATGGGTACCATACAATATGACTTCAAAGGGTCTTCATTTGCTCACCGAACCTCTCCAATCCTATCACTGCTGCGTTTATGCCCCTGTACACATGCTTGATTCTCTTTCGGAGACATAGCAATCCATAGGTTTTAAGATACTTACTAGTCAGGTACATTCTTAGGCGTTTAATATGCGGTGTTGAGTCCATTTCGTTGAGTAAGGAGTAGCTCTTGTCTATTCCATATTTGGCTTAAGGAACTTTATCTGTGCTCATTTCAATCTCTGGTTTTATGCAGCACCCCAACTCACCTTTCCCCTTAAGCAAGCATAAGTTGGTTTTCTAAATTTGAGACCCTGTTCTGTTCTGTAATTCAGTTCCTGTGTAGCCAAGTTTCCATTCCGTGTATTACTGATATCTTTTGATGTTTCTTTTTCTGTGTGACTTATTTCAGTTAGAATCATCATACCTGAATCCACTCATTGTGCTGCTAAGGGCCTGATGACACAGATTTCATTGCTGAGTGATATTGCTTTGTAAGTAAATACCACAACTTCTTTATCCATTTTTCACTTTGCGATGTTGAACTTGTACTGTAACGAGGTTCTTGTAAACAGAGCCGTTCCAAACTTTGGGGTGGCTGTGTTTTTGATTTTAAATTCCCTAAGCTATTGGACCATAAGTGGAAGTGCCCTAGGTTCTGTTGCTTTGTTTTTTAGATGTTTCAGGAAACACCATACACTTCTCCCGAGTGTCTGTTGGCAATTTACATCCCGCCCATCAGCATAACAAGGCTCCCAGTTCTCAATGGCCTGTTGCCTTTCTGGATTTTACACTTTTTTCAGATGGCCCTTTTGACCGGGGGGAAGTGAGACTTCATTGTAGTGCAGATTTCCTTTGCAAGCTTGCTTGGTTGGCCAAAAAGAGCGTATGCGTTTTTTTCCTGAATATATTCAGGAAAAAACGCAGACGCCCTTTTTGGCCAAGTGCATCATTGTGGACGTTCTGCCTCTTTTCCTATGCTTTCAATGCAATTCCAGTCTACCTCCTGAAATCGGTTTCCTGCAATTCTGCCCTGCTTTCAAGTCCGCTTGGCAGTCTTACTTCAGTCTATTTTTGGACGATAGCTGTCATTTATAACTCTGCAGGTTTGTGAATTACAGTGCCCCTGAGCTCCTTTCTTCAACTCGCTTTCTTGTGACCTGGCCGCAACACCGCAGGATGGCTTCAGGCCCTAATCTGGTTCCGGCCCGGCATGCTGAGCCTTTGGTTAATTCCTCTTCCTGGTGGGAAATGAGAGTTAAATTTGCCCGTCCAGACACCTCCAGCTAGCCTCTCATTGGTTCTCGCTATTCCTGTTCATCTTCCGCAGAAATTGCAAACTGGGCCAAACAGGAGGTTAAAGGGACTGACTCTCCAAGTCGGGAGAGTGTTAGTAAAGCGTCTGGAATGTTGCGCCCGAGTACCAGGGGAGGAAAACTGAGACATATTTGAATACGTCTCCCGTTCACATGGTTGATCATACTCTGGGTTCCACATGCATGTTTTAGCTGAAGGAAGAATACCTTAAACCTGGAGAGTTGAGACCCGTGTAATGGGTACCATGCAATATGACTTCAAAGGGTCTTCATATGCTCACCGAACCTCTCCAATCCTATCACTGCTGCGTTTATGCCCCTCTACACATGCTTGATTCTCTTTCGGAGACATAGCAATCCATAGGTTTTAAGATACTTACTAGTCAGGTACATTCTTAGGCGTTTAATATGGGGTGTTGAGTCCATTTCGTTGAGCAAGGAGTAGCTCTTGTCTATTCCATATTTGGCTTAAGGAACTTTATCTGTGCTCATTTCAATCTCTGGTTTTATGCAGCACCCCAACTCACCTTTCCCCTTAAGCAAGCATAAGTTGGTTTTCTAAATTTGAGACCCTGTTCTGTTCTGTAATTCAGGTCCTGTGTAGCCAAGTTTACATTCCGTGTATTACTGATATCTTATGATGTTTCTTTTTCTGTGTGACTTATTTCAGTTAGAATCATCATACCTGAATCCACTCATTGTGCTGCTAAGGGCCTGATGACACAGATTTCATTGCTGAGTGATATTGCTTTGTAAGTAAATACCACAACTTCTTTATCCATTTTTCACTTTCTGTGATATTGAACTTGTGCGGTAAACGAGGTTCTTGTAAACAGAGGCGTCCCAAACTTTGGGGTGGCTGTGTCTTTTTGATTTTAATTTCCCTAAGCTATAGGACCACAAGTGGAAGTGCCCTAGGCTCTGTTGCTTTGTTTTTTAGATGTTTCAGGAAACACCATACACTTCTCCCGAGTGTCTGTTGGCAATTTACATCCCGCCCATCAGCATAACAAGGCTCCCAGTTCTCCATGACCTGTCCTGCCTTTCTGGATTTTACACTTTTTTCAGATGGCCCTTTTGACCGGGGGGAAGTGAGACTTCATTGTAGTGCAGATTTCCTTTGCAAGCTTTCTTGGTTGGCCAAAAAGGGCGTATGCGTTTTTTCCTGAATATATTCAGGAAAAAACGCATACGCCCTTTTTGGCCAAGTGCATCATTGTGGACGTTCTGCCTCTTTTCCTATGCTTTCAATGCAATTCCAGTCTACCTCCTGAAATCGGTTTCCTGCAATTCTGCCCCGCTTTCAAGTCCTCTTGGCAGCCTTACTTCAGTCTATTTTTGGACGATAGCTGTCATTTATAACTCTGCAGGTTTGTGAATTACAGTGCCCCTGAGCTCCTTTCTTCAACTCGCTTTCTTGTGACCTGGCCGCAACACCGCAGGATGGCTTCAGGCCCTAATCTGGTTCCGGCCCGGCATGCTGAGCCTTTGGTTAATTCCTCTTCCTGGTGGGAAATGAGAGTTAAATTTGCCCGTCCAGACACCTCCAGCTAGCCTCTCATTGGTTCTCGCTATTCCTGTTCATCTTCCGCAGAAATTGCAAACTGGGCCAAACAGGAGGTTAAAGGGACTGACTCTCCAAGTGGGGAGAGTGTTAGTAAAGCGTCTGGAATGTTGCACCTGAGTACCAGGGGAGGAAAACTGAGACATATTTGAACACGTCTCCCGTTCACATGGTTGATCATACTCTGG
Source organism: Stenella coeruleoalba (assembly GCF_951394435.1). Classification (NCBI taxonomy): domain Eukaryota; kingdom Metazoa; phylum Chordata; class Mammalia; order Artiodactyla; family Delphinidae; genus Stenella; species Stenella coeruleoalba. The sequence continues at coordinate 2,237,391 of NW_027645987.1, read as the reverse complement.
GTTCCACATGCATGTTTTAGCTGAAGGAAGATTACCTTAAACCTGGAGCGTTGAGACCCGTGTAATGGGTACCATGCAATATGACTTCAAAGGGTGTTCATTTGCTCACCGAACCTCTCCAATCCTATCACTGCTGCGTTTTTGCCCCTGTACACACGCTTGATTCTCTTTTGGAGACCTAGCAATCCATAGGTTTTAAGATACTTACTAGTCAGGTACATTCTTAGGCGTTTAATATGGGGTTTTGAGTCCATTTCGTTGAGCAAGGAGTAGCTCTTGTCTATTCCATATTTGGCTTAAGGAACTTTATCTGTGCTCATTTCAATCTCTGGTTTTATGCAGCACCCCAACTCACCTTTCCCCTTAAGCAAGCATAAGTTGGTTTTCTAAATTTGAGACCCTGTTCTGTTTTGGAATGCAGTTCCTGTGTAGCTAAGTTTACATTCCGTGTATTAGTGATATCTTATGATGTTTCTTTTTCTGTGTGACTTATTTCAGTTAGAATCATCATACCTGAATCCACTCATTGTGATGCTAAGGGCCTGATGACACAGATTTCATTGCTGAGTGATATTGCTTTGTAAGTAAATACCACAACTTCTTTATCCATTTTTCACTTTCTGCGATGTTGAACTTGTACTGTAAACGAGGTTCTTGTAAACAGAGGCGTCCCAAACTTTGGGGTGGCTGTGTCTTTTTGATTTTAATTTCCCTAAGCTATAGGACCATAAGTGGCAGTGCCCTAGGCTCTGTTGCTTTGTTTTTTAGATGTTTCAGGAAACACCATACACTTCTCCCAAGTGTCTGTTGGCAATTTACATCCCGCCCATCAGCATAACAAGGCTCCCAGTTCTCCATGGCCTGTCCTGCCTTTCTGGATTTTACACTTTTTTCAGATGGCCCTTTTGACCGGGGGGAAGTGAGACTTCATTGTAGTGCAGATTTCCTTTGCAAGCTTGCTTGGTTGGCCAAAAAGGGCGTATGCGTTTTTTCCTGAATATATTCAGGAAAAAACGCATACGCCCTTTTTGGCCAAGTGCATCATTGTGGACGTTCTGCCTCTTTTCCTATGCTTTCAATGCAATTCCAGTCTACCTCCTGAAATCGGTTTCCTGCAATTCTGCCCCGCTTTCAAGTCCTCTTGGCAGCCTTACTTCAGTCTATTTTTGGACGATAGCTGTCATTTATAACTCTGCAGGTTTGTGAATTACAGTGCCCCTGAGCTCCTTTCTTCAACTCGCTTTCTTGTGACCTGGCCGCAACACCGCAGGATGGCTTCAGGCCCTAATCTGGTTCCGGCATGGCACGCTGAGCCTTTGGTTAATTCCTCTTCCTGGTGGGAAATGAGAGTTAAATTTGCCCGTCCAGACACCTCCAGCTAGCCTCTCATTGGTTCTCGCTATTCCTGTTCATCTTCCGCAGAAATTGCAAACTGGGCCAAACAGGAGGTTAAAGGGACTGACTCTCCAAGTGGGGAGAGTGTTAGTAAAGCGTCTGGAATGTTGCACCCGAGTACCAGGGGAGGAAAACTGAGACATATTTGAACACGTCTCCCGTTCACATGGTTGATCATACTCTGGGTTCCACATGCATGTTTTAGCTGAAGGAAGATTACCTTAAACCTGGAGCGTTGAGACCCGTGTAATGGGTACCATGCAATATGACTTCAAAGGGTGTTCATTTGCTCACCGAACCTCTCCAATCCTATCACTGCTGCGTTTTTGCCCCTGTACACACGCTTGATTCTCTTTTGGAGACCTAGCAATCCATAGGTTTTAAGATACTTACTAGTCAGGTACATTCTTAGGCGTTTAATATGGGGTTTTGAGTCCATTTCGTTGAGCAAGGAGTAGCTCTTGTCTATTCCATATTTGGCTTAAGGAACTTTATCTGTGCTCATTTCAATCTCTGGTTTTATGCAGCACCCCAACTCACCTTTCCCCTTAAGCAAGCATAAGTTGGTTTTCTAAATTTGAGACCCTGTTCTGTTTTGGAATGCAGTTCCTGTGTAGCTAAGTTTACATTCCGTGTATTAGTGATATCTTATGATGTTTCTTTTTCTGTGTGACTTATTTCAGTTAGAATCATCATACCTGAATCCACTCATTGTGATGCTAAGGGCCTGATGACACAGATTTCATTGCTGAGTGATATTGCTTTGTAAGTAAATACCACAACTTCTTTATCCATTTTTCACTTTCTGCGATGTTGAACTTGTACTGTAAACGAGGTTCTTGTAAACAGAGGCGTCCCAAACTTTGGGGTGGCTGTGTCTTTTTGATTTTAATTTCCCTAAGCTATAGGACCATAAGTGGCAGTGCCCTAGGCTCTGTTGCTTTGTTTTTTAGATGTTTCAGGAAACACCATACACTTCTCCCAAGTGTCTGTTGGCAATTTACATCCCGCCCATCAGCATAACAAGGCTCCCAGTTCTCCATGGCCTGTCCTGCCTTTCTGGATTTTACACTTTTTTCAGATGGCCCTTTTGACCGGGGGGAAGTGAGACTTCATTGTAGTGCAGATTTCCTTTGCAAGCTTGCTTGGTTGGCCAAAAAGGGCGTATGCGTTTTTTCCTGAATATATTCAGGAAAAAACGCATACGCCCTTTTTGGCCAAGTGCATCATTGTGGACGTTCTGCCTCTTTTCCTATGCTTTCAATGCAATTCCAGTCTACCTCCTGAAATCGGTTTCCTGCAATTCTGCCCCGCTTTCAAGTCCTCTTGGCAGCCTTACTTCAGTCTATTTTTGGACGATAGCTGTCATTTATAACTCTGCAGGTTTGTGAATTACAGTGCCCCTGAACTCCTTTCTTCAACTCGCTTTCTTGTGACCTGGCCGCAACACCGCAGGATGGCTTCAGGCCCTAATCTGGTTCCGGCCCGGCATGCTGAGCCTTTGGTTAATTCCTCTTCCTGGTGGGAAATGAGAGTTAAATTTGCCCGTTCAGACACCTCCAGCTAGTCTCTCATTGGTTCTCGCTATTCCTGTTCATCTTCCGCAGAAATTGCAAACTGGGCCAAACAGGAGGTTAAAGGGACTGACTCTCCAAGTCGGGAGAGTGTTAGTAAAGCGTCTGGAATGTTGCACCCGAGTACCAGGGGAGGAAAACTGAGACATATTTGAACACGTCTCCCGTTCACATGGTTGATCATACTCTGGGTTCCACATGCATGTTTTAGCTGAAGGAAGAATACCTTAAACCTGGAGAGTTGAGACCCGTGGAATGGGTATCATGCAATATGACTTCAAAGGGTCTTCATTTGCTCACCGAACCTCTCCAATCCTATCACTGCTGCGTTTATGCCCCTGTACACAGGCTTGATTCTCTTTTGGAGACATAGCAATCCATAGGTTTTAAGATACTTACTAGTCAGGTACATTCTTAGGCGTTTAATATGGGGTGTTGAGTCCATTTCGTTGAGCAAGGAGTAGCTCTTGTCTATTCCATATTTGGCTTAAGGAACTTTACCTGTGCTCGTTTCAATCTCTGGTTTTATGCAGCACCCCAACTCACCTTTCCCCTTAAGCAAGCATAAGTTGGTTTTCTAAATTTGAGACCCTGTTCTGTTTTGGAATGCAGTTCCTGTGTAGCCAAGTTTACATTCCGTGTATTAGTGATATCTTATGATGTTTCTTTTTCTGTGTGACTTATTTCAGTTAGAATCATCGTACCTGAATCCACTCATTATGCTGCTACGGGCCTGATGACATAGATTTCATTGCTGAGTGATACTGCATTGTACGTAAGTACCACAAGTTCTTTATCCATTTTTCACTTTCTGTGATATTGAACTTGTACGGTAAACGAGGTTCTTGTAAACAGAGCCGTTCCAAACTTTGGGGTGGCTGTGTCTTTTTGATTTTAATTTCCCTAAGCTATAGGACCATAAGTGGAAGTGCCCTAGGTTCTGTTGCTTTGTTTTTTAGATGTTTCAGGAAACACCATACACTTCTCCCGAGTGTCTGTTGGCAATTTACATCCCGCCCATCAGCATAACAAGGCTCCCAGTTCTCCATGGCCTGTCCTGCCTTTCTGGATTTTACACTTTTTTCAGATGGCCCTTTTGACCGGGGGGAAGTGAGACTTCATTGTAGTGCAGATTTCCTTTGCAAGCTTGCTTGGTTGGCCAAAAAGGGCGTATGCGTTTTTTCCTGAATATATTCAGGAAAAAACGCATACGCCCTTTTTGGCCAAGTGCATCATTGTGGACGTTCTGCCTCTTTTCCTATGCTTTCAATGCAATTCCAGTCTACCTCCTGAAATCGGTTTCCTGCAATTCTGCCCCGCTTTCAAGTCCTCTTGGCAGCCTTACTTCAGTGTATTTTTGGACGATAGCTGTCATTTATAACTCTGCAGGTTTGTGAATTACAGTGCCCCTGAGCTCCTTTCTTCAACTCGCTTTCTTGTGACCTGGCCGCAACACCGCAGGATGGCTTCAGGCCCTAATCTGGTTCCGGCACGGCACGCTGAGCCTTTGGTTAATTCCTCTTCCTGGTGGGAAATGAGAGTTAAATTTGCCCGTCCAGACACCTCCAGCTAGTCTCTCATTGGTTCTCGCTATTCCTGTTCATCTTCCACAGAAATTGCAAACTGTGCCAAACAGGAGGTTAAAGGTGCTGACTCTCCAAGTGGGGAGAGTGTTAGTAAAGCGTCTGGAATGTTGCACCCGAGTACCAGGGGAGGAAAACTGAGACATATTTGAACACGTCTCCCGTTCACATGGTTGATCATACTCTGGGTTCCACATGCATGTTTTAGCTGAAGGAAGAATACCTTAAACCTGGAGAGTTGAGACCCGTGTAATGGGTACCATGCAATATGACTTCAAAGGGTCTTCATTTGCTCACCGAACCTCTCCAATCCTATCACTGCGGCGTTTATGCCCCTGTACACATGCTTGATTCTCTTTTGGAGGCATAGCAATCCATAGGTTTTAAGATACTTACTAGTCAGGTACATTCTTACGCGTTTAATATGGGGTTTTGAGTCCATTTTGTTGAGCAAGGAGTAGCTCTTGTCTATTCCATATTTGGCTTAAGGAACTTTATCTGTGCTCATTTCAATCTCTGGTTTTATGCAGCACCCCAACTCACCTTTCCCCTTAAGCAAGCATAAGTTGGTTTTCTAAATTTGAGACCCTGTTCTGTTCTGTAATTCAGTTCCTGTGTAGCCAAGTTTCCATTCCGTGTATTACTGATATCTTATGATGTTTCTTTTTCTCTGTGACTTATTTCAGTTAGAATCATCATACCTGAATCCACTCATTGTGCTGCTAGGGCCTGATGACACAGATTTCATTGCTGAGTGATATTGCTTTGTAAGTAAATACCACAACTTCTTTATCCATTTTTCACTTTCTGCGATGTTGAACTTGTACGGTAAACGAGGTTCTTGTAAACAGAGCCGTTCCAAACTTTGGGGTGGCTGTGTCTTTTTGATTTTAATTTCCCTAAGCTATAGGACCATAAGTGGAAGTGCCCTAGGTTCTGTTGCTTAGTTTTTTAGATGTTTCAGGAAACACCATACACTTCTCCCGAGTGTCTGTTGGCAATTTACATCCCGCCCATCAGCATAACAAGGCTCCCAGTTCTCCATGGCCTGTCCTGCCTTTCTGGATTTTACACTTTTTTCAGATGGCCCTTTTGACCGGGGGGAAGTGAGACTTCATTGTAGTGCAGATTTCCTTTGCAAGCTTGCTTGGTTGGCCAAAAAGGGCGTATGCGTTTTTTCCTGAATATATTCAGGAAAAAACGCATACGCCCTTTTTGGCCAAGTGCATCATTGTGGACATTCTGCCTCTTTTCCTATGCTTTCAATGCAATTCCAGTCTACCTCCTGAAATCAGTTTCCTGCAATTCTGCCCCGCTTTCAAGTCCTCTTGGCAGCCTTACTTCAGTCTATTTTTGGACGATAGCTGTCATTTATAACTCTGCAGGTTTGTGAATTACAGTGCCCCTGAGCTCCTTTCTTAAACTCGCTTTCTTTTGAGCTGGCTGCAACACCGCAGGATGGCTTCAGGCCCTAATCTGGTTCCGGCACGGCACGCTGAGCCTTTGGTTATTTCCTCTTCCTGGTGGGAAATGAGAGTTAAATTTGCCCGTCCAGACACCTCCAGCTAGCCTCTCATTGGTTCTCGCTATTCCTGTTCATCTTCCGCAGAAATTGCAAACTGGGCCAAACAGGAGGTTAAAGGCGCTGACTCTCCAAGTGGGGAGAGTGTTAGTAAAGCGTCTGGAATGTTGCACCCGAGTTCCAGGGGAAGAAAACTGAGACATATTTGAACACGTCTCCCGATCACATGGTTGATCATACTCTGGGTTCCACATGCATGTTTTAGCTGAAGGAAGAATACCTAAAACCTGGGTAGTTGAAACCCGTGGAATGGGTACAATGCAATATGACTTCAAAGGGTCTTCATTTGCTCACCGAACCTCTCCAATCCTATCACTGCTGCGTTTATGCCCCTGTACACATGCTTGATTCTCTTTCGGAGACATAGCAATCCATAGGTTTTAAGATACTTACTAGTCAGGTACATTCTTAGGCGTTTAATATGGGGTGTTGAGTCCATTTCGTTGAGCAAGGAGTAGCTCTTGTCTATTCCATATTTGGCTTAAGGAAATTTACCTGTGCTCATTTCAATCTCTGGTTTTATGCAGCACCCCAACTCACCTTTCCCCTTAAGCAAGCATAAGTTGGTTTTCTAAATTTGAGACCCTGTTCTGTTTTGGAATGCAGTTCCTGTGTAGCCAGGTTTACATTCCGTGTATTAGTGATATCTTATGATGTTTCTTTTTCTGTGTGACTTATTTCAGTTAGAATCATCGTACCTGAATCCACTCATTATGCTGCTACGGGCCTGATGACATAGATTTCATTGCTGAGTGATACTGCATTGTACGTAAGTACCACAAGTTCTTTATCCATTTTTCACTTTCTGTGATATTGCCCTTGTACGGTAAACGAGGTTCTTGTAAACGGAGGCGTCCCAAACTTTGGGGTGGCTGTGTCTTTTTCATTTTAATTTCCCTAAGCTATAGGACCATAAGTGGAAGTGCCCTAGGCTGTGTTGCTTTGTTTTTTAGATGTTTCAGGAAACACCATACACTTCTCCCAAGTGGTTCTTGGCAATTTACATCCCGCCCATCAGCATAACAAGGCTCCCAGTTCTCCATGGCCTGTCCTGCCTTTCTGGATTTTCCACTTTTTTCAGATGGCCCTTTTGACCGGGGGGAAGTGAGACTTCATTGTAGTGCAGATTTCCTTTGCAAGCTTGCTTGGTTGGCCAAAAAGCGCATATGCGTTTTTTCCTGAATATATTCAGGAAAAAACGCATATGCCCTTTTTGGCCAAGTGCATCATTGTGGACGTTCTGCCTCTTTTCCTATGCTTTCAATGCAATTCCAGTCTACCTCCTGAAATCGGTTTCCTGCAATTCTGCCCCGCTTTCAAGTCCTCTTGGCAGCCTTACTTCAGTCTATTTTTGGACGATAGCTGTCATTTATAACTCTGCAGGTTTGTGAATTACAGTGCCCCTGAGCTCCTTTCTTCACCTCACTTTCTTGTGACCTGGCCGCAACACCGCAGGATGGCTTCAGGCCCTAATCTGGTTCCGGCCCGGCATGCTGAGCCTTTGGTTAATTCCTCTTCCTGGTGGGAAATGAGAGTTAAATTTGCCCGTCCAGACACCTCCAGCTAGCCTCTCATTGGTTCTCGCTATTCCTGTTCATCTTCTGCAGAAATTGCAAACTGGGCCAAACAGGAGGTTAAAGGGACTGACTCTCCAAGTCGGGAGAGTGTTAGTAAAGCGTCTGGAATGTTGCACCCGAGTACCAGGGGAGGAAAACTGAGACATATTTGAACACGTCTCCCGTTCACATGGTTGATCATACTTGGGTTCCACATGCATGTTTTAGCTGAAGGAAGAATACCTTAAACCTGGAGAGTTGAGACCCGTATAATGGGTACCATGCAATATGACTTCAAAGGGTGTTCATTTGCTCACCGAACCTCTCCAATCCTATCACTGCTGCGTTTATGCCCCTGTGCACACGCTTGATTCTCTTTTGGAGACCTAGAAATCCATAGGTTTTAAGATACTTACTAGTCAGGTACATTCTTAGGCGTTTAATATGGGGTTTTGAGTCCATTTCGTTGACCAAGGAGTAGCTCTTGTCTATTCCATATTTGGCTTAAGGAACTTTATCTGTGCTCATTTCAATCTCTGGTTTTATGCAGCACCCCAACTCACCTTTCCCCTTAAGCAAGCATAAGTTGGTTTTCTAAATTTGAGACCCTGTTCTGTTTTGGAATGCAGTTCCTGTGTAGCCAAGTTTACATTCCGTGTATTAGTGATATCTTATGATGTTTCTTTTTCTGTGTGACTTATTTCAGTTAGAATCATCATACCTGAATCCACTCATTGTGCTGCTAAGGGCCTGATGACACAGATTTCATTGCTGAGTGATATTGCTTTGTAAGTAAATACCACAACTTCTTTATCCATTTTTCACTTTCTGCGATGTTGAACTTGTACTGTAAACGAGGTTCTTGTAAACAGAGCCATTCCAAACTTTGGGGTGGCTGTGTCTTTTTCATTTTAATTTCCCTAAGCTATAGGACCATAAGTGGAAGTGCCCTAGGTTCTGTTGCTTTGTTTTTTAGATGTTTCAGGAAACACCATACACTTCTCCCGAGTGGTTGTTGGCAATTTACATCCCGCCCATCAGCATAACAAGGCTCCCAGTTCTCCATGGCCTGTCCTGCCTTTCTGGATTTTACACTTTTTTCAGATGGCCCTTTTGACCGGGGGGAAGTGAGACTTCATTGTAGTGCAGATTTCCTTTGCAAGCTTGCTTGGTTGGCCAAAAAGGGCGTATGCGTTTTTTCCTGAATATATTCAGGAAAAAACGCATACGCCCTTTTTGGCCAAGTGCATCATTGTGGACGTTCTGCCTCTTTTCCTATGCTTTCAATGCAATTCCAGTCTACCTCCTGAAATCGGTTTCCTGCAATTCTGCCCCGCTTTCAAGTCCTCTTGGCAGCCTTACTTCAGTATATTTTTGGACGATAGCTGTCATTTATAACTCTGCAGGTTTGTGAATTACAGTGCCCCTGAGCTCCTTTCTTCAACTCGCTTTCTTGTGAGCTGGCCGCAACACCGCAGGATGGCTTCAGGCCCTAATCTGGTTCCGGCACGGCACGCTGAGCCTTTGGTTAATTCCTCTTCCTGGTGGGAAATGAGAGTTAAATTTGCCCGTCCAGACACCTCCAGCTAGTCTCTCATTGGTTCTCGCTATTCCTGTTCATCTTCCGCAGAAATTGCAAACTGGGCCAGACAGGAGGTTAAAGACACTGACTCTCCAAGTCGGGAGAGTGTTAGTAAAGCGTCTGGAATGTTGCACCCGAGTACCAGGGTACGAAAACTGAGACATATTTGAACACGTCTCCCGATCACATGGTGGATCATACTCTGGGTTCCACATGCATGTTTTAGCTGAAGGAAGAATACCTAAAACCTGGGTAGTTGAAACCCGTGGAATGGGTACCATGCAATATGACTTCAAAGGGTCTTCATTTGCTCACCGAACCTCTCCAATCCTATCACTGCTGCGTTTATGCCCCTGTACACATGCTTGATTCTCTTTCGGAGACATAGCAATCCATAGGTTTTAAGATACTTACTAGTCAGGTACATTCTTAGGCGTTTAATATGCGGTGTTGAGTCCATTTCATTGAGCAAGGCGTAGCTCTTGTCTATTCCATATTTGGCTTAAGGAACTTTATCTGTGCTCATTTCAATCTCTGGTTTTATGCAGCACCCCAACTCACCTTTCACCTTAAGCAAGCATAAGTTGGTTTTCTAAATTTGAGACCCTGTTCTGTTTTGGAATGCAGTTCCTGTGTAGCCAAGTTTACATTCCGTGTATTAGTGATATCTTATGATGTTTCTTTTTCTGTGTGACTTATTTCAGTTAGAATCATCGTACCTGAATCCACTCATTATGCTGCTACGGGCCTGATGCCATAGATTTCATTGCTGAGTGATACTGCATTGTACGTAAGTACCACAAGTTCTTTATCCATTTTTCACTTTCTGTGATATTGAACTTGTACGGTAAACGAGGTTCTTATAAAAGGAGGCGTCCCAAACTTTGGGGTGGCTGTGTCTTTTTGATTTTAATTTCCCTAAGCTATAGGACCATAAGTGGAAGTGCCCTAGGCTCTGTTGCTTTGTTTTTTAGATGTTTCAGGAAACACCATACAGTTCTCCCGAGTGGTTGTTGGCAATTTACATCCCGCCCATCAGCATAACAAGGCTCCCAGTTCTCCATGGCCTGTCCTGCCTTTCTGGATTTTCCACTTTTTTCAGATGGCCCTTTTGACCGGGGGGAAGTGAGACTTCATTGTAGTGCAGATTTCCTTTGCAAGCTTGCTTGGTTGGCCAAAAAGCGCATATGCGTTTTTTCCTGAATATATTCAGGAAAAAACGCATATGCCCTTTTTGGCCAAGTGCATCATTGTGGACGTTCTGCCTCTTTTCCTATGCTTTCAATGCAATTCCAGTCTACCTCCTGAAATCGGTTTCCTGCAATTCTGCCCCGCTTTCAAGTCCTCTTGGCAGCCTTACTTCAGTCTATTTTTGGACGATAGCTGTCATTTATAACTCTGCAGGTTTGTGAATTACAGTGCCCCTGAGCTCCTTTCTTCACCTCACTTTCTTGTGACCTGGCCGCAACACCGCAGGATGGCTTCAGGCCCTAATCTGGTTCCGGCCCGGCATGCTGAGCCTTTGGTTAATTCCTCTTCCTGGTGGGAAATGAGAGTTAAATTTGCCCGTCCAGACACCTCCAGCTAGCCTCTCATTGGTTCTCGCTATTCCTGTTCATCTTCTGCAGAAATTGCAAACTGGGCCAAACAGGAGGTTAAAGGGACTGACTCTCCAAGTCGGGAGAGTGTTAGTAAAGCGTCTGGAATGTTGCACCCGAGTACCAGGGGAGGAAAACTGAGACATATTTGAACACGTCTCCCGTTCACATGGTTGATCATACTTGGGTTCCACATGCATGTTTTAGCTGAAGGAAGAATACCTTAAACCTGGAGAGTTGAGACCCGTATAATGGGTACCATGCAATATGACTTCAAAGGGTGTTCATTTGCTCACCGAACCTCTCCAATCCTATCACTGCTGCGTTTATGCCCCTGTGCACACGCTTGATTCTCTTTTGGAGACCTAGAAATCCATAGGTTTTAAGATACTTACTAGTCAGGTACATTCTTAGGCGTTTAATATGGGGTTTTGAGTCCATTTCGTTGACCAAGGAGTAGCTCTTGTCTATTCCATATTTGGCTTAAGGAACTTTATCTGTGCTCATTTCAATCTCTGGTTTTATGCAGCACCCCAACTCACCTTTCCCCTTAAGCAAGCATAAGTTGGTTTTCTAAATTTGAGACCCTGTTCTGTTTTGGAATGCAGTTCCTGTGTAGCCAAGTTTACATTCCGTGTATTAGTGATATCTTATGATGTTTCTTTTTCTGTGTGACTTATTTCAGTTAGAATCATCATACCTGAATCCACTCATTGTGCTGCTAAGGGCCTGATGACACAGATTTCATTGCTGAGTGATATTGCTTTGTAAGTAAATACCACAACTTCTTTATCCATTTTTCACTTTCTGCGATGTTGAACTTGTACTGTAAACGAGGTTCTTGTAAACAGAGCCATTCCAAACTTTGGGGTGGCTGTGTCTTTTTCATTTTAATTTCCCTAAGCTATAGGACCATAAGTGGAAGTGCCCTAGGTTCTGTTGCTTTGTTTTTTAGATGTTTCAGGAAACACCATACACTTCTCCCGAGTGGTTGTTGGCAATTTACATCCCGCCCATCAGCATAACAAGGCTCCCAGTTCTCCATGGCCTGTCCTGCCTTTCTGGATTTTACACTTTTTTCAGATGGCCCTTTTGACCGGGGGGAAGTGAGACTTCATTGTAGTGCAGATTTCCTTTGCAAGCTTGCTTGGTTGGCCAAAAAGGGCGTATGCGTTTTTTCCTGAATATATTCAGGAAAAAACGCATACGCCCTTTTTGGCCAAGTGCATCATTGTGGACGTTCTGCCTCTTTTCCTATGCTTTCAATGCAATTCCAGTCTACCTCCTGAAATCGGTTTCCTGCAATTCTGCCCCGCTTTCAAGTCCTCTTGGCAGCCTTACTTCAGTATATTTTTGGACGATAGCTGTCATTTATAACTCTGCAGGTTTGTGAATTACAGTGCCCCTGAGCTCCTTTCTTCAACTCGCTTTCTTGTGAGCTGGCCGCAACACCGCAGGATGGCTTCAGGCCCTAATCTGGTTCCGGCACGGCACGCTGAGCCTTTGGTTAATTCCTCTTCCTGGTGGGAAATGAGAGTTAAATTTGCCCGTCCAGACACCTCCAGCTAGTCTCTCATTGGTTCTCGCTATTCCTGTTCATCTTCCGCAGAAATTGCAAACTGGGCCAGACAGGAGGTTAAAGACACTGACTCTCCAAGTCGGGAGAGTGTTAGTAAAGCGTCTGGAATGTTGCACCCGAGTACCAGGGTACGAAAACTGAGACATATTTGAACACGTCTCCCGATCACATGGTGGATCATACTCTGGGTTCCACATGCATGTTTTAGCTGAAGGAAGAATACCTAAAACCTGGGTAGTTGAAACCCGTGGAATGGGTACCATGCAATATGACTTCAAAGGGTCTTCATTTGCTCACCGAACCTCTCCAATCCTATCACTGCTGCGTTTATGCCCCTGTACACATGCTTGATTCTCTTTCGGAGACATAGCAATCCATAGGTTTTAAGATACTTACTAGTCAGGTACATTCTTAGGCGTTTAATATGCGGTGTTGAGTCCATTTCATTGAGCAAGGCGTAGCTCTTGTCTATTCCATATTTGGCTTAAGGAACTTTATCTGTGCTCATTTCAATCTCTGGTTTTATGCAGCACCCCAACTCACCTTTCACCTTAAGCAAGCATAAGTTGGTTTTCTAAATTTGAGACCCTGTTCTGTTTTGGAATGCAGTTCCTGTGTAGCCAAGTTTACATTCCGTGTATTAGTGATATCTTATGATGTTTCTTTTTCTGTGTGACTTATTTCAGTTAGAATCATCGTACCTGAATCCACTCATTATGCTGCTACGGGCCTGATGCCATAGATTTCATTGCTGAGTGATACTGCATTGTACGTAAGTACCACAAGTTCTTTATCCATTTTTCACTTTCTGTGATATTGAACTTGTACGGTAAACGAGGTTCTTATAAAAGGAGGCGTCCCAAACTTTGGGGTGGCTGTGTCTTTTTGATTTTAATTTCCCTAAGCTATAGGACCATAAGTGGAAGTGCCCTAGGCTCTGTTGCTTTGTTTTTTAGATGTTTCAGGAAACACCATACAGTTCTCCCGAGTGGTTGTTGGCAATTTACATCCCGCCCATCAGCATAACAAGGCTCCCAGTTCTCCATGGCCTGTCCTGCCTTTCTGGATTTTACACTTTTTTCAGATGGCCCTTTTGACCGGGGCGGGGGGGAAGTGAGACTTCATTGTAGTGCAGATTTCCTTTGCAAGCTTGCTTGGTTGGCCAAAAAGGGCGTATGCGTTTTTTCCTGAATATATTCAGGAAAAAACGCATACGCCCTTTTTGGCCAAGTGCATCATTGTGGACGTTCTGCCTCTTTTCCTATGCTTTCAATGCAATTCCAGTCTACCTCCTGAAATCGGTTTCCTGCAATTCTGCCCCGCTTTCAAGTCCTCTTGGCAGCCTTACTTCAGTCTATTTTTGGACGATAGCTGTCATTTATAACTCTGCAGGTTTGTGAATTACAGTGCCCCTGAGCTCCTTTCTTCAACTCGCTTTCTTGTGACCTGGCTGCAACACCGCAGGATGGCTTCAGGCCCTAATCTGGTTCCGGTATGGCACGCTGAGCCTTTGGTTATTTCCTCTTCCTGGTGGGAAATGAGAGTTAAATTTGCCCGTCCAGACACCTCCAGCTAGCCTCTCATTGGTTCTCGCTATTCCTGTTCATCTTCCGCAGAAATTGCAAACTGGGCCAAACAGGAGGTTAAAGGCGCTGACTCTCCAAGTGGGGAGAGTGTTAGTAAAGCGTGTGGAATGTTGCACCCGAGTACCAGGGGCGGAAAACTGAGACATATTTGAACACGTCTCCGGATCACATGGTTGATCATACTCTGGGTTCCACATGCATGTTTTAGCTGAAGGAAGAATACCTAAAATCTGGGTAGTTGAAACCCGTGGAATGGGTACCATGCAATATGACTTCAAAGGGTCTTCATTTGCTCACCGAACCTCTCCAATCCTATCACTGCTGCATTTATGCCCCTGTACACATGCTTGATTCTCTTTCGGAGACCTAGCAATCCATAGGTTTTAAGATACTTACTAGTCAGGTACATTCTTAGGCATTTAATATGCGGTGTTGAGTCCATTTCGTTGAGCAAGGAGTAGCTCTTGTCTATTCCATATTTGGCTTAAGGAACTTTATCTGTGCTCATTTCAATCTCTGGTTTTATGCAGCACCCCAACTCACCTTTACCCTTAAGCAAGCATAAGTTGGTTTTCTAAATTTGAGACCCTGTTCTGTTTTGGAATGCAGTTCCTGTGTAGCCAAGTTTACATTCCGTGTATTACTGATATCTTATGATGTTTCTTTTTCTGTGTGACTTATTTCAGTTAGAATCATCATACCTGAATCCACTCATTGTGCTGCTAAGGGCCTGATGACACAGATTTCATTGCTGAGTGATATTGCTTTGTAAGTAAATACCACAACTTCTTTATCCATTTTTCACTTTCTGCGATGTTGAACTTGTACTGTAAACGAGGTTCTTGTAAACAGAGCCGTTCCAAACTTTGGGGTGGCTGTGTCTTTTTGATTTTAATTTCCCTAAGCTATAGGACCATAAGTGGAAGTGCCCTAGGTTCTGTTGCTTTGTTTTTTAGATGTTTCAGGAAACACCATACACTTCTCCCGAGTGGTTGTTGGCAATTTACATCCCGCCCATCAGCATAACAAGGCTCCCAGTTCTCCATGGCCTGTCCTGCCTTTCTGGATTTTACACTTTTTTCAGATGGCCCTTTTGACCGGGGGGAAGTGAGACTTCATTGTAGTGCAGATTTCCTTTGCAAGCTTGCTTTGTTGGCCAAAAAGGGCGTATGCGTTTTTTCCTGAATATATTCAGGAAAAAACGCATACGCCCTTTTTGGCCAAGTGCATCATTGTGGACGTTCTGCCTCTTTTCCTATGCTTTCAATGCAATTCCAGTCTACCTCCTGAAATCGGTTTCCTGCAATTCTGCCGCGCTTTCAAGTCCTCTTGGCAGCCTTACTTCAGTCTATTTTTGGACGATAGCTGTCAGTTATAACTCTGCAGGTTTGTGAATTGCAGTGCCCCTGAGCTCCTTTCTTCAACTCGCTTTCTTGTGACCTGGCCACAACACCGCAGGATGGCTTCAGGCCCTAATCTGGTTCCGGCACGGCACGCTGAGCCTTTGGTCAATTCCTCTTCCTGGTGGGAAATGAGAGTTAAATTTGCCCATCCAGACACCTCCAGCTAGTCTCTCATTGGTTCTCGATATTCCTGTTCATCTTCCACAGAAATTGCAAACTGGGCCAAACAGGAGGTTAAAGGGACTGACTCTCCAAGTGGGGAGAGTGTTAGTAAAGCGTCTGGAATGTTGCACCCAAGTACCAGGGTACGAAAACTGAGACATATTTGAACACGTCTCCCGATCTCATGGTTGATCATACTCTAGGTTCCACATGCA
This sequence comes from Stenella coeruleoalba, assembly GCF_951394435.1. Lineage (NCBI taxonomy): Eukaryota > Metazoa > Chordata > Mammalia > Artiodactyla > Delphinidae > Stenella > Stenella coeruleoalba. Next base: position 2,221,576 of record NW_027645987.1, on the reverse strand, counting down.
TGTTTTAACTGAAGGAAGAATACCTAAAACCTGGGTAGTTGAAACCCGTGGAATGGGTACCATGCAATATGACTTCAAAGGGTCTTCATTTGCTCACCGAACCTCTCCAATCCTATCACTGCTGCGTTTATGCCCCTGTACACATGCTTGATTCTCTTTTGGAGACATAGCAATCCATAGGTTTTAAGATACTTACTAGTCAGGTACATTCTTAGGCGTTTAATATGCGGTGTTGAGTCCATTTCGTTGAGCAAGGAGTAGCTCTTGTCTATTCCATATTTGGCTTAAGGAACTTTATCTGTGCTCATTTCAATCTCTGGTTTTATGCAGCACCCCAACTCACCTTTCCCCTTAAGCAAGCATAAGTTGGTTTTCTAAATTTGAGACCATGTTCTATTCTGTAATTCAGTTCCTGTGTAGCCAAGTTTACATTCCGTGTATTACTGATATCTTATGATGTTTCTTTTTCTGTGTGACTTATTTCAGTTAGAATCATCATACCTGAATCCACTCATTGTGCTGCTAGGGGCCTGATGACACAGATTTCATTGCTGAGTGATATTGCTTTGTAAGTAAATACCACAACTTCTTTATCCATTTTTCACTTTCTGCGATGTTGAACTTGTACTGTAAACGAGGTTCTTGTAAACAGAGCCGTTCCAAACTTTGGGGTGGCTGTGTCTTTTTGATTTTAATTTCCCTAAGCTATAGGACCATAAGTGGAAGTGCCCTAGGTTCTGTTGCTTTGTTTTTTAGATGTTTCAGGAAACACCATACACTTCTCCCGAGTGGTTGTTGGCAATTTACATCCCGCCCATCAGCATAACAAGGCTCCCAGTTCTCCATGGCCTGTCCTGCCTTTCTGGATTTTACACTTTTTTCAGATGGCCCTTTTGACCGGGCGGAAGTGAGACTTCATTGTAGTGCAGATTTCCTTTGCAAGCTTGCTTGGTTGGCCAAAAAGGGCGTATGCGTTTTTTCCTGAATATATTCAGGAAAAAACGCATACGCCCTTTTTGGCCAAGTGCATCATTGTGGACGTTCGGCCTCTTTTCCTATGCTTTCAATGCAATTCCAGTCTACCTCCTGAAATCGGTTTCCTGCAATTCTGCCCCGCATTCAAGTCCTCGTGGCAGCCTTACTTCAGTATATTTTTGGACGATAGCTGTCATTTATAACTCTGCAGGTTTGTGAATTACAGTGCCCCTGAGCTCCTTTCTTCAACTCGCTTTCTTGTGAGCTGGCCGCAACACCGCAGGATGGCTTCAGGCCCTAATCTGGTTCCGGCACGGCACAATGAGCCTTTGGTTATTTCCCCTTCCTGGTGGGAAATGAGAGTTAAATTTGCCCGTCCAGACACCTCCAGCTAGCCTCTCATTGGTTCTCGCTATTCCTGTTCATCTTCCGCAGAAATTGCAAACTGGGCCAAACAGGAGGTTAAAGGCGCTGACTCTCCAAGTGGGGAGAGTGTTAGTAAAGCGTCTGGAATGTTGCACCCGAGTACCAGGGGAGGAAAACTGAGACATATTTGAACACGTCTCCCGTTCACATGGTTGATCATACTTGGGTTCCACATGCATGTTTTAGCTGAAGGAAGAATACCTAAAACCTGGGTAGTTGAAACCCGTGGAATGGGTACCATGCAATATGACTTCAAAGCGTCTTCATTTGCTCACCGAACCTCTCCAATCCTATCACTGCTGCGTTTATGCCCCTGTACACATGCTTGATTCTCTTTCGGAGAAATAGCAATCCATAGGTTTTAAGATACTTACTAGTCAGGTACATTCTTAGGCGTTTAATATGCGGTGTTGAGTCCATTTCGTTGAGCAAGGAGTAGCTCTTGTCTATTCCATATTTGGCTTAAGGAACTTTATCTGTGCTCATTTCAATCTCTGGTTTTATGCAGCACCCCAACTCACCTTTCCCCTTAAGCAAGCATAAGTTGGTTTTCTAAATTTGAGACCCTGTTCTGTTCTGTAATTCAGTTCCTGTGTAGCCAAGTTTCCATTCCGTGTATTACTGATATCTTATGATGTTTCTTTTTCTGTGTGACTTATTTCAGTTAGAATCATCATACCTGAATCCACTCATTGTGCTGCTAAGGGCCTGATGACACAGATTTCATTGCTGAGTGATATTGCTTTGTAAGTAAATACCACAACTTCTTTATCCATTTTTCACATTCTGCGATGTTGAACTTGTACTGTAAACGAGGTTCTTGTAAACAGAGCCGTTCCAAACTTTGGGGTGGCTGTGTCTTTTTGATTTTAAATTCCCTAAGCTATAGGACCATAAGTGGAAGTGCCCTAGGCTCTGTTGCTTTGTTTTTTAGATGTTTCAGGAAACACCATACACTTCTCCTGAGTGGTTGTTGGCAATTAACATCCCGCCCATCAGCATAACAAGGCTCCCAGTTCTCCATGGCCTGTCCTGCCTTTCTGGATTTTACCCTTTTTTCAGATGGCCCTTTTGACCGGGGTGGGGGGAAGTGAGACTTCATTGTAGTGCAGATTTCCTTTGCAAGCTTGCTTGGTTGGCCAAAAAGGGCGTATGCGTTTTTTCCTGAATATATTCAGGAAAAAACACATACGCCCTTTTTGGCCAAGTGCATCATTGTGGACGTTCTGCCTCTTTTCCTATGCTTTCAATGCAATTCCAGTCTACCTCCTGAAATCGGTTTCCTGCAATTCTGCCCCGCTTTCAAGTCCTCTTGGCAGCCTTATTTCAGTTTATTTTTGGACGATAGCTGTCATTTATAACTCTGCAGGTTTGTGAATTACAGTGCCCCTGAGCTCCTTTCTTCAACACGCTTTCTTGTGAGCTGGCCGCAACACCGCAGGAGGGCTTCAGGCCCTAATCTGGTTACGGCACGGCACGCTGAGCCTTTGGTTAATTCCTCTTCCTGGTGGGAAATGAGAGTTAAATTTGCCCGTCCAGACACCTCCAGCTAGTCTCTCATTGGTTCTCGCTATTCCTGTTCATCTTCCGCAGAAATTGCAAACTGGGCCAAACAGGAGGTTAAAGGGACTGACTCTCCAAGTCGGGAGAGTGTTAGTAAAGCGTCTGGAATGTTGCACCCGAGTACCAGGGGAGGAAAACTGAGACATATTTGAACACGTCTCCCGTTCACATGGTTGATCATACTCTGGGTTCCACATGCATGTTTTAGCTGAAGGAAGAATACCTAAAACATGGGTAGTTGAAACCCGTGGAATGGGTACCATGCAATATGACTTCAAAGGGTCTTCATTTGCTCACCGAACCTCTCCAATCCTATCACTGCTGCATTTATGCACCTGTACACATGCTTGATTCTCTTTTGGAGACATAGCAATCCATAGGTTTTAAGATACTTACTAGTCAGGTACATTCTTAGGCGTTTAATATGCGGTGTTGTGTCCATTTCGTTGAGCAAGGAGTAGCTCTTGTCTATTCCATATTTGGCTTAAGGAACTTTATCTGTGCTCATTTCAATCTCTGGTTTTATGCAGCACCCCAACTCACCTTTCCCCTTAAGCAAGCATAAGTTGGTTTCCGAAATTTGAGACCCTGTTCTGTTCTGTAATTCAGTTCCTGTGTAGCCAAGTTTCCATTCCGTGTATTACTGATATCTTATGATGTTTCTTTTTCTGTGTGACTTATTTCAGTTAGAATCATCATACATGAATCCACTCATTGTGCTGCTAAGGGCCTGATGACACAGATTTCATTGCTGAGTGATATTGCTTTGTAAGTAAATACCACAACTTCTTTATCCATTTTTCACTTTCTGCGATGTTGAACTTGTACTGTAAACGAGGTTCTTGTAAACACAGGCGTCCCAAACTTTGGGGTGGCTGTGTCTTTTTGATTTTAATTTCCCTAAGCTATAGGACCATAAGTGGAAGTGCCCTAGGCTCTGTTGCTTTGTTTTTTAGATGTTTCAGGAAACACCATACACTTCTCCTGAGTGGTTGTTGGCAATTAACATCCCGCCCATCAGCATAACAAGGCTCCCAGTTCTCCATGGCCTGTCCTGCCTTTCTGGATTTTACCCTTTTTTCAGATGGCCCTTTTGACCGGGGTGGGGGGAAGTGAGACTTCATTGTAGTGCAGATTTCCTTTGCAAGCTTGCTTGGTTGGCCAAAAAGGGCGTATGCGTTTTTTCCTGAATATATTCAGGAAAAAACGCATACGCCCTTTTTGGCCAAGTGCATCATTGTGGACGTTCTGCCTCTTTTCCTATGCTTTCAATGCAATTCCAGTCTACCTCCTGAAATCGGTTTCCTGCAATTCTGCCCCGCTTTCAAGTCCTCTTGGCAGCCTTACTTCAGTCTATTTTTGGACGATAGCTGTCATTTATAACTCTGCAGGTTTGTGAATTACAGTGCCCCTGAGCTCCTTTCTTCAACTCGCTTTCTTTTGAGCTGGCCGCAACACCGCAGGATGGCTTCAGGCCCTAATCTGGTTCCGGCACGGCACGCTGAGCCTTTGGTTATTTCCTCTTCCTGTTGGGAAATGAGAGTTAAATTTGCCCGTCCAGACACCTCCAGCTAGCCTCTCATTGGTTCTCGCTATTCCTGTTCATCTTCCGCAGAAATTGCAAACTGGGCCAAACAGGAGGTTAAAGGCACTGACTCTCCAAGTAGGGAGAGTGTTAGTAAAGCGTCTGGAATGTTGCACCCGAGTACCAGGGTACGAAAACTGAGACATATTTGAACACGTCTCCCGATCACATGGTTGATCATACTCTAGGTTCCACATGCATGTTTTAGCTGAAGGAAGAATACCTTAAACCTGGGTAGTTGAAACCCGTGGAATGGGTACCATGCAATATGACTTCAAAGGGTCTTCATTTGCTCACCGAACCTCTCCAATCCTATCAGTGCTGCGTTTATGCCCCTGTACACATGCTTGATTCTCTTTCGGAGACATAGCAATCCATAGGTTTTAAGATACTTACAAGTCAGGTACATTCTTAGGCGTTTAATATGGGGTGTTGAGTCCATTTCGTTGAGCAAGGAGTAGCTCTTTTCTATTCCATATTTGGCTTAAGGAACTTTATCTGTGCTCATTTCAATCTCTGGTTTTATGCAGCACCCCAACTCACCTTTCCCCTTAAGCAAGCATAAGTTGTTTTTCTAAATTTGAGACCCTGTTCTGTTCTGTAATTCAGTTCCTGTGTAGCCAAGTTTCCATTCCGTGTATTACTGATATCTTATGATGTTTCTTTTTCTGTGTGACTTATTTCAGTTAGAATCATCATACCTGAATCCACTCATTGTGCTGCTAAGGGCCTGATGACACAGATTTCATTGCTGAGTGATATTGCTTTGTAAGTAAATACCACAAGTTCTTTATCCATTTTTCACTTTCTGCGATGTTGAACTTGTACTGTAAACGAGGTTCTTGTAAACAGAGCCGTTCCAAACTTTGGGGTGGCTGTGTCTTTTTGATTTTAAATTCCCTAAGCTATAGGACCATAAGTGGAAGTGCCCTAGGCTCTGTTGCTTTGTTTTTTAGATGTTTCAGGAAACACCATACACTTCTCCCAAGTGGTTGTTGGCAATTTACATCCCGCCCATCAGCATAACAAGGCTCCCAGTTCTCCACGGCCTGTCCTGCCTTTCTGGATTTTACACTTTTTTCAGATGGCCCTTTTGACCGGGGGGAAGTGAGACTTCATTGTAGTGCAGATTTCCTTTGCAAGCTTGCTTGGTTGGCCAAAAAGGGCGTATGCGTTTTTTCCTGAATATATTCAGGAAAAAACGCATACGCCCTTTTTGGCCAAGTGCATCATTGTGGACGTTCTGCCTCTTTTCCTATGCTTTCAATGCAATTCCAGTCTACCTCCTGAAATCGGTTTCCTGCAATTCTGCCCCGCTTTCAAGTCCTCTTGGCAGCCTTACTTCAGTCTATTTTTGGACGATAGCTGTCATTTATAACTCTGCAGGTTTGTGAATTATAGTGCCCCTGAGCTCCTTTCTTCAACTCGCTTTCTTGTGACCTGGCCGCAACACCGCAGGATGGCTTCAGGCCCTAATCTGGTTCTGGCATGGCACGCTGAGCCTTTGGTTAATTCCTCTTCCTGGTAGGAAATGAGAGTTAAATTTGCCCGTCCAGACACCTGCAGCTAGTCTCCATTGGTTCTCGCTATTCCTGTTCATCTTCCGCAGAAATTGCAAACTGGGCCAAACAGGAGGTTAAAGGGACTGACTCTCCAAGTCGGGAGAGTGTTAGTAAAGCGTCTGGAATGTTGCACCCGAGTACCAGGGTACGAAAACTGAGACATATTTGAACACGTCTCCCGATCACATGGTTGATCATACTCTGTGTTCCACATGCATGTTTTAGCTGAAGGAAGAATACCTTAAACCTGGAGAGTTGAAACCCGTGGAATGGGTACCATGCAATATGACTTCAAAGGGTCTTCATTTGCTCACCGAACCTCTCCAATCCTATCATTGCTGCGTTTATGCCCCTGTTCACATGCTTTATTCTCTTTCGGAGACATAGCAATCCATAGGTTTTAAGATACTTACAAGTCAGGTACATTCTTAGGCGTTTAATATGCGGTGTTGAGTCCATTTCGTTGAGCAAGGAGTAGCTCTTGTCTATTCCATATTTGGCTTAAGGAACTTTATCTGTGCTCATTTCAATCTCTGGTTTTATGCAGCACCCCAACTCACCTTTACCCTTAAGCAAGCATAAGTTGGTTTTCTAAATTTGAGACCCTGTTCTGTTTTGGAATGCAGTTCCTGTGTAGCCAAGTTTCCATTCCGTGTATTACTGATATCTTATGATGTTTCTTTTTCTGTGTGACTTACTTCAGTTAGAATCATCATACCTGAATCCACTCATTGTGCTGCTAAGGGCCTGATGACACAGATTTCATTGCTGAGTGATATTGCTTTGTAAGTAAATACCACAACTTCTTTATCCATTTTTCACTTTCTGCGATGTTGAACTTGTACTGTAAACGAGGTTCTTGTAAACAGAGCCGTTCCAAACTTTGGGGTGGCTGTGTCTTTTTGATTTTAATTTCCCTAAGCTATAGGACCATAAGTGGCAGTGCCCTAGGCTCTGTTGCTTTGTTTTTTAGATGTTTCAGGAAACACCATACACTTCTCCCAAGTGGTTCTTGGCAATTTACATCCCGCCCATCAGCATAACAAGGCTCCCAGTTCTCCATGGCCTGTCCTGCCTTTCTGGATTTTACACTTTTTTCAGATGGCCCTTTTGACCGGGGGGAAGTGAGACTTCATTGTAGTGCAGATTTCCTTTGCAAGCTTGCTTGGTTGGCCAAAAAGGGCGTATGCGTTTTTTCCTGAATATATTCAGGAAAAAACGCATACGCCCTTTTTGGCCAAGTGCATCATTGTGGACGTTCTGCCTCTTTTCCTATGCTTTCAATGCAATTCCAGTCTACCTCCTGAAATCGGTTTCCTGCAATTCTGCCCCGCTTTCAAGTCCTCTTGGCAGCCTTACTTCAGTCTATTTTTGGACGATAGCTGTCATTTATAACTCTGCAGGTTTGTGAATTACAGTGCCCCTGAGCTCCTTTCTTCAACTCGCTTTCTTGTGACCTGGCCGCAACACCGCAGGATGGCTTCAGGACCTAATCTGGTTCCGGTACGGCATGCTGAGCCTTTGGTTTTTTCCTCATCCTGGTGGGAAATGAGAGTTAAATTTGCCTGTCTAGACACCTCCAGCTAGTCTCTCATTGGTTCTCGCTATTCCTGTTCATCTTCCGCAGAAATTGCAAACTGGGCCAAACAGGAGGTTAAAGGCGCTGACTCTCCAAGTGGGGAGAGTGTTAGTAAAGTGTCTGGAATGTTGCACCCGAGTACCAGGGGAGGAAAACTGAGACATATTTGAACACGTCTCCCGTTCACACGGTTGATCATACTCTGGGTTCCAGCTGCAGGTTTTAGCTGAAGTAAGAATACTTAAAACCTGCAGAGTTGAGACCCGTGGAATGGGTCCCATGCAATATGACATCAAAGGGTCTTCATTTGCTCACCGAACCTCTCCAATCCTATCACTGCTGCGTTTATGCCCCTGTCCACACGCTTGATTCTCTTTTGGAGACATAGCAATCCATAGGTTTTAAGATACTTACTAGTCAGGTACATTCTTAGGCGTTTAATATGGGGTGTTGAGTCCATTTCGTTGAGCAAGGAGTAGCTCTTGTGTATTCCATATTTGGCTTAAGGAACTGTATCTGTGCTCATTTCAATCTCTGGTTTTATGCAGCACCCCAACTCACCTTTCCCCTTAAGCAAGCATAAGTTGCTTTTCTAAATTTGAGACCCTGTTCTGTTTTGGATTTCAGTTCCTGTGTAGCCAAGTTTACATTCTGTGTATTAGTGATATCTTATGATATTTCTTTTTCTGTGTGACTTATTTCAGTTAGAATCATCGTACCTGAATCCACTCATTATGCTGCTACGGGCCTGATGACATAGATTTCATTGCTGAGTGATACTGCATTGTACGTAAATACCAAATGTTCTTTATCCATTTTTCACTTTCTGTGATATTGAACTTGTACGGTAAACGAGGTTCTTGTAAACAGAGGCGTCCCAAACTTTGGGGTGGCTGTGTCTTTTTGATTTTAATTTCCCTAAGCTATAGGACCATAAGTGGCAGTGCCCTAGGCTCTGTTGCTTTGTTTTTTAGATGTTTCAGGAAACACCATACACTTCTCCCGAGTGTCTGTTGGCAATTTACATCCCGCCCATCAGCATAACAAGGCTCCCAGTTCTCCATGGCCTGTCCTGCCTTTCTGGATTTTACACTTTTTTCAGATGGCCCTTTTGACCGGGGGGAAGTGAGACTTCATTGTAGTGCAGATTTCCTTTGCAAGCTTGCTTGGTTGGCCAAAAAGGGCGTATGCGTTTTTTCCTGAATATATTCAGGAAAAAACGCATACGCCCTTTTTGGCCAAGTGCATCATTGTGGACGTTCTGCCTCTTTTCCTATGCTTTCAATGCAATTCCAGTCTACCTCCTGAAATCGGTTTCCTGCAATTCTGCCCCGCTTTCAAGTCCTCTTGGCAGCCTTACTTCAGTCTATTTTTGGACGATAGCTGTCATTTATAACTCTGCAGGTTTGTGAATTACAGTGCCCCTGAGCTCCTTTCTTCAACTCGCTTTCTTGTGACCTGGCCGCAACACCGCAGGATGGCTTCAGGCCCTAATCTGTTTCTGGCACGGCACGCTGAACCTTTGTTTATTTCCTCCTCCTGGTGGGAAATGAGAGTTAAATTTGCCCGTCCAGACACCTCCAGCTAGCCTCTCATTGGTTCTCGCTATTCCTGTTCATCTTCCGCAGAAATTGCAAACTGTGCCAAACAGGAGGTTAAAGGCGCTGACTCTCCAAGTGGGGAGTGTGTTAGTAAAGCATCTGGAATGTTGCACCCGAGTACCAGGGGAGGAAAACTGAGACATATTTGAACACGTCTCCCGATCACATGGTTGATCATACTCTGGGTTCCACATGCATGTTTTAGCTGAAGGAAGAATACCTTAAACCTGGAGAGTTGAAACCCGTGGAATGGGTACCATGCAATATGACTTCAAAGGGTCTTCATTTGCTCACCGAACCTCTCCAATCCTATCATTGCTGCGTTTATGCCCCTGTACACATGCTTTATTCTCTTTCGGAGACATAGCAATCTATAGGTTTTAAGATACTTACTAGTCAGGTACATTCTTAGCCGTTTAATATGCGGTGTTGAGTCCATTTCGTTGAGCAAGGAGTAGCTCTTGTCTATTCCATATTTGGCTTAAGGAACTTTATCTGTGCTCATTTCAATCTCTGGTTTTATGCAGCACCCCAACTCACCTTTCCCCTTAAGCAAGCATAAGTTGGTTTTCTAAATTTGAGACCCTGTTCTGTTTTGGAATGCAGTTCCTGTGTAGCCAAGTTTACATTCCGTGTATTAGTGATATCTTATGATGTTTCTTTTTCTGTGTGACTTATTTCAGTTAGAATCATCGTACCTGAATCCACTCATTGTGCTGCTACGGGCCTGATGACATAGATTTCATTGCTGAGTGATACTGCGTTGTAAGTAAATACCACAAGTTCTTTATCCATTTTTCACTTTCTGCGATGTTGAACTTGTACTGTAAACGAGGTTCTTGTAAACAGAGGCGTCCCAAACTTTGGGGTGGCTGTGTCTTTTTGATTTTAATTTCCCTAAGCTATAGGACCATAAGTGGAAGTGCCCTAGGCTCTGTTGCTTTGTTTTTTAGATGTTTCAGGAAACACCATACACTTCTCCCGAGTGGTTGTTGGCAATTTACATCCCGCCCATCAGCATAACAAGGCTCCCAGTTCTCCATGGCCTGTCCTGCCTTTCTGGATTTTACACTTTTTTCAGATGGCCCTTTTGACCGGGGGGAAGTGAGACTTCATTGTAGTGCAGATTTCCTTTGCAAGCTTGCTTGGTTGGCCAAAAAGGGCGTATGCGTTTTTTCCTGAATATATTCAGGAAAAAATGCATACGCCCTCTTTGGCCAAGTGCATCATTGTGGACGTTCTGCCTCTTTTCCTATGCTTTCAATGCAATTCCAGTCTACCTCCTGAAATCGGTTTCCTGCAATTCTGCCCCGCTTTCAAGTCCTCTTGGCAGCCTTACTTCAGTCTATTTTTGGACGATAGCTGTCATTTATAACTCTGCAGGTTTGTGAATTACAGTGCCCCTGAGCTCGTTTCTTCAACTCGCTTTCTTGTGACCTGGCCGCAACACCGCAGGATGGCTTCAGGCCCTAATCTGGTTCCGGTACGGCATGCTGAGCCTTTGGTTTTTTCCTCATCCTGGTGGGAAATGAGAGTTAAATTTGCCCGTCCAGACACCTCCAGCTAGTCTCTCATTGGTTCTCGCTATTCCTGTTCATCTTCCGCAGAAATTGCAAACTGGGCCAAACAGGAGGTTAAAGGCGCTGACTCTCCAAGTGGGGAGAGTGTTAGTAAAGCGTCTGGAATGTTGCACCCGAGTACCAGGGGAGGAAAACTGAGACATATTTGAACACGTCTCCCGTTCACACGGTTGATCATACTCTGGGTTCCAGCTGCATGTTTTAGCTGAAGGAAGAATACTTTAAACCTGCAGAGTTGAGACCCGTGGAATGGGTCCCATGCAATATGACATCAAAGGGTCTTCATTTGCTCACCGACCTCTCCAATCCTATCACTGCTGCGTTTATGCCCCTGTCCACACGCTTGATTCTCTTTTGGAGACATAGCAATCCATAGGTTTTAAGATACTTACTAGTCAGGTACATTCTTAGGCGTTTAATATGGGGTGTTGAGTCCATTTCGTTGAGCAAGGAGTAGCTCTTGTCTATTCCATATTTGGCTTAAGGAACTTTACCTGTGCTCATTTCAATCTCTGGTTTTATGCAGCACCCCAACTCACCTTTCCCCTTAAGCAAGCATAAGTTGGTTTTCTAAATTTGAGACCCTGTTCTGTTTTGGAATGCAGTTCCTGTGTAGCCAAGTTTACATTCCGTGTATTAGTGATATCTTATGATGTTTCTTTTTCTGTGTGACTTATTTCAGTTAGAATCATCGTACCTGAATCCACTCATTATGCTGCTACGGGCCTGATGACATAGATTTCATTGCTGAGTGATACTGCATTGTACGTAAGTACCACAAGTTCTTTATCCATTTTTCACTTTCTGTGATGTTGAACTTGTACGGTAAACGAGGTTCTTGTAAACAGAGCCGTTCCAAACTTTGGGGTGGCTGTGTCTTTTTGATTTTAATTTCCCTAAGCTATAGGACCATAAGTGGAAGTGCCCTAGGCTCTGTTGCTTTGTTTTTTAGATGTTTCAGGAAACACCATACACTTCTCCCGAGTGTCTGTTGGCAATTTACATCCCGCCCATCAGCATAACAAGGCTCCCAGTTCTCCATGGCCTGTCCTGCCTTTCTGGATTTTACACTTTTTTCAGATGGCCCTTTTGACCGGGGGGAAGTGAGACTTCATTGTAGTGCAGATTTCCTTTGCAAGCTTGCTTGGTTGGCCAAAAAGGGCGTATGCGTTTTTTCCTGAATATATTCAGGAAAAAACGCATACGCCCTCTTTGGCCAAGTGCATCATTGTGGACGTTCTGCCTCTTTTCCTATGCTTTCAATGCAATTCCAGTCTACCTCCTGAAATCGGTTTCCTGCAATTCTGCCCCGCTTTCAAGTCCTCTTGGCAGCCTTACTTCAGTGTATTTTTGGACGATAGCTGTCATTTATAACTCTGCAGGTTTGTGAATTACAGTGCCCCTGAGCTCCTTTCTTCAACTCGCTTTCTTGTGACCTGGCCGCAACACCGCAGGATGGCTTCAGGCCCTAATCTGGTTCCGGCACGGCACGCTGAGCCTTTGGTTAATTCCTCTTCCTGGTGGGAAATGAGAGTTAAATTTGCCCGTCCAGACACCTCCAGCTAGTCTCTCATTGGTTCTCGCTATTCCTGTTCATCTTCCACAGAAATTGCAAACTGTGCCAAACAGGAGGTTAAAGGTGCTGACTCTCCAAGTGGGGAGAGTGTTAGTAAAGCGTCTGGAATGTTGCACCCGAGTACCAGGGGAGGAAAACTGAGACATATTTGAACACGTCTCCCGTTCACATGGTTGATCATACTCTGGGTTCCACATGCATGTTTTAGCTGAAGGAAGAATACCTTAAACCTGGAGAGTTGAGACCCGTGTAATGGGTACCATGCAATATGACTTCAAAGGGTCTTCATTTGCTCACCGAACCTCTCCAATCCTATCACTGCGGCGTTTATGCCCCTGTACACATGCTTGATTCTCTTTTGGAGGCATAGCAATCCATAGGTTTTAAGATACTTACTAGTCAGGTACATTCTTACGCGTTTAATATGGGGTTTTGAGTCCATTTTGTTGAGCAAGGAGTAGCTCTTGTCTATTCCATATTTGGCTTAAGGAACTTTATCTGTGCTCATTTCAATCTCTGGTTTTATGCAGCACCCCAACTCACCTTTCCCCTTAAGCAAGCATAAGTTGGTTTTCTAAATTTGAGACCCTGTTCTGTTCTGTAATTCAGTTCCTGTGTAGCCAAGTTTCCATTCCGTGTATTACTGATATCTTATGATGTTTCTTTTTCTCTGTGACTTATTTCAGTTAGAATCATCATACCTGAATCCACTCATTGTGCTGCTAGGGCCTGATGACACAGATTTCATTGCTGAGTGATATTGCTTTGTAAGTAAATACCACAACTTCTTTATCCATTTTTCACTTTCTGCGATGTTGAACTTGTACGGTAAACGAGGTTCTTGTAAACAGAGCCGTTCCAAACTTTGGGGTGGCTGTGTCTTTTTGATTTTAATTTCCCTAAGCTATAGGACCATAAGTGGAAGTGCCCTAGGTTCTGTTGCTTAGTTTTTTAGATGTTTCAGGAAACACCATACACTTCTCCCGAGTGTCTGTTGGCAATTTACATCCCGCCCATCAGCATAACAAGGCTCCCAGTTCTCCATGGCCTGTCCTGCCTTTCTGGATTTTACACTTTTTTCAGATGGCCCTTTTGACCGGGGGGAAGTGAGACTTCATTGTAGTGCAGATTTCCTTTGCAAGCTTGCTTGGTTGGCCAAAAAGGGCGTATGCGTTTTTTCCTGAATATATTCAGGAAAAAACGCATACGCCCTTTTTGGCCAAGTGCATCATTGTGGACGTTCTGCCTCTTTTCCTATGCTTTCAATGCAATTCCAGTCTACCTCCTGAAATCAGTTTCCTGCAATTCTGCCCCGCTTTCAAGTCCTCTTGGCAGCCTTACTTCAGTCTATTTTTGGACGATAGCTGTCATTTATAACTCTGCAGGTTTGTGAATTACAGTGCCCCTGAGCTCCTTTCTTAAACTCGCTTTCTTTTGAGCTGGCTGCAACACCGCAGGATGGCTTCAGGCCCTAATCTGGTTCCGGCACGGCACGCTGAGCCTTTGGTTATTTCCTCTTCCTGGTGGGAAATGAGAGTTAAATTTGCCCGTCCAGACACCTCCAGCTAGCCTCTCATTGGTTCTCGCTATTCCTGTTCATCTTCCGCAGAAATTGCAAACTGGGCCAAACAGGAGGTTAAAGGCGCTGACTCTCCAAGTGGGGAGAGTGTTAGTAAAGCGTCTGGAATGTTGCACCCGAGTTCCAGGGGAAGAAAACTGAGACATATTTGAACACGTCTCCCGATCACATGGTTGATCATACTCTGGGTTCCACATGCATGTTTTAGCTGAAGGAAGAATACCTAAAACCTGGGTAGTTGAAACCCGTGGAATGGGTACAATGCAATATGACTTCAAAGGGTCTTCATTTGCTCACCGAACCTCTCCAATCCTATCACTGCTGCGTTTATGCCCCTGTACACATGCTTGATTCTCTTTCGGAGACATAGCAATCCATAGGTTTTAAGATACTTACTAGTCAGGTACATTCTTAGGCGTTTAATATGGGGTGTTGAGTCCATTTCGTTGAGCAAGGAGTAGCTCTTGTCTATTCCATATTTGGCTTAAGGAAATTTACCTGTGCTCATTTCAATCTCTGGTTTTATGCAGCACCCCAACTCACCTTTCCCCTTAAGCAAGCATAAGTTGGTTTTCTAAATTTGAGACCCTGTTCTGTTTTGGAATGCAGTTCCTGTGTAGCCAGGTTTACATTCCGTGTATTAGTGATATCTTATGATGTTTCTTTTTCTGTGTGACTTATTTCAGTTAGAATCATCGTACCTGAATCCACTCATTATGCTGCTACGGGCCTGATGACATAGATTTCATTGCTGAGTGATACTGCATTGTACGTAAGTACCACAAGTTCTTTATCCATTTTTCACTTTCTGTGATATTGCCCTTGTACGGTAAACGAGGTTCTTGTAAACGGAGGCGTCCCAAACTTTGGGGTGGCTGTGTCTTTTTCATTTTAATTTCCCTAAGCTATAGGACCATAAGTGGAAGTGCCCTAGGCTGTGTTGCTTTGTTTTTTAGATGTTTCAGGAAACACCATACACTTCTCCCAAGTGGTTCTTGGCAATTTACATCCCGCCCATCAGCATAACAAGGCTCCCAGTTCTCCATGGCCTGTCCTGCCTTTCTGGATTTTCCACTTTTTTCAGATGGCCCTTTTGACCGGGGGGAAGTGAGACTTCATTGTAGTGCAGATTTCCTTTGCAAGCTTGCTTGGTTGGCCAAAAAGCGCATATGCGTTTTTTCCTGAATATATTCAGGAAAAAACGCATATGCCCTTTTTGGCCAAGTGCATCATTGTGGACGTTCTGCCTCTTTTCCTATGCTTTCAATGCAATTCCAGTCTACCTCCTGAAATCGGTTTCCTGCAATTCTGCCCCGCTTTCAAGTCCTCTTGGCAGCCTTACTTCAGTCTATTTTTGGACGATAGCTGTCATTTATAACTCTGCAGGTTTGTGAATTACAGTGCCCCTGAGCTCCTTTCTTCACCTCACTTTCTTGTGACCTGGCCGCAACACCGCAGGATGGCTTCAGGCCCTAATCTGGTTCCGGCCCGGCATGCTGAGCCTTTGGTTAATTCCTCTTCCTGGTGGGAAATGAGAGTTAAATTTGCCCGTCCAGACACCTCCAGCTAGCCTCTCATTGGTTCTCGCTATTCCTGTTCATCTTCTGCAGAAATTGCAAACTGGGCCAAACAGGAGGTTAAAGGGACTGACTCTCCAAGTCGGGAGAGTGTTAGTAAAGCGTCTGGAATGTTGCACCCGAGTACCAGGGGAGGAAAACTGAGACATATTTGAACACGTCTCCCGTTCACATGGTTGATCATACTTGGGTTCCACATGCATGTTTTAGCTGAAGGAAGAATACCTTAAACCTGGAGAGTTGAGACCCGTATAATGGGTACCATGCAATATGACTTCAAAGGGTGTTCATTTGCTCACCGAACCTCTCCAATCCTATCACTGCTGCGTTTATGCCCCTGTGCACACGCTTGATTCTCTTTTGGAGACCTAGAAATCCATAGGTTTTAAGATACTTACTAGTCAGGTACATTCTTAGGCGTTTAATATGGGGTTTTGAGTCCATTTCGTTGACCAAGGAGTAGCTCTTGTCTATTCCATATTTGGCTTAAGGAACTTTATCTGTGCTCATTTCAATCTCTGGTTTTATGCAGCACCCCAACTCACCTTTCCCCTTAAGCAAGCATAAGTTGGTTTTCTAAATTTGAGACCCTGTTCTGTTTTGGAATGCAGTTCCTGTGTAGCCAAGTTTACATTCCGTGTATTAGTGATATCTTATGATGTTTCTTTTTCTGTGTGACTTATTTCAGTTAGAATCATCATACCTGAATCCACTCATTGTGCTGCTAAGGGCCTGATGACACAGATTTCATTGCTGAGTGATATTGCTTTGTAAGTAAATACCACAACTTCTTTATCCATTTTTCACTTTCTGCGATGTTGAACTTGTACTGTAAACGAGGTTCTTGTAAACAGAGCCATTCCAAACTTTGGGGTGGCTGTGTCTTTTTCATTTTAATTTCCCTAAGCTATAGGACCATAAGTGGAAGTGCCCTAGGTTCTGTTGCTTTGTTTTTTAGATGTTTCAGGAAACACCATACACTTCTCCCGAGTGGTTGTTGGCAATTTACATCCCGCCCATCAGCATAACAAGGCTCCCAGTTCTCCATGGCCTGTCCTGCCTTTCTGGATTTTACACTTTTTTCAGATGGCCCTTTTGACCGGGGGGAAGTGAGACTTCATTGTAGTGCAGATTTCCTTTGCAAGCTTGCTTGGTTGGCCAAAAAGGGCGTATGCGTTTTTTCCTGAATATATTCAGGAAAAAACGCATACGCCCTTTTTGGCCAAGTGCATCATTGTGGACGTTCTGCCTCTTTTCCTATGCTTTCAATGCAATTCCAGTCTACCTCCTGAAATCGGTTTCCTGCAATTCTGCCCCGCTTTCAAGTCCTCTTGGCAGCCTTACTTCAGTATATTTTTGGACGATAGCTGTCATTTATAACTCTGCAGGTTTGTGAATTACAGTGCCCCTGAGCTCCTTTCTTCAACTCGCTTTCTTGTGAGCTGGCCGCAACACCGCAGGATGGCTTCAGGCCCTAATCTGGTTCCGGCACGGCACGCTGAGCCTTTGGTTAATTCCTCTTCCTGGTGGGAAATGAGAGTTAAATTTGCCCGTCCAGACACCTCCAGCTAGTCTCTCATTGGTTCTCGCTATTCCTGTTCATCTTCCGCAGAAATTGCAAACTGGGCCAGACAGGAGGTTAAAGACACTGACTCTCCAAGTCGGGAGAGTGTTAGTAAAGCGTCTGGAATGTTGCACCCGAGTACCAGGGTACGAAAACTGAGACATATTTGAACACGTCTCCCGATCACATGGTTGATCATACTCTGGGTTCCACATGCATGTTTTAGCTGAAGGAAGAATACCTAAAACCTGGGTAGTTGAAACCCGTGGAATGGGTACCATGCAATATGACTTCAAAGGGTCTTCATTTGCTCACCGAACCTCTCCAATCCTATCACTGCTGCGTTTATGCCCCTGTACACATGCTTGATTCTCTTTCGGAGACATAGCAATCCATAGGTTTTAAGATACTTACTAGTCAGGTACATTCTTAGGCGTTTAATATGCGGTGTTGAGTCCATTTCATTGAGCAAGGCGTAGCTCTTGTCTATTCCATATTTGGCTTAAGGAACTTTATCTGTGCTCATTTCAATCTCTGGTTTTATGCAGCACCCCAACTCACCTTTCACCTTAAGCAAGCATAAGTTGGTTTTCTAAATTTGAGACCCTGTTCTGTTTTGGAATGCAGTTCCTGTGTAGCCAAGTTTACATTCCGTGTATTAGTGATATCTTATGATGTTTCTTTTTCTGTGTGACTTATTTCAGTTAGAATCATCGTACCTGAATCCACTCATTATGCTGCTACGGGCCTGATGCCATAGATTTCATTGCTGAGTGATACTGCATTGTACGTAAGTACCACAAGTTCTTTATCCGTTTTTCACTTTCTGTGATATTGAACTTGTACGGTAAACGAGGTTCTTATAAAAGGAGGCGTCCCAAACTTTGGGGTGGCTGTGTCTTTTTGATTTTAATTTCCCTAAGCTATAGGACCATAAGTGGAAGTGCCCTAGGCTCTGTTGCTTTGTTTTTTAGATGTTTCAGGAAACACCATACACTTCTCCCGAGTGGTTGTTGGCAATTTACATCCCGCCCATCAGCATAACAAGGCTCCCAGTTCTCCATGGCCTGTCCTGCCTTTCTGGATTTTACACTTTTTTCAGATGGCCCTTTTGACCGGGGCGGGGGGGAAGTGAGACTTCATTGTAGTGCAGATTTCCTTTGCAAGCTTGCTTGGTTGGCCAAAAAGGGCGTATGCGTTTTTTCCTGAATATATTCAGGAAAAAACGCATACGCCCTTTTTGGCCAAGTGCATCATTGTGGACGTTCTGCCTCTTTTCCTATGCTTTCAATGCAATTCCAGTCTACCTCCTGAAATCGGTTTCCTGCAATTCTGCCCCGCTTTCAAGTCCTCTTGGCAGCCTTACTTCAGTCTATTTTTGGACGATAGCTGTCATTTATAACTCTGCAGGTTTGTGAATTACAGTGCCCCTGAGCTCCTTTCTTCAACTCGCTTTCTTGTGACCTGGCTGCAACACCGCAGGATGGCTTCAGGCCCTAATCTGGTTCCGGTATGGCACGCTGAGCCTTTGGTTATTTCCTCTTCCTGGTGGGAAATGAGAGTTAAATTTGCCCGTCCAGACACCTCCAGCTAGCCTCTCATTGGTTCTCGCTATTCCTGTTCATCTTCCGCAGAAATTGCAAACTGGGCCAAACAGGAGGTTAAAGGCGCTGACTCTCCAAGTGGGGAGAGTGTTAGTAAAGCGTGTGGAATGTTGCACCCGAGTACCAGGGGCGGAAAACTGAGACATATTTGAACACGTCTCCGGATCACATGGTTGATCATACTCTGGGTTCCACATGCATGTTTTAGCTGAAGGAAGAATACCTAAAATCTGGGTAGTTGAAACCCGTGGAATGGGTACCATGCAATATGACTTCAAAGGGTCTTCATTTGCTCACCGAACCTCTCCAATCCTATCACTGCTGCATTTATGCCCCTGTACACATGCTTGATTCTCTTTCGGAGACCTAGCAATCCATAGGTTTTAAGATACTTACTAGTCAGGTACATTCTTAGGCATTTAATATGCGGTGTTGAGTCCATTTCGTTGAGCAAGGAGTAGCTCTTGTCTATTCCATATTTGGCTTAAGGAACTTTATCTGTGCTCATTTCAATCTCTGGTTTTATGCAGCACCCCAACTCACCTTTACCCTTAAGCAAGCATAAGTTGGTTTTCTAAATTTGAGACCCTGTTCTGTTTTGGAATGCAGTTCCTGTGTAGCCAAGTTTACATTCCGTGTATTACTGATATCTTATGATGTTTCTTTTTCTGTGTGACTTATTTCAGTTAGAATCATCATACCTGAATCCACTCATTGTGCTGCTAAGGGCCTGATGACACAGATTTCATTGCTGAGTGATATTGCTTTGTAAGTAAATACCACAACTTCTTTATCCATTTTTCACTTTCTGCGATGTTGAACTTGTACTGTAAACGAGGTTCTTGTAAACAGAGCCGTTCCAAACTTTGGGGTGGCTGTGTCTTTTTGATTTTAATTTCCCTAAGCTATAGGACCATAAGTGGAAGTGCCCTAGGTTCTGTTGCTTTGTTTTTTAGATGTTTCAGGAAACACCATACACTTCTCCCGAGTGGTTGTTGGCAATTTACATCCCGCCCATCAGCATAACAAGGCTCCCAGTTCTCCATGGCCTGTCCTGCCTTTCTGGATTTTACACTTTTTTCAGATGGCCCTTTTGACCGGGGGGAAGTGAGACTTCATTGTAGTGCAGATTTCCTTTGCAAGCTTGCTTTGTTGGCCAAAAAGGGCGTATGCGTTTTTTCCTGAATATATTCAGGAAAAAACGCATACGCCCTTTTTGGCCAAGTGCATCATTGTGGACGTTCTGCCTCTTTTCCTATGCTTTCAATGCAATTCCAGTCTACCTCCTGAAATCGGTTTCCTGCAATTCTGCCGCGCTTTCAAGTCCTCTTGGCAGCCTTACTTCAGTCTATTTTTGGACGATAGCTGTCAGTTATAACTCTGCAGGTTTGTGAATTGCAGTGCCCCTGAGCTCCTTTCTTCAACTCGCTTTCTTGTGACCTGGCCACAACACCGCAGGATGGCTTCAGGCCCTAATCTGGTTCCGGCACGGCACGCTGAGCCTTTGGTCAATTCCTCTTCCTGGTGGGAAATGAGAGTTAAATTTGCCCATCCAGACACCTCCAGCTAGTCTCTCATTGGTTCTCGATATTCCTGTTCATCTTCCACAGAAATTGCAAACTGGGCCAAACAGGAGGTTAAAGGGACTGACTCTCCAAGTGGGGAGAGTGTTAGTAAAGCGTCTGGAATGTTGCACCCAAGTACCAGGGTACGAAAACTGAGAGATATTTGAACACGTCTCCCGATCTCATGGTTGATCATACTCTAGGTTCCACATGCATGTTTTAACTGAAGGAAGAATACCTAAAACCTGGGTAGTTGAAACCCGTGGAATGGGTACCATGCAATATGACTTCAAAGGGTCTTCATTTGCTCACCGAACCTCTCCAATCCTATCACTGCTGCGTTTATGCCCCTGTACACATGCTTGATTCTCTTTTGGAGACATAGCAATCCATAGGTTTTAAGATACTTACTAGTCAGGTACATTCTTAGGCGTTTAATATGCGGTGTTGAGTCCATTTCGTTGAGCAAGGAGTAGCTCTTGTCTATTCCATATTTGGCTTAAGGAACTTTATCTGTGCTCATTTCAATCTCTGGTTTTATGCAGCACCCCAACTCACCTTTCCCCTTAAGCAAGCATAAGTTGGTTTTCTAAATTTGAGACCATGTTCTATTCTGTAATTCAGTTCCTGTGTAGCCAAGTTTACATTCCGTGTATTACTGATATCTTATGATGTTTCTTTTTCTGTGTGACTTATGTCAGTTAGAATCATCATACCTGAATCCACTCATTGTGCTGCTAGGGGCCTGATGACACAGATTTCATTGCTGAGTGATATTGCTTTGTAAGTAAATACCACAACTTCTTTATCCATTTTTCACTTTCTGCGATGTTGAACTTGTACTGTAAACGAGGTTCTTGTAAACAGAGCCGTTCCAAACTTTGGGGTGGCTGTGTCTTTTTGATTTTAATTTCCCTAAGCTATAGGACCATAAGTGGAAGTGCCCTAGGTTCTGTTGCTTTGTTTTTTAGATGTTTCAGGAAACACCATACACTTCTCCCGAGTGGTTGTTGGCAATTTACATCCCGCCCATCAGCATAACAAGGCTCCCAGTTCTCCATGGCCTGTCCTGCCTTTCTGGATTTTACACTTTTTTCAGATGGCCCTTTTGACCGGGCGGAAGTGAGACTTCATTGTAGTGCAGATTTCCTTTGCAAGCTTGCTTGGTTGGCCAAAAAGGGCGTATGCGTTTTTTCCTGAATATATTCAGGAAAAAACGCATACGCCCTTTTTGGCCAAGTGCATCATTGTGGACGTTCGGCCTCTTTTCCTATGCTTTCAATGCAATTCCAGTCTACCTCCTGAAATCGGTTTCCTGCAATTCTGCCCCGCATTCAAGTCCTCGTGGCAGCCTTACTTCAGTATATTTTTGGACGATAGCTGTCATTTATAACTCTGCAGGTTTGTGAATTACAGTGCCCCTGAGCTCCTTTCTTCAACTCGCTTTCTTGTGAGCTGGCCGCAACACCGCAGGATGGCTTCAGGCCCTAATCTGGTTCCGGCACGGCACAATGAGCCTTTGGTTATTTCCCCTTCCTGGTGGGAAATGAGAGTTAAATTTGCCCGTCCAGACACCTCCAGCTAGCCTCTCATTGGTTCTCGCTATTCCTGTTCATCTTCCGCAGAAATTGCAAACTGGGCCAAACAGGAGGTTAAAGGCGCTGACTCTCCAAGTGGGGAGAGTGTTAGTAAAGCGTCTGGAATGTTGCACCCGAGTACCAGGGGAGGAAAACTGAGACATATTTGAACACGTCTCCCGTTCACATGGTTGATCATACTTGGGTTCCACATGCATGTTTTAGCTGAAGGAAGAATACCTAAAACCTGGGTAGTTGAAACCCGTGGAATGGGTACCATGCAATATGACTTCAAAGCGTCTTCATTTGCTCACCGAACCTCTCCAATCCTATCACTGCTGCGTTTATGCCCCTGTACACATGCTTGATTCTCTTTCGGAGAAATAGCAATCCATAGGTTTTAAGATACTTACTAGTCAGGTACATTCTTAGGCGTTTAATATGCGGTGTTGAGTCCATTTCGTTGAGCAAGGAGTAGCTCTTGTCTATTCCATATTTGGCTTAAGGAACTTTATCTGTGCTCATTTCAATCTCTGGTTTTATGCAGCACCCCAACTCACCTTTCCCCTTAAGCAAGCATAAGTTGGTTTTCTAAATTTGAGACCCTGTTCTGTTCTGTAATTCAGTTCCTGTGTAGCCAAGTTTCCATTCCGTGTATTACTGATATTTTATGATGTTTCTTTTTCTGTGTGACTTATTTCAGTTAGAATCATCATACCTGAATCCACTCATTGTGCTGCTAAGGGCCTGATGACACAGATTTCATTGCTGAGTGATATTGCTTTGTAAGTAAATACCACAACTTCTTTATCCATTTTTCACATTCTGCGATGTTGAACTTGTACTGTAAACGAGGTTCTTGTAAACAGAGCCGTTCCAAACTTTGGGGTGGCTGTGTCTTTTTGATTTTAAATTCCCTAAGCTATAGGACCATAAGTGGAAGTGCCCTAGGCTCTGTTGCTTTGTTTTTTAGATGTTTCAGGAAACACCATACACTTCTCCTGAGTGGTTGTTGGCAATTAACATCCCGCCCATCAGCATAACAAGGCTCCCAGTTCTCCATGGCCTGTCCTGCCTTTCTGGATTTTACCCTTTTTTCAGATGGCCCTTTTGACCGGGGTGGGGGGAAGTGAGACTTCATTGTAGTGCAGATTTCCTTTGCAAGCTTGCTTGGTTGGCCAAAAAGGGCGTATGCGTTTTTTCCTGAATATATTCAGGAAAAAACACATACGCCCTTTTTGGCCAAGTGCATCATTGTGGACGTTCTGCCTCTTTTCCTATGCTTTCAATGCAATTCCAGTCTACCTCCTGAAATCGGTTTCCTGCAATTCTGCCCCGCTTTCAAGTCCTCTTGGCAGCCTTATTTCAGTTTATTTTTGGACGATAGCTGTCATTTATAACTCTGCAGGTTTGTGAATTACAGTGCCCCTGAGCTCCTTTCTTCAACACGCTTTCTTGTGAGCTGGCCGCAACACCGCAGGAGGGCTTCAGGCCCTAATCTGGTTACGGCACGGCACGCTGAGCCTTTGGTTAATTCCTCTTCCTGGTGGGAAATGAGAGTTAAATTTGCCCGTCCAGACACCTCCAGCTAGTCTCTCATTGGTTCTCGCTATTCCTGTTCATCTTCCGCAGAAATTGCAAACTGGGCCAAACAGGAGGTTAAAGGGACTGACTCTCCAAGTCGGGAGAGTGTTAGTAAAGCGTCTGGAATGTTGCACCCGAGTACCAGGGGAGGAAAACTGAGACATATTTGAACACGTCTCCCGTTCACATGGTTGATCATACTCTGGGTTCCACATGCATGTTTTAGCTGAAGGAAGAATACCTAAAACATGGGTAGTTGAAACCCGTGGAATGGGTACCATGCAATATGACTTCAAAGGGTCTTCATTTGCTCACCGAACCTCTCCAATCCTATCACTGCTGCATTTATGCACCTGTACACATGCTTGATTCTCTTTTGGAGACATAGCAATCCATAGGTTTTAAGATACTTACTAGTCAGGTACATTCTTAGGCGTTTAATATGCGGTGTTGTGTCCATTTCGTTGAGCAAGGAGTAGCTCTTGTCTATTCCATATTTGGCTTAAGGAACTTTATCTGTGCTCATTTCAATCTCTGGTTTTATGCAGCACCCCAACTCACCTTTCCCCTTAAGCAAGCATAAGTTGGTTTCCGAAATTTGAGACCCTGTTCTGTTCTGTAATTCAGTTCCTGTGTAGCCAAGTTTCCATTCCGTGTATTACTGATATCTTATGATGTTTCTTTTTCTGTGTGACTTATTTCAGTTAGAATCATCATACATGAATCCACTCATTGTGCTGCTAAGGGCCTGATGACACAGATTTCATTGCTGAGTGATATTGCTTTGTAAGTAAATACCACAACTTCTTTATCCATTTTTCACTTTCTGCGATGTTGAACTTGTACTGTAAACGAGGTTCTTGTAAACACAGGCGTCCCAAACTTTGGGGTGGCTGTGTCTTTTTGATTTTAATTTCCCTAAGCTATAGGACCATAAGTGGAAGTGCCCTAGGCTCTGTTGCTTTGTTTTTTAGATGTTTCAGGAAACACCATACACTTCTCCTGAGTGGTTGTTGGCAATTAACATCCCGCCCATCAGCATAACAAGGCTCCCAGTTCTCCATGGCCTGTCCTGCCTTTCTGGATTTTACCCTTTTTTCAGATGGCCCTTTTGACCGGGGTGGGGGGAAGTGAGACTTCATTGTAGTGCAGATTTCCTTTGCAAGCTTGCTTGGTTGGCCAAAAAGGGCGTATGCGTTTTTTCCTGAATATATTCAGGAAAAAACGCATACGCCCTTTTTGGCCAAGTGCATCATTGTGGACGTTCTGCCTCTTTTCCTATGCTTTCAATGCAATTCCAGTCTACCTCCTGAAATCGGTTTCCTGCAATTCTGCCCCGCTTTCAAGTCCTCTTGGCAGCCTTACTTCAGTCTATTTTTGGACGATAGCTGTCATTTATAACTCTGCAGGTTTGTGAATTACAGTGCCCCTGAGCTCCTTTCTTCAACTCGCTTTCTTTTGAGCTGGCCGCAACACCGCAGGATGGCTTCAGGCCCTAATCTGGTTCCGGCACGGCACGCTGAGCCTTTGGTTATTTCCTCTTCCTGTTGGGAAATGAGAGTTAAATTTGCCCGTCCAGACACCTCCAGCTAGCCTCTCATTGGTTCTCGCTATTCCTGTTCATCTTCCGCAGAAATTGCAAACTGGGCCAAACAGGAGGTTAAAGGCACTGACTCTCCAAGTAGGGAGAGTGTTAGTAAAGCGTCTGGAATGTTGCACCCGAGTACCAGGGTACGAAAACTGAGACATATTTGAACACGTCTCCCGATCACATGGTTGATCATACTCTAGGTTCCACATGCATGTTTTAGCTGAAGGAAGAATACCTTAAACCTGGGTAGTTGAAACCCGTGGAATGGGTACCATGCAATATGACTTCAAAGGGTCTTCATTTGCTCACCGAACCTCTCCAATCCTATCAGTGCTGCGTTTATGCCCCTGTACACATGCTTGATTCTCTTTCGGAGACATAGCAATCCATAGGTTTTAAGATACTTACAAGTCAGGTACATTCTTAGGCATTTAATATGGGGTGTTGAGTCCATTTCGTTGAGCAAGGAGTAGCTCTTTTCTATTCCATATTTGGCTTAAGGAACTTTATCTGTGCTCATTTCAATCTCTGGTTTTATGCAGCACCCCAACTCACCTTTCCCCTTAAGCAAGCATAAGTTGTTTTTCTAAATTTGAGACCCTGTTCTGTTCTGTAATTCAGTTCCTGTGTAGCCAAGTTTCCATTCCGTGTATTACTGATATCTTATGATGTTTCTTTTTCTGTGTGACTTATTTCAGTTAGAATCATCATACCTGAATCCACTCATTGTGCTGCTAAGGGCCTGATGACACAGATTTCATTGCTGAGTGATATTGCTTTGTAAGTAAATACCACAAGTTCTTTATCCATTTTTCACTTTCTGCGATGTTGAACTTGTACTGTAAACGAGGTTCTTGTAAACAGAGCCGTTCCAAACTTTGGGGTGGCTGTGTCTTTTTGATTTTAAATTCCCTAAGCTATAGGACCATAAGTGGAAGTGCCCTAGGCTCTGTTGCTTTGTTTTTTAGATGTTTCAGGAAACACCATACACTTCTCCCAAGTGGTTGTTGGCAATTTACATCCCGCCCATCAGCATAACAAGGCTCCCAGTTCTCCACGGCCTGTCCTGCCTTTCTGGATTTTACACTTTTTTCAGATGGCCCTTTTGACCGGGGGGAAGTGAGACTTCATTGTAGTGCAGATTTCCTTTGCAAGCTTGCTTGGTTGGCCAAAAAGGGCGTATGCGTTTTTTCCTGAATATATTCAGGAAAAAACGCATACGCCCTTTTTGGCCAAGTGCATCATTGTGGACGTTCTGCCTCTTTTCCTATGCTTTCAATGCAATTCCAGTCTACCTCCTGAAATCGGTTTCCTGCAATTCTGCCCCGCTTTCAAGTCCTCTTGGCAGCCTTACTTCAGTCTATTTTTGGACGATAGCTGTCATTTATAACTCTGCAGGTTTGTGAATTATAGTGCCCCTGAGCTCCTTTCTTCAACTCGCTTTCTTGTGACCTGGCCGCAACACCGCAGGATGGCTTCAGGCCCTAATCTGGTTCTGGCATGGCACGCTGAGCCTTTGGTTAATTCCTCTTCCTGGTAGGAAATGAGAGTTAAATTTGCCCGTCCAGACACCTGCAGCTAGTCTCCATTGGTTCTCGCTATTCCTGTTCATCTTCCGCAGAAATTGCAAACTGGGCCAAACAGGAGGTTAAAGGGACTGACTCTCCAAGTCGGGAGAGTGTTAGTAAAGCGTCTGGAATGTTGCACCCGAGTACCAGGGTACGAAAACTGAGACATATTTGAACACGTCTCCCGATCACATGGTTGATCATACTCTGTGTTCCACATGCATGTTTTAGCTGAAGGAAGAATACCTTAAACCTGGAGAGTTGAAACCCGTGGAATGGGTACCATGCAATATGACTTCAAAGGGTCTTCATTTGCTCACCGAACCTCTCCAATCCTATCATTGCTGCGTTTATGCCCCTGTTCACATGCTTTATTCTCTTTCGGAGACATAGCAATCCATAGGTTTTAAGATACTTACAAGTCAGGTACATTCTTAGGCGTTTAATATGCGGTGTTGAGTCCATTTCGTTGAGCAAGGAGTAGCTCTTGTCTATTCCATATTTGGCTTAAGGAACTTTATCTGTGCTCATTTCAATCTCTGGTTTTATGCAGCACCCCAACTCACCTTTACCCTTAAGCAAGCATAAGTTGGTTTTCTAAATTTGAGACCCTGTTCTGTTTTGGAATGCAGTTCCTGTGTAGCCAAGTTTCCATTCCGTGTATTACTGATATCTTATGATGTTTCTTTTTCTGTGTGACTTACTTCAGTTAGAATCATCATACCTGAATCCACTCATTGTGCTGCTAAGGGCCTGATGACACAGATTTCATTGCTGAGTGATATTGCTTTGTAAGTAAATACCACAACTTCTTTATCCATTTTTCACTTTCTGCGATGTTGAACTTGTACTGTAAACGAGGTTCTTGTAAACAGAGCCGTTCCAAACTTTGGGGTGGCTGTGTCTTTTTGATTTTAATTTCCCTAAGCTATAGGACCATAAGTGGCAGTGCCCTAGGCTCTGTTGCTTTGTTTTTTAGATGTTTCAGGAAACACCATACACTTCTCCCAAGTGGTTCTTGGCAATTTACATCCCGCCCATCAGCATAACAAGGCTCCCAGTTCTCCATGGCCTGTCCTGCCTTTCTGGATTTTACACTTTTTTCAGATGGCCCTTTTGACCGGGGGGAAGTGAGACTTCATTGTAGTGCAGATTTCCTTTGCAAGCTTGCTTGGTTGGCCAAAAAGGGCGTATGCGTTTTTTCCTGAATATATTCAGGAAAAAACGCATACGCCCTTTTTGGCCAAGTGCATCATTGTGGACGTTCTGCCTCTTTTCCTATGCTTTCAATGCAATTCCAGTCTACCTCCTGAAATCGGTTTCCTGCAATTCTGCCCCGCTTTCAAGTCCTCTTGGCAGCCTTACTTCAGTCTATTTTTGGACGATAGCTGTCATTTATAACTCTGCAGGTTTGTGAATTACAGTGCCCCTGAGCTCCTTTCTTCAACTCGCTTTCTTGTGACCTGGCCGCAACACCGCAGGATGGCTTCAGGACCTAATCTGGTTCCGGTACGGCATGCTGAGCCTTTGGTTTTTTCCTCATCCTGGTGGGAAATGAGAGTTAAATTTGCCTGTCTAGACACCTCCAGCTAGTCTCTCATTGGTTCTCGCTATTCCTGTTCATCTTCCGCAGAAATTGCAAACTGGGCCAAACAGGAGGTTAAAGGCGCTGACTCTCCAAGTGGGGAGAGTGTTAGTAAAGTGTCTGGAATGTTGCACCCGAGTACCAGGGGAGGAAAACTGAGACATATTTGAACACGTCTCCCGTTCACACGGTTGATCATACTCTGGGTTCCAGCTGCAGGTTTTAGCTGAAGTAAGAATACTTAAAACCTGCAGAGTTGAGACCCGTGGAATGGGTCCCATGCAATATGACATCAAACGGTCTTCATTTGCTCACCGAACCTCTCCAATCCTATCACTGCTGCGTTTATGCCCCTGTCCACACGCTTGATTCTCTTTTGGAGACATAGCAATCCATAGGTTTTAAGATACTTACTAGTCAGGTACATTCTTAGGCGTTTAATATGGGGTGTTGAGTCCATTTCGTTGAGCAAGGAGTAGCTCTTGTGTATTCCATATTTGGCTTAAGGAACTGTATCTGTGCTCATTTCAATCTCTGGTTTTATGCAGCACCCCAACTCACCTTTCCCCTTAAGCAAGCATAAGTTGCTTTTCTAAATTTGAGACCCTGTTCTGTTTTGGATTTCAGTTCCTGTGTAGCCAAGTTTACATTCTGTGTATTAGTGATATCTTATGATATTTCTTTTTCTGTGTGACTTATTTCAGTTAGAATCATCGTACCTGAATCCACTCATTATGCTGCTACGGGCCTGATGACATAGATTTCATTGCTGAGTGATACTGCATTGTACGTAAATACCAAATGTTCTTTATCCATTTTTCACTTTCTGTGATATTGAACTTGTACGGTAAACGAGGTTCTTGTAAACAGAGGCGTCCCAAACTTTGGGGTGGCTGTGTCTTTTTGATTTTAATTTCCCTAAGCTATAGGACCATAAGTGGCAGTGCCCTAGGCTCTGTTGCTTTGTTTTTTAGATGTTTCAGGAAACACCATACACTTCTCCCGAGTGTCTGTTGGCAATTTACATCCCGCCCATCAGCATAACAAGGCTCCCAGTTCTCCATGGCCTGTCCTGCCTTTCTGGATTTTACACTTTTTTCAGATGGCCCTTTTGACCGGGGGGAAGTGAGACTTCATTGTAGTGCAGATTTCCTTTGCAAGCTTGCTTGGTTGGCCAAAAAGGGCGTATGCGTTTTTTCCTGAATATATTCAGGAAAAAACGCATACGCCCTTTTTGGCCAAGTGCATCATTGTGGACGTTCTGCCTCTTTTCCTATGCTTTCAATGCAATTCCAGTCTACCTCCTGAAATCGGTTTCCTGCAATTCTGCCCCGCTTTCAAGTCCTCTTGGCAGCCTTACTTCAGTCTATTTTTGGACGATAGCTGTCATTTATAACTCTGCAGGTTTGTGAATTACAGTGCCCCTGAGCTCCTTTCTTC
This sequence comes from Stenella coeruleoalba, assembly GCF_951394435.1. Lineage (NCBI taxonomy): Eukaryota > Metazoa > Chordata > Mammalia > Artiodactyla > Delphinidae > Stenella > Stenella coeruleoalba. The sequence continues at coordinate 2,191,895 of NW_027645987.1, read as the reverse complement.
AACTCGCTTTCTTGTGACCTGGCCGCAACACCGCAGGATGGCTTCAGGCCCTAATCTGTTTCTGGCACGGCACGCTGAACCTTTGTTTATTTCCTCCTCCTGGTGGGAAATGAGAGTTAAATTTGCCCGTCCAGACACCTCCAGCTAGCCTCTCATTGGTTCTCGCTATTCCTGTTCATCTTCCGCAGAAATTGCAAACTGTGCCAAACAGGAGGTTAAAGGCGCTGACTCTCCAAGTGGGGAGTGTGTTAGTAAAGCATCTGGAATGTTGCACCCGAGTACCAGGGGAGGAAAACTGAGACATATTTGAACACGTCTCCCGATCACATGGTTGATCATACTCTGGGTTCCACATGCATGTTTTAGCTGAAGGAAGAATACCTTAAACCTGGAGAGTTGAAACCCGTGGAATGGGTACCATGCAATATGACTTCAAAGGGTCTTCATTTGCTCACCGAACCTCTCCAATCCTATCATTGCTGCGTTTATGCCCCTGTACACATGCTTTATTCTCTTTCGGAGACATAGCAATCTATAGGTTTTAAGATACTTACTAGTCAGGTACATTCTTAGCCGTTTAATATGCGGTGTTGAGTCCATTTCGTTGAGCAAGGAGTAGCTCTTGTCTATTCCATATTTGGCTTAAGGAACTTTATCTGTGCTCATTTCAATCTCTGGTTTTATGCAGCACCCCAACTCACCTTTCCCCTTAAGCAAGCATAAGTTGGTTTTCTAAATTTGAGACCCTGTTCTGTTTTGGAATGCAGTTCCTGTGTAGCCAAGTTTACATTCCGTGTATTAGTGATATCTTATGATGTTTCTTTTTCTGTGTGACTTATTTCAGTTAGAATCATCGTACCTGAATCCACTCATTGTGCTGCTACGGGCCTGATGACATAGATTTCATTGCTGAGTGATACTGCGTTGTAAGTAAATACCACAAGTTCTTTATCCATTTTTCACTTTCTGCGATGTTGAACTTGTACTGTAAACGAGGTTCTTGTAAACAGAGGCGTCCCAAACTTTGGGGTGGCTGTGTCTTTTTGATTTTAATTTCCCTAAGCTATAGGACCATAAGTGGAAGTGCCCTAGGCTCTGTTGCTTTGTTTTTTAGATGTTTCAGGAAACACCATACACTTCTCCCGAGTGGTTGTTGGCAATTTACATCCCGCCCATCAGCATAACAAGGCTCCCAGTTCTCCATGGCCTGTCCTGCCTTTCTGGATTTTACACTTTTTTCAGATGGCCCTTTTGACCGGGGGGAAGTGAGACTTCATTGTAGTGCAGATTTCCTTTGCAAGCTTGCTTGGTTGGCCAAAAAGGGCGTATGCGTTTTTTCCTGAATATATTCAGGAAAAAATGCATACGCCCTCTTTGGCCAAGTGCATCATTGTGGACGTTCTGCCTCTTTTCCTATGCTTTCAATGCAATTCCAGTCTACCTCCTGAAATCGGTTTCCTGCAATTCTGCCCCACTTTCAAGTCCTCTTGGCAGCCTTACTTCAGTCTATTTTTGGACGATAGCTGTCATTTATAACTCTGCAGGTTTGTGAATTACAGTGCCCCTGAGCTCGTTTCTTCAACTCGCTTTCTTGTGACCTGGCCGCAACACCGCAGGATGGCTTCAGGCCCTAATCTGGTTCCGGTACGGCATGCTGAGCCTTTGGTTTTTTCCTCATCCTGGTGGGAAATGAGAGTTAAATTTGCCCGTCCAGACACCTCCAGCTAGTCTCTCATTGGTTCTCGCTATTCCTGTTCATCTTCCGCAGAAATTGCAAACTGGGCCAAACAGGAGGTTAAAGGCGCTGACTCTCCAAGTGGGGAGAGTGTTAGTAAAGCGTCTGGAATGTTGCACCCGAGTACCAGGGGAGGAAAACTGAGACATATTTGAACACGTCTCCCGTTCACACGGTTGATCATACTCTGGGTTCCAGCTGCATGTTTTAGCTGAAGGAAGAATACTTTAAACCTGCAGAGTTGAGACCCGTGGAATGGGTCCCATGCAATATGACATCAAAGGGTCTTCATTTGCTCACCGACCTCTCCAATCCTATCACTGCTGCGTTTATGCCCCTGTCCACACGCTTGATTCTCTTTTGGAGACATAGCAATCCATAGGTTTTAAGATACTTACTAGTCAGGTACATTATTAGGCGTTTAATATGGGGTGTTGAGTCCATTTCGTTGAGCAAGGAGTAGCTCTTGTCTATTCCATATTTGGCTTAAGGAACTTTATCTGTGCTCATTTCAATCTCTGGTTTTATGCAGCACCCCAACTCACCTTTCCCCTTAAGCAAGCATAAGTTGCTTTTCTAAATTTGAGACCCTGTTCTGTTTTGGAATGCAGTTCCTGTGTAGCCAAGTTTACATTCCGTGTATTAGTGATATCTTATGATGTTTCTTTTTCTGTGTGACTTATTTCAGTTAGAATCATCGTACCTGAATCTACTCATTATGCTGCTACGGGCCTGATGACATATATTTCATTGCTGAGTGATACTGCATTGTACGTAAGTACCACAAGTTCTTTATCCATTTTTCACTTTCTGCGATGTTGAACTTGTAGTGTAAACGAGGTTCTTGTAAACAGAGCCGTTCCAAACTTTGGGGTGGCTGTGTCTTTTTGATTTTAATTTCCCTAAGCTATAGGACCATAAGTAGAAGTGCCCTAGGCTCTGTTGCTTTGTTTTTTAGATGTTTCAGGAAACACCATACACTTCTCCCGAGTGGTTGTTGGCAATTTACATCCCGCCCATCAGCATAACAAGGCTCCCAGTTCTCCATGGCCTGTCCTGCCTTTCTGGATTTTACACTTTTTTCAGATGGCCCTTTTGACCGGGGGGAAGTGAGACTTCATTGTAGTGCAGATTTCCTTTGCAAGCTTGCTTGGTTGGCCAAAAAGGGCGTATGCGTTTTTTCCTGAATATATTCAGGAAAAAACGCATACGCCCTCTTTGGCCAAGTGCATCATTGTGGACGTTCTGCCTCTTTTCCTATGCTTTCAATGCAATTCCAGTCTACCTCCTGAAATCGGTTTCCTGCAATTCTGCCCCGCTTTCAAGTCCTCTTGGCAGCCTTACTTCAGTCTATTTTTGGACGATAGCTGTCATTTATAACTCTGCAGGTTTGTGAATTACAGTGCCCCTGAGCTCGTTTCTTCAACTCGCTTTCTTGTGACCTGGCCGCAACACCGCAGGATGGCTTCAGGCCCTAATCTGGTTCCGGTACGGCATGCTGAGCCTTTGGTTTTTTCCTCATCCTGGTGGGAAATGAGAGTTAAATTTGCCCGTCCAGACACCTCCAGCTAGTCTCTCATTGGTTCTCGCTATTCCTGTTCATCTTCCGCAGAAATTGCAAACTGGGCCAAACAGGAGGTTAAAGGCGCTGACTCTCCAAGTGGGGAGAGTGTTAGTAAAGCGTCTGGAATGTTGCACCCGAGTACCAGGGGAGGAAAACTGAGACATATTTGAACACGTCTCCCGTTCACACGGTTGATCATACTCTGGGTTCCAGCTGCAGGTTTTAGCTAAAGTAAGAATACTTAAAACCTGCAGAGTTGAGACCCGTGGAATGGGTCCCATGCAATATGACATCAAAGGGTCTTCATTTGCTCACCGAACCTCTCCAATCCTATCACTGCTGCGTTTATGCCCCTGTCCACACGCTTGATTCTCTTTTGGAGACATAGCAATCCATAGGTTTTAAGATACTTACTAGTCAGGTACATTCTTAGGCGTTTAATATGGGGTGTTGAGTCCATTTCGTTGAGCAAGGAGTAGCTCTTGTGTATTCCATATTTGGCTTAAGGAACTGTATCTGTGCTCATTTCAATCTCTGGTTTTATGCAGCACCCCAACTCACCTTTCCCCTTAAGCAAGCATAAGTTGCTTTTCTAAATTTGAGACCCTGTTCTGTTTTGGATTTCAGTTCCTGTGTAGCCAAGTTTACATTCTGTGTATTAGTGATATCTTATGATATTTCTTTTTCTGTGTGACTTATTTCAGTTAGAATCATCGTACCTGAATCCACTCATTGTGCTGCTACGGGCCTGATGACATAGATTTCATTGCTGAGTGATACTGCGTTGTAAGTAAATACCACAAGTTCTTTATCCATTTTTCACTTTCTGCGATGTTGAACTTGTACTGTAAACGAGGTTCTTGTAAACAGAGGCGTCCCAAACTTTGGGGTGGCTGTGTCTTTTTGATTTTAATTTCCCTAAGCTATAGGACCATAAGTGGAAGTGCCCTAGGCTCTGTTGCTTTGTTTTTTAGATGTTTCAGGAAACACCATACACTTCTCCCGAGTGGTTGTTGGCAATTTACATCCCGCCCATCAGCATAACAAGGCTCCCAGTTCTCCATGGCCTGTCCTGCCTTTCTGGATTTTACACTTTTTTCAGATGGCCCTTTTGACCGGGGGGAAGTGAGACTTCATTGTAGTGCAGATTTCCTTTGCAAGCTTGCTTGGTTGGCCAAAAAGGGCGTATGCGTTTTTTCCTGAATATATTCAGGAAAAAATGCATACGCCCTCTTTGGCCAAGTGCATCATTGTGGACGTTCTGCCTCTTTTCCTATGCTTTCAATGCAATTCCAGTCTACCTCCTGAAATCGGTTTCCTGCAATTCTGCCCCACTTTCAAGTCCTCTTGGCAGCCTTACTTCAGTCTATTTTTGGACGATAGCTGTCATTTATAACTCTGCAGGTTTGTGAATTACAGTGCCCCTGAGCTCGTTTCTTCAACTCGCTTTCTTGTGACCTGGCCGCAACACCGCAGGATGGCTTCAGGCCCTAATCTGGTTCCGGTACGGCATGCTGAGCCTTTGGTTTTTTCCTCATCCTGGTGGGAAATGAGAGTTAAATTTGCCCGTCCAGACACCTCCAGCTAGTCTCTCATTGGTTCTCGCTATTCCTGTTCATCTTCCGCAGAAATTGCAAACTGGGCCAAACAGGAGGTTAAAGGCGCTGACTCTCCAAGTGGGGAGAGTGTTAGTAAAGCGTCTGGAATGTTGCACCCGAGTACCAGGGGAGGAAAACTGAGACATATTTGAACACGTCTCCCGTTCACACGGTTGATCATACTCTGGGTTCCAGCTGCATGTTTTAGCTGAAGGAAGAATACTTTAAACCTGCAGAGTTGAGACCCGTGGAATGGGTCCCATGCAATATGACATCAAAGGGTCTTCATTTGCTCACCGACCTCTCCAATCCTATCACTGCTGCGTTTATGCCCCTGTCCACACGCTTGATTCTCTTTTGGAGACATAGCAATCCATAGGTTTTAAGATACTTACTAGTCAGGTACATTATTAGGCGTTTAATATGGGGTGTTGAGTCCATTTCGTTGAGCAAGGAGTAGCTCTTGTCTATTCCATATTTGGCTTAAGGAACTTTATCTGTGCTCATTTCAATCTCTGGTTTTATGCAGCACCCCAACTCACCTTTCCCCTTAAGCAAGCATAAGTTGCTTTTCTAAATTTGAGACCCTGTTCTGTTTTGGAATGCAGTTCCTGTGTAGCCAAGTTTACATTCCGTGTATTAGTGATATCTTATGATGTTTCTTTTTCTGTGTGACTTATTTCAGTTAGAATCATCGTACCTGAATCTACTCATTATGCTGCTACGGGCCTGATGACATATATTTCATTGCTGAGTGATACTGCATTGTACGTAAGTACCACAAGTTCTTTATCCATTTTTCACTTTCTGCGATGTTGAACTTGTAGTGTAAACGAGGTTCTTGTAAACAGAGCCGTTCCAAACTTTGGGGTGGCTGTGTCTTTTTGATTTTAATTTCCCTAAGCTATAGGACCATAAGTAGAAGTGCCCTAGGCTCTGTTGCTTTGTTTTTTAGATGTTTCAGGAAACACCATACACTTCTCCCGAGTGGTTGTTGGCAATTTACATCCCGCCCATCAGCATAACAAGGCTCCCAGTTCTCCATGGCCTGTCCTGCCTTTCTGGATTTTACACTTTTTTCAGATGGCCCTTTTGACCGGGGGGAAGTGAGACTTCATTGTAGTGCAGATTTCCTTTGCAAGCTTGCTTGGTTGGCCAAAAAGGGCGTATGCGTTTTTTCCTGAATATATTCAGGAAAAAACGCATAGGCCCTCTTTGGCCAAGTGCATCATTGTGGACGTTCTGCCTCTTTTCCTATGCTTTCAATGCAATTCCAGTCTACCTCCTGAAATCGGTTTCCTGCAATTCTGCCCCGCTTTCAAGTCCTCTTGGCAGCCTTACTTCAGTCTATTTTTGGACGATAGCTGTCATTTATAACTCTGCAGGTTTGTGAATTACAGTGCCCCTGAGCTCGTTTCTTCAACTCGCTTTCTTGTGACCTGGCCGCAACACCGCAGGATGGCTTCAGGCCCTAATCTGGTTCCGGTACGGCATGCTGAGCCTTTGGTTTTTTCCTCATCCTGGTGGGAAATGAGAGTTAAATTTGCCCGTCCAGACACCTCCAGCTAGTCTCTCATTGGTTCTCGCTATTCCTGTTCATCTTCCGCAGAAATTGCAAACTGGGCCAAACAGGAGGTTAAAGGCGCTGACTCTCCAAGTGGGGAGAGTGTTAGTAAAGCGTCTGGAATGTTGCACCCGAGTACCAGGGGAGGAAAACTGAGACATATTTGAACACGTCTCCCGTTCACATGGTTGATCATACTCTGGGTTCCAGCTGCATGTTTTAGCTGAAGGAAGAATACTTTAAACCTGCAGAGTTGAGACCCGTGGAATGAGTCCCATGCAATATGACATCAAAGGGTCTTCATTTGCTCACCGACCTCTCCAATCCTATCACTGCTGCGTTTATGCCCCTGTCCACACGCTTGATTCTCTTTTGGAGACATAGCAATCCATAGGTTTTAAGATACTTACTAGTCAGGTACATTATTAGGCGTTTAATATGGGGTGTTGAGTCCATTTCGTTGAGCAAGGAGTAGCTCTTGTCTATTCCATATTTGGCTTAAGGAACTTTATCTGTGCTCATTTCAATCTCTGGTTTTATGCAGCACCCCAACTCACCTTTCCCCTTAAGCAAGCATAAGTTGCTTTTCTAAATTTGAGACCCTGTTCTGTTTTGGAATGCAGTTCCTGTGTAGCCAAGTTTACATTCCGTGTATTAGTGATATCTTATGATGTTTCTTTTTCTGTGTGACTTATTTCAGTTAGAATCATCGTACCTGAATCTACTCATTATGCTGCTACGGGCCTGATGACATATATTTCATTGCTGAGTGATACTGCATTGTACGTAAGTACCACAAGTTCTTTATCCATTTTTCACTTTCTGCGATGTTGAACTTGTAGTGTAAACGAGGTTCTTGTAAACAGAGCCGTTCCAAACTTTGGGGTGGCTGTGTCTTTTTGATTTTAATTTCCCTAAGCTATAGGACCATAAGTGGCAGTGCCCTAGGCTCTGTTGCTTTGTTTTTTAGATGTTTCAGGAAACACCATACACTTCTCCCGAGTGGTTGTTGGCAATTTACATCCCGCCCATCAGCATAACAAGGCTCCCAGTTCTCCATGGCCTGTCCTGCCTTTCTGGATTTTACACTTTTTTCAGATGGCCCTTTTGACCGGGGGGAAGTGAGACTTCATTGTAGTGCAGATTTCCTTTGCAAGCTTGCTTGGTTGGCCAAAAAGGGCGTATGCGTTTTTTCCTGAATATATTCAGGAAAAAACGCATACGCCCTTTCTGGCCAAGTGCATCATTGTGGACGTTCTGCCTCTTTTCCTATGCTTTCAATGCAATTCCAGTCTACCTCCTGAAATCGGTTTCCTGCAATTCTGCCCCGCTTTCAAGTCCTCTTGGCAGCCTTACTTCAGTCTATTTTTGGACGATAGCTGTCATTTATAACTCTGCAGGTTTGTGAATTACAGTGCCCCTGAGCTCCTTTCTTCAACTCGCTTTCTTGTGAGCTGGCCGCAACACCGCAGGATGGCTTCAGGCCCTAATCTGGTTCCGGCACGGCACGCTGAGCCTTTGGTTATTTCCTCTTCCTGGTGGGAAATGAGAGTTAAATTTGCCCGTCCAGACACCTCCAGCTAGTCTCTCATTGGTTCTCGCTATTCCTGTTCATCTTCCGCAGAAATTGCAAACTGGGCCAAACAGGAGGTTAAAGGCACTGACTCTTCAAGTAGGGAGAGTGTTAGTAAAGCGTCTGGAATGTTGCACCCGAGTACCAGGGTACGAAAACTGAGACATATTTGAACACGTCTCCCGATCACATGGTTGATCATACTCTAGGTTCCACATGCATGTTTTAGCTGAAGGAAGAATACCTTAAACCTGGGTAGTTGAAACCCGTGGAATGGGTACCATGCAATATGACTTCAAAGGGTCTTCATTTGCTCACTGAACCTCTCCAATCCTATCACTGCTGCGTTTATGCCCCTGTACAAATGCTTGATTCTCTTTCAGAGACATAGCAATCCATAGGTTTTAAGATACTTACAAGTCAGGTACATTCTTAGGCGTTTAATATGCGGTGTTGAGTCCATTTCGTTGAGCAAGGAGTAGCTCTTGTCTATTCCATATTTGGCTTAAGGAACTTTATCTGTGCTCATTTCAATCTCTGGTTTTATGCAGCACCCCAACTCACCTTTCCCCTTAAGCAAGCATAAGTTGGTTTTCTAAATTTGAGACCCTGTTCTGTTTTGGAATGCAGTTCCTGTGTAGCCAAGTTTACATTCCGTGTATTAGTGATATCTTATGATGTTTCTTTTTCTGTGTGACTTATTTCAGTTAGAATCATCGTACCTGAATCTACTCATTATGCTGCTATGGGCCTGATGACATAGATTTCATTGCTGAGTGATACTGCATTGTACGTAAGTACCACAAGTTCTTTATCCATTTTTCACTTTCTGTGATATTGAACTTGTACGGTAAACGAGGTTGTTGTAAACAGAGCCGTTCGAAAATTTGGGGTGGCTGTGTCTTTTTGATTTTAAATTCCCTAAGCTATAGGACCATAAGTGGAAGTGCCCTAGGCTCTGTTGCTTTGTTTTTTAGATGTTTCAGGAAACACCATACACTTCTCCCCAGTGGTTGTTGGCAATTTACATCCCGCCCATCAGCATAACAAGGCTCCCAGTTCTCCATGGCCTGTCCTGCCTTTCTGGATTTTACACTTATTTCAGATGGCCCTTTTGACCGGGGGGAAGTGAGACTTCATTGTAGTGCAGATTTCCTTTGCAAGCTTGCTTGGTTGGCCAAAAAGGGCGTATGGGTTTTTTCCTGAATATATTCAGGAAAAAACGCATACGCCCTTTTTGGCCAAGTGCATCATTGTGGACGTTCTGCCTCTTTTCCTATGCTTTCAATGCAATTCCAGTCTACCTCCTGAAATCGGTTTCCTGCAATTCTGCCCCGCTTTCAAGTCCTCTTGGCAGCCTTACTTCAGTCTATTTTTGGACGATAGCTGTCATTTATAACTCTGCAGGTTTGTGAATTACAGTGCCCCTGAGCTCCTTTCTTCAACTCGCTTTCTTTTGAGCTGGCCGCAACACCGCAGGATGGCTTCAGGCCCTAATCTGGTTCCGACACGGCACACTGAGCCTTTGGTTATTTCCTCTTCCTGGTGGGAAATGAGTTAAATTTGCCCGTCCAGACACCTCCAGCTAGCCTCTCATTGGTTCTCGCTATTCCTGTTCATCTTCCGCAGAAATTGCAAACTGGGCCAAACAGGAGGTTAAAGGCGCTGACTCTCCAAGTGGGGAGAGTGTTAGTAAAGCGTCTGGAATGTTGCACCCGAGTACCAGGGGAGGAAAACTGAGACATATTTGAACACGTCTCCCGATCACATGGTTGATCATACTCTGGGTTCCACATGCATGTTTTAGCTGAAGGAAGAATACCTAAAACCTGGGTAGTTGAAACCCGTGGAATGGGTACCATGCAATATGACTTCAAAGGGTCTTCATTTGCTCACCGAACCTCTCCAATCCTATCACTGCTGCGTTTATGCCCCTGTACACATGCTTGATTCTCTTTCGGAGACATAGCAATCCATAGGTTTTACGATACTTACTAGTCAGGTACATTCTTAGGCGTTTAATATGCAGTGTTGAGTCCATTTCGTTGAGCAAGGAGTAGCTCTTGTCTATTCAATATTTGGCTTAAGGAACTTTATCTGTGCTCATTTCAATCTCTGGTTTTATGCAGCAACCCAACTCACCTTTCCCCTTAAGCAAGCATAAGTTGGTTTTCTAAATTTGAGAACCTGTTCTGTTTTGGAATTCAGTTCCTGTGTAGCCAAGTTTACATTCCGTGTATTAGTGATATCTTATGATGTTTCTTTTTCTGTGTGACTTATTTCAGTTAGAATCATCGTACCTGAATCTACTCATTATGCTGCTACGGGCCTGATGACATAGATTTCATTGCTGAGTGATACTGCATTGTACGTAAGTACCACAAGTTCTTTATCCATTTTTCACTTTCTGCGATGTTGAACTTGTACTGTAAACGAGGTTCTTGTAAACAGAGCCGTTCCAAACTTTGGGGTGGCTGTGTCTTTTTGATTTTAATTTCCCTAAGCTATAGGACCATAAGTGGAAGTGCCCTAGGCTCTGTTGCTTTGTTTTTTAGATGTTTCAGGAAACACCATACACTTCTCTCAAGTGTCTGTTGGCAATTTACATCCCGCCCATCAGCATAACAAGGCTCCCAGTTCTCCATGGCCTGTCCTGCCTTTCTGGATTTTACACTTTTTTCAGATGGCCCTTTTGACCGGGGGGAAGTGAGACTTCATTGTAGTGCAGATTTCCTTTGCAAGCTTGCTTGGTTGGCCAAAAAGGGCGTATGCGTTTTTTCCTGAATATATTCAGGAAAAAACGCATACGCCCTTTTTGGCCAAGTGCATCATTGTGGACGTTCTGCCTCTTTTCCTATGCTTTCAATGCAATTCCAGTCTACCTCCTGAAATCGGTTTCCTGCAATTCTGCCCCGCTTTCAAGTCCTCTTGGCAGCCTTACTTCAGTCTATTTTTGGACGATAGCTGTCATTTATAACTCTGCAGGTTTGTGAATTACAGTGCCCCTGAACTCCTTTCTTCAACTCGCTTTCTTGTGACCTGGCCGCAACACCGCAGGATGGCTACAGGCCCTAATCTGGTTCCGGCCCGGCACGCTGAGCCTTTGGTTATTTCCTCTTCCTGGTGGGAAATGAGAGTTAAATTTGCCCGTCCAGACACCTCCAGCTAGTCTCTCATTGGTTCTCGCTATTCCTTTTCATCTTCCGCAGAAATTGCAAACTGGGCCAAACAGGAGGTTAAAGGCGCTGACTCTCCAAGTGGGGAGAGTGTTAGTAAAGCGTCTGGAATGTTGCACCCGAGTACCAGGGTAGGAAAACTGAGACATATTTGAACACGTCTCCCGTTCACATGGTTGATCATACTTGGGTTCCACATGCATGTTTTAGCTGAAGGAAGAATACCTTAAACCTGGAGAGTTGAGACCCGTGTAATGGGTACCATGCAGTATGACTTCAAAGGGTCTTCATTTGCTCACCGAACCTCTCCAATCCTATCACTGCTGCATTTATGCCCCTGTACACATGCTTGATTCTCTTTCGGAGACATAGCAATCCATAGGTTTTAAGATACTTACTAGTCAGGTACATTCTTAGGCGTTTAATATGCGGTGTTGAGTCCATTTCGTTGAGCAAGGAGTAGCTCTTGTCTATTCCATATTTGACTTAAGGAACTTTATCTGTGCTCATTTCAATCTCTGGTTTTATGCAGCACCCCAACTCACCTTTCCCCTTAAGCAAGCATAAGTTGGTTTTCTAAATTTGAGACCCTGTTCTGTTCTGTAATTCAGTTCCTGTGTAGCCAAGTTTACATTCCGTGTATTACTGATATCTTATGATGTTTCTTTTTCTGTGTGACTTACTTCAGTTAGAATCATCATACCTGAATCCACTCATTGTGCTGCTAAGGGCCTGATGACACAGATTTCATTGCTGAGTGATATTGCTTTGTAAGTAAATACCACAACTTCTTTATCCATTTTTCACTTTCTGCGATGTTGAACTTGTACTGTAAACGAGGTTCTTGTAAACAGAGGCGTCCCAAACTTTGGGGTGGCTGTGTCTTTTTGATTTTAATTTCCCTAAGCTATAGGACCATAAGTGGCAGTGCCCTAGGCTCTGTTGCTTTGTTTTTTAGATGTTTCAGGAAACACCATACACTTCTCCCGAGTGGTTGTTGGCAATTTACATCCCGCCCATCAGCATAACAAGGCTCCCAGTTCTCCATGGCCTGTCCTGCCTTTCTGGATTTTACACTTTTTTCAGATGGCCCTTTTGACCGGGGGGAAGTGAGACTTCATTGTAGTGCAGATTTCCTTTGCAAGCTTGCTTGGTTGGCCAAAAAGGGCGTATGCGTTTTTTCCTGAATATATTCAGGAAAAAACGCATACGCCCTTTTTGGCCAAGTGCATCATTGTGGACGTTCTGCCTCTTTTCCTATGCTTTCAATGCAATTCCAGGCTACCTCCTGAAATCGGTTTCCTGCAATTCTGCCCCGCTTTCAAGTCCTCTTGGCAGCCTTACTTCAGTCTATTTTTGGACGATAGCTGTCATTTATAACTCTGCAGGTTTGTGAATTACAGTGCCCCTGAGCTCGTTTCTTCAACTCGCTTTCTTTTGAGCTGGCCGCAACACCGCAGGATGGCTTCAGGCCCTAATCTGGTTCCAGTACGGCACGCTGAGACTTTGGTTATTTCCTCTAACTGGTGGGAAATGAGAGTTAAATTTGCCCGTCCAGACACCTCCAGCTAGCCTCTCATTGGTTCTCGCTATTCCTGTTCATCTTCCGCAGAAATTGCAAACTGGGCCAAACAGGAGGTTAAAGGCGCTGACTCTCCAAGTGGGGAGAGTGTTAGTAAAGCGTCTGGAATGTTGCACCCGAGTACCAGGGGAGGAAAACTGAGACATATTTGAACACGTCTCCCGTTCACATGGTTGATCTTACTTGGGTTCCACATGCATGTTTTAGCTGAAGGAAGAATACCTTAAACCTGGAGAGTTGAGACCCGTGTAATGGGTACCATGCAATATGACTTCAAAGGGTCTTCATTTGCTCACCGAACCTCTCCAATCCTATCACTGCTGCGTTTATGCCCCTGTACACATGCTTGATTCTCTTTCGGAGACATAGCAATCCATAGGTTTTAAGATACTTACTAGTCAGGTACATTCTTAGGCGTTTAATATGCGGTGTTGAGTCCATTTCGTTGAGCAAGGAGTAGCTCTTGTCTATTCCATATTTGACTTAAGGAACTTTATCTGTGCTCATTTCAATCTCTGGTTTTATGCAGCACCCCAACTCACCTTTACCCTTAAGCAAGCATAAGTTGGTTTTCTAAATTTGAGACCTTGTTCTGTTCTGTAATTCAGTTCCTGTGTAGCCAAGTTTACATTCCGTGTATTACTGATATCTTATGATGTTTCTTTTTCTGTGTGACTTACTTCAGTTAGAATCATCATACCTGAATCCACTCATTGTGCTGCTAAGGGCCTGATGACACAGATTTCATTGCTGAGTGATATTGCTTTGTAAGTAAATACCACAACTTCTTTATCCATTTTTCACTTTCTGCGATGTTGAACTTGTACTGTAAACGAGGTTCTTGTAAACAGAGGCGTCCCAAACTTTGGGGTGGCTGTGTCTTTTTGATTTTAATTTCCCTAAGCTATAGGACCATAAGTGGCAGTGCCCTAGGCTCTGTTGCTTTGTTTTTTAGATGTTTCAGGAAACACCATACACTTCTCCCGAGTGTCTGTTGGCAATTTACATCCCGCCCATCAGCATAACAAGGCTCCCAGTTCTCCATGGCCTGTCCTGCCTTTCTGGATTTTACACTTTTTTCAGATGGCCCTTTTGACCGGGGGGAAGTGAGACTTCATTGTAGTGCAGATTTCCTTTGCAAGCTTGCTTGGTTGGCCAAAAAGGGCGTATGCGTTTTTTCCTGAATATATTCAGGAAAAAACGCATACGTCCTTTTTGGCCAAGTGCATCATTGTGGACGTTCTGCCTCTTTTCCTATGCTTTCAATGCAATTCCAGTCTACCTCCTGAAATCGGTTTCCTGCAATTCTGCCCCGCTTTCAAGTCCTCTTGGCAGCCTTACTTCAGTCTATTTTTGGACGATAGCTGTCATTTATAACTCTGCAGGTTTGTGAATTACAGTGCCCCTGAGCTCCTTTCTTCAACTCGCTTTCTTGTGACCTGGCCGCAACACCGCAGGATGGCTTCAGGCCCTAATCTGGTTCCGGCCCGGCACACTGAGCCTTTGGTTATTTCCTCTTCCTGGTGGGAAATGAGAGTTAAATTTGCCCGTCCAGACACCTCCAGCTAGTCTCTCATTGGTTCTCGCTATTCCTGTTCATCTTCCGCAGAAATTGCAAACTGGGCCAAACAGGAGGTTAAAGGCACTGACTCTCCAAGTGGGGAGAGTGTTAGTAAAGCGTCTGGAATGTTGCACCCGAGTACCAGGGGAGGAAAACTGAGACATATTTGAACACGTCTCCCGTTCACATGGTTGATCATACTTGGGTTCCACATGCATGTTTTAGCTGAAGGAAGAATACCTTAAACCTGGAGAGTTGAGACCCGTGTAATGGGTACCATGCAATATGACTTCAAAGGGTCTTCATTTGCTCACCGAACCTCTCCAATCCTATCACTGCTGCGTTTATGCCCCTGTACACATGCTTGATTCTCTTTCGGAGACATAGCAATCCATAGGTTTTAAGATACTTACTAGTCAGGTACATTCTTAGGCGTTTAATATGCGGTGTTGAGTCCATTTCGTTGAGCAAGGAGTAGCTCTTGTCTATTCCATATTTGACTTAAGGAACTTTATCTGTGCTCATTTCAATCTCTGGTTTTATGCAGCACCCCAACTCACCTTTACCCTTAAGCAAGCATAAGTTGGTTTTCTAAATTTGAGACCCTGTTCTGTTCTGTAATTCAGTTCCTGTGTAGCCAAGTTTACATTCCGTGTATTACTGATATCTTATGATGTTTCTTTTTCTGTGTGACTTACTTCAGTTAGAATCATCATACCTGAATCCACTCATTGTGCTGCTAAGGGCCTGATGACACAGATTTCATTGCTGAGTGATATTGCTTTGTAAGTAAATACCACAACTTCTTTATCCATTTTTCACTTTTTCTGCGATGTTGAACTTGTACTGTAAACGAGGTTCTTGTAAACAGAGGCGTCCCAAATTTGGGGTGGCTGTGTCTTTTTGATTTTAATTTCCCTAAGCTATAGGACCATAAGTGGCAGTGCCCTAGGCTCTGTTGCTTTGTTTTTTAGATGTTTCAGGAAACACCATACACTTCTCCCGAGTGTCTGTTGGCAATTTACATCCCGCCCATCAGCATAACAAGGCTCCCAGTTCTCCATGGCCTGTCCTGCCTTTCTGGATTTTACACTTTTTTCAGATGGCCCTTTTGACCGGGGGGAAGTGAGACTTCATTGTAGTGCAGATTTCCTTTGCAAGCTTGCTTGGTTGGCCAAAAAGGGCGTATGCGTTTTTTCCTGAATATATTCAGGAAAAAACGCATACGCCCTTTTTGGCCAAGTGCATCATTGTGGACGTTCTGCCTCTTTTCCTATGCTTTCAATGCAATTCCAGTCTACCTCCTGAAATCGGTTTCCTGCAATTCTGCCCCGCTTTCAAGTCCTCTTGGCAGCCTTACTTCAGTCTATTTTTGGACGATAGCTGTCATTTATAACTCTGCAGGTTTGTGAATTACAGTGCCCCTGAGCTCCTTTCTTCAACTCGCTTTCTTGTGACCTGGCCGCAACACCGCAGGATGGCTTCAGGCCCTAATCTGGTTCCGGCCCGGCACGCTGAGCCTTTGGTTATTTCCTCTTCCTGGTGGGAAATGAGAGTTAAATTTGCCCGTCCAGATACCTCCAGCTAGTGTCTCATTGGTTCTCGCTATTCCTGTTCATCTTCCGCAGAAATTGCAAACTGGGCCAAACAGGAGGTTAAAGGCGCTGACTCTCCAAGTGGGGAGAGTGTTAGTAAAGCGTCTGGAATGTTGCACCCGAGTACCAGGGGAGGAAAACTGAGACATATTTGAACACGTCTCCCGTTCACATGGTTGATCATACTTGGGTTCCACATGCATGTTTTAGCTGAAGGAAGAATACCTTAAACCTGGAGAGTTGAGACCCGTGTAATGGGTACCATGCAATATGACTTCAAAGGGTCTTCATTTGCTCACCGAACCTCTCCAATCCTATCACTGCTGCGTTTATGCCCCTGTACACATGCTTGATTCTCTTTCGGAGACATAGCAATCCATAGGTTTTAAGATACTTACTAGTCAGGTACATTCTTAGGCGTTTAATATGCGGTGTTGAGTCCATTTCGTTGAGCAAGGAGTAGCTCTTGTCTATTCCATATTTGACTTAAGGAACTTTATCTGTGCTCATTTCAATCTCTGGTTTTATGCAGCACCCCAACTCACCTTTCCCCTTAAGCAAGCATAAGTTGGTTTTCTAAATTTGAGACCCTGTTCTGTTCTGTAATTCAGTTCCTGTGTAGCCAAGTTTACATTCCGTGTATTACTGATATCTTATGATGTTTCTTTTTCTGTGTGACTTACTTCAGTTAGAATCATCATACCTGAATCCACTCATTGTGCTGCTAAGGGCCTGATGACACAGATTTCATTGCTGAGTGATATTGCTTTGTAAGTAAATACCACAACTTCTTTATCCATTTTTCACTTTCTGCGATGTTGAACTTGTACTGTAAACGAGGTTCTTGTAAACAGAGGCGTCCCAAACTTTGGGGTGGCTGTGTCTTTTTGATTTTAATTTCCCTAAGCTATAGGACCATAAGTGGCAGTGCCCTAGGCTCTGTTGCTTTGTTTTTTAGATGTTTCAGGAAACACCATACACTTCTCCCGAGTGTCTGTTGGCAATTTACATCCCGCCCATCAGCATAACAAGGCTCCCAGTTCTCCATGGCCTGTCCTGCCTTTCTGGATTTTACACTTTTTTCAGATGACCCTTTTGACCGGGGGTAAGTGAGACTTCATTGTAGTGCAGATTTCCTTTGCAAGCTTGCTTGGTTGGCCAAAAAGGGCGTATGCGTTTTTTCCTGAATATATTCAGGAAAAAACGCATACGCCCTTTTTGGCCAAGTGCATCATTGTGGACGTTCGGCCTCTTTTCCTATGCTTTCAATGCAATTCCAGTCTACCTCCTGAAATCGGTTTCCTGCAATTCTGTCCCGCTTTCAAGTCCTCTTGGCAGCCTTACTTCAGTCTATTTTTGGACGATAGCTGTCATTTATAACTCTGCAGGTTTGTGAATTACAGTGCCCCTGAGCTCCTTTCTTCAACTCGCTTTCTTGTGAGCTGGCCGCAACACCGCAGGATGGCTTCAGGCCCTAATCTGGTTCCGGCCCGGCACGCTGAGCCTTTGGTTATTTCCTCTTCCTGGTGGGAAATGAGAGTTAAATTTGCCCGTCCAGACACCTCCAGCTAGTCTCTCATTGGTTCTCGCTATTCCTGTTCATCTTCCGCAGAAATTGCAAACTGGGCCAAACAGGAGGTTAAAGGCGCTGACTCTCCAAGTGGGGAGAGTGTTAGTAAAGCGTCTGGAATGTTGCACCCGAGTACCAGGGGAGGAAAACTGAGACATATTTGAACACGTCTCCCGTTCACATGGTTGATCATACTTGGGTTCCACATGCATGTTTTAGCTGAAGGAAGAATACCTTAAACCTGGAGAGTTGAGACCCGTGTAATGGGTACCATGCAATATGACTTCAAAGGGTCTTCATTTGCTCACCGAACCTCTCCAATCCTATCACTGCTGCGTTTATGCCCCTGTACACATGCTTGATTCTCTTTCGGAGACATAGCAATCCATAGGTTTTAAGATACTTACTAGTCAGGTACATTCTTAGGCGTTTAATATGCGGTGTTGAGTCCATTTCGTTGAGCAAGGAGTAGCTCTTGTCTATTCCATATTTGACTTAAGGAAGTTTATCTGTGCTCATTTCAATCTCTGGTTTTATGCAGCACCCCAACTCACCTTTCCCCTTAAGCAAGCATAAGTTGGTTTTCTAAATTTGAGACCCTGTTCTGTTCTGTAATTCAGTTCCTGTGTAGCCAAGTTTACATTCCGTGTATTACTGATATCTTATGATGTTTCTTTTTCTGTGTGACTTACTTCAGTTAGAATCATCATACCTGAATCCACTCATTGTGCTGCTAAGGGCCTGATGACACAGATTTCATTGCTGAGTGATATTGCTTTGTAAGTAAATACCACAACTTCTTTATCCATTTTTCACTTTCTGCGATGTTGAACTTGTACTGTAAACGAGGTTCTTGTAAACAGAGGCGTCCCAAACTTTGGGGTGGCTGTGTCTTTTTGATTTTAATTTCCCTAAGCTATAGGACCATAAGTGGCAGTGCCCTAGGCTCTGTTGCTTTGTTTTTTAGATGTTTCAGGAAACACCATACACTTCTCCCGAGTGTCTGTTGGCAATTTACATCCCGCCCATCAGCATAACAAGGCTCCCAGTTCTCCATGGCCTGTCCTGCCTTTCTGGATTTTACACTTTTTTCAGATGACCCTTTTGATCGGGGGTAAGTGAGACTTCATTGTAGTGCAGATTTCCTTTGCAAGCTTGCTTGGTTGGCCAAAAAGGGCGTATGCGTTTTTTCCTGAATATATTCAGGAAAAAACGCATACGCCCTTTTTGGCCAAGTGCATCATTGTGGACGTTCTGCCTCTTTTCCTATGCTTTCAATGCAATTCCAGTCTACCTCCTGAAATCGGTTTCCTGCAATTCTGCCCCGCTTTCAAGTCCTCTTGGCAGCCTTACTTCAGTCTATTTTTGGACGATAGCTGTCATTTATAACTCTGCAGGTTTGTGAATTACAGTGCCCCTGAGCTCCTTTCTTCAACTCGCTTTCTTGTGAGCTGGCCGCAACACCGCAGGATGGCTTCAGGCCCTAATCTGGTTCCGGCCCGGCACGCTGAGCCTTTGGTTATTTCCTCTTCCTGGTGGGAAATGAGAGTTAAATTTGCCCGTCCAGACACCTCCAGCTAGCCTCTCATTGGTTCTCGCTATTCCTGTTCATCTTCCGCAGAAATTGCAAACTGGGCCAAACAGGAGGTTAAAGGCGCTGACTCTCCAAGTGGGGAGAGTGTTAGTAAAGCGTCTGGAATGTTGCACCCGAGTACCAGGGGAGGAAAACTGAGACATATTTGAACACGTCTCCCGTTCACATGGTTGATCTTACTTGGGTTCCACATGCATGTTTTAGCTGAAGGAAGAATACCTTAAACCTGGAGAGTTGAGACCCGTGTAATGGGTACCATGCAATATGACTTCAAAGGGTCTTCATTTGCTCACCGAACCTCTCCAATCCTATCACTGCTGCGTTTATGCCCCTGTACACATGCTTGATTCTCTTTCGGAGACATAGCAATCCATAGGTTTTAAGATACTTACTAGTCAGGTACATTCTTAGGCGTTTAATATGCGGTGTTGAGTCCATTTCGTTGAGCAAGGAGTAGCTCTTGTCTATTCCATATTTGACTTAAGGAAGTTTATCTGTGCTCATTTCAATCTCTGGTTTTATGCAGCACCCCAACTCACCTTTACCCTTAAGCAAGCATAAGTTGGTTTTCTAAATTTGAGACCTTGTTCTGTTCTGTAATTCAGTTCCTGTGTAGCCAAGTTTACATTCCGTGTATTACTGATATCTTATGATGTTTCTTTTTCTGTGTGACTTACTTCAGTTAGAATCATCATACCTGAATCCACTCATTGTGCTGCTAAGGGCCTGATGACACAGATTTCATTGCTGAGTGATATTGCTTTGTAAGTAAATACCACAACTTCTTTATCCATTTTTCACTTTCTGCGATGTTGAACTTGTACTGTAAACGAGGTTCTTGTAAACAGAGGCGTCCCAAACTTTGGGGTGGCTGTGTCTTTTTGATTTTAATTTCCCTAAGCTATAGGACCATAAGTGGCAGTGCCCTAGGCTCTGTTGCTTTGTTTTTTAGATGTTTCAGGAAACACCATACACTTCTCCCGAGTGTCTGTTGGCAATTTACATCCCGCCCATCAGCATAACAAGGCTCCCAGTTCTCCATGGCCTGTCCTGCCTTTCTGGATTTTACACTTTTTTCAGATGGCCCTTTTGACCGGGGGGAAGTGAGACTTCATTGTAGTGCAGATTTCCTTTGCAAGCTTGCTTGGTTGGCCAAAAAGGGCGTATGCGTTTTTTCCTGAATATATTCAGGAAAAAACGCATACGCCCTTTTTGGCCAAGTGCATCATTGTGGACGTTCTGCCTCTTTTCCTATGCTTTCAATGCAATTCCAGTCTACCTCCTGAAATCGGTTTCCTGCAATTCTGCCCCGCTTTCAAGTCCTCTTGGCAGCCTTACTTCAGTCTATTTTTGGACGATAGCTGTCATTTATAACTCTGCAGGTTTGTGAATTACAGTGCCCCTGAGCTCCTTTCTTCAACTCGCTTTCTTGTGACCTGGCCGCAACACCGCAGGATGGCTTCAGGCCCTAATCTGGTTCCGGCCCGGCACGCTGAGCCTTTGGTTATTTCCTCTTCCTGGTGGGAAATGAGAGTTAAATTTGCCCGTCCAGACACCTCCAGCTAGTCTCTCATTGGTTCTCGCTATTCCTGTTCATCTTCCGCAGAAATTGCAAACTGGGCCAAACAGGAGGTTAAAGGCACTGACTCTCCAAGTGGGGAGAGTGTTAGTAAAGCGTCTGGAATGTTGCACCCGAGTACCAGGGGAGGAAAACTGAGACATATTTGAACACGTCTCCCGTTCACATGGTTGATCATACTTGGGTTCCACATGCATGTTTTAGCTGAAGGAAGAATACCTTAAACCTGGAGAGTTGAGACCCGTGTAATGGGTACCATGCAATATGACTTCAAAGGGTCTTCATTTGCTCACCGAACCTCTCCAATCCTATCACTGCTGCGTTTATGCCCCTGTACACATGCTTGATTCTCTTTCGGAGACATAGCAATCCATAGGTTTTAAGATACTTACTAGTCAGGTACATTCTTAGGCGTTTAATATGCGGTGTTGAGTCCATTTCGTTGAGCAAGGAGTAGCTCTTGTCTATTCCATATTTGACTTAAGGAACTTTATCTGTGCTCATTTCAATCTCTGGTTTTATGCAGCACCCCAACTCACCTTTACCCTTAAGCAAGCATAAGTTGGTTTTCTAAATTTGAGACCCTGTTCTGTTCTGTAATTCAGTTCCTGTGTAGCCAAGTTTACATTCCGTGTATTACTGATATCTTATGATGTTTCTTTTTCTGTGTGACTTACTTCAGTTAGAATCATCATACCTGAATCCACTCATTGTGCTGCTAAGGGCCTGATGACACAGATTTCATTGCTGAGTGATATTGCTTTGTAAGTAAATACCACAACTTCTTTATCCATTTTTCACTTTTTCTGCGATGTTGAACTTGTACTGTAAACGAGGTTCTTGTAAACAGAGGCGTCCCAAACTTTGGGGTGGCTGTGTCTTTTTGATTTTAATTTCCCTAAGCTATAGGACCATAAGTGGCAGTGCCCTAGGCTCTGTTGCTTTGTTTTTTAGATGTTTCAGGAAACACCATACACTTCTCCCGAGTGTCTGTTGGCAATTTACATCCCGCCCATCAGCATAACAAGGCTCCCAGTTCTCCATGGCCTGTCCTGCCTTTCTGGATTTTACACTTTTTTCAGATGGCCCTTTTGACCGGGGGGAAGTGAGACTTCATTGTAGTGCAGATTTCCTTTGCAAGCTTGCTTGGTTGGCCAAAAAGGGCGTATGCGTTTTTTCCTGAATATATTCAGGAAAAAACGCATACGCCCTTTTTGGCCAAGTGCATCATTGTGGACGTTCTGCCTCTTTTCCTATGCTTTCAATGCAATTCCAGTCTACCTCCTGAAATCGGTTTCCTGCAATTCTGCCCCGCTTTCAAGTCCTCTTGGCAGCCTTACTTCAGTCTATTTTTGGACGATAGCTGTCATTTATAACTCTGCAGGTTTGTGAATTACAGTGCCCCTGAGCTCCTTTCTTCAACTCGCTTTCTTGTGACCTGGCCGCAACACCGCAGGATGGCTTCAGGCCCTAATCTGGTTCCGGCACGGCATGCTGAGCCTTTGGTTATTTCCTCTTCCTGGTGGGAAATGAGAGTTAAATTTGCCCGTCCAGACACCTCCAGCTAGTGTCTCATTGGTTCTCGCTATTCCTGTTCATCTTCCGCAGAAATTGCAAACTGGGCCAAACAGGAGGTTAAAGGCGCTGACTCTCCAAGTGGGGAGAGTGTTAGTAAAGCGTCTGGAATGTTGCACCCGAGTACCAGGGGAGGAAAACTGAGACATATTTGAACACGTCTCCCGTTCACATGGTTGATCATACTTGGGTTCCACATGCATGTTTTAGCTGAAGGAAGAATACCTTAAACCTGGAGAGTTGAGACCCGTGTAATGGGTACCATGCAATATGACTTCAAAGGGTCTTCATTTGCTCACCGAACCTCTCCAATCCTATCACTGCTGCGTTTATGCCCCTGTACACATGCTTGATTCTCTTTCGGAGACATAGCAATCCATAGGTTTTAAGATACTTACTAGTCAGGTACATTCTTAGGCGTTTAATATGCGGTGTTGAGTCCATTTCGTTGAGCAAGGAGTAGCTCTTGTCTATTCCATATTTGACTTAAGGAACTTTATCTGTGCTCATTTCAATCTCTGGTTTTATGCAGCACCCCAACTCACCTTTCCCCTTAAGCAAGCATAAGTTGGTTTTCTAAATTTGAGACCCTGTTCTGTTCTGTAATTCAGTTCCTGTGTAGCCAAGTTTACATTCCGTGTATTACTGATATCTTATGATGTTTCTTTTTCTGTGTGACTTACTTCAGTTAGAATCATCATACCTGAATCCACTCATTGTGCTGCTAAGGGCCTGATGACACAGATTTCATTGCTGAGTGATATTGCTTTGTAAGTAAATACCACAACTTCTTTATCCATTTTTCACTTTCTGCGATGTTGAACTTGTACTGTAAATGAGGTTCTTGTAAACAGAGGCGTCCCAAACTTTGGGGTGGCTGTGTCTTTTTGATTTTAATTTCCCTAAGCTATAGGACCATAAGTGGCAGTGCCCTAGGCTCTGTTGCTTTGTTTTTTAGATGTTTCAGGAAACACCATACACTTCTCCCGAGTGTCTGTTGGCAATTTACATCCCGCCCATCAGCATAACAAGGCTCCCAGTTCTCCATGGCCTGTCCTGCCTTTCTGGATTTTACACTTTTTTCAGATGGCCCTTTTGACCGGGGGGAAGTGAGACTTCATTGTAGTGCAGATTTCCTTTGCAAGCTTGCTTGGTTGGCCAAAAAGGGCGTATGCGTTTTTTCCTGAATATATTCAGGAAAAAACGCATACGCCCTTTTTGGCCAAGTGCATCATTGTGGACGTTCTGCCTCTTTTCCTATGCTTTCAATGCAATTCCAGTCTACCTCCTGAAATCGGTTTCCTGCAATTCTGCCCCACTTTCAAGTCCTCTTGGCAGCCTTACTTCAGTCTATTTTTGGACGATAGCTGTCATTTATAACTCTGCAGGTTTGTGAATTACAGTGCCCCTGAGCTCCTTTCTTCAACTCGCTTTCTTGTGACCTGGCCGCAACACCGCAGGATGGCTTCAGGCCCTAATCTGGTTCCGGCCCGGCACGCTGAGCCTTTGGTTATTTCCTCTTCCTGGTGGGAAATGAGAGTTAAATTTGCCCGTCCAGACACCTCCAGCTAGTCTCTCATTGGTTCTCGCTATTCCTGTTCATCTTCCGCAGAAATTGCAAACTGGGCCAAACAGGAGGTTAAAGGCGCTGACTCTCCAAGTGGGGAGAGTGTTAGTAAAGCGTCTGGAATGTTGCACCCGAGTACCAGGGGAGGAAAACTGAGACATATTTGAACACGTCTCCCGTTCACATGGTTGATCATACTTGGGTTCCACATGCATGTTTTAGCTGAAGGAAGAATACCTTAAACCTGGAGAGTTGAGACCCGTGTAATGGGTACCATGCAATATGACTTCAAAGGGTCTTCATTTGCTCACCGAACCTCTCCAATCCTATCACTGCTGCGTTTATGCCCCTGTACACATGCTTGATTCTCTTTCGGAGACATAGCAATCCATAGGTTTTAAGATACTTACTAGTCAGGTACATTCTTAGGCGTTCAATATGCGGTGTTGAGTCCATTTCGTTGAGCAAGGAGTAGCTCTTGTCTATTCCATATTTGACTTAAGGAAGTTTATCTGTGCTCATTTCAATCTCTGGTTTTATGCAGCACCCCAACTCACCTTTACCCTTAAGCAAGCATAAGTTGGTTTTCTAAATTTGAGACCCTGTTCTGTTCTGTAATTCAGTTCCTGTGTAGCCAAGTTTACATTCCGTGTATTACTGATATCTTATGATGTTTCTTTTTCTGTGTGACTTACTTCAGTTAGAATCATCATACCTGAATCCACTCATTGTGCTGCTAAGGGCCTGATGACACAGATTTCATTGCTGAGTGATATTGCTTTGTAAGTAAATACCACAACTTCTTTATCCATTTTTCACTTTCTGCGATGTTGAACTTGTACTGTAAACGAGGTTCTTGTAAACAGAGGCGTCCCAAACTTTGGGGTGGCTGTGTCTTTTTGATTTTAATTTCCCTAAGCTATAGGACCATAAGTGGCAGTGCCCTAGGCTCTGTTGCTTTGTTTTTTAGATGTTTCAGGAAACACCATACACTTCTCCCGAGTGTCTGTTGGCAATTTACATCCCGCCCATCAGCATAACAAGGCTCCCAGTTCTCCATGGCCTGTCCTGCCTTTCTGGATTTTACACTTTTTTCAGATGGCCCTTTTGACCGGGGGGAAGTGAGACTTCATTGTAGTGCAGATTTCCTTTGCAAGCTTGCTTGGTTGGCCAAAAAGGGCGTATGCGTTTTTTCCTGAATATATTCAGGAAAAAACGCATACGCCCTTTTTGGCCAAGTGCATCATTGTGGACGTTCTGCCTCTTTTCCTATGCTTTCAATGCAATTCCAGTCTACCTCCTGAAATCGGTTTCCTGCAATTCTGCCCCGCTTTCAAGTCCTCTTGGCAGCCTTACTTCAGTCTATTTTTGGACGATAGCTGTCATTTATAACTCTGCAGGTTTGTGAATTACAGTGCCCCTGAGCTCCTTTCTTCAACTCGCTTTCTTGTGACCTGGCCGCAACACCGCAGGATGGCTTCAGGCCCTAATCTGGTTCCGGTACGGCACACTGAGACTTTGGTTATTTCCTCTTCCTGGTGGGAAATGAGAGTTAAATTTGCCCGTCCAGACACCTCCAGCTAGCCTCTCATTGGTTCTCGCTATTCCTGTTCATCTTCCGCAGAAATTGCAAACTGTGCCAAACAGGAGGTTAAAGGCGCTGACTCTCCAAGTGGGGAGAGTGTTAGTAAAGCGTCTGGAATGTTGCACCCGAGTACCAGGGGAGGAAAACTGAGACATATTTGAACACGTCTCCCGTTCACATGGTTGATCATACTTGGGTTCCACATGCATGTTTTAGCTGAAGGAAGAATACCTTAAACCTGGAGAGTTGAGACCCGTGTAATGGGTACCATGCAATATGACTTCAAATGGTCTTCATTTGCTCACCGAACCTCTCCAATCCTATCACTGCTGCGTTTATGCCCCTGTACACATGCTTGATTCTCTTTCGGAGACATAGCAATCCATAGGTTTTAAGATACTTACTAGTCAGGTACATTCTTAGGCGTTTAATATGCGGTGTTGAGTCCATTTCGTTGAGCAAGGAGTAGCTCTTGTCTATTCCATATTTGACTTAAGGAAGTTTATCTGTGCTCATTTCATTCTCTGGTTTTATGCAGCACCCCAACTCACCTTTACCCTTAAGCAAGCATAAGTTGGTTTTCTAAATTTGAGACCCTGTTCTGTTCTGTAATTCAGTTCCTGTGTAGCCAAGTTTACATTCCGTGTATTACTGATATCTTATGATGTTTCTTTTTCTGTGTGACTTACTTCAGTTAGAATCATCATACCTGAATCCACTCATTGTGCTGCTAAGGGCCTGATGACACAGATTTCATTGCTGAGTGATATTGCTTTGTAAGTAAATACCACAACTTCTTTATCCATTTTTCACTTTCTGCGATGTTGAACTTGTACTGTAAACGAGGTTCTTGTAAACAGAGGCGTCCCAAACTTTGGGGTGGCTGTGTCTTTTTGATTTTAATTTCCCTAAGCTATAGGACCATAAGTGGCAGTGCCCTAGGCTCTGTTGCTTTGTTTTTTAGATGTTTCAGGAAACACCATACACTTCTCCCGAGTGTCTGTTGGCAATTTACATCCCGCCCATCAGCATAACAAGGCTCCCAGTTCTCCATGGCCTGTCCTGCCTTTCTGGATTTTACACTTTTTTCAGATGGCCCTTTTGACCGGGGGGAAGTGAGACTTCATTGTAGTGCAGATTTCCTTTGCAAGCTTGCTTGGTCGGCCAAAAAGGGCGTATGCGTTTTTTCCTGAATATATTCAGGAAAAAACGCATACGCCCTTTTTGGCCAAGTGCATCATTGTGGACGTTCTGCCTCTTTTCCTATGCTTTCAATGCAATTCCAGTCTACCTCCTGAAATCGGTTTCCTGCAATTCTGCCCCGCTTTCAAGTCCTCTTGGCAGCCTTACTTCAGTCTATTTTTGGACGATAGCTGTCATTTATAACTCTGCAGGTTTGTGAATTACAGTGCCCCTGAGCTCCTTTCTTCAACTCGCTTTCTTGTGACCTGGCCGCAACACCGCAGGATGGCTTCAGGCCCTAATCTGGTTCCGGTACGGCACGCTGAGACTTTGGTTATTTCCTCTTCCTGGTGGGAAATGAGAGTTAAATTTGCCCGTCCAGACACCTCCAGCTAGCCTCTCATTGGTTCTCGCTATTCCTGTTCATCTTCCGCAGAAATTGCAAACTGGGCCAAACAGGAGGTTAAAGGCGCTGACTCTCCAAGTGGGGAGAGTGTTAGTAAAGCGTCTGGAATGTTGCACCCGAGTACCAGGGGAGGAAAACTGAGACATATTTGAACACGTCTCCCGTTCACATGGTTGATCATACTTGGGTTCCACATGCATGTTTTAGCTGAAGGAAGAATACCTTAAACCTGGAGAGTTGAGACCCGTGTAATGGGTACCATGCAATATGACTTCAAAGGGTCTTCATTTGCTCACCGAACCTCTCCAATCCTATCACTGCTGCGTTTATGCCCCTGTACACATGCTTGATTCTCTTTCGGAGACATAGCTATCCATAGGTTTTAAGATACTTACTAGTCAGGTACATTCTTAGGCGTTTAATATGCGGTGTTGAGTCCATTTCGTTGAGCAAGGAGTAGCTCTTGTCTATTCCATATTTGACTTAAGGAACTTTATCTGTGCTCATTTCAATCTCTGGTTTTATGCAGCACCCCAACTCACCTTTACCCTTAAGCAAGCATAAGTTGGTTTTCTAAATTTGAGACCCTGTTCTGTTCTGTAATTCAGTTCCTGTGTAGCCAAGTTTACATTCCGTGTATTACTGATATCTTATGATGTTTCTTTTTCTGTGTGACTTACTTCAGTTAGAATCATCATACCTGAATCCACTCATTGTGCTGCTAAGGGCCTGATGACACAGATTTCATTGCTGAGTGATATTGCTTTGTAAGTAAATACCACAACTTCTTCATCCATTTTTCATTTTCTGCGATGTTGAACTTGTACTGTAAACGAGGTTCTTGTAAACAGAGGCGTCCCAAACTTTGGGGTGGCTGTGTCTTTTTGATTTTAATTTCCCTAAGCTATAGGACCATAAGTGGCAGTGCCCTAGGCTCTGTTGCTTTGTTTTTTAGATGTTTCAGGAAACACCATACACTTCTCCCGAGTGTCTGTTGGCAATTTACATCCCGCCCATCAGCATAACAAGGCTCCCAGTTCTCCATGGCCTGTCCTGCCTTTCTGGATTTTACACTTTTTTCAGATGGCCCTTTTGACCGGGGGGAAGTGAGACTTCATTGTAGTGCAGATTTCCTTTGCAAGCTTGCTTGGTTGGCCAAAAAGGGCGTATGCGTTTTTTCCTGAATATATTCAGGAAAAAACGCATACGCCCTTTTTGGCCAAGTGCATCATTGTGGACGTTCTGCCTCTTTTCCTATGCTTTCAATGCAATTCCAGTCTACCTCCTGAAATCGGTTTCCTGCAATTCTGCCCCGCTTTCAAGTCCTCTTGGCAGCCTTACTTCAGTCTATTTTTGGACGATAGCTGTCATTTATAACTCTGCAGGTTTGTGAATTACAGTGCCCCTGAGCTCCTTTCTTCAACTCGCTTTCTTTTGAGCTGGCCGCAACACCGCAGGATGGCTTCAGGCCCTAATCTGGTTCCGGTACGGCACGCTGAGACTTTGGTTATTTCCTCTTCCTGGTGGGAAATGAGAGTTAAATTTGCCCGTCCAGACACCTCCAGCTAGCCTCTCATTGGTTCTCGCTATTCCTGTTCATCTTCCGCAGAAATTGCAAACTGGGCCAAACAGGAGGTTAAAGGCGCTGACTCTCCAAGTGGGGAGAGTGTTAGTAAAGCGTCTGGAATGTTGCACCCGAGTACCAGGGGAGGAAAACTGAGACATATTTGAACACGTCTCCCGTTCACATGGTTGATCATACTTGGGTTCCACATGCATGTTTTAGCTGAAGGAAGAATACCTTAAACCTGGAGAGTTGAGACCCGTGTAATGGGTACCATGCAATATGACTTCAAAGGGTCTTCATTTGCTCACCGAACCTCTCCAATCCTATCACTGCTGCGTTTATGCCCCTGTACACATGCTTGATTCTCTTTCGGAGACATAGCAATCCATAGGTTTTAAGATACTTACTAGTCAGGTACATTCTTAGGCGTTTAATATGCGGTGTTGAGTCCATTTCGTTGAGCAAGGAGTAGCTCTTGTCTATTCCATATTTGACTTAAGGAACTTTATCTGTGCTCATTTCAATCTCTGGTTTTATGCAGCACCCCAACTCACCTTTCCCCTTAAGCAAGCATAAGTTGGTTTTCTAAATTTGAGACCCTGTTCTGTTCTGTAATTCAGTTCCTGTGTAGCCAAGTTTACATTCCGTGTATTACTGATATCTTATGATGTTTCTTTTTCTGTGTGACTTACTTCAGTTAGAATCATCATACCTGAATCCACTCATTGTGCTGCTAAGGGCCTGATGACACAGATTTCATTGCTGAGTGATATTGCTTTGTAAGTAAATACCACAACTTCTTTATCCATTTTTCACTTTCTGCGATGTTGAACTTGTACTGTAAACGAGGTTCTTGTAAACAGAGGCGTCCCAAACTTTGGGGTGGCTGTGTCTTTTTGATTTTAATTTCCCTAAGCTATAGGACCATAAGTGGCAGTGCCCTAGGCTCTGTTGCTTTGTTTTTTAGATGTTTCAGGAAACACCATACACTTCTCCCGAGTGTCTGTTGGCAATTTACATCCCGCCCATCAGCATAACAAGGCTCCCAGTTCTCCATGGCCTGTCCTGCCTTTCTGGATTTTACACTTTTTTCAGATGGCCCTCTTGACCGGGGGGAAGTGAGACTTCATTGTAGTGCAGATTTCCTTTGCAAGGTTGCTTGGTTGGCCAAAAAGGGCGTATGCGTTTTTTCCTGAATATATTCAGGAAAAAACGCATACGCCCTTTTTGGCCAAGTGCATCATTGTGGACGTTCTGCCTCTTTTCCTATGCTTTCAATGCAATTCCAGTCTACCTCCTGAAATCGGTTTCCTGCAATTCTGCCCCGCTTTCAAGTCCTCTTGGCAGCCTTACTTCAGTCTATTTTTGGACGATAGCTGTCATTTATAACTCTGCAGGTTTGTGAATTACAGTGCCCCTGAGCTCCTTTCTTCAACTCGCTTTCTTGTGACCTGGCCGCAACACCGCAGGATGGCTTCAGGCCCTAATCTGGTTCCGGCCCGGCACGCTGAGACTTTGGTTATTTCCTCTTCCTGGTGGGAAATGAGAGTTAAATTTGCCCGTCCAGACACCTCCAGCTAGTCTCTCATTGGTTCTCGCTATTCCTGTTCATCTTCCGCAGAAATTGCAAACTGGGCCAAACAGGAGGTTAAAGGCGCTGACTCTCCAAGTGGGGAGAGTGTTAGTAAAGCGTCTGGAATGTTGCACCCGAGTACCAGGGGAGGAAAACTGAGACATATTTGAACACGTCTCCCGTTCACATGGTTGATCATACTTGGGTTCCACATGCATGTTTTAGCTGAAGGAAGAATACCTTAAACCTGGAGAGTTGAGACCCGTGTAATGGGTACCATGCAATATGACTTCAAAGGGTCTTCATTTGCTCACCGAACCTCTCCAATCCTATCACTGCTGCGTTTATGCCCCTGTACACATGCTTGATTCTCTTTCGGAGACATAGCAATCCATAGGTTTTAAGATACTTACTAGTCAGGTACATTCTTAGGCGTTTAATATGCGGTGTTGAGTCCATTTCGTTGAGCAAGGAGTAGCTCTTGTCTATTCCATATTTGACTTAAGGAACTTTATCTGTGCTCATTTCAATCTCTGGTTTTATGCAGCACCCCAACTCACCTTTACCCTTAAGCAAGCATAAGTTGGTTTTCTAAATTTGAGACCCTGTTCTGTTCTGTAATTCAGTTCCTGTGTAGCCAAGTTTATATTCCGTGTATTACTGATATCTTATGATGTTTCTTTTTCTGTGTGACTTACTTCAGTTAGAATCATCATACCTGAATCCACTCATTGTGCTGCTAAGGGCCTGATGACACAGATTTCATTGCTGAGTGATATTGCTTTGTAAGTAAATACCACAACTTCTTTATCCATTTTTCACTTTCTGCGATGTTGAACTTGTACTGTAAACGAGGTTCTTGTAAACAGAGGCGTCCCAAACTTTGGGGTGGCTGTGTCTTTTTGATTTTAATTTCCCTAAGCTATAGGACCATAAGTGGCAGTGCCCTAGGCTCTGTTGCTTTGTTTTTTAGATGTTTCAGGAAACACCATACACTTCTCCCGAGTGTCTGTTGGCAATTTACATCCCGCCCATCAGCATAACAAGGCTCCCAGTTCTCCATGGCCTGTCCTGCCTTTCTGGATTTTACACTTTTTTCAGATGGCCCTTTTGACCGGGGGGAAGTGAGACTTCATTGTAGTGCAGATTTCCTTTGCAAGCTTGCTTGGTTGGCCAAAAAGGGCGTATGCGTTTTTTCCTGAATATATTCAGGAAAAAACGCATACGCCCTTTTTGGCCAAGTGCATCATTGTGGACGTTCTGCCTCTTTTCCTATGCTTTCAATGCAATTCCAGTCTACCTCCTGAAATTGGTTTCCTGCAATTCTGCCCCGCTTTCAAGTCCTCTTGGCAGCCTTACTTCAGTCTATTTTTGGACGATAGCTGTCATTTATAACTCTGCAGGTTTGTGAATTACAGTGCCCCTGAGCTCCTTTCTTCAACTCGCTTTCTTTTGAGCTGGCCGAAACATCGCAGGATGGCTTCAGGCCCTAATCTGGTTCCGGTACGGCACGCTGAGCCTTTGGTTATTTCCTCTTCCTGGTGGGAAATGAGAGATAAATTTGCCCGTCCAGACACCTCCAGCTAGCCTCTCATTGGTTCTCGCTATTCCTGTTCATCTTCCGCAGAAATTGCAAACTGGGCCAAACAGGAGGTTAAAGGCGCTGACTCTCCAAGTGGGGAGAGTGTTAGTAAAGCGTCTGGAATGTTGCACCCGAGTACCAGGGGAGGAAAACTGAGACATATTTGAACACGTCTCCCGTTCACATGGTTGATCATACTTGGGTTCCACATGCATGTTTTAGCTGAAGGAAGAATACCTTAAACCTGGAGAGTTGAGACCCGTGTAATGGGTACCATGCAATATGACTTCAAATGGTCTTCATTTGCTCACCGAACCTCTCCAATCCTATCACTGCTGCGTTTATGCCCCTGTACACATGCTTGATTCTCTTTCGGAGACATAGCAATCCATAGGTTTTAAGATACTTACTAGTCAGGTACATTCTTAGGCGTTTAATATGCGGTGTTGAGTCCATTTCGTTGAGCAAGGAGTAGCTCTTGTCTATTCCATATTTGACTTAAGGAATTTTATCTGTGCTCATTTCAATCTCTGGTTTTATGCAGCACCCCAACTCACCTTTACCCTTAAGCAAGCATAAGTTGGTTTTCTAAATTTGAGACCCTGTTCTGTTCTGTAATTCAGTTCCTGTGTAGCCAAGTTTACATTCCGTGTATTACTGATATCTTATGATGTTTCTTTTTCTGTGTGACTTACTTCAGTTAGAATCATCATACCTGAATCCACTCATTGTGCTGCTAAGGGCCTGATGACACAGATTTCATTGCTGAGTGATATTGCTTTGTAAGTAAATACCACAACTTCTTTATCCATTTTTCACTTTCTGCGATGTTGAACTTGTACTGTAAACGAGGTTCTTGTAAACAGAGGCGTCCCAAACTTTGGGGTGGCTGTGTCTTTTTGATTTTAATTTCCCTAAGCTATAGGACCATAAGTGGCAGTGCCCTAGGCTCTGTTGCTTTGTTTTTTAGATGTTTCAGGAAACACCATACACTTCTCCCGAGTGTCTGTTGGCAATTTACATCCCGCCCATCAGCATAACAAGGCTCCCAGTTCTCCATGGCCTGTCCTGCCTTTCTGGATTTTACACTTTTTTCAGATGGCCCTTTTGACCGGGGGGAAGTGAGACTTCATTGTAGTGCAGATTTCCTTTGCAAGCTTGCTTGGTTGGCCAAAAAGGGCGTATGCGTTTTTTCCTGAATATATTCAGGAAAAAACGCATACGCCCTTTTTGGCCAAGTGCATCATTGTGGACGTTCTGCCTCTTTTCCTATGCTTTCAATGCAATTCCAGTCTACCTCCTGAAATCGGTTTCCTGCAATTCTGCCCCGCTTTCAAGTCCTCTTGGCAGCCTTACTTCAGTCTATTTTTGGGCGATAGCTGTCATTTATAACTCTGCAGGTTTGTGAATTACAGTGCCCCTGAGCTCCTTTCTTCAACTCGCTTTCTTGTGACCTGGCCGCAACACCGCAGGATGGCTTCAGGCCCTAATCTGGTTCCGGCCCGGCACGCTGAGCCTTTGGTTATTTCCTCTTCCTGGTGGGAAATGAGAGTTAAATTTGCCCGTCCAGACACCTCCAGCTAGCCTCTCATTGGTTCTCGCTATTCCTGTTCATCTTCCGCAGAAATTGCAAACTGGGCCAAACAGGAGGTTAAAGGCGCTGACTCTCCAAGTGGGGAGAGTGTTAGTAAAGCGTCTGGAATGTTGCACCCGAGTACCAGGGGAGGAAAACTGAGACATATTTGAACACGTCTCCCGTTCACATGGTTGATCATACTTGGGTTCCACATGCATGTTTTAGCTGAAGGAAGAATACCTTAAACCTGGAGAGTTGAGACCCGTGTAATGGGTACCATGCAATATGACTTCAAAGGGTCTTCATTTGCTCACCGAACCTCTCCAATCCTATCACTGCTGCGTTTATGCCCCTGTACACATGCTTGATTCTCTTTCGGAGACATAGCTATCCATAGGTTTTAAGATACTTACTAGTCAGGTACATTCTTAGGCGTTTAATATGCGGTGTTGAGTCCATTTCGTTGAGCAAGGAGTAGCTCTTGTCTATTCCATATTTGACTTAAGGAACTTTATCTGTGCTCATTTCAATCTCTGGTTTTATGCAGCACCCCAACTCACCTTTACCCTTAAGCAAGCATAAGTTGGTTTTCTAAATTTGAGACCCTGTTCTGTTCTGTAATTCAGTTCCTGTGTAGCCAAGTTTATATTCCGTGTATTACTGATATCTTATGATGTTTCTTTTTCTGTGTGACTTACTTCAGTTAGAATCATCATACCTGAATCCACTCATTGTGCTGCTAAGGGCCTGATGACACAGATTTCATTGCTGAGTGATATTGCTTTGTAAGTAAATACCACAACTTCTTTATCCATTTTTCACTTTCTGCGATGTTGAACTTGTACTGTAAACGAGGTTCTTGTAAACAGAGGCGTCCCAAACTTTGGGGTGGCTGTGTCTTTTTGATTTTAATTTCCCTAAGCTATAGGACCATAAGTGGCAGTGCCCTAGGCTCTGTTGCTTTGTTTTTTAGATGTTTCAGGAAACAGCATACACTTCTCCCGAGTGTCTGTTGGCAATTTACATCCCGCCCATCAGCATAACAAGGCTCCCAGTTCTCCATGGCCTGTCCTGCCTTTCTGGATTTTACACTTTTTTCAGATGGCCCTTTTGACCGGGGGGAAGTGAGACTTCATTGTAGTGCAGATTTCCTTTGCAAGCTTGCTTGGTTGGCCAAAAAGGGCGTATGCGTTTTTTCCTGAATATATTCAGGAAAAAACGCATACGCCCTTTTTGGCCAAGTGCATCATTGTGGACGTTCTGCCTCTTTTCCTATGCTTTCAATGCAATTCCAGTCTACCTCCTGAAATCGGTTTCCTGCAATTCTGCCCCGCTTTCAAGTCCTCTTGGCAGCCTTACTTCAGTCTATTTTTGGACGATAGCTGTCATTTATAACTCTGCAGGTTTGTGAATTACAGTGCCCCTGAGCTCCTTTCTTCAACTCGCTTTCTTTTGAGCTGGCCGAAACACCGCAGGATGGCTTCAGGCCCTAATCTGGTTCCGGTACGGCACGCTGAGACTTTGGTTATTTCCTCTTCCTGGTGGGAAATGAGAGTTAAATTTGCCCGTCCAGACACCTCCAGCTAGCCTCTCATTGGTTCTCGCTATTCCTGTTCATCTTCCGCAGAAATTGCAAACTGGGCCAAACAGGAGGTTAAAGGCGCTGACTCTCCAAGTGGGGAGAGTGTTAGTAAAGCGTCTGGAATGTTGCACCCGAGTACCAGGGGAGGAAAACTGAGACATATTTGAACACGTCTCCCGTTCACATGGTTGATCATACTTGGGTTCCACATGCATGTTTTAGCTGAAGGAAGAATACCTTAAACCTGGAGAGTTGAGACCCGTGTAATGGGTACCATGCAATATGACTTCAAAGGGTCTTCATTTGCTCACCGAACCTCTCCAATCCTATCACTGCTGCGTTTATGCCCCTGTACACATGCTTGATTCTCTTTCGGAGACATAGCAATCCATAGGTTTTAAGATACTTACTAGTCAGGTACATTCTTAGGCGTTTAATATGCGGTGTTGAGTCCATTTCGTTGAGCAAGGAGTAGCTCTTGTCTATTCCATATTTGACTTAAGGAACTTTATCTGTGCTCATTTCAATCTCTGGTTTTATGCAGCACCCCAACTCACCTTTCCCCTTAAGCAAGCATAAGTTGGTTTTCTAAATTTGAGACCCTGTTCTGTTCTGTAATTCAGTTCCTGTGTAGCCAAGTTTACATTCCGTGTATTACTGATATCTTATGATGTTTCTTTTTCTGTGTGACTTACTTCAGTTAGAATCATCATACCTGAATCCACTCATTGTGCTGCTAAGGGCCTGATGACACAGATTTCATTGCTGAGTGATATTGCTTTGTAAGTAAATACCACAACTTCTTTATCCATTTTTCACTTTCTGCGATGTTGAACTTGTACTGTAAACGAGGTTCTTGTAAACAGAGGCGTCCCAAACTTTGGGGTGGCTGTGTCTTTTTGATTTTAATTTCCCTAAGCTATAGGACCATAAGTGGCAGTGCCCTAGGCTCTGTTGCTTTGTTTTTTAGATGTTTCAGGAAACAGCATACACTTCTCCCGAGTGTCTGTTGGCAATTTACATCCCGCCCATCAGCATAACAAGGCTCCCAGTTCTCCATGGCCTGTCCTGCCTTTCTGGATTTTACACTTTTTTCAGATGGCCCTTTTGACCGGGGGGAAGTGAGACTTCATTGTAGTGCAGATTTCCTTTGCAAGCTTGCTTGGTTGGCCAAAAAGGGCGTATGCGTTTTTTCCTGAATATATTCAGGAAAAAACGCATACGCCCTTTTTGGCCAAGTGCATCATTGTGGACGTTCTGCCTCTTTTCCTATGCTTTCAATGCAATTCCAGTCTACCTCCTGAAATCGGTTTCCTGCAATTCTGCCCCGCTTTCAAGTCCTCTTGGCAGCCTTACTTCAGTCTATTTTTGGGCGATAGCTGTCATTTATAACTCTGCAGGTTTGTGAATTACAGTGCCCCTGAGCTCCTTTCTTCAACTCGCTTTCTTGTGACCTGGCCGCAACACCGCAGGATGGCTTCAGGCCCTAATCTGGTTCCGGCCCGGCATGCTGAGCCTTTGGTTATTTCCTCTTCCTGGTGGGAAATGAGAGTTAAATTTGCCCGTCCAGACACCTCCAGCTAGTCTCTCATTGGTTCTCGCTATTCCTGCTCATCTTCCGCAGAAATTGCAAACTGGGCCAAACAGGAGGTTAAAGGCGCTGACTCTCCAAGTGGGGAGAGTGTTAGTAAAGCGTCTGGAATGTTGCACCCGAGTACCAGGGGAGGAAAACTGAGACATATTTGAACACGTCTCCCGTTCACATGGTTGATCATACTTGGGTTCCACATGCATGTTTTAGCTGAAGGAAGAATACCTTAAACCTGGAGAGTTGAGACCCGTGTAATGGGTACCATGCAATATGACTTCGAAGGGTCTTCATTTGCTCACTGAACCTCTCCAATCCTATCACTGCTGCGTTTATGCCCCTGTACACATGCTTGATTCTCTTTTGGAGACATAGCAATCCATAGGTTTTAAGATACTTACTAGTCAGGTACATTCTTAGGCGTTTAATATGCGGTGTTGAGTCCATTTCGTTGAGCAAGGAGTAGCTCTTGTCTATTCCATATTTGACTTAAGGAACTTTATCTGTGCTCATTTCAATCTCTGGTTTTATGCAGCACCCCAACTCACCTTTACCCTTAAGCAAGCATAAGTTGGTTTTCTAAATTTGAGACCCTGTTCTGTTCTGTAATTCAGTTCCTGTGTAGCCAAGTTTACATTCCGTGTATTACTGATATCTTATGATGTTTCTTTTTCTGTGTGACTTACTTCAGTTAGAATCATCATACCTGAATCCACTCATTGTGCTGCTAAGGGCCTGATGACACAGATTTCATTGCTGAGTGATATTGCTTTGTAAGTAAATACCACAACTTCTTTATCCATTTTTCACTTTCTGCGATGTTGAACTTGTACTGTAAACGAGGTTCTTGTAAACAGAGGCGTCCCAAACTTTGGGGTGGCTGTGTCTTTTTGATTTTAATTTCCCTAAGCTATAGGACCATAAGTGGAAGTGCCCTAGGCTCTGTTGCTTTGTTTTTTAGATGTTTCAGGAAACACCATACACTTCTCCCGAGTGTCTGTTGGCAATTTACATCCCGCCCATCAGCATAACAAGGCTCCCAGTTCTCCATGGCCTGTCCTGACTTTCTGGATTTTACACTTTTTTCAGATGGCCCTTTTGACCGGGGGGAAGTGAGACTTCATTGTAGTGCAGATTTCCTTTGCAAGCTTGCTTGGTTGGCCAAAAAGGGCGTATGCGTTTTTTCCTGAATATATTCAGGAAAAAACGCATACGCCCTTTTTGGCCAAGTGCATCATTGTGGACGTTCTGCCTCTTTTCCTATGCTTTCAATGCAATTCCAGTCTACCTCCTGAAATAGGTTTCCTGCAATTCTGCCCCGCTTTCAAGTCCTCTTGGCAGCCTTACTTCAGTCTATTTTTGGACGATAGCTGTCATTTATAACTCTGCAGGTTTGTGAATTACAGTGCCCCTGAGCTCCTTTCTTCAACTCGCTTTCTTGTGACCTGGCCGCAACACCGCAGGATGGCTTCAGGCCCTAATCTGGTTCCGGCCCGGCACGCTGAGCCTTTGGTTAATTCCTCTTCCTGGTGGGAAATGAGAGTTAAATTTGCCCGTCCAGACACCTCCAACTAGCCTCTCATTGGTTCTCGCTATTCCTGTTCATCTTCCGCAGAAATTGCAAACTGGGCCAAACAGGAGGTTAAAGGGACTGACTCTCCAAGTGGGGAGAGTGTTAGTAAAGCGTCTGGAATGTTGCACCGAGTACCAAGGGAGGAAAACTGAGACATATTTGAACACGTCTCCCGATCACATGGTTGATCATACTCTAGGTTCCACACGCATGTTTTAGCTGAAGGAAGAATACCTTAAACCTGGGTAGTTGAAACCCGTGGAATGGGTACCATGCAATATGACTTCAAAGGGTCTTCATTTGCTCACCGAACCTCTCCAATCCTATCACTGCTGCGTTTATGCCCCTGTACACATGCTTGATTCTCTTTCGGAGACATAGCAATCCATAGGTTTTAAGATACTTACTAGTCAGGTACATTCTTAGGCGTTTAATATGCGGTGTTGAGTCCATTTCGTTGAGCAAGGAGTAGCTCTTGTCTATTCCATATTTGACTTAAGGAACTTTATCTGTGCTCATTTCAATCTCTGGTTTTATGCAGCACCCCAACTCACCTTTACCCTTAAGCAAGCATAAGTTGGTTTTCTAAATTTGAGACCCTGTTCTGTTCTGTAATTCAGTTCCTGTGTAGCCAAGTTTACATTCCATGTATTACTGATATCTTATGATGTTTCTTTTTCTGTGTGACTTACTTCAGTTAGAATCATCATACCTGAATCCACTCATTGTGCTGCTAAGTGCCTGATGACACAGATTTCATTGCTGAGTGATATTGCTTTGTAAGTAAATACCACAACTTCTTTATCCATTTTTCACTTTCTGCGATGTTGAACTTGTACTGTAAACGAGGTTCTTGTAAACAGAGGCGTCCCAAACTTTGGGGTGGCTGTGTCTTTTTGATTTTAATTTCCCTAAGCTATAGGACCATAAGTGGCAGTGCCCTAGGCTCTGTTGCTTTGTTTTTTAGATGTTTCAGGAAACACCATACACTTCTCCCGAGTGTCTGTTGGCAATTTACATCCCGCCCATCAGCATAACAAGGCTCCCAGTTCTCCATGGCCTGTCCTGCCTTTCTGGATTTTACACTTTTTTCAGATGGCCCTTTTGACCGGGGGGAAGTGAGACTTCATTGTAGTGCAGATTTCCTTTGCAAGCTTGCTTGGTTGGCCAAAAAGGGCGTATGCGTTTTTTCCTGAATATATTCAGGAAAAAACGCATACGCCCTTTTTGGCCAAGTGCATCATTGTGGACGTTCTGCCTCTTTTCCTATGCTTTCAATGCAATTCCAGTCTACCTCCTGAAATCGGTTTCCTGCAATTCTGCCCCGCTTTCAAGTCCTCTTGGCAGCCTTACTTCAGTCTATTTTTGGACGATAGCTGTCATTTATAACTCTGCAGGTTTGTGAATTACAGTGCCCCTGAGCTCCTTTCTTCAACTCGCTTTCTTTTGAGCTGGCCGCAACACCGCAGGATGGCTTCAGGCCCTAATCTGGTTCCGGCCCGGCACGCTGAGCCTTTGGTTATTTCCTCTTCCTGGTGGGAAATGAGAGTTTAATTTGCCCGTCCAGACACCTCCAGCTAGTCTCTCATTGGTTCTCGCTATTCCTGTTCATCTTCCGCAGAAATTGCAAACTGGGCCAAACAGGAGGTTAAAGGCACTGACTCTCCAAGTGGGGAGAGTGTTAGTAAAGCGTCTGGAATGTTGCACCCGAGTACCAGGGGAGGAAAACTGAGACATATTTGAACACGTCTCCCGTTCACATGGTTGATCATACTTGGGTTCCACATGCATGTTTTAGCTGAAGGAAGAATACCTTAAACCTGGAGAGTTGAGACCCGTGTAATGGGTACCATGCAATATGACTTCAAAGGGTCTTCATTTGCTCACCGAACCTCTCCAATCCTATCACTGCTGCGTTTATGCCCCTGTACACATGCTTGATTCTCTTTCGGAGACATAGCTATCCATAGGTTTTAAGATACTTACTAGTCAGGTACATTCTTAGGCGTTTAATATGCGGTGTTGAGTCCATTTCGTTGAGCAAGGAGTAGCTCTTGTCTATTCCATATTTGACTTAAGGAACTTTATCTGTGCTCATTTCAATCTCTGGTTTTATGCAGCACCCCAACTCACCTTTACCCTTAAGCAAGCATAAGTTGGTTTTCTAAATTTGAGACCCTGTTCTGTTCTGTAATTCAGTTCCTGTGTAGCCAAGTTTATATTCCGTGTATTACTGATATCTTATGATGTTTCTTTTTCTGTGTGACTTACTTCAGTTAGAATCATCATACCTGAATCCACTCATTGTGCTGCTAAGGGCCTGATGACACAGATTTCATTGCTGAGTGATATTGCTTTGTAAGTAAATACCACAACTTCTTTATCCATTTTTCACTTTCTGCGATGTTGAACTTGTACTGTAAACGAGGTTCTTGTAAACAGAGGCGTCCCAAACTTTGGGGTGGCTGTGTCTTTTTGATTTTAATTTCCCTAAGCTATAGGACCATAAGTGGCAGTGCCCTAGGCTCTGTTGCTTTGTTTTTTAGATGTTTCAGGAAACAGCATACACTTCTCCCGAGTGTCTGTTGGCAATTTACATCCCGCCCATCAGCATAACAAGGCTCCCAGTTCTCCATGGCCTGTCCTGCCTTTGTGGATTTTACACTTTTTTCAGATGGCCCTTTTGACCGGGGGGAAGTGAGACTTCATTGTAGTGCAGATTTCCTTTGCAAGCTTGCTTGGTTGGCCAAAAAGGGCGTATGCGTTTTTTCCTGAATATATTCAGGAAAAAACGCATACGCCC
The DNA here is from genome assembly GCF_951394435.1 of Stenella coeruleoalba. NCBI lineage: Eukaryota > Metazoa > Chordata > Mammalia > Artiodactyla > Delphinidae > Stenella > Stenella coeruleoalba. Next base: position 2,151,045 of record NW_027645987.1, on the reverse strand, counting down.
TTTTTGGCCAAGTGCATCATTGTGGACGTTCTGCCTCTTTTCCTATGCTTTCAATGCAATTCCAGTCTACCTCCTGAAATCGGTTTCCTGCAATTCTGCCCCGCTTTCAAGTCCTCTTGGCAGCCTTACTTCAGTCTATTTTTGGACGATAGCTGTCATTTATAACTCTGCAGGTTTGTGAATTACAGTGCCCCTGAGCTCCTTTCTTCAACTCGCTTTCTTTTGAGCTGGCCGAAACACCGCAGGATGGCTTCAGGCCCTAATCTGGTTCCGGTACGGCACGCTGAGACTTTGGTTATTTCCTCTTCCTGGTGGGAAATGAGAGTTAAATTTGCCCGTCCAGACACCTCCAGCTAGCCTCTCATTGGTTCTCGCTATTCCTGTTCATCTTCCGCAGAAATTGCAAACTGGGCCAAACAGGAGGTTAAAGGCGCTGACTCTCCAAGTGGGGAGAGTGTTAGTAAAGCGTCTGGAATGTTGCACCCGAGTACCAGGGGAGGAAAACTGAGACATATTTGAACACGTCTCCCGTTCACATGGTTGATCATACTTGGGTTCCACATGCATGTTTTAGCTGAAGGAAGAATACCTTAAACCTGGAGAGTTGAGACCCGTGTAATGGGTACCATGCAATATGACTTCAAAGGGTCTTCATTTGCTCACCGAACCTCTCCAATCCTATCACTGCTGCGTTTATGCCCCTGTACACATGCTTGATTCTCTTTCGGAGACATAGCAATCCATAGGTTTTAAGATACTTACTAGTCAGGTACATTCTTAGGCGTTTAATATGCGGTGTTGAGTCCATTTCGTTGAGCAAGGAGTAGCTCTTGTCTATTCCATATTTGACTTAAGGAACTTTATCTGTGCTCATTTCAATCTCTGGTTTTATGCAGCACCCCAACTCACCTTTCCCCTTAAGCAAGCATAAGTTGGTTTTCTAAATTTGAGACCCTGTTCTGTTCTGTAATTCAGTTCCTGTGTAGCCAAGTTTACATTCCGTGTATTACTGATATCTTATGATGTTTCTTTTTCTGTGTGACTTACTTCAGTTAGAATCATCATACCTGAATCCACTCATTGTGCTGCTAAGGGCCTGATGACACAGATTTCATTGCTGAGTGATATTGCTTTGTAAGTAAATACCACAACTTCTTTATCCATTTTTCACTTTCTGCGATGTTGAACTTGTACTGTAAACGAGGTTCTTGTAAACAGAGGCGTCCCAAACTTTGGGGTGGCTGTGTCTTTTTGATTTTAATTTCCCTAAGCTATAGGACCATAAGTGGCAGTGCCCTAGGCTCTGTTGCTTTGTTTTTTAGATGTTTCAGGAAACACCATACACTTCTCCCGAGTGTCTGTTGGCAATTTACATCCCGCCCATCAGCATAACAAGGCTCCCAGTTCTCCATGGCCTGTCCTGCCTTTCTGGATTTTACACTTTTTTCAGATGGCCCTTTTGACCGGGGGGAAGTGAGACTTCATTGTAGTGCAGATTTCCTTTGCAAGCTTGCTTGGTTGGCCAAAAAGGGCGTATGCGTTTTTTCCTGAATATATTCAGGAAAAAACGCATACGCCCTTTTTGGCCAAGTGCATCATTGTGGACGTTCTGCCTCTTTTCCTATGCTTTCAATGCAATTCCAGTCTACCTCCTGAAATCGGTTTCCTGCAATTCTGCCCCGCTTTCAAGTCCTCTTGGCAGCCTTACTTCAGTCTATTTTTGGGCGATAGCTGTCATTTATAACTCTGCAGGTTTGTGAATTACAGTGCCCCTGAGCTCCTTTCTTCAACTCGCTTTCTTGTGACCTGGCCGCAACACCGCAGGATGGCTTCAGGCCCTAATCTGGTTCCGGCCCGGCACGCTGAGCCTTTGGTTATTTCCTCTTCCTGGTGGGAAATGAGAGTTAAATTTGCCCGTCCAGACACCTCCAGCTAGTCTCTCATTGGTTCTCGCTATTCCTGCTCATCTTCCGCAGAAATTGCAAACTGGGCCAAACAGGAGGTTAAAGGCGCTGACTCTCCAAGTGGGGAGAGTGTTAGTAAAGCGTCTGGAATGTTGCACCTGAGTACCAGGGGAGGAAAACTGAGACATATTTGAACACGTCTCCCGTTCACATGGTTGATCATACTTGGGTTCCACATGCATGTTTTAGCTGAAGGAAGAATACCTTAAACCTGGAGAGTTGAGACCCGTGTAATGGGTACCATGCAATATGACTTCGAAGGGTCTTCATTTGCTCACTGAACCTCTCCAATCCTATCACTGCTGCGTTTATGCCCCTGTACACATGCTTGATTCTCTTTCGGAGACATAGCAATCCATAGGTTTTAAGATACTTACTAGTCAGGTACATTCTTAGGCGTTTAATATGCGGTGTTGAGTCCATTTCGTTGAGCAAGGAGTAGCTCTTGTCTATTCCATATTTGACTTAAGGAACTTTATCTGTGCTCATTTCAATCTCTGGTTTTATGCAGCACCCCAACTCACCTTTACCCTTAAGCAAGCATAAGTTGGTTTTCTAAATTTGAGACCCTGTTCTGTTCTGTAATTCAGTTCCTGTGTAGCCAAGTTTACATTCCGTGTATTACTGATATCTTATGATGTTTCTTTTTCTGTGTGACTTACTTCAGTTAGAATCATCATACCTGAATCCACTCATTGTGCTGCTAAGGGCCTGATGACACAGATTTCATTGCTGAGTGATATTGCTTTGTAAGTAAATACCACAACTTCTTTATCCATTTTTCACTTTCTGCGATGTTGAACTTGTACTGTAAACGAGGTTCTTGTAAACAGAGGCGTCCCAAACTTTGGGGTGGCTGTGTCTTTTTGATTTTAATTTCCCTAAGCTATAGGACCATAAGTGGAAGTGCCCTAGGCTCTGTTGCTTTGTTTTTTAGATGTTTCAGGAAACACCATACACTTCTCCCGAGTGTCTGTTGGCAATTTACATCCCGCCCATCAGCATAACAAGGCTCCCAGTTCTCCATGGCCTGTCCTGACTTTCTGGATTTTACACTTTTTTCAGATGGCCCTTTTGACCGGGGGGAAGTGAGACTTCATTGTAGTGCAGATTTCCTTTGCAAGCTTGCTTGGTTGGCCAAAAAGGGCGTATGCGTTTTTTCCTGAATATATTCAGGAAAAAACGCATACGCCCTTTTTGGCCAAGTGCATCATTGTGGACGTTCTGCCTCTTTTCCTATGCTTTCAATGCAATTCCAGTCTACCTCCTGAAATAGGTTTCCTGCAATTCTGCCCCGCTTTCAAGTCCTCTTGGCAGCCTTACTTCAGTCTATTTTTGGACGATAGCTGTCATTTATAACTCTGCAGGTTTGTGAATTACAGTGCCCCTGAGCTCCTTTCTTCAACTCGCTTTCTTTTGAGCTGGCCGCAACACCGCAGGATGGCTTCAGGCCCTAATCTGGTTCCGGCCCGGCACGCTGAGCCTTTGGTTAATTCCTCTTCCTGGTGGGAAATGAGAGTTAAATTTGCCCGTCCAGACACCTCCAACTAGCCTCTCATTGGTTCTCGCTATTCCTGTTCATCTTCCGCAGAAATTGCAAACTGGGCCAAACAGGAGGTTAAAGGGACTGACTCTCCAAGTGGGGAGAGTGTTAGTAAAGCGTCTGGAATGTTGCACCCGAGTACCAAGGGAGGAAAACTGAGACATATTTGAACACGTCTCCCGATCACATGGTTGATCATACTCTAGGTTCCACACGCATGTTTTAGCTGAAGGAAGAATACCTTAAACCTGGGTAGTTGAAACCCGTGGAATGGGTACCATGCAATATGACTTCAAAGGGTCTTCATTTGCTCACCGAACCTCTCCAATCCTATCACTGCTGCGTTTATGCCCCTGTACACATGCTTGATTCTCTTTCGGAGACATAGCAATCCATAGGTTTTAAGATACTTACTAGTCAGGTACATTCTTAGGCGTTTAATATGCGGTGTTGAGTCCATTTCGTTGAGCAAGGAGTAGCTCTTGTCTATTCCATATTTGACTTAAGGAACTTTATCTGTGCTCATTTCAATCTCTGGTTTTATGCAGCACCCCAACTCACCTTTACCCTTAAGCAAGCATAAGTTGGTTTTCTAAATTTGAGACCCTGTTCTGTTCTGTAATTCAGTTCCTGTGTAGCCAAGTTTACATTCCATGTATTACTGATATCTTATGATGTTTCTTTTTCTGTGTGACTTACTTCAGTTAGAATCATCATACCTGAATCCACTCATTGTGCTGCTAAGTGCCTGATGACACAGATTTCATTGCTGAGTGATATTGCTTTGTAAGTAAATACCACAACTTCTTTATCCATTTTTCACTTTCTGCGATGTTGAACTTGTACTGTAAACGAGGTTCTTGTAAACAGAGGCGTCCCAAACTTTGGGGTGGCTGTGTCTTTTTGATTTTAATTTCCCTAAGCTATAGGACCATAAGTGGCAGTGCCCTAGGCTCTGTTGCTTTGTTTTTTAGATGTTTCAGGAAACACCATACACTTCTCCCGAGTGTCTGTTGGCAATTTACATCCCGCCCATCAGCATAACAAGGCTCCCAGTTCTCCATGGCCTGTCCTGCCTTTCTGGATTTTACACTTTTTTCAGATGGCCCTTTTGACCGGGGGGAAGTGAGACTTCATTGTAGTGCAGATTTCCTTTGCAAGCTTGCTTGGTTGGCCAAAAAGGGCGTATGCGTTTTTTCCTGAATATATTCAGGAAAAAACGCATACGCCCTTTTTGGCCAAGTGCATCATTGTGGACGTTCTGCCTCTTTTCCTATGCTTTCAATGCAATTCCAGTCTACCTCCTGAAATCGGTTTCCTGCAATTCTGCCCCGCTTTCAAGTCCTCTTGGCAGCCTTACTTCAGTCTATTTTTGGACGATAGCTGTCATTTATAACTCTGCAGGTTTGTGAATTACAGTGCCCCTGAGCTCCTTTCTTCAACTCGCTTTCTTTTGAGCTGGCCGCAACACCGCAGGATGGCTTCAGGCCCTAATCTGGTTCCGGCCCGGCAAGCTGAGCCTTTGGTTAATTCCTCTTCCTGGTGGGAAATGAGAGTTAAATTTGCCCGTCCAGACACCTCCAGCTAGCCTCTCATTGGTTCTCGCTATTCCTGTTCATCTTCCGCAGAAATTGCAAACTGGGCCAAACAGGAGGTTAAAGGGACTGACTCTCCAAGTGGGGAGAGTGTTAGTAAAGCGTCTGGAATGTTGCACCCGAGTACCAGGGGAGGAAAACTGAGACATATTTGAACACGTCTCCCGATCACATGGTTGATCATACTCTAGGTTCCACATGCATGTTTTAGCTGAAGGAAGAATACCTTAAACCTGGGTAGTTGAAACCCGTGGAATGGGTACCATGCAATATGACTTCAAAGGGTCTTCATTTGCTCACCGAACCTCTCCAATCCTATCACTGCTGCGTTTATGCCCCTGTACACATGCTTGATTCTCTTTCGGAGACATAGCAATCCATAGGTTTTAAGATACTTACTAGTCAGGTACATTCTTAGGCGTTTAATATGGGGTGTTGAGTCCATTTCGTTGAGCAAGGAGTAGCTCTTGTCTATTCCATATTTGGCTTAAGGAACTTTATCTGTGCTCATTTCAATCTCTGGTTTTATGCAGCACCCCAACTCACCTTTACCCTTAAGCAAGAATAAGTTGGTTTTCTAAATTTGAGACCCTGTTCTGTTCTGTAATTCAGTTCCTGTGTAGCCAAGTTTACATTCCGTGTATTACTGATATCTTATGATGTTTCTTTTTCTGTGTGACTTATTTCAGTTAGAATCATCATACCTGAATCCACTCATTGTGCTGCTAAGGGTCTAATGACATAGATTTCATTGCTGAGTGATACTGCATTGTACGTAAGTACCACAAGTTCTTTATCCATTTTTCACTTTCTGTGATATTGAACTTGTACGGTAAACGAGGTTCTTGTAAACAGAGGCGTCCCAAACATTGGGGTGGCTGTGTCTTTTTGATTTTAATTTCCCTAAGCTATAGGACCATAAGTGGCAGTGCCCTAGGCTCTGTTGCTTTGTTTTTTAGATGTTTCAGGAAACACCATACACTTCTCTCAAGTGTCTGTTGGCAATTTACATCCCGCCCATCAGCATAACAAGGCTCCCAGTTCTCCATGGCCTGTCCTGCCTTTCTGGATTTTACACTTTTTTCAGATGGCCCTTTTGACCGGGGGGAAGTGAGACTTCATTGTAGTGCAGATTTCCTTTGCAAGCTTGCTTGGTTGGCCAAAAAGGGCGTATGCGTTTTTTCCTGAATATATTCAGGAAAAAACGCATACGCCCTTTTTGGCCAAGTGCATCTTTGTGGACGTTCTGCCTCTTTTCCTATGCTTTCAATGCAATTCCAGTCTACCTCCTGAAATCGGTTTCCTGCAATTCTGCCCCGCTTTCAAGTCCTCTTGGCAGCCTTACTTCAGTCTATTTTTGGACGATAGCTGTCATTTATAACTCTGCAGGTTTGTGAATTACAGTGCCCCTGAACTCCTTTCTTCAACTCGCTTTCTTGTGACCTGGCCGCAACACCGCAGGATGGCTTCAGGCCCTAATCTGGTTCCGGCCCGGCACGCTGAGCCTTTGGTTATTTCCTCTTCCTGGTGGGAAATGAGAGTTAAATTTGCCCGTCCAGACACCTCCAGCTAGTCTCTCATTGGTTCTCGCTATTCCTGTTCATCTTCCGCAGAAATTGCAAACTGGGCCAAACAGGAGGTTAAAGGCGCTGACTCTCCAAGTGGGGAGAGTGTTAGTAAAGCGTCTGGAATGTTGCACCCGAGTACCAGGGGAGGAAAACTGAGACATATTTGAACACGTCTCCCATTCACATGGTTGATCATACTTGGGTTCCACATGCATGTTTTAGCTGAAGGAAGAATACCTTAAACCTGGAGAGTTGAGACCCGTGTAATGGGTACCATGCAATATGACTTCAAAGGGTCTTCATTTGCTCACCGAACCTCTCCAATCCTATCACTGCTGCGTTTATGCCCCTGTACACATGCTTGATTCTCTTTTGGAGACATAGCAATCCATAGGTTTTAAGATACTTACTAGTCAGGTACATTCTTAGGCGTTTAATATGCGGTGTTGAGTCCATTTCGTTGAGCAAGGAGTAGCTCTTGTCTATTCCATATTTGACTTAAGGAACTTTATCTGTGCTCATTTCAATCTCTGGTTTTATGCAGCACCCCAACTCACCTTTACCCTTAAGCAAGCATAAGTTGGTTTTCTAAATTTGAGACCCTGTTCTGTTCTGTAATTCAGTTCCTGTGTAGCCAAGTTTACATTCCGTGTATTACTGATATCTTATGATGTTTCTTTTTCTGTGTGACTTACTTCAGTTAGAATCATCATACCTGAATCCACTCATTGTGCTGCTAAGGGCCTGATGACACAGATTTCATTGCTGAGTGATATTGCTTTGTAAGTAAATACCACAACTTCTTTATCCATTTTTCACTTTCTGCGATGTTGAACTTGTACTGTAAACGAGGTTCTTGTAAACAGAGGCGTCCCAAACTTTGGGGTGGCTGTGTCTTTTTGATTTTAATTTCCCTAAGCTATAGGACCATAAGTGGAAGTGCCCTAGGCTCTGTTGCTTTGTTTTTTAGATGTTTCAGGAAACACCATACACTTCTCCCGAGTGTCTGTTGGCAATTTACATCCCGCCCATCAGCATAACAAGGCTCCCAGTTCTCCATGGCCTGTCCTGACTTTCTGGATTTTACACTTTTTTCAGATGGCCCTTTTGACCGGGGGGAAGTGAGACTTCATTGTAGTGCAGATTTCCTTTGCAAGCTTGCTTGGTTGGCCAAAAAGGGCGTATGCGTTTTTTCCTGAATATATTCAGGAAAAAACGCATACGCCCTTTTTGGCCAAGTGCATCATTGTGGACGTTCTGCCTCTTTTCCTATGCTTTCAATGCAATTCCAGTCTACCTCCTGAAATAGGTTTCCTGCAATTCTGCCCCGCTTTCAAGTCCTCTTGGCAGCCTTACTTCAGTCTATTTTTGGACGATAGCTGTCATTTATAACTCTGCAGGTTTGTGAATTACAGTGCCCCTGAGCTCCTTTCTTCAACTCGCTTTCTTTTGAGCTGGCCGCAACACCGCAGGATGGCTTCAGGCCCTAATCTGGTTCCGGCCCGGCACGCTGAGCCTTTGGTTAATTCCTCTTCCTGGTGGGAAATGAGAGTTAAATTTGCCCGTCCAGACACCTCCAACTAGCCTCTCATTGGTTCTCGCTATTCCTGTTCATCTTCCGCAGAAATTGCAAACTGGGCCAAACAGGAGGTTAAAGGGACTGACTCTCCAAGTGGGGAGAGTGTTAGTAAAGCGTCTGGAATGTTGCACCCGAGTACCAAGGGAGGAAAACTGAGACATATTTGAACACGTCTCCCGATCACATGGTTGATCATACTCTAGGTTCCACACGCATGTTTTAGCTGAAGGAAGAATACCTTAAACCTGGGTAGTTGAAACCCGTGGAATGGGTACCATGCAATATGACTTCAAAGGGTCTTCATTTGCTCACCGAACCTCTCCAATCCTATCACTGCTGCGTTTATGCCCCTGTACACATGCTTGATTCTCTTTCGGAGACATAGCAATCCATAGGTTTTAAGATACTTACTAGTCAGGTACATTCTTAGGCGTTTAATATGCGGTGTTGAGTCCATTTCGTTGAGCAAGGAGTAGCTCTTGTCTATTCCATATTTGACTTAAGGAACTTTATCTGTGCTCATTTCAATCTCTGGTTTTATGCAGCACCCCAACTCACCTTTACCCTTAAGCAAGCATAAGTTGGTTTTCTAAATTTGAGACCCTGTTCTGTTCTGTAATTCAGTTCCTGTGTAGCCAAGTTTACATTCCATGTATTACTGATATCTTATGATGTTTCTTTTTCTGTGTGACTTACTTCAGTTAGAATCATCATACCTGAATCCACTCATTGTGCTGCTAAGTGCCTGATGACACAGATTTCATTGCTGAGTGATATTGCTTTGTAAGTAAATACCACAACTTCTTTATCCATTTTTCACTTTCTGCGATGTTGAACTTGTACTGTAAACGAGGTTCTTGTAAACAGAGGCGTCCCAAACTTTGGGGTGGCTGTGTCTTTTTGATTTTAATTTCCCTAAGCTATAGGACCATAAGTGGCAGTGCCCTAGGCTCTGTTGCTTTGTTTTTTAGATGTTTCAGGAAACACCATACACTTCTCCCGAGTGTCTGTTGGCAATTTACATCCCGCCCATCAGCATAACAAGGCTCCCAGTTCTCCATGGCCTGTCCTGCCTTTCTGGATTTTACACTTTTTTCAGATGGCCCTTTTGACCGGGGGGAAGTGAGACTTCATTGTAGTGCAGATTTCCTTTGCAAGCTTGCTTGGTTGGCCAAGAAGGGCGTATGCGTTTTTTCCTGAATATATTCAGGAAAAAACGCATACGCCCTTTTTGGCCAAGTGCATCATTATGGACGTTCTGCCTCTTTTCCTATGCTTTCAATGCAATTCCAGTCTACCTCCTGAAATCGGTTTCCTGCAATTCTGCCCCGCTTTCAAGTCCTCTTGGCAGCCTTACTTCACTCTATTTTTGGACGATAGCTGTCATTTATAACTCTGCAGGTTTGTGAATTACAGTGCCCCTGAGCTCCTTTCTTCAACTCGCTTTCTTTGGAGCTGGCCGCAACACCGCAGGATGGCTTCAGGCCCTAATCTGGTTCCGGCCCGGCAAGCTGAGCCTTTGGTTAATTCCTCTTCCTGGTGGGAAATGAGAGTTAAATTTGCCCGTCCAGACACCTCCAGCTAGCCTCTCATTGGTTCTCGCTATTCCTGTTCATCTTCCGCAGAAATTGCAAACTGGGCCAAACAGGAGGTTAAAGGGACTGACTCTCCAAGTGGGGAGAGTGTTAGTAAAGCGTCTGGAATGTTGCACCCGAGTACCAGGGGAGGAAAACTGAGACATATTTGAACACGTCTCCCGATCACATGGTTGATCATACTCTAGGTTCCACATGCATGTTTTAGCTGAAGGAAGAATACCTTAAACCTGGGTAGTTGAAACCCGTGGAATGGGTACCATGCAATATGACTTCAAAGGGTCTTCATTTGCTCACCGAACCTCTCCAATCCTATCACTGCTGCGTTTATGCCCCTGTACACATGCTTGATTCTCTTTCGGAGACATAGCAATCCATAGGTTTTAAGATACTTACTAGTCAGGTACATTCTTAGGCGTTTAATATGGGGTGTTGAGTCCATTTCGTTGAGCAAGGAGTAGCTCTTGTCTATTCCATATTTGGCTTAAGGAACTTTATCTGTGCTCATTTCAATCTCTGGTTTTATGCAGCACCCCAACTCACCTTTACCCTTAAGCAAGAATAAGTTGGTTTTCTAAATTTGAGACCCTGTTCTGTTCTGTAATTCAGTTCCTGTGTAGCCAAGTTTACATTCCGTGTATTACTGATATCTTATGATGTTTCTTTTTCTGTGTGACTTATTTCAGTTAGAATCATCATACCTGAATCCACTCATTGTGCTGCTAAGCGTCTAATGACATAGATTTCATTGCTGAGTGATACTGCATTGTACGTAAGTACCACAAGTTCTTTATCCATTTTTCACTTTCTGTGATATTGAACTTGTACGGTAAACGAGGTTCTTGTAAACAGAGGCGTCCCAAACATTGGGGTGGCTGTGTCTTTTTGATTTTAATTTCCCTAAGCTATAGGACCATAAGTGGCAGTGCCCTAGGCTCTGTTGCTTTGTTTTTTAGATGTTTCAGGAAACACCATACACTTCTCTCAAGTGTCTGTTGGCAATTTACATCCCGCCCATCAGCATAACAAGGCTCCCAGTTCTCCATGGCCTGTCCTGCCTTTCTGGATTTTACACTTTTTTCAGATGGCCCTTTTGACCGGGGGGAAGTGAGACTTCATTGTAGTGCAGATTTCCTTTGCAAGCTGCTTGGTTGGCCAAAAAGGGCGTATGCGTTTTTTCCTGAATATATTCAGGAAAAAACGCATACGCCCTTTTTGGCCAAGTGCATCATTGTGGACGTTCTGCCTCTTTTCCTATGCTTTCAATGCAATTCCAGTCTACCTCCTGAAATCGGTTTCCTGCAATTCTGCCCCGCTTTCAAGTCCTCTTGGCAGCCTTACTTCAGTCTATTTTTGGACGATAGCTGTCATTTATAACTCTGCAGGTTTGTGAATTACAGTGCCCCTGAACTCCTTTCTTCAACTCGCTTTCTTGTGACCTGGCCGCAACACCGTAGGATGGCTTCAGACCCTAATCTGGTTCCGGCCCGGCACGCTGAGCCTTTGGTTATTTCCTCTTCCTGGTGGGAAATGAGAGTTAAATTTGCCCGTCCAGACACCTCCAGCTAGTCTCTCATTGGTTCTCGCTATTCCTGTTCATCTTCCGCAGAAATTGCAAACTGGGCCAAACAGGAGGTTAAAGGCGCTGACTCTCCAAGTGGGGAGAGTGTTAGTAAAGCGTCTGGAATGTTGCACCCGAGTACCAGGGGAGGAAAACTGAGACATATTTGAACACGTCTCCCATTCACATGGTTGATCATACTTGGGTTCCACATGCATGTTTTAGCTGAAGGAAGAATACCTTAAACCTGGAGAGTTGAGACCCGTGTAATGGGTACCATGCAATATGACTTCAAAGGGTCTTCATTTGCTCACCGAACCTCTCCAATCCTATCACTGCTGCGTTTATGCCCCTGTACACATGCTTGATTCTCTTTTGGAGACATAGCAATCCATAGGTTTTAAGATACTTACTAGTCAGGTACATTCTTAGGCGTTTAATATGCGGTGTTGAGTCCATTTCGTTGAGCAAGGAGTAGCTCTTGTCTATTCCATATTTGACTTAAGGAACTTTATCTGTGCTCATTTCAATCTCTGGTTTTATGCAGCACCCCAACTCACCTTTACCCTTAAGCAAGCATAAGTTGGTTTTCTAAATTTGAGACCCTGTTCTGTTCTGTAATTCAGTTCCTGTGTAGCCAAGTTTACATTCCGTGTATTACTGATATCTTATGATGTTTTTTTTCTGTGTGACTTACTTCAGTTAGAATCATCATACCTGAATCCACTCATTGTGCTGCTAAGGGCCTGATGACACAGATTTCATTGCTGAGTGATATTGCTTTGTAAGTAAATACCACAACTTCTTTATCCATTTTTCACTTTCTGCGATGTTGAACTTGTACTGTAAACGAGGTTCTTGTAAACAGAGGCGTCCCAAACTTTGGGGTGGCTGTGTCTTTTTGATTTTAATTTCCCTAAGCTATAGGACCATAAGTGGCAGTGCCCTAGGCTCTGTTGCTTTGTTTTTTAGATGTTTCAGGAAACACCATACACTTCTCCCGAGTGTCTGTTGGCAATTTACATCCCGCCCATCAGCATAACAAGGCTCCCAGTTCTCCATGGCCTGTCCTGCCTTTCTGGATTTTACACTTTTTTCAGATGGCCCTTTTGACCGGGGGGAAGTGAGACTTCATTGTAGTGCAGATTTCCTTTGCAAGCTGCTTGGTTGGCCAAAAAGGGCGTATGCGTTTTTTCCTGAATATATTCAGGAAAAAACGCATACGCCCTTTTTGGCCAAGTGCATCATTGTGGACGTTCTGCCTCTTTTCCTATGCTTTCAATGCAATTCCAGTCTACCTCCTGAAATCGGTTTCCTGCAATTCTGCCCCGCTTTCAAGTCCTCTTGGCAGCCTTACTTCAGTCTATTTTTGGACGATAGCTGTCATTTATAACTCTGCAGGTTTGTGAATTACAGTGCCCCTGAACTCCTTTCTTCAACTCGCTTTCTTGTGACCTGGCCGCAACACCGCAGGATGGCTTCAGACCCTAATCTGGTTCCGGCCCGGCACGCTGAGCCTTTGGTTATTTCCTCTTCCTGGTGGGAAATGAGAGTTAAATTTGCCCGTCCAGACACCTCCAGCTAGTCTCTCATTGGTTCTCGCTATTCCTGTTCATCTTCCGCAGAAATTGCAAACTGGGCCAAACAGGAGGTTAAAGGCGCTGACTCTCCAAGTGGGGAGAGTGTTAGTAAAGCGTCTGGAATGTTGCACCCGAGTACCAGGGGAGGAAAACTGAGACATATTTGAACACGTCTCCCATTCACATGGTTGATCATACTTGGGTTCCACATGCATGTTTTAGCTGAAGGAAGAATACCTTAAACCTGGAGAGTTGAGACCCGTGTAATGGGTACCATGCAATATGACTTCAAAGGGTCTTCATTTGCTCACCGAACCTCTCCAATCCTATCACTGCTGCGTTTATGCCCCTGTACACATGCTTGATTCTCTTTTGGAGACATAGCAATCCATAGGTTTTAAGATACTTACTAGTCAGGTACATTCTTAGGCGTTTAATATGCGGTGTTGAGTCCATTTCGTTGAGCAAGGAGTAGCTCTTGTCTATTCCATATTTGACTTAAGGAACTTTATCTGTGCTCATTTCAATCTCTGGTTTTATGCAGCACCCCAACTCACCTTTACCCTTAAGCAAGCATAAGTTGGTTTTCTAAATTTGAGACCCTGTTCTGTTCTGTAATTCAGTTCCTGTGTAGCCAAGTTTACATTCCGTGTATTACTGATATCTTATGATGTTTTTTTTCTGTGTGACTTACTTCAGTTAGAATCATCATACCTGAATCCACTCATTGTGCTGCTAAGGGCCTGATGACACAGATTTCATTGCTGAGTGATATTGCTTTGTAAGTAAATACCACAACTTCTTTATCCATTTTTCACTTTCTGCGATGTTGAACTTGTACTGTAAACGAGGTTCTTGTAAACAGAGGCGTCCCAAACTTTGGGGTGGCTGTGTCTTTTTGATTTTAATTTCCCTAAGCTATAGGACCATAAGTGGCAGTGCCCTAGGCTCTGTTGCTTTGTTTTTTAGATGTTTCAGGAAACACCATACACTTCTCCCGAGTGTCTGTTGGCAATTTACATCCCGCCCATCAGCATAACAAGGCTCCCAGTTCTCCATGGCCTGTCCTGCCTTTCTGGATTTTACACTTTTTTCAGATGGCCCTTTTGACCGGGGGGAAGTGAGACTTCATTGTAGTGCAGATTTCCTTTGCAAGCTTGCTTGGTTGGCCAAAAAGGGCGTATGCGTTTTTTCCTGAATATATTCAGGAAAAAACGCATACGCCCTTTTTGGCCAAGTGCATCATTGTGGACGTTCTGCCTCTTTTCCTATGCTTTCAATGCAATTCCAGTCTACCTCCTGAAATCGGTTTCCTGCAATTCTGCCCCGCTTTCAAGTCCTCTTGGCAGCCTTACTTCAGTCTATTTTTGGACGATAGCTGTCATTTATAACTCTGCAGGTTTGTGAATTACAGTGCCCCTGAGCTCCTTTCTTCAACTCGCTTTCTTGTGACCTGGCCGCAACACCGCAGGATGGCTTCAGGCCCTAATCTGGTTCCGGCCCGGCACGCTGAGCCTTTGGTTAATTCCTCTTCCTGGTGGGAAATGAGAGTTAAATTTGCCCGTCCAGACACCTCCAGCTAGCCTCTCATTGGTTCTCGCTATTCCTGTTCATCTTCCGCAGAAATTGCAAACTGGGCCAAACAGGAGGTTAAAGGGACTGACTCTCCAAGTGGGGAGAGTGTTAGTAAAGCGTCTGGAATGTTGCACCCGAGTACCAGGGGAGGAAAACTGAGACATATTTGAACACGTCTCCCGATCACATGGTTGATCATACTCTAGGTTCCACATGCATGTTTTAGCTGAAGGAAGAATACCTTAAACCTGGGTAGTTGAAACCCGTGGAATGGGTACCATGCAATATGACTTCAAAGGGTCTTCATTTGCTCACCGAACCTCTCCAATCCTATCACTGCTGCGTTTATGCCCCTGTACACATGCTTGATTCTCTTTCGGAGACATAGCAATCCATAGGTTTTAAGATACTTACTAGTCAGGTACATTCTTAGGCGTTTAATATGGGGTGTTGAGTCCATTTCGTTGAGCAAGGAGTAGCTCTTGTCTATTCCATATTTGGCTTAAGGAACTTTATCTGTGCTCATTTCAATCTCTGGTTTTATGCAGCACCCCAACTCACCTTTACCCTTAAGCAAGAATAAGTTGGTTTTCTAAATTTGAGACCCTGTTCTGTTCTGTAATTCAGTTCCTGTGTAGCCAAGTTTACATTCCGTGTATTACTGATATCTTATGATGTTTCTTTTTCTGTGTGACTTATTTCAGTTAGAATCATCATACCTGAATCCACTCATTGTGCTGCTAAGGGTCTAATGACATAGATTTCATTGCTGAGTGATACTGCATTGTACGTAAGTACCACAAGTTCTTTATCCATTTTTCACTTTCTGTGATATTGAACTTGTACGGTAAACGAGGTTCTTGTAAACAGAGGCGTCCCAAACTTTGGGGTGGCTGTGTCTTTTTGATTTTAATTTCCCTAAGCTATAGGACCATAAGTGGCAGTGCCCTAGGCTCTGTTGCTTTGTTTTTTAGATGTTTCAGGAAACACCATACACTTCTCTCAAGTGTCTGTTGGCAATTTACATCTGGCCCATCAGCATAACAAGGCTCCCAGTTCTCCATGGCCTGTCCTGCCTTTCTGGATTTTACACTTTTTTCAGATGGCCCTTTTGACCGGGGGGAAGTGAGACTTCATTGTAGTGCAGATTTCCTTTGCAAGCTTGCTTGGTTGGCCAAAAAGGGCGTATGCGTTTTTTCCTGAATATATTCAGGAAAAAACGCATACGCCCTTTTTGGCCAAGTGCATCATTGTGGACGTTCTGCCTCTTTTCCTATGCTTTCAATGCAATTCCAGTCTACCTCCTGAAATCGGTTTCCTGCAATTCTGCCCCGCTTTCAAGTCCTCTTGGCAGCCTTACTTCAGTCTATTTTTGGACGATAGCTGTAATTTATAACTCTGCAGGTTTCTGAATTACAGTGCCCCTGAACTCCTTTCTTCAACTCGCTTTCTTGTGACCTGGCCGCAACACCGCAGGATGGCTTCAGGCCCTAATCTGGTTCCGGCCCGGCACGCTGAGCCTTTGGTTATTTCCTCTTCCTGGTGGGAAATGAGAGTTAAATTTGCCCGTCCAGACACCTCCAGCTAGTCTCTCATTGGTTCTCGCTATTCCTGTTCATCTTCCGCAGAAATTGCAAACTGGGCCAAACAGGAGGTTAAAGGCGCTGACTCTCCAAGTGGGGAGAGTGTTAGTAAAGCGTCTGGAATGTTGCACCCGAGTACCAGGGGAGGAAAACTGAGACATATTTGAACACGTCTCCCGTTCACATGGTTGATCATACTTGGGTTCCACATGCATGTTTTAGCTGAAGGAAGAATACCTTAAACCTGGAGAGTTGAGACCCGTGTAATGGGTACCATGCAATATGACTTCAAAGGGTCTTCATTTGCTCACCGAACCTCTCCAATCCTATCACTGCTGCGTTTATGCCCCTGTACACATGCTTGATTCTCTTTCGGAGACATAGCAATCCATAGGTTTTAAGATACTTACTAGTCAGGTACATTCTTAGGCGTTTAATATGCGGTGTTGAGTCCATTTCGTTGAGCAAGGAGTAGCTCTTGTCTATTCCATATTTGACTTAAGGAACTTTATCTGTGCTCATTTCAATCTCTGGTTTTATGCAGCACCCCAACTCACCTTTCCCCTTAAGCAAGCATAAGTTGGTTTTCTAAATTTGAGACCCTGTTCTGTTCTGTAATTCAGTTCCTGTGTAGCCAAGTTTACATTCCGTGTATTACTGATATCTTATGATGTTTCTTTTTCTGTGTGACTTACTTCAGTTAGAATCATCATACCTGAATCCACTCATTGTGCTGCTAAGGGCCTGATGACACAGATTTCATTGCTGAGTGATATTGCTTTGTAAGTAAATACCACAACTTCTTTATCCATTTTTCACTTTCTGCGATGTTGAACTTGTACTGTAAACGAGGTTCTTGTAAACAGAGGCGTCCCAAACTTTGGGGTGGCTGTGTCTTTTTGATTTTAATTTCCCTAAGCTATAGGACCATAAGTGGCAGTGCCCTAGGCTCTGTTGCTTTGTTTTTTAGATGTTTCAGGAAACACCATACACTTCTCCCGAGTGTCTGTTGGCAATTTACATCCCGCCCATCAGCATAACAAGGCTCCCAGTTCTCCATGGCCTGTCCTGCCTTTCTGGATTTTACACTTTTTTCAGATGGCCCTTTTGACCGGGGGGAAGTGAGACTTCATTGTAGTGCAGATTTCCTTTGCAAGCTTGCTTGGTTGGCCAAAAAGGGCGTATGCATTTTTTCCTGAGTATATTCAGGAAAAAACGCATACGCCCTTTTTGGCCAAGTGCATCATTGTGGACGTTCTGCCTCTTTTCCTATGCTTTCAATGCAATTCCAGTCTACCTCCTGAAATCGGTTTCCTGCAATTCTGCCCCGCTTTCAAGTCCTCTTGGCAGCCTTACTTCAGTCTATTTTTGGACGATAGCTGTCATTTATAACTCTGCAGGTTTGTGAATTACAGTGCCCCTGAGCTCCTTTCTTCAACTCGCTTTCTTTTGAGCTGGCCGCAACACCGCAGGATGGCTTCAGGCCCTAATCTGGTTCCGGTACGGCGCGCTGAGACTTTGGTTATTTCCTCTTCCTGGTGGGAAATGAGAGTTAAATTTGCCCGTCCAGACACCTCCAGCTAGCCTCTCATTGGTTCTCGCTATTCCTGTTCATCTTCCGCAGAAATTGCAAACTGGGCCAAACAGGAGGTTAAAGGCGCTGACTCTCCAAGTGGGGAGAGTGTTAGTAAAGCGTCTGGAATGTTGCACCCGAGTACCAGGGGAGGAAAACTGAGACATATTTGAACACGTCTCCCGTTCACATGGTTGATCATACTTGGGTTCCACATGCATGTTTTAGCTGAAGGAAGAATACCTTAAACCTGGAGAGTTGAGACCCGTGTAATGGGTACCATGCAATATGACTTCAAAGGGTCTTCATTTGCTCACCGAACCTCTCCAATCCTATCACTGCTGCGTTTATGCCCCTGTACACATGCTTGATTCTCTTTCGGAGACATAGCAATCCATAGGTTTTAAGATACTTACTAGTCAGGTACATTCTTAGGCGTTTAATATGCGGTGTTGAGTCCATTTCGTTGAGCAAGGAGTAGCTCTTGTCTATTCCATATTTGACTTAAGGAACTTTATCTGTGCTCATTTCAATCTCTGGTTTTATGCAGCACCCCAACTCACCTTTACCCTTAAGCAAGCATAAGTTGGTTTTCTAAATTTGAGACCCTGTTCTGTTCTGTAATTCAGTTCCTGTGTAGCCAAGTTTACATTCCGTGTATTACTGATATCTTACGATGTTTCTTTTTCTGTGTGACTTATTTCAGTTAGAATCATCATACCTGAATCCACTCATTGTGATGCTAAGGGCCTGATGACATAGATTTCATTGCTGAGTGATATTGCTTTGTAAGTAAATACCACAGCTTCTTTATCCATTTTTCACTTTCTGCGATGTTGAACTTGTACTGTAAACGAGGTTCTTGTAAACAGAGGCGTCCCAAACTTTGGGGTGGCTGTGTCTTTTTGATTTTAATTTCCCTAAGCTATAGGACCATAAGTGGCAGTGCCCTAGGCTCTGTTGCTTTGTTTTTTAGATGTTTCAGGAAACACCATACACTTCTCCCGAGTGTCTGTTGGCAATTTACATCCCGCCCATCAGCATAACAAGGCTCCCAGTTCTCCATGGCCTGTCCTGCCTTTCTGGATTTTACACTTTTTTCAGATGGCCCTTTTGACCGGGGGGAAGTGAGACTTCATTGTAGTGCAGATTTCCTTTGCAAGCTTGCTTGGTTGGCCAAAAACGGCGTATGCGTTTTTTCCTGAATATATTCAGGAAAAAACGCATACGCCCTTTTTGGCCAAGTGCATCATTGTGGACGTTCTGCCTCTTTTCCTATGCTTTCAATGCAAATCCAGTCTACCTCCTGAAATCGGTTTCCTGCAATTCTGCCCCGCTTTCAAGTCCTCTTGGCAGCCTTACTTCAGTCTATTTTTGGACGATAGCTGTCATTTATAACTCTGCAGGTTTGTGAATTACAGTGCCCCTGAGCTCCTTTCTTCAACTCGCTTTCTTGTGACCTGGCCGCAACACCGCAGGATGGCTTCAGGCCCTAATCTGGTTCCGGTACGGTGCGCTGACACTTTGGTTATTTCCTCTTCCTGGTGGGAAATGAGAGTTAAATTTGCCCGTCCAGACACCTCCAGCTAGCCTCTCATTGGTTCTCGCTATTCCTGTTCATCTTCCGCAGAAATTGCAAACTGGGCCAAACAGGAGGTTAAAGGCGCTGACTCTCCAAGTGGGGAGAGTGTTAGTAAAGCGTCTGGAATGTTGCACCCGAGTACCAGGGGAGGAAAACTGAGACATATTTGAACACGTCTCCTGTTCACATGGTTGATCATACTTGGGTTCCACATGCATGGTTTAGCTGAAGGAAGAATACCTTAAACCTGGAGAGTTGAGACCCGTGTAATGGGTACCATGCAATATGACTTCAAAGGGTCTTCATTTGCTCACCGAACCTCTCCAATCCTATCACTGCTGCGTTTATGCCCCTGTACACATGCTTGATTCTCTTTCGGAGACATAGCCATCCATAGGTTTTAAGATACTTACTAGTCAGGTACATTCTTAGGCGTTTAATATGCGGTGTTGAGTCCATTTCGTTGAGCAAGGAGTAGCTCTTGTCTATTCCATATTTGACTTAAGGAACTTTATCTGTGCTCATTTCAATCTCTGGTTTTATGCAGCACCCCAACTCACCTTTCCCCTTAAGCAAGCATAAGTTGGTTTTCTAAATTTGAGACCCTGTTCTGTTCTGTAATTCAGTTCCTGTGTAGCCAAGTTTACATTCCGTGTATTACTGATATCTTATGATGTTTCTTTTTCTGTGTGACTTACTTCAGTTAGGATCATCATACCTGAATCCACTCATTGTGCTGCTAAGGGCCTGATGACACAGATTTCATTGCTGAGTGATATTGCTTTGTAAGTAAATACCACAACTTCTTTATCCATTTTTCACTTTCTGCGATGTTGAACTTGTACTGTAAACGAGGTTCTTGTAAACAGAGGCGTCCCAAACTTTGGGGTGGCTGTGTCTTTTTGATTTTAATTTCCCTAAGCTATAGGACCATAAGTGGCAGTGCCCTAGGCTCTGTTGCTTTGTTTTTTAGATGTTTCAGGAAACACCATACACTTCTCCCGAGTGTCTGTTGGCAATTTACATCCCGCCCATCAGCATAACAAGGCTCCCAGTTCTCCATGGCCTGTCCTGCCTTTCTGGATTTTACACTTTTTTCAGATGGCCCTTTTGACCGGGGGGAAGTGAGACTTCATTGTAGTGCAGATTTCCTTTGCAAGCTTGCTTGGTTGGCCAAAAAGGGCGTATGCGTTTTTTCCTGAGTATATTCAGGAAAAAACGCATACGCCCTTTTTGGCCAAGTGCATCATTGTGGACGTTCTGCCTCTTTTCCTATGCTTTCAATGCAATTCCAGTCTACCTCCTGAAATCGGTTTCCTGCAATTCTGCCCCGCTTTCAAGTCCTCTTGGCAGCCTTACTTCAGTGTATTTTTGGACGATAGCTGTCATTTATAACTCTGCAGGTTTGTGAATTACAGTGCCCCTGAGCTCCTTTCTTCAACTCGCTTTCTTTTGAGCTGGCCGCAACACCGCAGGATGGCTTCAGGCCCTAATCTGGTTCCGGTACGGCGCGCTGAGACTTTGGTTATTTCCTCTTCCTGGTGGGAAATGAGAGTTAAATTTGCCCGTCCAGACACCTCCAGCTAGCCTCTCATTGGTTCTCGCTATTCCTGTTCATCTTCCGCAGAAATTGCAAACTGGGCCAAACAGGAGGTTAAAGGCGCTGACTCTCCAAGTGGGGAGAGTGTTAGTAAAGCGTCTGGAATGTTGCACCCGAGTACCAGGGGAGGAAAACTGAGACATATTTGAACACGTCTCCCGTTCACATGGTTGATCATACTTGGGTTCCACATGCATGTTTTAGCTGAAGGAAGAATACCTTAAACCTGGAGAGTTGAGACCCGTGTAATGGGTACCATGCAATATGACTTCAAAGGGTCTTCATTTGCTCACCGAACCTCTCCAATCCTATCACTGCTGCGTTTATGCCCCTGTACACATGCTTGATTCTCTTTCGGAGACATAGCAATCCATAGGTTTTAAGATACTTACTAGTCAGGTACATTCTTAGGCGTTTAATATGCGGTGTTGAGTCCATTTCGTTGAGCAAGGAGTAGCTCTTGTCTATTCCATATTTGACTTAAGGAACTTTATCTGTGCTCATTTCAATCTCTGGTTTTATGCAGCACCCCAACTCACCTTTACCCTTAAGCAAGCATAAGTTGGTTTTCTAAATTTGAGACCCTGTTCTGTTCTGTAATTCAGTTCCTGTGTAGCCAAGTTTACATTCCGTGTATTACTGATATCTTACGATGTTTCTTTTTCTGTGTGACTTATTTCAGTTAGAATCATCATACCTGAATCCACTCATTGTGATGCTAAGGGCCTGATGACATAGATTTCATTGCTGAGTGATATTGCTTTGTAAGTAAATACCACAGCTTCTTTATCCATTTTTCACTTTCTGCGATGTTGAACTTGTACTGTAAACGAGGTTCTTGTAAACAGAGGCGTCCCAAACTTTGGGGTGGCTGTGTCTTTTTGATTTTAATTTCCCTAAGCTATAGGACCATAAGTGGCAGTGCCCTAGGCTCTGTTGCTTTGTTTTTTAGATGTTTCAGGAAACACCATACACTTCTCCCGAGTGTCTGTTGGCAATTTACATCCCGCCCATCAGCATAACAAGGCTCCCAGTTCTCCATGGCCTGTCCTGCCTTTCTGGATTTTACACTTTTTTCAGATGGCCCTTTTGACCGGGGGGAAGTGAGACTTCATTGTAGTGCAGATTTCCTTTGCAAGCTTGCTTGGTTGGCCAAAAACGGCGTATGCGTTTTTTCCTGAATATATTCAGGAAAAAACGCATACGCCCTTTTTGGCCAAGTGCATCATTGTGGACGTTCTGCCTCTTTTCCTATGCTTTCAATGCAAATCCAGTCTACCTCCTGAAATCGGTTTCCTGCAATTCTGCCCCGCTTTCAAGTCCTCTTGGCAGCCTTACTTCAGTCTATTTTTGGACGATAGCTGTCATTTATAACTCTGCAGGTTTGTGAATTACAGTGCCCCTGAGCTCCTTTCTTCAACTCGCTTTCTTGTGACCTGGCCGCAACACCGCAGGATGGCTTCAGGCCCTAATCTGGTTCCGGTACGGTGCGCTGACACTTTGGTTATTTCCTCTTCCTGGTGGGAAATGAGAGTTAAATTTGCCCGTCCAGACACCTCCAGCTAGCCTCTCATTGGTTCTCGCTATTCCTGTTCATCTTCCGCAGAAATTGCAAACTGGGCCAAACAGGAGGTTAAAGGCGCTGACTCTCCAAGTGGGGAGAGTGTTAGTAAAGCGTCTGGAATGTTGCACCCGAGTACCAGGGGAGGAAAACTGAGACATATTTGAACACGTCTCCCGTTCACATGGTTGATCATACTTGGGTTCCACATGCATGGTTTAGCTGAAGGAAGAATACCTTAAACCTGGAGAGTTGAGACCCGTGTAATGGGTACCATGCAATATGACTTCAAAGGGTCTTCATTTGCTCACCGAACCTCTCCAATCCTATCACTGCTGCGTTTATGCCCCTGTACACATGCTTGATTCTCTTTCGGAGACATAGCCATCCATAGGTTTTAAGATACTTACTAGTCAGGTACATTCTTAGGCGTTTAATATGCGGTGTTGAGTCCATTTCGTTGAGCAAGGAGTAGCTCTTGTCTATTCCATATTTGACTTAAGGAACTTTATCTGTGCTCATTTCAATCTCTGGTTTTATGCAGCACCCCAACTCACCTTTCCCCTTAAGCAAGCATAAGTTGGTTTTCTAAATTTGAGACCCTGTTCTGTTCTGTAATTCAGTTCCTGTGTAGCCAAGTTTACATTCCGTGTATTACTGATATCTTATGATGTTTCTTTTTCTGTGTGACTTACTTCAGTTAGGATCATCATACCTGAATCCACTCATTGTGCTGCTAAGGGCCTGATGACACAGATTTCATTGCTGAGTGATATTGCTTTGTAAGTAAATACCACAACTTCTTTATCCATTTTTCACTTTCTGCGATGTTGAACTTGTACTGTAAACGAGGTTCTTGTAAACAGAGGCGTCCCAAACTTTGGGGTGGCTGTGTCTTTTTGATTTTAATTTCCCTAAGCTATAGGACCATAAGTGGCAGTGCCCTAGGCTCTGTTGCTTTGTTTTTTAGATGTTTCAGGAAACACCATACACTTCTCCCGAGTGTCTGTTGGCAATTTACATCCCGCCCATCAGCATAACAAGGCTCCCAGTTCTCCATGGCCTGTCCTGCCTTTCTGGATTTTACACTTTTTTCAGATGGCCCTTTTGACCGGGGGGAAGTGAGACTTCATTGTAGTGCAGATTTCCTTTGCAAGCTTGCTTGGTTGGCCAAAAAGGGCGTATGCGTTTTTTCCTGAATATATTCAGGAAAAAACGCATACGCCCTTTTTGGCCAAGTGCATCATTGTGGACGTTCTGCCTCTTTTCCTAAGCTTTCAATGCAATTCCAGTCTACCTCCTGAAATCGGTTTCCTGCAATTCTGCCCCGCTTTCAAGTCCTCTTGGCAGCCTTACTTCAGTCTATTATTGGACGATAGCTGTCATTTATAACTCTGCAGGTTTGTGAATTACAGTGCCCCTGAACTCCTTTCTTCAACTCGCTTTCTTTTGAGCTGGCCGCAACACCGCAGGATGGCTTCAGGCCCTAATCTGGTTCCGGTACGGCGCGCTGACACTTTGGTTATTTCCTCTTCCTGGTGGGAAATGAGAGTTAAATTTGCCCGTCCAGACACCTCCAGCTAGCCTCTCATTGGTTCTCGCTATTCCTGTTCATCTTCCGCAGAAATTGCAAACTGGGCCAAACAGGAGGTTAAAGGCGCTGACTCTCCAAGTGGGGAGAGTGTTAGTAAAGCGTCTGGAATGTTGCACCCGAGTACCAGGGGAGGAAAACTGAGACATATTTGAACACGTCTCCCGTTCACATGGTTGATCATACTTGGGTTCCACATGCATGTTTTAGCTGAAGGAAGAATACCTTAAACCTGGAGAGTTGAGACCCGTGTAATGGGTACCATGCAATATGACTTCAAAGGGTCTTCATTTGCTCACCGAACCTCTCCAATCCTATCACTGCTGCGTTTATGCCCCTGTACACATGCTTGATTCTCTTTCGGAGACATAGCAATCCATAGGTTTTAAGATACTTACTAGTCAGGTACATTCTTAGGCGTTTAATATGCGGTGTTGAGTCCATTTCGTTGAGCAAGGAGTAGCTCTTGTCTATTCCATATTTGACTTAAGGAACTTTATCTGTGCTCATTTCAATCTCTGGTTTTATGCAGCACCCCAACTCACCTTTACCCTTAAGCAAGCATAAGTTGGTTTTCTAAATTTGAGACCCTGTTCTGTTCTGTAATTCAGTTCCTGTGTAGCCAAGTTTACATTCCGTGTATTACTGATATCTTATGATGTTTCTTTTTCTGTGTGACTTACTTCAGTTAGAATCATCATACCTGAATCCACTCATTGTGCTGCTAAGGGCCTGATGACACAGATTTCATTGCTGAGTGATATTGCTTTGTAAGTAAATACCACAACTTCTTTATCCATTTTTCACTTTCTGCGATGTTGAACTTGTACTGTAAACGAGGTTCTTGTAAACAGAGGCGTCCCAAACTTTGGGGTGGCTGTGTCTTTTTGATTTTAATTTCCCTAAGCTATAGGACCATAAGTGGCAGTGCCCTAGGCTCTGTTGCTTTGTTTTTTAGATGTTTCAGGAAACACCATACATTTCTCCCGAGTGTCTGTTGGCAGTTTACATCCCGCTCATCAGCATAACAAGGCTCCCAGTTCTCCATGGCCTGTCCTGCCTTTCTGGATTTTACACTTTTTTCAGATGGCCCTTTTGACCGGGGGGAAGTGAGACTTCATTGTAGTGCAGATTTCTTTGCAAGCTTGCTTGGTTGGCCAAAAAGGGCGTATGAATTTTTTCCTGAATATATTCAGGAAAAAACGCATACGCCGTTTTAGGCCAAGTGCATCATTGTGGACATTCTGCCTCTTTTCCTATGCTTTCAATGCAAATCCAGTCTACCTCCTGAAATCGGTTTCCTGCAATTCTGCCCCGCTTTCAAGTCCTCTTGGCAGCCTTACTTCAGTCTATTTGTGGACGATAGCTGTCATTTATAACTCTGCACGTTTGTGAATTACAGTGCCCCTGAGCTCCTTTCTTCAACTCGCTTTCTTGTGACCTGGCCGCAACACCGCAGGATGTCTTCAGGCCCTAATCTGGTTCCGGCCCGGCATGCTGAGCCTTTGGTTAATTCCTCTTCCTGGTGGGAAATGAGAGTTAAATTTGCCCGTCCAGACACCTCCAGCTAGCCTCTCATTGGTTCTCGCTATTCCTGTTCATCTTCCGCAGAAATTGCAAACTGGGCCAAACAGGAGGTTAAAGGGACTGACTCTCCAAGTGGGGAGAGTGTTAGTAAAGCGTCTGGAATGTTGCACCCGAGTACCAGGGGAGGAAAACTGAGACATATTTGAACACGTCTCCCGATCACATGGTTGATCATACTCTAGGTTCCACATGCATGTTTTAGCTGAAGGAAGAATACCTTAAACCTGGAGAGTTGAGACCCGTGGAATGGGTACCATGCAATATGACTTCAAAGGGTCTTCATTTGCTCACCGAACCTCTCCAATCCTATCACTGCTGCGTTTATGCCCCTGTACACATGCTTGATTCTCTTTCGGAGACATAGCAATCCATAGGTTTTAAGATACTTACTAGTCAGGTACATTCTTAGGCGTTTAATATGCGGTGTTGAGTCCATTTCGTTGAGCAAGGAGTAGCTCTTGTCTATTCCATATTTCACTTAAGGAACTTTATCTGTGCTCATTTCAATCTCTGGTTTTATGCAGCACCCCAACTCACCTTTACCCTTAAGCAAGCATAAGTTGGTTTTCTAAATTTGAGACCCTGTTCTGTTCTGTAATTCAGTTCCTGTGTAGCCAAGTTTATATTCCGTGTATTACTGATATCTTATGATGTTTCTTTTTCTGTGTGACTTATTTCAGTTAGAATCATCATACCTGAATCCACTCATTGTGCTGCTAAGGGCCTGATGACACAGATTTCATTGGTGAGTGATATTGCTTTGTAAGTAAATACCACAAGTTCTTTATCCATTTTTCACTTTCTGCGATGTTGAACTTGTACTGTAAACGAGGTTCTTGTAAACAGAGGCGTCCCAAACTTTGGGGTGGCTGTGTCTTTTTGATTTTAATTTCCCTAAGCTATAGGACCATAAGTGGCAGTGCCCTAGGCTCTGTTGCTTTGTTTTTTAGATGTTTCAGGAAACACCATACACTTCTCCCGAGTGTCTTTTGGCCATTTACATCCCACCCATCAGCATAACAAGGCTCCCAATTCTCCATGGCCTGTCCTGCCTTTCTGGATTTTACACTTTTTTCAGATGGCCCTTTTGACCGGGGGGAAGTGAGACTTCATTGTAGTGCAGATTTCCTTTGCAAGTTTGCTTGGTTGGCCAAAAAGTGCGTATGCGTTTTTTCCTGAATATATTCAGGGAAAAACGCATACGCCCTTTTTGGCCAAGTGCATCATTGTGGACGTTCTGCCTCTTTTCCTATGCTTTCAGTGCAATTCCAGTCTACCTCCTGAAATCGGTTTCCTGCAATTCTGCCCCGCTTTCAAGTCCTCTTGGCAGCCTTACTTCAGTGTATTTTTGGACGATAGCTGTCATTTATAACTCTGCAGGTTTGTGAATTACAGTGCCCCTGAGCTCCTTTCTTCAACTCGCTTTCTTGTGACCTGGCCGCAACACCGCAGGATGGCTTCAGGCCCTAATCTGGTTCCGGTACGGCACGCTGAGCCTTTGGTTATTTCCTCTTCCTGGTGAGAAATGAGAGTTAAATTTGCCCGTCCAGACACCTCCAGCTAGTCTCTCATTGGTTCTCGCTATTCCTGTTCATCTTCCGCAGAAATTGCAAACTGGGCCAAACAGGAGGTTAAAGGCGCTGACTCTCCAAGTCGGGAGAGTGTTAGTAAAGCGTCTGGAATGTTGCACCCGAGTACCAGGGTACGAAAACTGAGACATATTTGAACACGTCTCCCGTTCACACGGATGATCATACTCTTGGTTCCACAGGCATGTTTTAGTTGAAGGAAGAATACCTTACACCTGGGTAGTTGAAACCCGTGGAATGGGTACCATGCAATATGACTTCAAAGGGTCTTCATTTGCTCACCGAACCTCTCCAATCCTATCAGTGCTGCGTTTATGCCCCTGTACACATGCTTGATTCTCTTTCGGAGACATAGCAATCCATAGCTTTTAAGATACTTACTAGTCAGGTACATTCTTAGGCGTTTAATATGCGGTGTTGAGTCCATTTCGTTGAGCAAGGAGTAGCTCTTGTCTATTCCATATTTGGCTTAAGGAACTTTGTGCTCATTTCGATCTCTGGTTTTATGCAGCACCCCAACTCACCTTTCCCCTTAAGCAAGCATAAGTTGGTTTTCTAAATTTGAGACCCTGTTCTGTTCTGTAATTCAGTTCCTGTGTAGCCAAGTTTACATTCTGTGTATTACTGATATCTTATGATGTTTCTTTTTCTGTGTGACTTATTTCAGTTAGAATCATCGTACCTGAATCCACTCATTATGCTGCTACGGACCTGATGACACAGATTTCATTGCTGAGTGATACTGCATTGTAAGTAAATACCACAAGTTCTTTATCCATTTTTCACTTTCTGTGATGTTGAACGTGTACGGTAAATGATGTTCTTGTAAACAGAGGCGTCCCAAAATTTGGGGTGGCTGTGTCTTTTTGATTTTAATTTCCCTAAGCTATAGGACCATAAGTGGAAGTGCCCTAGGCTCTGTTGCTTTGTTTTTTAGATGTTTCAGGAAACACCATACACTTCTCCCGAGTGTCTGTTGGCAATTTACATCCCGCCCATCAGCATAACAAGGCTCCCAGTTCTCCATGGCCTGTCCTGCCTTTCTGGATTTTACACCTTTTTCAGATGGCCCTTTTGACCGGGGGGAAGTGAGACTTCTTTGTAGTGCAGATTTCCTTTGCAAGCTTGCTTGGTTGGCCAAAAAGGGCGTATGCGTTTTTTCCTGAATATATTCAGGAAAAAACGCATACGCCCTTTTTGGCCAAGTGCATCATTGTGGACGTTCTGCCTCTTCCTATGCTTTCAATGCAATTCCAGTCTACCTCCTGAAATCAGTTTCCTGCAATTCTGCCCTGCTTTCAAGTCCTCTTGGCAGCCTTACTTCAGTCTATTATTGGACGATAGCTGTCATTTATAACTCTGCAGGTTTGTGAATTACAGTGCCCCTGAGCTCCTTTCTTCAACTCGCTTTCTTGTGACCTTGCCGCAACACCGTAGGATGGCTTCAGGCCCTAATCTGGTTCCGGCACGGCACGCTGAGCCTTTGGTTAATTCCTCTTCCTGGTGGGAAATGAGAGTTAAATTTGCCCGTCCAGACACCTCCAGCTAGTCTCTCATTGGTTCTCCCTATTCCTGTTCAACTTCCGCAGTAATTGCAAACTGGGCCAAACAGGAGGTTAAAGGCGCTGACTCTCCAAGTCAGGAGAGCGTTAGTAAAGCGTCTGGAATGTTGCACCCGAGTACCAGGGGACGAAAACTGAGACATATTTGAACACGTCTCCCGATCACACGGTTGATCATACTCTGGGTTCCACATGCATGTTTTAGCTGAAGGAAGAATACCTTAAACCTGGAGAGCTGAGACCCGTGGAATGGGTACCATGCAATATGACTTCAAAGGGTTTTCATTTGCTCACCGAACCTCTCCAATCCTATCACTGCTACGTTTATGCCCCTGTACACACGCTTGATTCTCTTTCGGAGACATAGCAATCCATAGGTTTTAAGATACTTACTAGTCAGGTACATTCTTAGGCGTTTAATATGCGGTGTTGAGTCCATTTCGTTGAGCAAGGAGTAGCTCTTGTCTATTCCATATTTGACTTAAGGAACTGTATCTGTGCTCATTTCAATCTCTGGTTTTATGCAGCACCCCAACTCACCTTTCCCCTTAAGCAAGCATAAGTTGGTTTTCTAAATTTGAGACCCTGTTCTGTTCTGTAATTCAGTTCCTGTGTAGCCAAGTTTACATTCCGTGTATTACTGATATCTTATGATGTTTCTTTTTCTGTGTGACTTATTTCAGTTAGAATCATCATACCTGAATCCTCTCATTGTGCTGCTAAGGGCCTGATGAACACAGATTTCATTGCTGAGTGATATTGCTTTGTAAGTAAATACCACAACTTCTTTATCCATTTTTCACTTTCTGCGATGTTGAACTTGTACTGTAAACGAGGTTCTTGTAAACAGAGCCGTTCCAAACTTTGGGGTGGCTGTGTCTTTTTGATTTTAATTTCCCTAAGCTATAGGACCATAAGTGGAAGTGCCCTAGGCTCTGTTGCTTTGTTTTTTAGATGTTTCAGGAAACACCATACACTTCTCCCGAGTGGTTGTTGGCAATTTACATCCCGCCCATCAGCATAACAAGGCTCCCAGTTCTCCATGGCCTGTCCTGCCTTTCTGGATTTTACACTTTTTTCAGATGGCCCTTTTGACCGGGGTGGGGGGAAGTGAGACTTCATTGTAGTGCAGATTTCCTTTGCAAGCTTGCTTGGTTGGCCAAAAAGGGCGTATGCGTTTTTTCCTGAATATATTCAGGAAAAAACGCATACGCCCTTTTTGGCCAAGTGCATCATTGTGGACGTTCTGCCTCTTTTCCTATGCTTTCAATGCAATTCCAGTCTACCTCCTGAAATCGGTTTCCTGCAATTCGGCCCCGCTTTCAAGTCCTCTTGGCAGCCTTACTTCAGTCTATTTTTGGACGATAGCTGTCATTTATAACTCTGCAGGTTTGTGAATTACAGTGCCCCTGAACTCCTTTCTTCAACTCGCTTTCTTGTGACCTGGCCGCAACACCGCAGGATGGCTTCAGGCCCTAATCTGGTTCCGGCACGGCACGCTGAGCCTTTGGTTATTTCCTCTTCCTGTTGGGAAATGAGAGTTAAATTTGCCCGTCCAGACACCTCCAGCTAGCCTCTCATTGGTTCTCGCTATTCCTGTTCATCTTCCGCAGAAATTGCAAACTGGGCCAAACAGGAGGTTAAAGGGACTGACTCTCCAAGTGGGGAGAGTGTTAGTAAAGCGTCTGGAATGTTGCACCCGAGTACCAGGGGAGGAAAACTGAGACATATTTGAACACGTCTCCCGTTCACATGGTTGATCATACTCTGGGTTCCACATGCATGTTTTAGCTGAAGGAAGAATACCTTAAACCTGGAGAGTTGAGACCCGTGGAATGGGTACCATGCAATATGACTTCAAAGGGTCTTCATTTGCTCACCGAACCTCTCCAATCCTATCACTGCTGCGTTTATGCCCCTGTACACATGCTTGATTCTCTTTTGGAGACATAGCAATCCATAGGTTTTAAGATACTTACTAGTCAGGTACATTCTTAGGCGTTTAATATGCGGTGTTGAGTCCATTTCGTTGAGCAAGGAGTAACTCTTGTCTATTCCGTATTTGGCTTAAGGAACTTTACCTGTACTCATTTCAATCTCTGGTTTTATGCAGCACCCCAACTCACCTTTCCCCTTAAGCAAGCATAAGTTGGTTTTCTAAATTTGAGACCCTGTTCTGTTTTGGAATGCAGTTCCTGTGTAGCCAAGATTACATTTCGTGTATTAGTGATATCTTATGATGTTTCTTTTTCTGTGTGACTTATTTCAGTTAGAATCATCGTACCTGAATCCACTCATTATGCTGCTACGGGCCTGATGACATAGATTTCATTGCTGAGTGATACTGCATTGTACGTAAGTACCACAAGTTCTTTATCCATTTTTCACTTTCTGTGATATTGAACTTGTACGGTAAACGAGGTTCTTGTAAACGGAGGCGTCCCAAACTTTGGGGTGGCTGTGACTTTTTGATTTTAATTTCCCTAAGCTATAGGACCATAAGTGGAAGTGCCCTAGGCTCTGTTGCTTTGTTTTTTAGATGTTTCAGGAAACACCATACACTTCTCCCGAGTGGTTGTTGGCAATTTACATCCCGCCCATCAGCATAACAAGGCTCCCAGTTCTCCATGGCCTGTCCTGCCTTTCTGGATTTTACACTTTTTTCAGATGGCCCTTTTGACCAGGGGGAAGTGAGACTTCATTGTAGTGCAGATTTCCTTTGCAAGCTTGCTTGGTTGGCCATAAAGGGCGTATGCGTTTTTTCCTGAATATATTCAGGAAAAAACGCATACGCCCTTTTTTGCCAAGTGCATCATTGTGGACGTTCTGCCTCTTTTCCTATGCTTTCAATGCAATTCCAGTCTACCTCCTGAAATCGGTTTCCTGCAATTCTGCCCCGCTTTCAAGTCCTCTTGGCAGCCTTACTTCAGTCTATTTGTGGACGATAGCTGTCATTTATAACTCTGCAGGTTTGTGAATTACAGTGCCCCTGAGCTCCTTTCTTCAACTCGCTTTCTTGTGAGCTGGCCGCAACACCGCAGGATGGCTTCAGGCCCTAATCTGGTTCCGGCACGGCACGCTGAGCCTTTGGTTAATTCCTCTTCCTGGTGGGGAATGAGAGTTAAATTTGCCCGTCCAGACACCTCCAGCTAGTCTCTCATTGGTTCTTGCTATTCCTGTTCATCTTCCGCAGAAATTGCAAACTGTGCCAAACAGGAGGTTAAAGGCACTGACTCGCCAAGTGGGGAGAGTGTTAGTAAAGCGTCTGGAATGTTGCACCCGAGTACCAGGGGAGGAAAACTGAGACATATTTGAACACGTCTCCCGTTCACATGGTTGATCATACTTGGGTTCCACATGCATGTTTTAGTTGAAGGAAGAATACCTTAAACCTGGAGAGTTAAGACCCGTGTAATGGGTACCATGCAATATGACTTCAAAGGGTCTTCATTTGCTCACCGAACCTCTCCAATCCTATCACTGCTGCGTTTATGCCCCTGTACACATGCTTGATTCTCTTTCAGAGACATAGCAATCCATAGGTTTTAAGATACTTACTAGTCAGGTACATACTTAGGCGTTTAATATGCGGTGTTGAGTCCATTTCGTTGAGCAAGGAGTAGCTCTTGTCTATTCCATATTTGACTTAAGGAACTTTATCTGTGCTCATTTCAATCTCTGGTTTTATGCAGCACCCCAACTCACCTTTACCCTTAAGCAAGCATAAGTTGGTTTTCTAAATTTGAGACCCTGTTCTGTTCTGTAATTCAGTTCCTGTGTAGCCAAGTTTACATTCCGTGTATTACTGATATCTTATGATGTTTCTTTTTCTGTGTGACTTACTTCAGTTAGAATCATCATACCTGAATCCACTCATTGTGCTGCTAAGGGCCTGATGACACAGATTTCATTGCTGAGTGATATTGCTTTGTAAGTAAATACCACAACTTCTTTATCCATTTTTCACTTTCTGCGATGTTGAACTTGTACTGTAAACGAGGTTCTTGTAAACAGAGCCGTTCCAAACTTTGGGGTGGCTGTGTCTTTTTGATTTTAATTTCCCTAAGCTATAGGACCATAAGTGGAAGTGCCCTAGGCTCTGTTGCTTTTTTTTTTAGATGTTTCAGGAAACACCATACACTTCTCCCGAGTGGTTGTTGGCAATTTACATCCCACCCATCAGCATAACAAGGCTCCCAGTTCTCCATGGCCTGTCCTGCCTTTCTGGATTTTACACTTTTTTCAGATGGCCCTTTTGACCGGGGGGAAGTGAGACTTCACTATAGTGCAGATTTCCTTTGCAAGCTTGCTTGGTTGGCCAAAAAGGGCGTATGCGTTTTTTCCTGAATATATTCAGGAAAAAACGCATACGCCCTTTTTGGCCAAGTGCATCATTGTGGACGTTCTGCCTCTTTTCCTATGCTTTCAATGCAATTCCAGTCTACCTCCTGAAATCGGTTTCCTGCAATTCTGCCCCGCTTTCAAGTCCTCTTGGCAGCCTTACTTCAGTCTATTTTTCGATGATAGCTGTCATTTATAACTCTGCAGGTTTGTGAATTACAGTGCCCCTGAGCTCCTTTCTTCAACTCGATTTCTTTTGACCTGGCCGCAACACCGCAGGATGGCTTCAGGCCCTAATCTGGTTCCGGTATGGCACGCTGAGCCTTTGGTTATTTCCTCTTCCTGGTGGGAAATGAGAGTTAAATTTGCCCATCCAGACACCTCCAGCTAGTCTCTCATTGGTTCTCGCTATTCCTGTTCATCTTCCGCAGAAATTGCAAACTGGGCCAAACAGGAGGTTAAAGGCGGTGACTCTCCAAGTGGGGAGAGTGTTAGTAAAGCGTCTGGAATGTTGCACCCGAGTACCAGGGGAGGAAAACTGAGACATATTTGAACACGTCTCCCGTTCACATGGTTGATCATACTCTGGGTTCCACATGCATGTTTTAGCTGAAGGAAGAATACCTTAAACCTGGAGAGTTGAGACCCGTGTAATGGGTACCATGCAATATGACTTCAAAGGGTCTTCATTTGCTCACCGAACGTCTCCAATCCTATCACTGCTGCGTTTATGCCCCTGTACACATGCTTGATTCTCTTTTGGAGACATAGCAATCCATAGGTTTTACGATACTTACTAGTCAGGTACATTCTTAGGCGTTTAATATGCGGTGTTGAGTCCATTTCGTTGAGCAAGGAGTAGCTCTTGTCTATTCCATATTTGACTTAAGGAACTTTATCTGTGCTCATTTCAATCTCTAGTTTTATGCAGCACCCCAACTCACCTTTACCCTTAAGCAAGCATAAGTTGGTTTTCTAAATTTGAGACCCTGTTCTGTTCTGTAATTCAGTTCCTGTGTAGCCAAGTTTACATTCCGTGTATTACTGATATCTTACGATGTTTCTTTTTCTGTGTGACTTATTTCAGTTAGAATCATCATACCTGAATCCACTCATTGTGATGCTAAGGACCTGATGACATAGATTTCATTGCTGAGTGATATTGCTTTGTAAGTAAATACCACAACTTCTTTCTCCATTTTTCACTTTCTGCGATGTTGAACTTGTACTGTAAACGAGGTTCTTGTAAACAGAGGCGTCCCAAACTTTGGGGTGGCTGTGTCTTTTTGATTTTAATTTCCCTAAGCTATAGGACCATAAGTGGCAGTGCCCTAGGCTCTGTTGCTTTGTTTTTTAGATGTTTCAGGAAACACCATACACTTCTCCCGAGTGTCTGTTGGCAATTTACATCCCGCCCATCAGCATAACAAGGCTCCCAGTTCTCCATGGCCTGTCCTGCCTTTCTGGATTTTACACTTTTTTCAGATGGCCCTTTTGACCGGGGGGAAGTGAGACTTCATTGTAGTGCAGATTTCCTTTGCAAGCTTGCTTGGTTGGCCAAAAAGGGCGTATGCGTTTTTTCCTGAATATATTCAGGAAAAAACGCATACGCCCTTTTTGGCCAAGTGCATCATTGTGGACGTTCTGCCTCTTTTCCTATGCTTTCAATGCAATTCCAGTCTACCTCCTGAAATCGGTTTCCTGCAATTCTGCCCCGCTTTCAAGTCCTCTTGGCAGCCTTACTTCAGTCTATTTTTGGACGATAGCTGTCATTTATAACTCTGCAGATTTGTGAATTACAGTGCCCCTGAGCTCCTTTCTTCAACTCGCTTTCTTGTGACCTGGCCGCAACACCACAGGATGGCTTAAGGCCCTAATCTGGTTCCGGCCCGGCATGCTGAGCCTTTGGTTAATTCCTCTTCCTGGTGGGAAATGAGAGTTAAATTTGCCCGTCCAGACACCTCCAGCTAGCCTCTCATTGGTTCTCGCTATTCCTGTTCATCTTCCGCAGAAATTGCAAACTGGGCCAAACAGGAGGTTAAAGGGACTGACTCTCCAAGTGGGGAGAGTGTTAGTAAAGCGTCTGGAATGTTGCACCCGAGTACCAGGGGAGGAAAACTGAGACATATTTGAACACGTCTCCCGATCACATGGTTGATCATACTCTAGGTTCCACATGCATGTTTTAGCTGAAGGAAGAATACCTTAAACCTGGAGAGTTGAGACCCGTGGAATGGGTACCATGCAATATGACTTCAAAGGGTCTTCATTTGCTCACCGAACCTCTCCAATCCTATCACTGCTGCGTTTATGCCCCTGTACACATGCTTGATTCTCTTTCGGAGACATAGCCATCCATAGGTTTTAAGATACTTACAAGTCATGTACATTCTTAGGTGTTTAATATGGGGTGTTGAGTCCATTTCGTTGAGCAAGGAGTAGCTCTTGTCTATTCCATATTTGGCTTAAGGAACTTTATCTGTGCTCATTTCAATCTCTGGTTTTATGCAGCACCCCAACTCACCTTTACCCTTAAGCAAGCATAAGTTGTTTTTCTAAATTTGAGACCCTGTTCTGTTTTGGAATTCAGTTCCTGTGTAGCCAAGTTTACATTCCGTGTATTACTGATATTTTATGATGTTTCTTTTTCTGTGTGACTTATTTCAGTTAGAATCATCATACCTGAATCCACTCATTGTGCTGCTAAGGGCCTGATGACATAGATTTCATTGCTGAGTGATATTGCTTTGTAAGTGAATACCACAACTTCTTTATCCATTTTTCACTTTCTGCGATGTTGAACTTGTACGGTAAACGAGGTTATTGTAAACGGAGGCGTCCCAAACATTGGGGTGGCTGTGTCTTTTTGATTTTAATTTCCCTAAGCTATAGGACCATAAGTGGAAGTGCCCTAGGCTCTGTTGCTTTGTTTTTTAGATGTTTCAGGAAACACCATACACTTCTCCCGAGTGGTTGTTGGCAATTTACATCCCGCCCATCAGCATAACAAGGCTCCCAGTTCTCCATGGCCTGTCCTGCCTTTGTGGATTTTACACTTTTTTCAGATGGCCCTTTTGACCGGGGGGAAGTGAGACTTCATTGTAGTGCAGATTTCCTTTGCAAGCTTGCTTGGTTGGCCAAAAAGGGCGTATGCGTTTTTTCCTGAATATATTCAGGAAAAAACGCATACGCCCTTTTTGGCCAAGTGCATCATTGTGGACGTTCTGCCTCTTTTCCTATGCTTTCAATGCAATTCCAGTCTACCTCCTGAAATCGGTTTCCTGCAATTCTGCCCCGCTTTCAAGTCCTCTTGGCAGCCTTACTTCAGTTTATTTTTGGACGATAGCTGTCATTTATAACTCTGCAGGTTTGTGAATTACAGTGCCCCTGAGCTCCTTTCTTCAACTCGCTTTCTTTTGACCTGGCCGCAACACCGCAGGATGGCTTCAGGCCCTAATCTGGTTCCGGTACGGCACGCTGAGCCTTTGAATATTTCCTCTTCTTGGTGGGAAATGAGAGTTAAATTTGCCCGTCCAGACACCTCCAGCTAGCCTCTCATTGGTTCTCGCTATTCCTGTTCATCTTCCGCAGAAATTGCAAACTGGGCCAAAGAGGAGGTTAAAGGGACTGACTCTCCAAGTGGGGAGAGTGTTAGTAAAGCTTCTGGAATGTTGCACACGAGTACCAGGGGAGGAAAACTGAGACATATTTGAACACGTCTCCCGATCACATGGTTGATCATACTCTAGGTTCCACATGCATGTTTTAGCTGAAGGAAGAATACCTTAAAGCTGGGTAGTTGAAACCCGTGGAATGGGTACCATGCAATATGACTTCAAAGGGTCTTCATTTGCTCACCGAACCTCTCCAATCCTATCACTGCTGCGTTTATGTCCCTGTACACACGCTTGATTCTCTTTTGGAGACATAGCAATCCATAGGTTTTAAGATACTTACTAGTCAGGTACATTCTTAGGTGTTTAATATGGGGTGTTGAGTCCATTTCATTGAGCAAGGAGTAGCTCTTGTCTATTCCATATTTGGCTTAAGGAACTTTATCTGTGCTCATTTCAATCTCTGGTTTTATGCAGCACCCCAACTCACCTTTACCCTTAAGCAAGAATAAGTTGGTTTTCTAAATTTGAGACCCTGTTCTGTTCTGTAATTCAGTTCCTGTGTAGCCAAGTTTACATTCCGTGTATTACTGATATCTTATGATGTTTCTTTTTCTGCGTGACTTATTTCAGTTAGAATCATCATACCTGAATCCACTCATTGTGCTGCTAAGGGCCTGATGACACAGATTTCATTGCTGAGTGATATTGCTTTGTAAGTAAATACCACAACTTCTTTATCCATTTTTCACTTTCTGCGATGTTGAACTTGTACTGTAAACGAGGTTCTTGTAAACAGAGCCGTTCCAAACTTTGGGGTGGCTGTGTCTTTTTGATTTTAATTTCCCTAAGCTATAGGACCATAAGTGGAAGTGCCCTAGGTTCTGTTGCTTTGTTTTTTAGATGTTTCAGGAAACACCATACACTTCTCCCAAGTGGTTGTTGGCAATTTACATCCCGCCCATCAGCATAACAAGGCTCCCAGTTCTCCATGGCCTGTCCTGCCTTTCTGGATTTTACACTTTTTTCAGATGGCCCTTTTGACCGGGGGGAAGTGAGACTTCATTGTAGTGCAGATTTCCTTTGCAAGCTTGCTTGGTTGGCCAAAAAGGGCGTATGCGTTTTTTCCTGAATATATTCAGGAAAAAACGCATACGCCCTTTTTGGCCAAGTGCATCATTGTGGACGTTCGGCCTCTTTTCCTATGCTTTCAATGCAATTCCAGTCTACCTCCTGAAATCGGTTTCCTGCAATTCTGCCCCGCTTTCAAGTCCTCTTGGCAGCCTTACTTCAGTCTATTTGTGGACGATAGCTGTCATTTATAACTCTGCAGGTTTGTGAATTACAGTGCCCCTGAGCTCCTTTCTTCAACTTGCTTTCTTTTGACCTGGCCGCAACACCGCAGGATGGCTTCAGGTCCTAATCTGGTTCCGGTACGGCACGCTGAGCCTTTGGTTATTTCCTCTTCCTGGTGGGAAATGAGAGTTAAATTTGCCCGTCCACACACCTCCAGCTAGTCTCTCATTGGTTCTCGCTATTCCTGTTCATCTTCTGCAGAAATTGCAAACTGAGCCAAACAGGAGGTTAAAGGCGCTGACTCTCCAAGTGGGGAGAGTGTTAGTAAAGCGTCTGGAATGTTGCACCCGAGTACCAGGGGAGGAAAACTGATACATATTTGAACACGTCTCCCGTTCACATGGTTGATCATACTTGGGTTCCACATGCATGTTTTAGCTGAAGGAAGAATACCTTAAACCTGGAGAGTTAAGACCCATGTAATGGGTACCATGCAATATGACTTCAAAGGGTCTTCATTTGCTCACCGAACCTCTCCAATTCTATCACTGCTGCGTTTATGCCCCTGTACACATGCTTGATTCTCTTTCGGAGACATAGCAATCCATAGGTTTTAAGATACTTACTAGTCAGGTACATTCTTAGGCGTTTAATATGCGGTGTTGAGTCCATTTCGTTGAGCAAGGAGTAGCTCTTGTCTATTCCATATTTGACTTAAGGAACTTTATCTGTGCTCATTTCAATCTCTGGTTTTATGCAGCACCCCAACTCACCTTTACCCTTAAGCAAGAATAAGTTGGTTTTCTAAATTTGAGACCCTGTTCTGTTCTGTAATTCAGTTCCTGTGTAGCCATGTTTACATTCCATGTATTACTGATATCTTATGATGTTTCTTTTTCTGTGTGACTTATTTCAGTTAGAATCATCATACCTGAATCCACTCATTGTGCTGCTAAGGGCCTGATGACACAGATTTCATTGCTGAGTGATATTGCTTTGTAAGTAAATACCACAACTTCTTTATCCATTTTTCACTTTCTGCGATGTTGAACTTGTACTGTAAACGAGGTTCTTGTAAACAGAGGCGTCCCAAACTTTGGGGTGGCTGTGTCTTTTTGATTTTAATTTCCCTAAGCTGTAGGACCATAAGTGGCAGTGCCCTAGGCTCTGTTGCTTTGTTTTTTAGATGTTTCAGGAAACACCATACACTTCTCCCGAGTGTCTGTTGGCAATTTACATCCCGCCCATCAGCATAACAAGGCTCCCAGTTCTCCATGGCCTGTCCTGCCTTTCTGGATTTTACACTTTTTTCAGATGGCCCTTTTGACCGGGGGGAAGTGAGACTTCATTGTAGTGCAGATTTCCTTTGCAAGCTTGCTTGGTTGGCCAAAAAGGGCGTATGCGTTTTTTCCTGAATATATTCAGGAAAAAACGCATACGCCCTTTTTGGCCAAGTGCATCATTGTGGACGTTCGGCCTCTTTTCCTATGCTTTCAATGCAATTCCAGTCTACCTCCTGAAATCGGTTTCCTGCAATTCTGCCCCGCTTTCAAGTCCTCTTGGCAGCCTTACTTCAGTCTATTTGTGGACGATAGCTGTCATTTATAACTCTGCAGGTTTGTGAATTACAGTGCCCCTGAGCTCCTTTCTTCAACTCGCTTTCTTGTGACCTGGCCGCAACACCGCAGGATGGCTTCAGGCCCTAATCTGGTTCCGGCACGGCACGCTGAGCCTTTGGTTATTTCCTCTTCCTGGTGGGAAATGGGAGTTAAATTTGCCCGTCCAGACAACTCCAGCTAGCCTCTCATTGGTTCTCGCTATTCCTGTTCATCTTCCGCAGAAATTGCAAACTGGGCCAAACAGGAGGTTAAAGGCGCTGACTCTCCAAGTGGGGAGAGTGTTAGTAAAGCGTCTGGAATGTTGCACCCGAGTACCAGGGGAGGAAAACTGAGACATATTTGAACACGTCTCCCGTTCACATGGTTGATCATACTTGGGTTCCACATGCATGTTTTAGCTGAAGGAAGAATACCTTAAACCTGGAGAGTTGAGACCCGTGTAATGGGTACCATGCAATATGACTTCAAAGGATCTTCATTTGCTCACCGAACCTCTCCAATCCTATCACTGCTGCGTTTATGCCCCTGTACACATGCTTGATTCTCTTTTGGAGACATAGCAATCCATAGGTTTTACGATACTTACTAGTCAGGTACATTCTTAGGCGTTTAATATGCGGTGTTGAGTCCATTTCGTTGAGCAAGGAGTAGCTCTTGTCTATTCCATATTTGACTTAAAGAACTTTATCTGTGCTCATTTCTATCTCTGGTTTTATGCAGCACCCCAACTCACCTTTACCCTTAAGCAAGCATGAGTTGGTTTTCTAAATTTGAGACCCTGTTCTGTTCTGTAATTCAGTTCCTGTGTAGCCAAGTTTACATTCCGTGTATTACTGATATCTTACGATGTTTCTTTTTCTGTGTGACTTATTTCAGTTAGAATCATCATACCTGAATCCACTCATTGTGATGCTAAGGGCCTGATGACATAGATTTCATTGCTGAGTGATATTGCTTTGTAAGTAAATACCACAATTTCTTTATCCATTTTTCACTTTCTGCGATGTTGAACTTGTACTGTAAACGAGGTTCTTGTAAACAGAGGCGTCCCAAACTTTGGGGTGGCTGTGTCTTTTTGATTTTAATTTCCCTAAGCTATAGGACCATAAGTGGCAGTGCCCTAGGCTCTGTTGCTTTGCTTTTTAGATGTTTCAGGAAACACCATACACTTCTCCCGAGTGTCTGTTGGCAATTTACATCCCGCCCATCAGCATAACAAGGCTCCCAGTTCTCCATGGCCTGTCCTGCCTTTCTGGATTTTACACTTTTTTCAGATGGCCCTTTTGACCGGGGGGAAGTGAGACTTCATTGTAGTGCAGATTTCCTTTGCAAGCTTGCTTGGTTGGCCAAAAAGGGCGTATGCGTTTTTTCCTGAATATATTCAGGAAAAAACGCATACGCCCTTTTTGGCCAAGTGCATCATTGTGGACGTTCTGCCTCTTTTCCTATGCTTTCAATGCAATTCCAGTCTACCTCCTGAAATCGGTTTCCTGCAATTCTGCCCCGCATTCAAGTCCTCTTGGCAGCATTACTTCAGTCTATTTTTGGACGATAGCTGTCATTTATAACTCTGCAGGTTTGTGAATTACAGTGCCCCTGAGCTCCTTTTTTCAACTCGCTTTCTTGTGACCTGGCCGCAACACCGCAGGATGGCTTCAGGCCCTAATCTGGTTCCGGCCCGGCATGCTGAGCCTTTGGTTAATTCCTCTTCCTGGTGGGAAATGAGAGTTAAATTTGCCCGTCCAGACACCTCCAGCTAGCCTCTCATTGGTTCTCGCAATTCCTGTTCATCTTCTGCAGAAATTGCAAACTGGGCCAAACAGGAGGTTAAAGGGACTGACTCTCCAAGTGGGGAGAGTGTTAGTAAAGCATCTGGAATGTTGCACCCGAGTACCAGGGGACGAAAACTGAGACATATTTGAACACGTCTCCCGATCACATGGTTGATCATACTCTAGGTTCCACATGCATGTTTTAGCTGAAGGAAGAATACCTTAAACCTGGAGAGTTGAGACCCGTGTAATGGGTACCATGCAATATGAGTTCAAAGGGTCTTCATTTGCTCACCGAACCTCTCCAATCCTATCACTGCTGCGTTTATGTCCCTGTACACACGCTTGATTGTCTTTTGGAGACATAGCAATCCATAGGTTTTAAGATACTTACTAGTCAGGTACATTCTTAGGTGTTTAATATGGGGTGTTGAGTCCATTTCGTTGAGCAAGGAGTAGCTCTTGTCTATTCCATATTTGGCTTAAGGAACTTTACCTGTGCTCATTTCAATCTCTGGTTTTATGCAGCACCCCAACTCACCTTTACCCTTAAGCAAGCATAAGTTGGTTTTCTAAATTTGAGACCCTGTTCTGTTCTGTAATTCAGTTCCTGTGTAGCCAAGTTTACATTCCGTGTATTACTGATATCTTATGATGTTTCTTTTTCTGTGTGACTTACTTCAGTTAGAATCATCATACCTGAATCCACTCATTGTGCTGCTAAGGGCCTGATGACATAGATTTCATTGCTGAGTGATATTGCTTTGTAAGTAAATACCACAACTTCTTTATCCATTTTTCACTTTCTGCGATGTTGAACTTGTACTGTAAATGAGGTTCTTGTAAACAGAGGCGTCCCAAACTTTGGGGTGGCTGTGTCTTTTTGATTTTAATTTCCCTAAGCTATAGGACCATAAGTGGCAGTGCCCTAGGCTCTGTTGCTTTGCTTTTTAGATGTTTCAGGAAACACCATACACTTCTCCCAAGTGTGTGTTGGCAATTTACATCCCGCCCATCAGCATAACAAGGCTCCCAGTTCTCCATGGCCTGTCCTGCCTTTCTGTATTTTACACTTTTTTCAGATGGCCCTTTTGACCGGGGGGAAGTGAGACTTCATTGTAGTGCAGATTTCCTTTGCAAGCTTGCTTGGTTGGCCAAAAAGGGCGTATGCGTTTTTTCCTGAATATATTCAGGAAAAAACGCATACGCCCTTTTTGGCCAAGTGCATCATTGTGGACGTTCTGCCTCTTTTCCTATGCTTTCAATGCAATTCCAGTCTACCTCCTGAAATCGGTTTCCTGCAATTCTGCCCCGCTTTCAAGTCCTCTTGGCAGCCTTACTTCAGTCTATTTGTGGACGATAGCTGTCATTTATAACTCTGCAGGTTTGTGAATTACAGTGCCCCTGAGCTCCTTTCTTCAACTCGCTTTCTTGTGACCTGGCCGCAACACCGCAGGATGGCTTCAGGCCCTAATCTAGTTCCGGCCCGGCATGCTGAGCCTTTGGTTAATTCCTCTTCCTGGTGGGAAATGAGAGTTAAATTTGCCCGTCCAGACACCTCCAGCTAGCCTCTCATTGGTTCTCGCTATTCCTGTTCATCTTCCGCAGAAATTGCAAACTGGGCCAAACAGGAGGTTAAAGGGACTGACTCTCCAAGTGGGGAGAGTGTTAGTAAAGCGTCTGGAATGTTGCACCCGAGTACCAGGGGAGGAAAACTGAGACATATTTGAACACGTCTCCCGATCACATGGTTGATCATACTTGGGTTCCACATGCATGTTTTAGCTGAAGGAAGAATACCTTAAACCTGGAGAGTTGAGACCCGTGTAATGGGTACCATGCAATATGACTTCAAAGGGTCTTCATTTGCTCACCGAACCTCTCCAATCCTATCACTGCTGCGTTTATGCCCCTGTACACATGCTTGATTCTCTTTCGGAGACATAGCCATCCATAGGTTTTAAGATACTTACTAGTCAGGTACATTCTTAGGCGTTTAATATGCGGTGTTGAGTCCATTTCGTTGAGCAAGGAGTAGCTCTTGTCTATTCCATATTTGACTTAAGGAACTTTATCTGTGCTCATTTCCATCTCTGGTTTTATGCAGCACCCCAACTCACCTTTACCCTTAAG
Organism: Stenella coeruleoalba; assembly: GCF_951394435.1. NCBI lineage: Eukaryota > Metazoa > Chordata > Mammalia > Artiodactyla > Delphinidae > Stenella > Stenella coeruleoalba. The sequence continues at coordinate 2,107,482 of NW_027645987.1, read as the reverse complement.
CAAGCATGAGTTGGTTTTCTAAATTTGAGACCCTGTTCTGTTCTGTAATTCAGTTCCTGTGTAGCCAAGTTTACATTCCGTGTATTACTGATATCTTACGATGTTTCTTTTTCTGTGTGACTTATTTCAGTTAGAATCATCATACCTGAATCCACTCATTGTGATGCTAAGGGCCTGATGACATAGATTTCATTGCTGAGTGATATTGCTTTGTAAGTAAATACCACAATTTCTTTATCCATTTTTCACTTTCTGCAATGTTGAACTTGTACTGTAAACGAGGTTCTTGTAAACAGAGGCGTCCCAAACTTTGGGGTGGCTGTGTCTTTTTGATTTTAATTTCCCTAAGCTATAGGACCATAAGTGGCAGTGCCCTAGGCTCTGTTGCTTTGCTTTTTAGATGTTTCAGGAAACACCATACACTTCTCCCGAGTGTCTGTTGGCAATTTACATCCCACCCATCAGCATAACAAGGCTCCCAGTTCTCCATGGCCTGTCCTGCCTTTCTGGATTTTACACTTTTTTCAGATGGCCCTTTTGACCGGGGGGAAGTGAGACTTCATTGTAGTGCAGATTTCCTTTGCAAGCTTGCTTGGTTGGCCAAAAAGGGCGTATGCGTTTTTTCCTGAATATATTCAGGAAAAAACGCATACGCCCTTTTTGGCCAAGTGCATCATTGTGGACGTTCTGCCTCTTTTCCTATGCTTTCAATGCAATTCCAGTCTACCTCCTGAAATCGGTTTCCTGCAATTCTGCCCCGCATTCAAGTCCTCTTGGCAGCCTTACTTCAGTCTATTTTTGGACGATAGCTGTCATTTATAACTCTGCATGTTTGTGAATTACAGTGCCCCTGAGCTCCTTTTTTCAACTCGCTTTCTTGTGACCTGGCCGCAACACCGCAGGATGGCTTCAGGCCCTAATCTGGTTCCGGCCCGGCATGCTGAGACTTTGGTTAATTCCTCTTCCTGGTGGGAAATGAGAGTTAAATTTGCCCGTCCAGACACCTCCAGCTAGCCTCTCATTGGTTCTCGCTATTCCTGTTCATCTTCTGCAGAAATTGCAAACTGGGCCAAACAGGAGGTTAAAGGGACTGACTCTCCAAGTGGGGAGAGTGTTAGTAAAGCATCTGGAATGTTGCACCCGAGTACCAGGGGACGAAAACTGAGACATATTTGAACACGTCTCCCGATCACATGGTTGATCATACTCTAGGTTCCACATGCATGTTTTAGCTGAAGGAAGAATACCTTAAACCTGGAGAGTTGAGACCCGTGGAATGGGTACCATGCAATATGAGTTCAAAGGGTCTTCATTTGCTCACCGAACCTCTCCAATCCTATCACTGCTGCGTTTATGTCCCTGTACACACGCTTGATTGTCTTTTGGAGACATAGCAATCCATAGGTTTTAAGATACTTACTAGTCAGGTACATTCTTAGGTGTTTAATATGGGGTGTTGAGTCCATTTCGTTGAGCAAGGAGTAGCTCTTGTCTATTCCATATTTGGCTTAAGGAACTTTACCTGTGCTCATTTCAATCTCTGGTTTTATGCAGCACCCCAACTCACCTTTACCCTTAAGCAAGCATGAGTTGGTTTTCTAAATTTGAGACCCTGTTCTGTTCTGTAATTCAGTTCCTGTGTAGCCAAGTTTACATTCCGTGTATTACTGATATCTTACGATGTTTCTTTTTCTGTGTGACTTATTTCAGTTAGAATCATCATACCTGAATCCACTCATTGTGCTGCTAAGGGCCTGATGACACAGATTTCATTGCTGAGTGATACTGCATTGTACGTAAGTACCACAAGTTCTTTATCCATTTTTCACTTTCTGTGATATTGAACTTGTACGGTAAACGAGGTTCTTGTAAACGGAGGCGTCCCAAACTTTGGGGTGGCTGTGTCTTTTTGATTTTAATTTCCCTAAGCTATAGGACCATAAGTGGAAGTGCCCTAGGCTCTGTTGCTTTGTTTTTTAGATGTTTCAGGAAACACCATACACTTCTCCCGAGTGGTTGTTGGCAATTTACATCCCGCCCATCAGCATAACAAGGCTCCCAGTTCTCCATGGCCTGTCCTGCCTTTCTGGATTTTACACTTTTTTCAGATGGCCCTTTTGACCGGGGGGAAGTGAGACTTCATTGTAGTGCAGATTTCCTTTGCAAGCTTGCTTGGTTGGCCAAAAAGGGCGTATGCGTTTTTTCCTGAATATATTCAGGAAAAAACGCATACGCCCTTTTTGGCCAAGTGCATCATTGTGGACGTTCTGCCTCTTTTCCTATGCTTTCAATGCAATTACAGTCTACCTCCTGAAATCGGTTTCCTGCAATTCTGCCCCACTTTCAAGTCCTCTTGGCAGCCTTACTTCAGTGTATTTTTGGACGATAGCTGTCATTTATAACTCTGCAGGTTTGTGAATTACAGTGCCCCTGAGCTCCTTTCTTCAACTCGCTTTCTTTTGAGCTGGCCGCAACACCGCAGGATGGCTTCAGGCCCTAATCTGGTTCCGGTACGGCACGCTGAGCCTTTGGTTATTTCCTCTTCCTGGTGGGAAATGAGAGTTAAATTTGCCCGTCCAGACACCCCAGCTAGCCTCTCATTGGTTCTCGCTATTCCTGTTCATCTTCCGCAGAAATTGCAAACTGGGCCAAACAGGAGGTTAAAGGCGCTGACTCTCCAAGTGGGGAGAGTGTTAGTAAAGCGTCTGGAATGTTGCACCCGAGTACCAGGGGAGGAAAACTGAGACATATTTGAACACGTCTCCCGATCACATGGTTGATCATACTTGGGTTCCACATGCATGTTTTAGCTGAAGGAAGAATACCTTAAACCTGGAGAGTTGAGACCTGTGTAATGGGTACCATGCAATATGACTTCAAAGGGTCTTCATTTGCTCACCGAACCTCTCCAATCCTATCACTGCTGCGTTTATGCCCCTGTACACATGCTTGATTCTCTTTCGGAGACATAGCCATCCATAGGTTTTAAGATACTTACTAGTCAGGTACATTCTTAGGCGTTTAATATGGGGTGTTGAGTCCATTTCGTTGAGCAAGGAGTAGCTCTTGTCTATTCCATATTTGGCCTAAGGAACTTTATCTGTGCTCATTTCAATCTCTGGTTTTATGCAGCACCCCAACTCACCTTTACCCTTAAGCAAGCATAAGTTGGTTTTCTAAATTTGAGACCCTGTTCTGTTCTGTAATTCAGTTCCTGTGTAGCCAAGTTTACATTCCGTGTATTACTGATATCTTATGATGTTTCTTTTTCTGTGTGACTTATTTCAGTTAGAATCATCATACCTGAATCCACTCATTGTGCTGCTAAGGGCCTGATGACACAGATTTCATTGCTGAGTGATACTGCATTGTACGTAAGTACCACAAGTTCTTTATCCATTTTTCACTTTCTGTGATATTGAACTTGTATGGTAAACGAGGTTCTTGTAAACGGAGGCGTCCCAAACTTTGGGGTGGCTGTGTCTTTTTGATTTTAATTTCCCTAAGCTATAGGACCATAAGTGGAAGTGCCCTAGGCTCTGTTGCTTTGTTTTTTAGATGTTTCAGGAAACACCATACACTTCTCCCGAGTGGTTGTTGGCAATTTACATCCCGCCCATCAGCATAACAAGGCTCCCAGTTCTCCATGGCCTGTCCTGCCTTTCTGGATTTTACACTTTTTTCAGATGGCCCTTTTGACCGGGGGGAAGTGAGACTTCATTGTAGTGCAGATTTCCTTTGCAAGCTTGCTTGGTTGGCCAAAAAGGGCGTATGCGTTTTTTCCTGAATATATTCAGGAAAAAACGCATACGCCCTTTTTGGCCAAGTGCATCATTGTGGACGTCCTGCCTCTTTTCCTATGCTTTCAATGCAATTCCAGTCTACCTCCTGAAATCGGTTTCCTGCAATTCTGCCCCGCTTTCAAGTCCTCTTGGCAGCCTTACTTCAGTTTATTTTTGGACGATAGCTGTCATTTATAACTCTGCAGGTTTGTGAATTACAGTGCCCCTGAGCTCCTTTCTTCAACTCGCTTTCTTTTGAGCTGGCCGCAACACCGCAGGATGGCTTCAGGCCCTAATCTGGTTCCGGCCCGGCATGCTGAGCCTTTGGTTATTTCCTCTTCCTGGTGGGAAATGAGAGTTAAATTTGCCCGTCCAGACACCTCCAGCTAGCCTCTCATTGGTTCTCGCTATTCCTGTTCATCTTCCGCAGAAATTGCAAACTGGGCCAAACAGGAGGTTAAAGGGACTGACTCTCCAAGTGGGGAGAGTGTTAGTAAAGCGTCTGGAATGTTGCACAAGAGTACCAGGGGAGGAAAACTGAGACATATTTGAACACGTCTCCCGATCACATGGTTGATCATACTCTAGGTTCCACATGCATGTTTTAGCTGAAGGTAGAATACCTTAAACCTGGGTAGTTGAAACCCGTGGAATGGGTACCATGCAATATGACTTCAAAGGGTCTTCATTTGCTCACCGAACCTCTCCAATCCTATCACTGCTGCGTTTATGCCCCTGTACACATGCTTGATTCTCTTTCGGAGACATAGCAATCCATAGGTTTTAAGATACTTACTAGTCAGGTACATTCTTAGGCGTTTAATATGCGGTGTTGAGTCCATTTCGTTGAGCAAGGAGTAGCTCTTGTCTATTCCATATTTGGCTTAAGGAACTTTATCTGTGCTCATTTCAATCTCTGGTTTTATGCAGCACCCCAACTCACCTTTACCCTTAAGCAAGAATAAGTTGGTTTTCTAAATTTGAGACCCTGTTCTGTTCTGTAATTCAGTTCCTGTGTAGCCAAGTTTACATTCCGTGTATTACTGATATCTTATGATGTTGCTTTTTCTGTGTGACTTATTTCAGTTAGAATCATCATACCTGAATCCACTCATTGTGCTGCTAAGGGCCTGATGACACAGATTTCATTGCTGAGTGATATTGCTTTGTAAGTAAATACCACAACTTCTTTATCCATTTTTCACTTTCTGCGATGTTGAACTTGTACTGTAAACGAGGTTCTTGTAAACAGAGCCGTTCCAAACTTTGGGGTGGCTGTGTCTTTTTGATTTTAATTTCCCTAAGCTATAGGACCATAAGTGGAAGTGCCCTAGGTTCTGTTGCTTTGTTTTTTAGATGTTTCAGGAAACACCATACACTTCTCCCGAGTGTCTGTTGGCAATTTACATCCCGCCCATCAGCATAACAAGGCTCCCAGTTCTCCATGGCCTGTCCTGCCTTTCTGGATTTTACACTTTTTTCAGATGGCCCTTTTGACCGGGGGGAAGTGAGACTTCATTGTAGTGCAGATTTCCTTTGCAAGCTTGCTTGGTTGGCCAAAAAGGGCGTATGCGTTTTTTCCTGAATATATTCAGGAAAAAACACATACGCCCTTTTTGGCCAAGTGCATCATTGTGGACGTTCGGCCTCTTTTCCTATGCTTTCAATGCAATTCCAGTCTACCTCCTGAAATCGGTTTCCTGCAATTCTGCCCCGCTTTCAAGTCCTCTTGGCAGCCTTACTTCAGTCTATTTTTGGACGATAGCTGTCATTTATAACTCTGCAGGTTTGTGCATTACAGTGCCCCTGAGCTCCTTTCTTCAACTTGCTTTCTTGTGACCTGGCCGCAACACCGCAGGATGGCTTCAGGCCCTAATCTGGTTCCGGAACGGCACGCTGAGCCTTTGGTTATTTCCTCTTCCTGGTGGGAAATGAGAGTTAAATTTGCCCGTCCACACACCTCCAGCTAGTCTCTCATTGGTTCTCGCTATTCCTGTTCATCTTCTGCAGAAATTGCAAACTGGGCCAAACAGGAGGTTAAAGGCGCTGACTCTCCAAGTGGGGAGAGTGTTAGTAAAGCGTCTGGAATGTTGCACCCGAGTACCAGGGGAGGAAAACTGAGACATATTTGAACACGTCTCCCGTTCACATGGTTGATCATACTTGGGTTCCACATGCATGTTTTAGCTGAAGGAAGAATACCTTAAACCTGGAGAGTTAAGACCCATGTAATGGGTACCATGCAATATGACTTCAAAGGGTCTTCATTTGCTCACCGAACCTCTCCAATCCTATCACTGTTGCGTTTATGCCCCTGTACACATGCTTGATTCTCTTTCGGAGACATAGCAATCCATAGGTTTTAAGATACTTACTAGTCAGGTACATTCTTAGGCGTTTAATATGCGGTGTTGAGTCCATTTCGTTGAGCAAGGAGTAGCTCTTGTCTATTCCATATTTGACTTAAGGAACTTTATCTGTGCTCATTTCAATCTCTGGTTTTATGCAGCACCCCAACTCACCTTTACCCTTAAGCAAGAATAAGTTGGTTTTCTAAATTTGAGACCCTGTTCTGTTCTGTAATTCAGTTCCTGTGTAGCCAAGTTTACATTCCGTGTATTACTGATATCTTATGATGTTTCTTTTTCTGTGTGACTTATTTCAGTTAGAATCATCATACCTGAATCAACTCATTGTGCTGCTAAGGGCCTGATGACACAGATTTCATTGCTGAGTGATATTGCTTTGTAAGTAAATACCACAACTTCTTTATCCATTTTTCACTTTCTGCGATGTTGAACTTGTACTGTAAACGAGGTTCTTGTAAACAGAGGCGTCCCAAACTTTGGGGTGGCTGTGTCTTTTTGATTTTAATTTCCCTAAGCTATAGGACCATAAGTGGCAGTGCCCTAGGCTCTGTTGCTTTGTTTTTTAGATGTTTCAGGAAACACCATACACTTCTCCCAAGTGTCTGTTGGCAATTTACATCCCGCCCATCAGCATAACAAGGCTCCCAGTTCTCCATGGCCTGTCCTGCCTTTCTGGATTTTACACTTTTTTCAGATGGCCCTTTTGACCGGGGGGAAGTGAGACTTCATTGTAGTGCAGATTTCCTTTGCAAGCTTGCTTGGTTGGCCAAAAAGGGCGTATGCGTTTTTTCCTGAATATATTCAGGAAAAAACGCATACGCCCTTTTTGGCCAAGTGCATCATTGTGGACGTTCTGCCTCTTTTCCTATGCTTTCAATGCAATTCCAGTCTACCTCCTGAAATCGGTTTCCTGCAATTCTGCCCCGCTTTCAAGTCCTCTTGGCAGCCTTACTTCAGTCTATTTGTGGACGATAGCTGTCATTTATAACTCTGCAGGTTTGTGAATTACGGTGCCCCTGAGCTCCTTTCTTCAACTCGCTTTCTTGTGACCTGGCCGCAACACCGCAGGATGGCTTCAGGCCCTAATCTGGTTCCGGCACGGCACGCTGAGCGTTTGGTTATTTCCTCTTCCTGGTGGGAAATGAGAGTTAAATTTGCCCGTCCAGACACCTCCAGCTAGCCTCTCATTGGTTCTCGCTATTCCTGTTCATCTTCCGCAGAAATTGCAAACTGGGCCAAACAGGAGGTTAAAGGCGCTGACTCTCCAAGTGGGGAGAGTGTTAGTAAAGCGTCTGGAATGTTGCACCCGAGTACCAGGGAAGGAAAACTGAGACATATTTGAACACGTCTCCCGATCACATGGTTGATCATACTTAGGTTCCACATGCATGTTTTAGCTGAAGGAAGAATACCTTAAACCTGGAGGGTTGAGACCCGTGTAATGGGTACCATGCAATATGACTTCAAAGGGTCTTCATTTGCTCACCGAACCTCTCCAATCCTATCACTGCTGCGTTTATGCCCCTGTACACATGCTTGATTCTCTTTCGGAGACATAGCCATCCATAGGTTTTAAGATACTTACTAGTCAGGTACATTCTTAGGCGTTTAATATGGGGTGTTGAGTCCATTTCGTTGAGCAAGGAGTAGCTCTTGTCTATTCCATATTTGGCCTAAGGAACTTTATCTGTGCTCATTTCAATCTCTGGTTTTATGCAGCACCCCAACTCACCTTTACCCTTAAGCAAGCATAAGTTGGTTTTCTAAATTTGAGACCCTGTTCTGTTCTGTAATTCAGTTCCTGTGTAGCCAAGTTTACATTCCGTGTATTACTGATATCTTATGATGTTTCTTTTTCTGTGTGACTTATTTCAGTTAGAATCATCATACCTGAATCCACTCATTGTGCTGCTAAGGGCCTGATGACACAGATTTCATTGCTGAGTGATACTGCATTGTACGTAAGTACCACAAGTTCTTTATCCATTTTTCACTTTCTGTGATATTGAACTTGTACGATAAACGAGGTTCTTGTAAACGGAGGCGTCCCAAACTTTGGGGTGGCTGTGTCTTTTTGATTTTAATTTCCCTAAGCTATAGGACCATAAGTGGAAGTGCCCTAGGCTCTGTTGCTTTGTTTTTTAGATGTTTCAGGAAACACCATACACTTCTCCCGAGTGGTTGTTGGCAATTTAAATCCCGCCCATCAGCATAACAAGGCTCCCAGTTCTCCATGGCCTGTCCTGCCTTTCTGGATTTTACACTTTTTTCAGATGGCCCTTTTGACCGGGGGAAGTGAGACTTCATTGTAGTGCAGATTTCCTTTGCAAGCTTGCTTGGTTGGCCAAAAAGGGCGTATGCGTTTTTTCCTGAATATATTCAGGAAAAAACGCATACGCCCTTTTTGGCCAAGTGCATCATTGTGGACGTTCTGCCTCTTTTCCTATGCTTTCAATGCAATTCCAGTCTACCTCCTGAAATCGGTTTCCTGCAATTCTGCCCCGCTTTCAAGTCCTCTTGGCAGCCTTACTTCAGTTTATTTTTGGACGATAGCTGTCATTTATAACTCTGCAGGTTTGTGAATTACAGTGTCCCTGAGCTCCTTTCTTCAACTCGCTTTCTTTTGAGCTGGCCGCAACACCGCAGGATGGCTTCAGGCCCTAATCTGGTTCCGGCCCGGCATGCTGAGCCTTTGGTTATTTCCTCTTCCTGGTGGGAAATGAGAGTTAAATTTGCCCGTCCAGACACCTCCAGCTAGCCTCTCATTGGTTCTCGCTATTCCTGTTCATCTTCCGCAGAAATTGCAAACTGGGCCAAACAGGAGGTTAAAGGGACTGACTCTCCAAGTGGGGAGAGTGTTAGTAAAGCGTCTGGAATGTTGCACACGAGTACCAGGGGAGGAAAACTGAGACATATTTGAACACGTCTCCCGATCACATGGTTGATCATACTCTAGGTTCCACATGCATGTTTTAGCTGAAGGAAGAATACCTTAAACCTGGGTAGTTGAAACCCGTGGAATGGGTACCATGCAATATGACTTCAAAGGGTCTTCATTTGCTCACCGAACCTCTCCAATCCTATCACTGCTGCGTTTATGCCCCTGTACACATGCTTGATTCTCTTTCGGAGACATAGCAATCCATAGGTTTTAAGATACTTACTAGTCAGGTACATTCTTAGGCGTTTAATATGGGGTGTTGAGTCCATTTCGTTGAGCAAGGAGTAGCTCTTGTCTATTCCATATTTGGCTTAAGGAACTTTATCTGTGCTCATTTCAATCTCTGGTTTTATGCAGCACCCCAACTCACCTTTACCCTTAAGCAAGAATAAGTTGGTTTTCTAAATTTGAGACCCTGTTCTGTTCTGTAATTCAGTTCCTGTGTAGCCAAGTTTACATTCCGTGTATTACTGATATCTTATGATGTTTCTTTTTCTGTGTGACTTATTTCAGTTAGAATCATCATACCTGAATCCACTCATTGTGATGCTAAGGGCCTGATGACACAGATTTCATTGCTGAGTGATATTGCTTTGTAAGTAAATACCACAACTTCTTTATCCATTTTTCACTTTCTGCGATGTTGAACTTGTACTGTAAACGAGGTTCTTGTAAACAGAGGCGTCCCAAACTTTGGGGTGGCTCTGTCTTTTTGATTTTAATTTCCCTAAGCTATAGGACCATAAGTGGCAGTGCCCTAGGCTCTGTTGCTTTGTTTTTTAGGTGTTTCAGGAAACACCATACACTTCTCCCGAGTGTCTGTTGGCAATTTACATCCCGCCCATCAGCATAACAAGGCTCCCAGTTCTCCATGGCCTGTCCTGCCTTTCTGGATTTTACACTTTTTTCAGATGGCCCTTTTGACCGGGGGGAAGTGAGACTTCATTGTAGTGCAGATTTCCTTTGCAAGCTTGCTTGGTTGGCCAAAAAGGGCGTATGCGTTTTTTCCTGAATATATTCAGGAAAAAACGCATACGCCCTTTTTGGCCAAGTGCATCATTGTGGACGTTCTGCCTCTTTTCCTATGTTTTCAATGCAATTCCAGTCTACCTCCTGAAATCGGTTTCCTGCAATTCTGCCCCGCTTTCAAGTCCTCTTGGCAGCCTTACTTCAGTCTATTTGTGGACGATAGCTGTCATTTATAACTCTGCAGGTTTGTGAATTACAGTGCCCCTGAGCTCCTTTCTTCAACTCGCTTTCTTGTGACCTGGCCGCAACACCGCAGGATGGCTTCAGGCCTTAATCTGGTTCCGGCACGGCACGCTGAGCCTTTGGTTATTTCCTCTTCCTGGTGGGAAATGAGAGTTAAATTTGCCCGTCCAGACACCTCCAGCTAGCCTCTGATTGGTTCTCGCTATTCCTGTTCATCTTCCGCAGAAATTGCAAACTGGGCCAAACAGGTGGTTAAAGGCGCTGACTCTCCAAGTGGGGAGAGTGTTAGTAAAGCGTCTGGAATGTTGCACCCGAGTACCATGGTAGGAAAACTGAGACATATTTGAACACGTCTCCCGTTCACATGGTTGATCATACTTGGGTTCCACATGCATGTTTTAGCTGAAGGAAGAATACCTTAAACCTGGAGAGTTGAGACCCGTGTAATGGGTACCATGCAATATGACTTCAAAGGGTCTTCATTTGCTCACCGAACCTCTCCAATCCTATCACTGCTGCGTTTATGCCCCTGTACACATGCTTGATTCTCTTTCGGAGACATAGCCATCCATAGGTTTTAAGATACTTACTAGTCAGGTACATTCTTAGGCGTTTAATATGCGGTGTTGAGTCCATTTCGTTGAGCAAGGAGTAGCTCTTGTCTATTCCATATTTGGCCTAAGGAACTTTATCTGTGCTCATTTCAATCTCTGGTTTTATGCAGCACCCCAACTCACCTTTACCCTTAAGCAAGCATAAGTTGGTTTTCTAAATTTGAGACCCTGTTCTGTTCTGTAATTCAGTTCCTGTGTAGCCAAGTTTACATTCCGTGTATTACTGATATCTTATGATGTTTCTTTTTCTGTGTGACTTATTTCAGTTAGAATCATCATACCTGAATCCACTCATTGTGCTGCTAAGGGCCTGATGACACAGATTTCATTGCTGAGTGATACTGCATTGTACGTAAGTACCACAAGTTCTTTATCCATTTTTCACTTTCTGTGATATTGAACTTGTACGATAAACGAGGTTCTTGTAAACGGAGGCGTCCCAAACTTTGGGGTGGCTGTGTCTTTTTGATTTTAATTTCCCTAAGCTATAGGACCATAAGTGGAAGTGCCCTAGGCTCTGTTGCTTTGTTTTTTAGATGTTTCAGGAAACACCATACACTTCTCCCGAGTGGTTGTTGGCAATTTAAATCCCGCCCATCAGCATAACAAGGCTCCCAGTTCTCCATGGCCTGTCCTGCCTTTCTGGATTTTACACTTTTTTCAGATGGCCCTTTTGACCGGGGGAAGTGAGACTTCATTGTAGTGCAGATTTCCTTTGCAAGCTTGCTTGGTTGGCCAAAAAGGGCGTATGCGTTTTTTCCTGAATATATTCAGGAAAAAACGCATACGCCCTTTTTGGCCAAGTGCATCATTGTGGACGTTCTGCCTCTTTTCCTATGCTTTCAATGCAATTCCAGTCTACCTCCTGAAATCGGTTTCCTGCAATTCTGCCCCGCTTTCAAGTCCTCTTGGCAGCCTTACTTCAGTTTATTTTTGGACGATAGCTGTCATTTATAACTCTGCAGGTTTGTGAATTACAGTGTCCCTGAGCTCCTTTCTTCAACTCGCTTTCTTTTGAGCTGGCCGCAACACCGCAGGATGGCTTCAGGCCCTAATCTGGTTCCGGCCCGGCATGCTGAGCCTTTGGTTATTTCCTCTTCCTGGTGGGAAATGAGAGTTAAATTTGCCCGTCCAGACACCTCCAGCTAGCCTCTCATTGGTTCTCGCTATTCCTGTTCATCTTCCGCAGAAATTGCAAACTGGGCCAAACAGGAGGTTAAAGGGACTGACTCTCCAAGTGGGGAGAGTGTTAGTAAAGCGTCTGGAATGTTGCACACGAGTACCAGGGGAGGAAAACTGAGACATATTTGAACACGTCTCCCGATCACATGGTTGATCATACTCTAGGTTCCACATGCATGTTTTAGCTGAAGGAAGAATACCTTAAACCTGGGTAGTTGAAACCCGTGGAATGGGTACCATGCAATATGACTTCAAAGGGTCTTCATTTGCTCACCGAACCTCTCCAATCCTATCACTGCTGCGTTTATGCCCCTGTACACATGCTTGATTCTCTTTCGGAGACATAGCAATCCATAGGTTTTAAGATACTTACTAGTCAGGTACATTCTTAGGCGTTTAATATGGGGTGTTGAGTCCATTTCGTTGAGCAAGGAGTAGCTCTTGTCTATTCCATATTTGGCTTAAGGAACTTTATCTGTGCTCATTTCAATCTCTGGTTTTATGCAGCACCCCAACTCACCTTTACCCTTAAGCAAGAATAAGTTGGTTTTCTAAATTTGAGACCCTGTTCTGTTCTGTAATTCAGTTCCTGTGTAGCCAAGTTTACATTCCGTGTATTACTGATATCTTATGATGTTTCTTTTTCTGTGTGACTTATTTCAGTTAGAATCATCATACCTGAATCCACTCATTGTGATGCTAAGGGCCTGATGACACAGATTTCATTGCTGAGTGATATTGCTTTGTAAGTAAATACCACAACTTCTTTATCCATTTTTCACTTTCTGCGATGTTGAACTTGTACTGTAAACGAGGTTCTTGTAAACAGAGGCGTCCCAAACTTTGGGGTGGCTCTGTCTTTTTGATTTTAATTTCCCTAAGCTATAGGACCATAAGTGGCAGTGCCCTAGGCTCTGTTGCTTTGTTTTTTAGGTGTTTCAGGAAACACCATACACTTCTCCCGAGTGTCTGTTGGCAATTTACATCCCGCCCATCAGCATAACAAGGCTCCCAGTTCTCCATGGCCTGTCCTGCCTTTCTGGATTTTACACTTTTTTCAGATGGCCCTTTTGACCGGGGGGAAGTGAGACTTCATTGTAGTGCAGATTTCCTTTGCAAGCTTGCTTGGTTGGCCAAAAAGGGCGTATGCGTTTTTTCCTGAATATATTCAGGAAAAAACGCATACGCCCTTTTTGGCCAAGTGCATCATTGTGGACGTTCTGCCTCTTTTCCTATGTTTTCAATGCAATTCCAGTCTACCTCCTGAAATCGGTTTCCTGCAATTCTGCCCCGCTTTCAAGTCCTCTTGGCAGCCTTACTTCAGTCTATTTGTGGACGATAGCTGTCATTTATAACTCTGCAGGTTTGTGAATTACAGTGCCCCTGAGCTCCTTTCTTCAACTCGCTTTCTTGTGACCTGGCCGCAACACCGCAGGATGGCTTCAGGCCTTAATCTGGTTCCGGCACGGCACGCTGAGCCTTTGGTTATTTCCTCTTCCTGGTGGGAAATGAGAGTTAAATTTGCCCGTCCAGACACCTCCAGCTAGCCTCTGATTGGTTCTCGCTATTCCTGTTCATCTTCCGCAGAAATTGCAAACTGGGCCAAACAGGTGGTTAAAGGCGCTGACTCTCCAAGTGGGGAGAGTGTTAGTAAAGCGTCTGGAATGTTGCACCCGAGTACCATGGTAGGAAAACTGAGACATATTTGAACACGTCTCCCGTTCACATGGTTGATCATACTTGGGTTCCACATGCATGTTTTAGCTGAAGGAAGAATACCTTAAACCTGGAGAGTTGAGACCCGTGTAATGGGTACCATGCAATATGACTTCAAAGGGTCTTCATTTGCTCACCGAACCTCTCCAATCCTATCACTGCTGCGTTTATGCCCCTGTACACATGCTTGATTCTCTTTCGGAGACATAGCCATCCATAGGTTTTAAGATACTTACTAGTCAGGTACATTCTTAGGCGTTTAATATGGGGTGTTGAGTCCATTTCGTTGAGCAAGGAGTAGCTCTTGTCTATTCCATATTTGGCCTAAGGAACTTTATCTGTGCTCATTTCAATCTCTGGTTTTATGCAGCACCCCAACTCACCTTTACCCTTAAGCAAGCATAAGTTGGTTTTCTAAATTTGAGACCCTGTTCTGTTCTGTAATTCAGTTCCTGTGTAGCCAAGTTTACATTCCGTGTATTACTGATATCTTATGATGTTTCTTTTTCTGTGTGACTTATTTCAGTTAGAATCATCATACCTGAATCCACTCATTGTGCTGCTAAGGGCCTGATGACACAGATTTCATTGCTGAGTGATACTGCATTGTACGTAAGTACCACAAGTTCTTTATCCATTTTTCACTTTCTGTGATATTGAACTTGTACGGTAAACGAGGTTCTTGTAAACGGAGGCGTCCCAAACTTTGGGGTGGCTGTGTCTTTTTGATTTTAATTTCCCTAAGATATAGGACCATAAGTGGAAGTGCCCTAGGCTCTGTTGCTTTGTTTTTTAGATGTTTCAGGAAACACCATACACTTCTCCCGAGTGGTTGTTGGCAATTTACATCCCGCCCATCAGCATAACAAGGCTCCCAGTTCTCCATGGCCTGTCCTGCCTTTCTGGATTTTACACTTTTTTCAGATGGCCCTTTTGACCGGGGGGAAGTGAGACTTCATTGTAGTGCAGATTTCCTTTGCAAGCTTGCTTGGTTGGCCAAAAAGGGCGTATGCGTTTTTTCCTGAATATATTCAGGAAAAAACACTTACGCCCTTTTTGGCCAAGTGCATCATTGTGGACGTTCTGCCTCTTTTCCTATGCTTTCAATGCAATTCCAGTCTACCTCCTGAAATCGGTTTCCTGCAATTCTGCCCCGCTTTCAAGTCCTCTTGGCAGCCTTACTTCAGTTTATTTTTGGACGATAGCTGTCATTTATAACTCTGCAGGTTTGTGAATTACAGTGCCCCTGAGCTCCTTTCTTCAACTCGCTTTCTTTTGAGCTGGCCGCAACACCGCAGGATGGCTTCAGGCCCTAATCTGGTTCCAGTACGGCATGCTGAGCCTTTGGTTATTTCCTCTTCCTGGTGGGAAATGAGAGTTAAATTTGCCCGTCCAGACACCTCCAGCTAGCCTCTCATTGGTTCTCGCTATTCCTGTTCATCTTCCGCAGAAATTCCAAACTGTGCCAAACAGGAGGTTAAAGGCGCTGAATCTCCAAGTGGGGAGAGTGTTAGTAAAGCGTCTGGAATGTTGCACCCGAGTACCAGGGGAGGAAAACTGAGACATATTTGAACACATCTCCCGATCACATGGTTGATCATACTCTGGGTTCCACATGCATGTTTTAGCTGAAGGAAGAATACCTAAAACCTGGGTAGTTGAAACCCGTGGAATGGGTACCATGCAATATGACTTCAAAGGGTCTTCATTTGCTCACCGAACCTCTCCAATCCTATCACTGCTGCGTTTATGCCCCTGTACACATGCTTGATTCTCTTTCGGAGACATAGCCATCCATAGGTTTTAAGATACTTACTAGTCAGGTACATTCTTAGGCGTTTAATATGCGGTGTTGAGTCCATTTCGTTGAGCAAGGAGTAGCTCTTGTCTATTCCATATTTGGCTTAAGGAACTTTATCTGTGCTCATTTCAATCTCTGGTTTTATGCAGCAACCCAACTCACCTTTCCCCTTAAGCAAGCATAAGTTGGTTTTCTAAATTTGAGAACCTGTTCTCTTTTGGAATTCAGTTCCTGTGTAGCCAAGTTTACATTCCGTGTATTAGTGATATCTTATGATGTTTCTATTTCTGTGTGACTTATTTCAGTTAGAATCATCATACCTGAATCCACTCATTGTGATGCTAAGGGCCTGATGACACAGATTTCATTGCTGAGTGATATTGCTTTGTAAGTAAATACCACAACTTCTTTATCCATTTTTCACTTTCTGCGATGTTGAACTTGTACTGTAAACGAGGTTCTTGTAAACAGAGGCGTCCCAAACTTTGGGGTGGCTGTGTCTTTTTGATTTTAATTTCCCTAAGCTATAGGACCATAAGTGGCAGTGCCCTAGGCTCTGTTGCTTTGTTTTTTAGATGTTTCAGGAAACACCATACACTTCTCCTGAGTGGTTGTTGGCAATTTACATCCCGCCCATCAGCATAACAAGGCTCCCAGTTCTCCATGGCCTGTCCTGCCTTTCTGGATTTTACACTTTTTTCAGATGGCCCTTTTGACCGGGGGGAAGTGAGACTTCATTGTAGTGCAGATTTCCTTTGCAAGCTTGCTTGGTTGGCCAAAAAGGGCGTATGCGTTTTTTCCTGAATATATTCAGGAAAAAACGCATACGCCCTTTTTGGCCAAATGCATCATTGTGGACGTTCTGCCTCTTTTCCTATGCTTTCAATGCAATTCCAGTCTACCTCCTGAAATCGGTTTCCTGCAATTCTGCCCCGCTTTCAAGTCCTCTTGGCAGCCTTACTTCAGTGTATTTTTGGACGATAGCTGTCATTTATAACTCTGCAGGTTTGTGAATTACAGTGCCCCTGAGCTCCTTTCTTCAACTCGCTTTCTTGTGACCTGGCCGCAACACCGCAGGATGGCTTCAGGCCCTAATCTGGTTCCGGCCCGGCATGCTGAGCCTTTGGTTAATTCCTCTTCCTGGTGGGAAATGAGAGTTAAATTTGCCCGTTCAGACACCTCCAGCTAGTCTCTCATTGGTTCTCGCTATTCCTGTTCATCTTCCGCAGAAATTGCAAACTGGGCCAAACAGGAGGTTAAAGGGACTGACTCTCCAAGTCGGGAGAGTGTTAGTAAAGCGTCTGGAATGTTGCACCCGAGTACCAGGGGAGGAAAACTGAGACATATTTGAACACGTCTCCCGTTCACATGGTTGATCATACTCTGGGTTCCACATGCATGTTTTAGCTGAAGGAAGAATACCTTAAACCTGGAGAGTTGAGACCCGTGAAATGGGTACCATGCAATATGACTTCAAAGGGTCTTCATTTGCTCACCGAACATCTGCAATCCTATCACTGCTGCGTTTATGCCCCTGTACACACGCTTGATTCTCTTTTGGAGACATAGCAATCCATAGGTTTTAAGATACTTACTAGTCAGGTACATTCTTAGGCGTTTAATATGCGGTGTTGAGTCCATTTCGTTGAGCAAGGAGTAGCTCTTGTCTATTCCATATTTGGCTTAAGGAACTTTACCTGTGCTCATTTCAATCTCTGGTTTTATGCAGCACCCCAACTCACCTTTCCCCTTAAGCAAGCATAAGTTGGTTTTCTAAATTTGAGACCCTGTTCTGTTTTGGAATGCAGTTCCTGTGTAGCCAAGTTTACATTCCGTGTATTAGTGATATCTTATGATGTTTCTTTTTCTGTGTGACTTATTTCAGTTAGAATCATCGTACCTGAATCCACTCATTATGCTGCTACGGGCCTGATGACATAGATTTCATTGCTGAGTGATACTGCATTGTACGTAAGTACCACAAGTTCTTTATCCATTTTTCACTTTCTGTGATATTGAACTTGTACGGTAAACGAGGTTCTTGTAAACGGAGGCGTCCCAAACTTTGGGGTGGCTGTGTCTTTTTGATTTTAATTTCCCTAAGCTATAGGACCATAAGTGGCAGTGCCCTAGGCTCTGTTGCTTTGTTTTTTAGATGTTTCAGGAAACACCATACACTTCTCCCGAGTGGTTGTTGGCAATTTACATCCCGCCCATCAGCATAACAAGGCTCCCAGTTCTCCATGGCCTGTCCTGCCTTTCTGGATTTTACACTTTTTTCAGATGGCCCTTTTGACCGGGGGGAAGTGAGACTTCATTGTAGTGCAGATTTCCTTTGCAAGCTTGCTTGGTTGGCCAAAAAGGGCGTATGCGTTTTTTCCTGAATATATTCAGGAAAAAACGCATACGCCCTTTTTGGCCAAGTGCATCATTGTGGACGTTCTGCCTCTTTTCCTATGCTTTCAATGCAATTCCAGTCTACCTCCTGAAATCGGTTTCCTGCAATTCTGCCCCACTTTCAAGTCCTCTTGGCAGCCTTACTTCAGTATATTTTTGGACGATAGCTGTCATTTATAACTCTGCAGGTTTGTGAATTACAGTGCCCCTGAGCTCCTTTCTTCAACTCGCTTTCTTGTGACCTGGCCGCAACACCGCAGGATGGCTTCAGGCCCTAATCTGGTTCCGGCACGGCACGCTGAGCCTTTGGTTAATTCCTCTTCCTGGTGGGAAATGAGAGTTAAATTTGCCCGTCCAGACACCTCCAGCTAGTCTCTCATTGGTTCTCGCTATTCCTGTTCATCTTCCACAGAAATTGCAAACTGTGCCAAACAGGAGGTTAAAGGCGCTGACTCTCCAAGTGGGGAGAGTGTTAGTAAAGCGTCTGGAATGTTGCACCCGAGTACCAGGGGAGGAAAACTGAGACATATTTGAACACGTCTCCCGTTCACATGGTTGATCATACTCTGGGTTCCACATGCATGTTTTAGCTGAAGGAAGAATACCTTAAACCTGGAGAGTTGAGACCCGTGTAATGGGTACCATGCAATATGACTTCAAAGGGTCTTCATTTGCTCACCGAACCTCTCCAATCCTATCACTGCGGCGTTTATGCCCCTGTACACATGCTTGATTCTCTTTTGGAGGCATAGCAATCCATAGGTTTTAAGATACTTACTAGTCAGGTACATTCTTAGGCGTTTAATATGGGGTTTTG
The DNA here is from genome assembly GCF_951394435.1 of Stenella coeruleoalba. Classification (NCBI taxonomy): domain Eukaryota; kingdom Metazoa; phylum Chordata; class Mammalia; order Artiodactyla; family Delphinidae; genus Stenella; species Stenella coeruleoalba. The sequence continues at coordinate 2,088,651 of NW_027645987.1, read as the reverse complement.
AGTCCATTTTGTTGAGCAAGGAGTAGCTCTTGTCTATTCCATATTTGGCTTAAGGAACTTTATCTGTGTTCATTTCAATCTCTGGTTTTATGCAGCACCCCAACTCACCTTTCCCCTTAAGCAAGCATAAGTTGGTTTTCTAAATTTGAGACCCTTTTCTGTTCTGTAATTCAGTTCCTGTGTAGCCAAGTTTACATTCCGTGTATTAGTGATATCTTATGATGTTTCTTTTTCTGTGTGACTTATTTCAGTTAGAATCATCGTACCTGAATCTACTCATTATGCTGCTACGGGCCTGATGACATAGATTTCATTGCTGAGTGATACTGCATTGTACGTGAGTACCACAAGTTCTTTATCCATTTTTCACTTTCTGCGATGTTGAACTTGTACTGTAAACGAGGTTCTTGTAAACGGAGGCGTCCCAAACTTTGGGGTGGCTGTGTCTTTTTGATTTTAATTTCCCTAAGCTATAGGACCATAAGTGGAAATGCCCTAGGCTCTGTTGCTTTGTTTTTTAGATGTTTCAGGAAACACCATACACTTCTCCCAAGTGTCTGTTGGCAATTTACATCCCGCCCATCAGCATAACAAGGCTCCCAGTTCTCCATGGCCTGTTGCCTTTCTGGATTTTACACTTTTTTCAGATGGCCCTTTTGACCGGGGGGAAGTGAGACTTCATTGTAGTGCAGATTTCCTTTGCAAGCTTGCTTGGTTGGCCAAAAAGGGCGTATGCGTTTTTTCCTGAATATATTCAGGAAAAAACGCATACGCCCTTTTTGGCCAAGTGCATCATTGTGGACGTTCTGCCTCTTTTCCTATGCTTTCAATGCAATTCCAGTCTACCTCCTGAAATCGGTTTCCTGCAATTCTGCCCCACTTTCAAGTCCTCTTGGCAGCCTTACTTCAGTCTATTTTTGGACGATAGCTGTCATTTATAACTCTGCAGGTTTGTGAATTACAGTGCCCCTGAGCTCCTTTCTTCAACTCGCTTTCTTGTGACCTGGCCGCAACACCGCAGGATGGCTTCAGGCCTTAATCTGGTTCCGGCCCGGCATGCTGAGCCTTTGGTTAATTCCTCTTCCTGGTGGGAAATGAGAGTTAAATTTACCCGTCCAGACACCTCCAGCTAGCCTCTCATTGGTTCTCGCTATTCCTGTTCATCTTCCGCAGAAATTGCAAACTGGGCCAAACAGGAGGTTAAAGGGACTGACTCTCCAAGTCGGGAGAGTGTTAGTAAAGCGTCTGGAATGTTGCACCCGAGTACCAGGGGAGGAAAACTGAGACATATTTGAACACGTCTCCCGTTCACATGGTTGATCATACTCTGGGTTCCACATGCATGTTTTAGCTGAAGGAAGAATACCTTAAACCTGGAGAGTTGAGACCCGTGTAATGGGTACCATGCAATATGACTTCAAAGGGTCTTCATTTGCTCACCGAACCTCTCCAATCCTATCACTGCTGCGTTTATGCCCCTGTACACATGCTTGATTCTCTTTCGGAGACATAGCAATCCATAGGTTTTAAGATACTTACTAGTCAGGTACATTCTTAGGCGTTTAATATGTGGTTTTGAGTCCATTTCGTTGAGCAAGGAGTAGCTCTTGTCTATTCCATATTTGGCTTAAGGAACTTTATCTGTGCTCATTTCAATCTCTGGTTTTATGCAGCACCCCAACTCACCTTTCCCCTTAAGCAAGAATAAGTTGGTTTTCTAAATTTGAGACCCTGTTCTGTTCTGTAATTCAGTTCCTGTGTAGCCAAGTTTACATTCCGTGTATTACTGATATCTTATGATGTTTCTTTTTCTGTGTGACTTATTTCAGTTAGAATCATCGTACCTGAATCCACTCATTGTGCTGCTAAGGGCCTGATGACACAGATTTCATTGCTGAGTGATATTGCTTTGTAAGTAAATACCACAACTTCTTTATCCATTTTTCACTTTCTGCGATGTTGAACTTGTACTGTAAACGAGGTTCTTGTAAACAGAGGCGTCCCAAACTTTGGGGTGGCTGTGTCTTTTTGATTTTAATTTCCCTAAGCTATAGGACCATAAGTGGCAGTGCCCTAGGCTCTGTTGCTTTGTTTTTTAGATGTTTCAGGAAACACCATACACTTCTCCGGAGTGTCTGTTGGCAATTTACATCCCGCCCATCAGCATAACAAGGCTCCCAGTTCTCCATGGCCTGTCCTGCCTTTCTGGATTTTACACTTTTTTCAGATGGCCCTTTTGACCGGGGGGAAGTGAGACTTCATTGTAGTGCAGATTTCCTTTGCAAGCTTGCTTGGTTGGCCAAAAAGGGCGTATGCGTTTTTTCCTGAATATATTCAGGAAAAAACGCATACGCCCTTTTTGGCCAAGTGCATCATTGTGGACGTTCTGCCTCTTTTCCTATGCTTTCAATGCAATTCCAGTCTACCTCCTGAAATCGGTTTCCTGCAATTCTGCCCCGCTTTCAAGTCCTCTTGGCAGCCTTACTTCAGTCTATTTGTGGACGATAGCTGTCATTTATAACTCTGCAGGTTTGTGAATTACAGTGCCCCTGAGCTCCTTTCTTCAACTCGCTTTCTTGTGACCTGGCCGCAACACCGCAGGATGGCTTCAGGCCCTAATCTGGTTCCGGCCCGGCATGCTGAGCCTTTGGTTAATTCCTCTTCCTGGTGGGAAATGAGAGTTATATTTGCCCGTTCAGACACCTCCAGCTAGTCTCTCATTGGTTCTCGCTATTCCTGTTCATCTTCCGCAGAAATTGCAAACTGGGCCAAACAGGAGGTTAAAGGGACTGACTCTCCAAGTCGGGAGAGTGTTAGTAAAGCGTCTGGAATGTTGCACCCGAGTACCAGGGGAGGAAAACTGAGACATATTTGAACACATCTCCCGTTCACATGGTTGATCATACTCTGGGTTCCACATGCATGTTTTAGCTGAAGGAAGAATACCTTAAACCTGGAGAGTTGAGACCCGTGGAATGGGTACCATGCAATATGACTTCAAAGGGTCTTCATTTGCTCACCGAACCTCTCCAATCCTATCACTGCTGCGTTTATGCCCCTGTACACACGCTTGATTCTCTTTTGGAGACATAGCAATCCATAGGTTTTAAGATACTTACTAGTCAGGTACATTCTTAGGCGTTTAATATGGTGTGTTGAGTCCATTTCGTTGAGCAAGGAGTAGCTCTTGTCTATTCCATATTTGGCTTAAGGAACTTTACCTGTGCTCATTTCAATCTCTGGTTTTATGCAGCACCCCAACTCACCTTTCCCCTTAAGCAAGCATAAGTTGGTTTTCTAAATTTGAGACCCTGTTCTGTTTTGGAATGCAGTTCCTGTGTAGCCAAGTTTACATTCCGTGTATTAGTGATATCTTATGATGTTTCTTTTTCTGTGTGACTTATTTCAGTTAGACTCATCGTACCTGAATCCACTCATTATGCTGCTACGGGCCTGATGACATAGATTTCATTGCTGAGTGATACTGCATTGTACGTAAGTACCACAAGTTCTTTATCCATTTTTCACTTTCTGTGATATTGAACTTGTACGGTAAACGAGGTTCTTGTAAACGGAGGCGTCCCAAACTTTGGGGTGGCTGTGTCTTTTTGATTTTAATTTCCCTAAGCTATAGGACCATAAGTGGAAGTGCCCTAGGCTCTGTTGCTTTGTTTTTTAGATGTTTCAGGAAACACCATACACTTCTCCCGAGTGGTTGTTGGCAATTTACATCCCGCCCATCAGCATAACAAGGCTCCCAGTTCTCCATGGCATGTCCTGCCTTTCTGGATTTTACACTTTTTTCAGATGGCCCTTTTGACCGGGGGGAAGTGAGACTTCATTGTAGTGCAGATTTCCTTTGCAAGCTTGCTTGGTTGGCCAAAAAGGGCGTATGCGTTTTTTCCTGAATATATTCAGGAAAAAACGCATACGCCCTTTTTGGCCAAGTGCATCATTGTGGACGTTCAGCCTCTTTTCCTATGCTTTCAATGCAATTCCAGTCTACCTCCTGAAATCGGTTTCCTGCAATTCTGCCCCGCTTTCAAGTCCTCTTGGCAGCCTTACTTCAGTGTATTTTTGGACGATAGCTGTCATTTATAACTCTGCAGGTTTGTGAATTACAGTGCCCCTGACCTCCTTTCTTCAACTCGCTTTCTTGTGACCTGGCCGCAACACCGCAGGATGGCTTCAGGCCCTAATCTGGTTCCGGCACGGCACGCTGAGCCTTTGGTTAATTCCTCTTCCTGGTGGGAAATGAGAGTTAAATTTGCCCGTCCAGACACCTCCAGCTAGTCTCTCATTGGTTCTCGCTATTCCTGTTCATCTTCCACAGAAATTGCAAACTGTGCCAAACAGGAGGTTAAAGGCGCTGACTCTCCAAGTGGGGAGAGTGTTAGTAAAGCGTCTGGAATGTTGCACCCGAGTACCAGGGGAGGAAAACTGAGACATATTTGAACACGTCTCCCGTTCACATGGTTGATCATACTCTGGGTTCCACATGCATGTTTTAGCTGAAGGAAGAATACCTTAAACCTGGAGAGTTGAGACCCGTGTAATGGGTACCATGCAATATGACTTCAAAGGGTCTTCATTTGCTCACCGAACCTCTCCAATCCTATCACTGCGGCGTTTATGCCCCTGTACACATGCTTGATTCTCTTTTGGAGGCATAGCAATCCATAGGTTTTAAGATACTTACTAGTCAGGTACATTCTTAGGCGTTTAATATGGGGTTTTGAGTCCATTTTGTTGAGCAAGGAGTAGCTCTTGTCTATTCCATATTTGGCTTAAGGAACTTTATCTGTGCTCATTTCAATCTCTGGTTTTATGCAGCACCCCAACTCACCTTTCCCCTTAAGCAAGCATAAGTTGGTTTTCTAAATTTGAGACCCTGTTCTGTTCTGTAATTCAGTTCCTGTGTAGCCAAGTTTACATTCCGTGTATTACTGATATCTTATGATGTTGCTTTTTCTGTGTGACTTATTTCAGTTAGAATCATCATACCTGAATCCACTCATTGTGCTGCTAGGGCCTGATGACACAGACTTCATTGCTGAGTGATATTGCTTTGTAAGTAAATACCACAACTTCTTTATCCATTTTTCACTTTCTGCGATGTTGAACTTGTACTGTAAACGAGGTTCTTGTAAACAGAGGCGTCCCAAACTTTGGGGTGGCTGTGTCTTTTTGATTTTAATTTCCCTAAGCTATAGGACCATAAGTGGCAGTGCCCTAGGCTCTGTTGCTTTGTTTTTTAGATGTTTCAGGAAACACCATACACTTCTCCCGAGTGTCTGTTGGCAATTTACATCCCGCCCATCAGCATAACAAGGCTCCCAGTTCTCCATGGCCTGTCCTGCCTTTCTGGATTTTACACTTTTTTCAGATGGCCCTTTTGACCGGGGGGAAGTGAGACTTCATTGTAGTGCAGATTTCCTTTGCAAGCTTGCTTGGTTGGCCAAAAAGGGCGTATGCGTTTTTTCCTGAATATATTCAGGAAAAAACGCATACGCCCTTTTTGGCCAAGTGCATCATTGTGGACGTTCTGCCTCTTTTCCTATGCTTTCAATGCAATTCCAGTCTACCTCCTGAAATCGGTTTCCTGCAATTCTGCCCCGCTTTCAAGTCCTCTTGGCAGCCTTACTTCAGTCTATTTGTGGACGATAGCTGTCATTTATAACTCTGCAGGTTTGTGAATTACAGTGCCCCTGAGCTCCTTTCTTCAACTCGCTTTCTTGTGACCTGGCCGCAACACCGCAGGATGGCTTCAGGCCCTAATCTGGTTCCGGCACGGCACGCTGAGCCTTTGGTTATTTCCTCTTCCTGTTGGGAAATGAGAGTTAAATTTGCCCGTCCAGACACCTCCAGCTAGCCTCTCATTGGTTCTCGCTATTCCTGTTCATCTTCCGCAGAAATTGCAAACTGGGCCAAACAGGAGGTTAAAGGCGCTGACTCTCCAAGTGGGGAGAGTGTTAGTAAAGCGTCTGGAATGTTGCACCCGAGTACCAGGGGAGGAAAACTGAGACATATTTGAACACGTCTCCCGTTCACATGGTTGATCATACTTGGGTTCCACATGCATGGTTTAGCTGAAGGAAGAATACCTTAAACCTGGAGAGTTGAGACCCGTGTAATGGGTACCATGCAATATGACTTCAAAGGGTCTTCATTTGCTCACCGAACCTCTCCAATCCTATCACTGCTGCGTTTATGCCCCTGTACACATGCTTGATTCTCTTTCGGAGACATAGCCATCCATAGGTTTTAAGATACTTACTAGTCAGGTACATTCTTAGGCGTTTAATATGCGGTGTTGAGTCCATTTCGTTGAGCAAGGAGTAGCTCTTGTCTATTCCATATTTCACTTAAGGAACTTTATCTGTGCTCATTTCAATCTCTGGTTTTATGCAGCACCCCAACTCACCTTTCCCCTTAAGCAAGCATGAGTTGGTTTTCTAAATTTGAGACCCTGTTCTGTTCTGTAATTCAGTTCCTGTGTAGCCAAGTTTACATTCCGTGTATTACTGATATCTTATGATGTTTCTTTTTCTGTGTGACTTATTTCAGTTAGAATCATCGTACCTGAATCTACTCATTATGCTGCTACGGGCCTGATGACATAGATTTCATTGCTGAGTGATACTGCATTGTACGTAAGTACCACAAGTTCTTTATCCATTTTTCACTTTCTGCGATGTTGAACTTGTACTGTAAACGAGGTTCTTGTAAACAGAGCCATTCCAAACTTTGGGGTGGCTGTGTCTTTTTGATTTTAATTTCCCTAAGCTATAGGACCATAAGTGGAAGTGCCCTAGGCTCTGTTGCTTTGTTTTTTAGATGTTTCAGGAAACACCATACACTTCTCCCAAGTGTCTGTTGGCAATTTACATCCCGCCCATCAGCATAACAAGGCTCCCAGTTCTCCATGGCCTGTTGCCTTTCTGGATTTTACACTTTTTTCAGATGGCCCTTTTGACCGGGGGGAAGTGAGACTTCATTGTAGTGCAGATTTCCTTTGCAAGCTTGCTTGGTTGGCCAAAAAGGGCGTATGCGTTTTTTCCTGAATATATTCAGGAAAAAACGCATACGCCCTTTTTGGCCAAGTGCATCATTGTGGACGTTCTGCCTCTTTTCCTATGCTTTCAATGCAATTCCAGTCTACCTCCTGAAATCGGTTTCCTGCAATTCTGTCCCGCTTTCAAGTCCTCTTGGCAGCCTTACTTCAGTCTATTTGTGGACGATAGCTGTCATTTATAACTCTGCAGGTTTGTGAATTACAGTGCCCCTGAGCTCCTTTCTTCAACTCGCTTTCTTGTGACCTGGCCGCAACACCGCAGGATGGCTTCAGGCCTTAATCTGGTTCCGGCCCGGCATGCTGAGCCTTTGGTTAATTCCTCTTCCTGGTGGGAAATGAGAGTTAAATTTACCCGTCCAGACACCTCCAGCTAGCCTCTCATTGGTTCTCGCTATTCCTGTTCATCTTCCGCAGAAATTGCAAACTGGGCCAAACAGGAGGTTAAAGGGACTGACTCTCCAAGTCGGGAGAGTGTTAGTAAAGCGTCTGGAATGTTGCACCCGAGTACCAGGGGAGGAAAACTGAGACATATTTGAACACGTCTCCCGTTCACATGGTTGATCATACTCTGGGTTCCACATGCATGTTTTAGCTGAAGGAAGAATACCTTAAACCTGGAGAGTTGAGACCCGTGGAATGGGTACCATGCAATATGACTTCAAAGGGTCTTCATTTGCTCACCGAACCTCTCCAATCCTATCACTGCTGCGTTTATGCCCCTGTACACATGCTTGATTCTCTTTCGGAGACATAGCCATCCATAGGTTTTAAGATACTTACTAGTCAGGTACATTCTTAGGCGTTTAATATGCGGTGTTGAGTCCATTTCGTTGAGCAAGGAGTAGCTCTTGCCTATTCCATATTTGGCCTAAGGAACTTTATCTGTGCTCATTTCAATCTCTGGTTTTATGCAGCACCCCAACTCACCTTTCCCCTTAAGCAAGCATGAGTTGGTTTTCTAAATTTGAGAACCTGTTCTGTTCTGTAATTCAGTTCCTGTGTAGCCAAGTTTACATTCCGTGTATTACTGATATCTTATGATGTTTCTTTTTCTGTGTGACTTATTTCAGTTAGAATCATCGTACCTGAATCTACTCATTATGCTGCTACGGGCCTGATGACATAGATTTCATTGCTGAGTGATACTGCATTGTACGTAAGTACCACAAGTTCTTTATCCATTTTTCACTTTCTGCGATGTTGAACTTGTACTGTAAACGAGGTTCTTGTAAACAGAGCCATTCCAAACTTTGGGGTGGCTGTGTCTTTTTGATTTTAATTTCCCTAAGCTATAGGACCATAAGTGGAAGTGCCCTAGGCTCTGTTGCTTTGTTTTTTAGATGTTTCAGGAAACACCATACACTTCTCCCAAGTGTCTGTTGGCAATTTACATCCCGCCCATCAGCATAACAAGGTTCCCAGTTCTCCATGGCCTGTTGCCTTTCTGGATTTTACACTTTTTTCAGATGGCCCTTTTGACCGGGGGGAAGTGAGACTTCATTGTAGTGCAGATTTCCTTTGCAAGCTTGCTTGGTTGGCCAAAAAGGGCGTATGCGTTTTTTCCTGAATATATTCAGGAAAAAACGCATACGCCCTTTTTGGCCAAGTGCATCATTGTGGACGTTCTGCCTCTTTTCCTATGCTTTCAATGCAATTCCAGTCTACCTCCTGAAATCGGTTTCCTGCAATTCTGCCCCACTTTCAAGTCCTCTTGGCAGCCTTACTTCAGTCTATTTTTGGACGATAGCTGTCATTTATAACTCTGCAGGTTTGTGAATTACAGTGCCCCTGAGCTCCTTTCTTCAACTCGCTTTCTTGTGACCTGGCCGCAACACCGCAGGATGGCTTCAGGCCTTAATCTGGTTCCGGCCCGGCATGCTGAGCCTTTGGTTAATTCCTCTTCCTGGTGGGAAATGAGAGTTAAATTTACCCGTCCAGACACCTCCAGCTAGCCTCTCATTGGTTCTCGCTATTCCTGTTCATCTTCCGCAGAAATTGCAAACTGGGCCAAACAGGAGGTTAAAGGGACTGACTCTCCAAGTCGGGAGAGTGTTAGTAAAGCGTCTGGAATGTTGCACCCGAGTACCAGGGGAGGAAAACTGAGACATATTTGAACACGTCTCCCGTTCACATGGTTGATCATACTCTGGGTTCCACATGCATGTTTTAGCTGAAGGAAGAATACCTTAAACCTGGAGAGTTGAGACCCGTGGAATGGGTACCATGCAATATGACTTCAAAGGGTCTTCATTTGCTCACCGAACCTCTCCAATCCTATCACTGCTGCGTTTATGCCCCTGTACACATGCTTGATTCTCTTTCGGAGACATAGCAATCCATAGGTTTTAAGATACTTACTAGTCAGGTACATTCTTAGGCGTTTAATATGGGGTTTTGAGTCCATTTCGTTGAGCAAGGAGTAGCTCTTGTCTATTCCATATTTGGCTTAAGGAACTTTATCTGTGCTCATTTCAATCTCTGGTTTTATGCAGCACCCCAACTCACCTTTCCCCTTAAGCAAGAATAAGTTGGTTTTCTAAATTTGAGACCCTGTTCTGTTCTGTAATTCAGTTCCTGTGTAGCCAAGTTTACATTCCGTGTATTACTGATATCTTATGATGTTTCTTTTTCTGTGTGACTTATTTCAGTTAGAATCATCGTACCTGAATCCACTCATTGTGCTGCTAAGGGCCTGATGACACAGATTTCATTGCTGAGTGATATTGCTTTGTAAGTAAATACCACAACTTCTTTATCCATTTTTCACTTTCTGCGATGTTGAACTTGTACTGTAAACGAGGTTCTTGTAAACAGAGGCGTCCCAAACTTTGGGGTGGCTGTGTCTTTTTGATTTTAATTTCCCTAAGCTATAGGACCATAAGTGGCAGTGCCCTAGGCTCTGTTGCTTTGTTTTTTAGATGTTTCAGGAAACACCATACACTTCTCCCGAGTGTCTGTTGGCAATTTACATCCCGCCCATCAGCATAACAAGGCTCCCAGTTCTCCATGGCCTGTCCTGCCTTTCTGGATTTTACACTTTTTTCAGATGGCCCTTTTGACCGGGGGGAAGTGAGACTTCATTGTAGTGCAGATTTCCTTTGCAAGCTTGCTTGGTTGGCCAAAAAGGGCGTATGCGTTTTTTCCTGAATATATTCAGGAAAAAACGCATATGCCCTTTTTGGCCAAGTGCATCATTGTGGACGTTCTGCCTCTTTTCCTATGCTTTCAATGCAATTCCAGTCTACCTCCTGAAATCGGTTTCCTGCAATTCTGCCCCGCTTTCAAGTACTCTTGGCAGCCTTACTTCAGTCTATTTGTGGACGATAGCTGTCATTTATAACTCTGCAGGTTTGTGAATTACAGTGCCCCTGAGCTCCTTTCTTCAACTCGCTTTCTTGTGACCTGGCCGCAACACCGCAGGATGGCTTCAGGCCCTAATCTGGTTCCGGCACGGCACGCTGAGCCTTTGGTTATTTCCTCTTCCTGGTGGGAAATGAGAGTTAAATTTGCCCGTCCAGACACCTCCAGCTAGCCTCTCATTGGTTCTCGCTATTCCTGTTCATCTTCCGCAGAAATTGCAAACTGGGCCAAACAGGAGGTTAAAGGGACTGACTCTCCAAGTCGGGAGAGTGTTAGTAAAGCGTCTGGAATGTTGCACCCGAGTACCAGGGGAGGAAAACTGAGACATATTTGAACACGTCTCCCGTTCACATGGTTGATCATACTCTGGGTTCCACATGCATGTTTTAGCTGAAGGAAGAATACCTTAAACCTGGAGAGTTGAGACCCGTGGAATGGGTACCATGCAATATGACTTCAAAGGGTCTTCATTTGCTCACCAAACCTCTCCAATCCTATCACTGCTGCGTTTATGCCCCTGTACACACGCTTGATTCTCTTTTGGAGACATAGCAATCCATAGGTTTTAAGATACTTACTAGTCAGGTACATTCTTAGGCGTTTAATATGGTGTGTTGAGTCCATTTCGTTGAGCAAGGAGTAGCTCTTGTCTATTCCATATTTGGCTTAAGGAACTTTACCTGTGCTCATTTCAATCTCTGGTTTTATGCAGCACCCCAACTCACCTTTCCCCTTAAGCAAGCATAAGTTGGTTTTCTAAATTTGAGACCCTGTTCTGTTTTGGAATGCAGTTCCTGTGTAGCCAAGTTTACATTCCGTGTATTAGTGATATCTTATGATGTTTCTTTTTCTGTGTGACTTATTTCAGTTAGAATCATCGTACCTGAATCCACTCATTATGCTGCTACGGGCCTGATGACATAGATTTCATTGCTGAGTGATACTGCATTGTACGTAAGTACCACAAGTTCTTTATCCATTTTTCACTTTCTGTGATATTGAACTTGTACGGTAAACGAGGTTCTTGTAAACGGAGGCGTCCCAAACTTTGGGGTGGCTGTGTCTTTTTGATTTTAATTTCCCTAAGCTATAGGACCATAAGTGGAAGTGCCCTAGGCTCTGTTGCTTTGTTTTTTAGATGTTTCAGGAAACACCATACACTTCTCCCGAGTGGTTGTTGGCAATTTACATCCCGCCCATCAGCATAACAAGGCTCCCAGTTCTCCATGGCCTGTCCTGCCTTTCTGGATTTTACACTTTTTTCAGATGGAGCTTTTGACCGGGGGGAAGTGAGACTTCATTGTAGTGCAGATTTCCTTTGCAAGCTTGCTTGGTTGGCCAAAAAGGGCGTATGCGTTTTTTCCTGAATATATTCAGGAAAAAACGCATACGCCCTTTTTGGCCAAGTGCATCATTGTGGACGTTCTGCCTCTTTTCCTATGCTTTCAATGCAATTCCAGTCTACCTCCTGAAATCGGTTTCCTGCAATTCTGCCCCGCTTTCAAGTCCTCTTGGCAGCCTTACTTCAGTCTATTTTTGGACGATAGCTGTCATTTATAACTCTGCAGGTTTGTGAATTACAGTGCCCCTGAGCTCCTTTCTTCAACTCGCTTTCTTGTGACCTGGCCGCAACACCGCAGGATGGCTTCAGGCCCTAATCTGGTTCCGGCCCGGCACGCTGAGCCTTTGGTTAATTCCTCTTCCTGGTGGGAAATGAGAGTTAAATTTGCCCGTCCAGACACCTCCAGCTAGTCTCTCATTGGTTCTCGCTATTCCTGTTCATCTTCCACAGAAATTGCAAACTGTGCCAAACAGGAGGTTAAAGGCGCTGACTCTCCAAGTGGGGAGAGTGTTAGTAAAGCGTCTGGAATGTTGCACCCGAGTACCAGGGGAGGAAAACTGAGACATATTTGAACACGTCTCCCGTTCACATGGTTGATCATACTCTGGGTTCCACATGCATGTTTTAGCTGAAGGAAGAATACCTTAAACCTGGAGAGTTGAGACCCGTGTAATGGGTACCATGCAATATGACTTCAAAGGGTCTTCATTTGCTCACCGAACCTCTCCAATCCTATCACTGCGGCGTTTATGCCCCTGTACACATGCTTGATTCTCTTTTGGAGGCATAGCAATCCATAGGTTTTAAGATACTTACTAGTCAGGTACATTCTTAGGCGTTTAATATGGGGTTTTGAGTCCATTTTGTTGAGCAAGGAGTAGCTCTTGTCTATTCCATATTTGGCTTAAGGAACTTTATCTGTGCTCATTTCAATCTCTGGTTTTATGCAGCACCCCAACTCACCTTTCCCCTTAAGCAAGCATAAGTTGGTTTTCTAAATTTGAGACCCTGTTCTGTTCTGTAATTCAGTTCCTGTGTAGCCAAGTTTACATTCCGTGTATTACTGATATCTTATGATGTTGCTTTTTCTGTGTGACTTATTTCAGTTAGAATCATCATACCTGAATCCACTCATTGTGCTGCTAGGGCCTGATGACACAGACTTCATTGCTGAGTGATATTGCTTTGTAAGTAAATACCACAACTTCTTTATCCATTTTTCACTTTCTGCAATGTTGAACTTGTACTGTAAACGAGGTTCTTGTAAACAGAGGCGTCCCAAACTTTGGGGTGGCTGTGTCTTTTTGATTTTAATTTCCCTAAGCTATAGGACCATAAGTGGCAGTGCCCTAGGCTCTGTTGCTTTGTTTTTTAGATGTTTCAGGAAACACCATACACTTCTCCCGAGTGTCTGTTGGCAATTTACATCCCGCCCATCAGCATAACAAGGCTCCCAGTTCTCCATGGCCTGTCCTGCCTTTCTGGATTTTACACTTTTTTCAGATGGCCCTTTTGACCGGGGGGAAGTGAGACTTCATTGTAGTGCAGATTTCCTTTGCAAGCTTGCTTGGTTGGCCAAAAAGGGCGTATGCGTTTTTTCCTGAATATATTCAGGAAAAAACGCATACGCCCTTTTTGGCCAAGTGCATCATTGTGGACGTTCTGCCTCTTTTCCTATGCTTTCAATGCAATTCCAGTCTACCTCCTGAAATCGGTTTCCTGCAATTCTGCCCCGCTTTCAAGTCCTCTTGGCAGCCTTACTTCAGTCTATTTGTGGACGATAGCTGTCATTTATAACTCTGCAGGTTTGTGAATTACAGTGCCCCTGAGCTCCTTTCTTCAACTCGCTTTCTTGTGACCTGGCCGCAACACCGCAGGATGGCTTCAGGCCCTAATCTGGTTCCGGCACGGCACGCTGAGTCTTTGGTTATTTCCTCTTCCTGTTGGGAAATGAGAGTTAAATTTGCCCGTCCAGACACCTCCAGCTAGCCTCTCATTGGTTCTCGCTATTCCTGTTCATCTTCCGCAGAAATTGCAAACTGGGCCAAACAGGAGGTTAAAGGCGCTGACTCTCCAAGTGGGGAGAGTGTTAGTAAAGCGTCTGGAATGTTGCACCCGAGTACCAGGGTAGGAAAACTGAGACATATTTGAACACGTCTCCCGTTCACATGGTTGATCATACTTGGGTTCCACATGCATGGTTTAGCTGAAGGAAGAATACCTTAAACCTGGAGAGTTGAGACCCGTGTAATGGGTACCATGCAATATGACTTCAAAGGGTCTTCATTTGCTCACCGAACCTCTCCAATCCTATCACTGCTGCGTTTATGCCCCTGTACACATGCTTGATTCTCTTTCGGAGACATAGCCATCCATAGGTTTTAAGATACTTACTAGTCAGGTACATTCTTAGGCGTTTAATATGCGGTGTTGAGTCCATTTCGTTGAGCAAGGAGTAGCTCTTGTCTATTCCATATTTGGCCTAAGGAACTTTATCTGTGCTCATTTCAATCTCTGGTTTTATGCAGCACCCCAACTCACCTTTCCCCTTAAGCAAGCATAAGTTGGTTTTCTAAATTTGAGACCCTGTTCTGTTCTGTAATTCAGTTCCTGTGTAGCCAAGTTTACATTCCGTGTATTACTGATATCTTATGATGTTTCTTTTTCTGTGTGACTTATTTCAGTTAGAATCATCGTACCTGAATCTACTCATTATGCTGCTACGGGCCTGATGACATAGATTTCATTGCTGAGTGATACTGCATTGTACGTAAGTACCACAACTTCTTTATCCATTTTTCACTTTCTGCGATGTTGAACTTGTACTGTAAACGAGGTTCTTGTAAACAGAGGCGTCCCAAACTTTGGGGTGTCTGTGTCTTTTTGATTTTAATTTCCCTAAGCTATAGGACCATAAGTGGCAGTGCCCTAGGCTCTGTTGCTTTGTTTTTTAGATGTTTCAGGAAACACCATACACTTCTCCGGAGTGTCTGTTGGCAATTTACATCCCGCCCATCAGCATAACAAGGCTCCCAGTTCTCCATGGCCTGTCCTGCCTTTCTGGATTTTACACTTTTTTCAGATGGCCCTTTTGACCGGGGGGAAGTGAGACTTCATTGTAGTGCAGATTTCCTTTGCAAGCTTGCTTGGTTGGCCAAAAAGGGCGTATGCGTTTTTTCCTGAATATATTCAGGAAAAAACGCATACGCCCTTTTTGGCCAAGTGCATCATTGTGGACGTTCTGCCTCTTTTCCTATGCTTTCAATGCAATTCCAGTCTACCTCCTGAAATCGGTTTCCTGCAATTCTGCCCCGCTTTCAAGTCCTCTTGGCAGCCTTACTTCAGTCTATTTGTGGACGATAGCTGTCATTTATAACTCTGCAGGTTTGTGAATTACAGTGCCCCTGAACTCCTTTCTTCAAATCGCTTTCTTGTGACCTGGCCGCAACACCGCAGGATGGCTTCAGGCCCTAATCTGGTTCCGGCACGGCATGCTGAGCCTTTGGTTAATTCCTCTTCCTGGTGGGAAATGAGAGTTATATTTGCCCGTTCAGACACCTCCAGCTAGTCTCTCATTGGTTCTCGCTATTCCTGTTCATCTTCCGCAGAAATTGCAAACTGGGCCAAACAGGAGGTTAAAGGGACTGACTCTCAAAGTTGGGAGAGTGTTAGTAAAGCGTCTGGAATGTTGCACCCGAGTACCAGGGGAGGAAAACTGAGACATATTTGAACACGTCTCCCTTTCACATGGTTGATCATACTCTGGGTTCCACATGCATGTTTTAGCTGAAGGAAGAATACCTTAAACCTGGAGAGTTGAGACCCGTGGAATGGGTACCATGCAATATGACTTCAAAGGGTCTTCATTTGCTCACCGAACCTCTCCAATCCTATCACTGCTGCGTTTCTGCCCCTGTACACACGCTTGATTCTCTTTTGGAGACATAGCAATCCATAGGTTTTAAGATACTTACTAGTCAGGTACATTCTTAGGCGTTTAATATGGGGTGTTGAGTCCATTTCGTTGAGCAAGGAGTAGCTCTTGTCTATTCCATATTTGGCTTAAGGAACTTTACCTGTGCTCATTTCAATCTCTGGTTTTATGCAGCACCCCAACTCACCTTTCCCCTTAAGCAAGCATAAGTTGGTTTTCTAAATTTGAGACCCTGTTCTGTTTTGGAATGCAGTTCCTGTGTAGCCAAGTTTACATTCCGTGTATTAGTGATATCTTATGATGTTTCTTTTTCTGTGTGACTTATTTCAGTTAGAATCATCGTACCTGAATCCACTCATTATGCTGCTACGGGCCTGATGACATAGATTTCATTGCTGAGTGATACTGCATTGTACGTAAGTACCACAAGTTCTTTATCCATTTTTCACTTTCTGTGATATTGAACTTGTACGGTAAACGAGGTTCTTGTAAACGGAGGCGTCCCAAACTTTGGGGTGGCTGTGTCTTTTTGATTTTAATTTCCCTAAGCTATAGGACCATAAGTGGAAGTGCCCTAGGCTCTGTTGCTTTGTTTTTTAGATGTTTCAGGAAACACCATACACTTCTCCCGAGTGGTTGTTGGCAATTTACATCCCGCCCATCAGCATAACAAGGCTCCCAGTTCTCCATGGCCTGTCCTGCCTTTCTGGATTTTACACTTTTTTCAGATGGCCCTTTTGACCGGGGGGAAGTGAGACTTCATTGTAGTGCAGATTTCCTTTGCAAGCTTGCTTGGTTGGCCAAAAAGGGCGTATGCGTTTTTTCCTGAATATATTCAGGAAAAAACGCATATGCCCTTTTTGGCCAAGTGCATCATTGTGGACGTTCTGCCTCTTTTCCTATGCTTTCAATGCAATTCCAGTCTACCTCCTGAAATCGGTTTCCTGCAATTCTGCCCCGCTTTCAAGTCCTCTTGGCAGCCTTACTTCAGTCTATTTTTGGACGATAGCTGTCATTTATAACTCTGCAGGTTTGTGAATTACAGTGCCCCTGAGCTCCTTTCTTCAACTCGCTTTCTTGTGACCTGGCCGCAACACCGCAGGATGGCTTCAGGCCCTAATCTGGTTCCGGCCCGGCACGCTGAGCCTTTGGTTAATTCCTCTTCCTGGTGGGAAATGAGAGTTAAATTTGCCCGTCCAGACACCTCCAGCTAGTCTCTCATTGGTTCTCGCTATTCCTGTTCATCTTCCACAGAAATTGCAAACTGTGCCAAACAGGAGGTTAAAGGCGCTGACTCTCCAAGTGGGGAGAGTTTTAGTAAAGCGTCTGGAATGTTGCACCCGAGTACCAGGGGAGGAAAACTGAGACATATTTGAACACGTCTCCCGTTCACATGGTTGATCATACTCTGGGTTCCACATGCATGTTTTAGCTGAAGGAAGAATACCTTAAACCTGGAGAGTTGAGACCCGTGTAATGGGTACCATGCAATATGACTTCAAAGGGTCTTCATTTGCTCACCGAACCTCTCTAATCCTATCACTGCGGCGTTTATGCCCCTGTACACATGCTTGATTCTCTTTTGGAGGCATAGCAATCCATAGGTTTTAAGATACTTACTAGTCAGGTACATTCTTAGGCGTTTAATATGGGGTTTTGAGTCCATTTTGTTGAGCAAGGAGTAGCTCTTGTCTATTCCATATTTGGCTTAAGGAACTTTATCTGTGCTCATTTCAATCTCTGGTTTTATGCAGCACCCCAACTCACCTTTACCCTTAAGCAAGCATAAGTTGGTTTTCTAAATTTGAGACCCTGTTCTGTTCTGTAATTCAGTTCCTGTGTAGCCAAGTTTACATTCCGTGTATTACTGATATCTTATGATGTTTCTTTTTCTGTGTGACTTATTTCAGTTAGAATCATCATACCTGAATCCACTCATTGTGCTGCTAGGGCCTGATGACACAGATTTCATTGCTGAGTGATATTGCTTTGTAAGTAAATACCACAACTCCTTTATCCATTTTTCACTTTCTGCGATGTTGAACTTGTACGGTAAACGAGGTTCTTGTAAACAGAGCCGTTCCAAACTTTGGGGTGGCTGTGTCTTTTTGATTTTAATTTCCCTAAGCTATAGGACCATAAGTGGAAGTGCCCTAGGTTCTGTTGCTTTGTTTTTTAGATGTTTCAGGAAACACCATACACTTCTCCCGAGTGTCTGTTGGCAATTTACATCCCGCCCATCAGCATAACAAGGCTCCCAGTTCTCCATGGCCTGTCCTGCCTTTCTGGATTTTACACTTTTTTCAGATGGCCCTTTTGACCGGGGGGAAGTGAGACTTCATTGTAGTGCAGATTTCCTTTGCAAGCTTGCTTGGTTGGCCAAAAAGGGCGTATGCGTTTTTTCCTGAATATATTCAGGAAAAAACGCATACGCCCTTTTTGGCCAAGTGCATCATTGTGGACGTTCTGCCTCTTTTCCTATGCTTTCAATGCAATTCCATTCTACCTCCTGAAATCAGTTTCCTGCAATTCTGCCCCGCTTTCAAGTCCTCTTGGCAGCCTTACTTCAGTCTATTTTTGGACGATAGCTGTCATTTATAACTCTGCAGGTTTGTGAATTACAGTGCCCCTGAGCTCCTTTCTTAAACTCGCTTTCTTTTGAGCTGGCCGCAACACCGCAGGATGGCTTCAGGCCCTAATCTGGTTCCGGCCCGGCACGCTGAGCCTTTGGTTATTTCCTCTTCCTGTTGGGAAATGAGAGTTAAATTTACCCGTCCAGACACCTCCAGCTAGCCTCTCATTGGTTCTCGCTATTCCTGTTCATCTTCCGCAGAAATTGCAAACTGGGCCAAACAGGAGGTTAAAGGCGCTGACTCTCCAAGTGGGGAGAGTGTTAGTAAAGCGTCTGGAATGTTGCACCCGAGTTCCAGGGGAAGAAAACTGAGACATATTTGAACACGTCTCCCGATCACATGGTTGATCATACTCTGGGTTCCACATGCATGTTTTAGCTGAAGGAAGAATACCTAAAACCTGGGTAGTTGAAACCCGTGGAATGGGTACCATGCAATATGACTTCAAAGGGTCTTCATTTGCTCACCGAACCTCTCCAATCCTATCACTGCTGCGTTTATGCCCCTGTACACATGCTTGATTCTCTTTCGGAGACATAGCAATCCATAGGTTTTAAGATACTTACTAGTCAGGTACATTCTTAGGCGTTTAATATGCGGTGTTGAGTCCATTTCGTTGAGCAAGGAGTAGCTCTTGTCTATTCCATATTTGGCTTAAGGAACTTTACCTGTGCTCATTTCAATCTCTGGTTTTATGCAGCACCCCAACTCACCTTTCCCCTTAAGCAAGCATAAGTTGGTTTTCTAAATTTGAGACCCTGTTCTGTTTTGGAATGCAGTTCCTGTGTAACCAACTTTACATTCCGTGTATTAGTGATATCTTATGATGTTTCTTTTTCTGTGTGACTTATTTCAGTTAGAATCATCGTACCTGAATCCACTCATTATGCTGCTACGGGCCTGATGACATAGATTTCATTGCTGAGTGATACTGCATTGTACGTAAGTACCACAAGTTCTTTATCCATTTTTCACTTTCTGTGATATTGAACTTGTACGGTAAACGAGGTTCTTGTAAACGGAGGCGTCCCAAACTTTGGGGTGGCTGTGTCTTTTTGATTTTAATTTCCCTAAGCTATAGGACCATAAGTGGAAGTGCCCTAGGCTCTGTTGCTTTGTTTTTTAGATGTTTCAGGAAACACCATACACTTCTCCCGAGTGTCTGTTGGCAATTTACATCCCGCCCATCAGCATAACAAGGCTCCCAGTTCTCCATGGCCTGTCCTGCCTTTCTGGATTTTACACTTTTTTCAGATGGCCCTTTTGACCGGGGGGAAGTGAGACTTCATTGTAGTGCAGATTTCCTTTGCAAGCTTGCTTGGTTGGCCAAAAAGGGCGTATGCGTTTTTTCCTGAATATATTCAGGAAAAAACGCATACGCCCTTTTTGGCCAAGTGCATCATTGTGGACGTTCTGCCTCTTTTCCTATGCTTTCAATGCAATTCCAGTCTACCTCCTGAAATCGGTTTCCTGCAATTCTGCCCCGCTTTCAAGTCCTCTTGGCAGCCTTACTTCAGTCTATTTTTGGACGATAGCTGTCATTTATAACTCTGCAGGTTTGTGAATTACAGTGCCCCTGAGCTCCTTTCTTCAACTCGCTTTCTTGTGACCTGGCCGCAACACCGCAGGATGGCTTCAGGCCCTAATCTGGTTCCGGCACGGCACGCTGAGCCTTTGTTTATTTCCTCTTCCTGGTGGGAAATGAGAGTTAAATTTGGCCGTCCAGACACCTCCAGCTAGCCTCTCATTGGTTCTCGCTATTCCTGTTCATCTTCCGCAGAAATTGCAAACTGGGCCAAACAGGAGGTTAAAGGCGCTGACTCTCCAAGTGGGGAGAGTGTTAGTAAAGCGTCTGGAATGTTGCACCCGAGTACCAGGGGAAGAAAACTGAGACATATTTGAACACGTCTCCCGATCACATGGTTGATCATACTCTGGGTTCCACATGCATGTTTTAGCTGAAGGAAGAATACCTAAAACCTGGGTAGTTGAAACCCGTGGAATGGGTACCATGCAATATGACTTCAAAGGGTCTTCATTTGCTCACCGAACCTCTCCAATCCTATCACTGCTGCGTTTATGCCCCTGTACACATGCTTGATTCTCTTTCAGAGACATAGCAATCCATAGGTTTTAAGATACTTACTAGTCAGGTACATTCTTAGGCGTTTAATATGCGGTGTTGAGTCCATTTCGTTGAGCAAGGAGTAGCTCTTGTCTATTCCATATTTGGCTTAAGGAACTTTACCTGTGCTCATTTCAATCTCTGGTTTTATGCAGCACCCCAACTCACCTTTCCCCTTAAGCAAGCATAAGTTGGTTTTCTAAATTTGAGACCCTGTTCTGTTTTGGAATGCAGTTCCTGTGTAGCCAAGTTTACATTCCGTGTATTAGTGATATCTTATGATGTTTCTTTTTCTGTGTGACTTATTTCAGTTAGAATCATCGTACCTGAATCCACTCATTATGCTGCTACGGGCCTGATGACATAGATTTCATTGCTGAGTGATACTGCATTGTACGTAAGTACCACAAGTTCTTTATCCATTTTTCACTTTCTGTGATATTGAACTTGTACGGTAAACGAGGTTCTTGTAAACGGAGGCGTCCCAAACTTTGGGGTGGCTGTGTCTTTTTGATTTTAATTTCCCTAAGCTATAGGACCATAAGTGGCAGTGCCCTAGGCTCTGTTGCTTTGTTTTTTAGATGTTTCAGGAAACACCATACACTTCTCCCGAGTGTCTGTTGGCAATTTACATCCCGCCCATCAGCATAACAAGGCTCCCAGTTCTCCATGGCCTGTCCTGCCTTTCTGGATTTTACACTTTTTTCAGATGGCCCTTTTGACCGGGGGGAAGTGAGACTTCATTGTATTGCAGATTTCCTTTGCAAGCTTGCTTGGTTGGCCAAAAAGGGCGTATGCGTTTTTTCCTGAATATATTCAGGAAAAAACGCATACGCCCTTTTTGGCCAAGTGCATCATTGTGGACGCTCTGCCTCTTTTCCTATGCTTTCAATGCAATTCCAGTCTACCTCCTGAAATCGGTTTCCTGCAATTCTGTCCCGCTTTCAAGTCCTCTTGGCAGCCTTACTTCAGTCTATTTGTGGACGATAGCTGTCATTTATAACTCTGCAGGTTTGTGAATTACAGTGCCCCTGAGCTCCTATCTTCAACTCGCTTTCTTGTGACCTGGCCGCAACACCGCAGGATGGTTTCAGGCCCTAATCTGGTTCCGGCACGGCACGCTGAGCCTTTGGTTAATTCCTCTTCCTGGTGGGAAATGAGAGTTAAATTTGCCCGTCCAGACACCTCCAGCTAGCCTCTCATTGGTTCTCGCTATTCCTGTTCATCTTCCGCAGAAATTGCAAACTGTGCCAAACAGGAGGTTAAAGGCGCTGACTCTCCAAGTGGGGAGAGTGTTAGTAAAGCGTCTGGAATGTTGCACCCGAGTACCAGGGGAGGAAAACTGAGACATATTTGAACACGTCTCCCGTTCACATGGTTGATCTTACTTGGGTTCCACATGCATGTTTTAGCTGAAGGAAGAATACCTTAAACCTGGAGAGTTAAGACCCGTGTAATGGGTACCATGCAATATGACTTCAAAGGGTCTTCATTTGCTCACCGAACCTCTCCAATCCTATCACTGCTGCGTTTATGCCCCTGTACACATGCTTGATTCTCTTTCTGAGACATAGCAATCCATAGGTTTTAAGATACTTACTAGTCAGGTACATTCTTAGCCGTTTAATATGCGGTGTTGAGTCCATTTCGTTGAGCAAGGAGTAGCTCTTGTCTATTCCATATTTGGCTTAAGGAACTTTATCTGTGCTCATTTCAATCTCTGGTTTTATGCAGCACCCCAACTCACCTTTACCCTTAAGCAAGCATAAGTTGGTTTTCTAAATTTTAGTCCCTGTTCTGTTCTGTAATTCAGTTCCTGTGTAGCCAAGTTTACATTCCGTGTATTACTGATATCTTATGATGTTTCTTTTTCTGTGTGACTTACTTCAGTTAGAATCATCATACCTGAATCCACTCATTGTGCTGCTAAGGGCCTGATGTCACAGATTTCATTGCTGAGTGATATTGCTTTGTAAGTAAATACCACAACTTCTTTATCCATTTTTCACTTTCTGCGATGTTGAACTTGTACTGTAAACGAGGTTCTTGTAAACAGAGGCGTCCCAAACTTTGGGGTGGCTGTGTCTTTTTGATTTTAATTTCCCTAAGCTATAGGACCATAAGTGGAAGTGCCCTAGGCTCTGTTGCTTTGTTTTTTAGATGTTTCAGGAAACACCATACACTTCTCCCGAGTGTCTGTTGGCAATTTACATCCCGCCCATCAGCATAACAAGGCTCCCAGTTCTCCATGGCCTGTCCTGCCTTTCTGGATTTTACACTTTTTTCAGATGGCCCTTTTGACCGGGGGGAAGTGAGACTTCATTGTAGTGCAGATTTCCTTTGCAAGCTTGCTTGGTTGGCCAAAAAGGGCGTATGCGTTTTTTCCTGAATATATTCAGGAAAAAACGCATACGCCCTTTTTGGCCAAGTGCATCATTGTGGACGTTCTGCCTCTTTTCCTATGCTTTCAATGCAATTCCAGTCTACCTCCTGAAATCGGTTTCCTGCAATTCTTCCCCGCTTTCAAGTCCGCTTGGCAGCCTTACTTCAGTATATTTTTGGACGATAGCTGTCATTTATAACTCTGCAGGTTTGTGAATTACAGTGCCCCTGAGCTCCTTTCTTCAACTTGCTTTCTTGTGACCTGGCCGCAAAACCGCATGATGGCTTCAGGCCCTAATCTGGTTCCGGCACGGCACGCTGAGCCTTTGGTTATTTCCTCTTCCTGGTGGGAAATGAGAGTTAAATTTGCCCGTCCAGACACCTCCAGCTAGTCTCTCATTGGTTCTCGCTATTCCTGTTCATCTTCCGCAGAAATTGCAAACTGGGCCAAACAGGAGGTTAAAGGGACTGACTCTCCAAGTCGGGAGAGTGTTAGTAAAGCATCTGGAATGTTGCACCCGAGTACCAGGGGAGGAAAACTGAGACATATTTGAATACGTCTCCCGTTCACATGGTTGATCATACTCTGGGTTCCACATGCATGTTTTAGCTGAAGGAAGAATACCTTAAACCTGGAGAGTTGAGACTCCTGTAATGGGTACCATGCAATATGACTTCAAAGGGTCTTCATATGCTCACCGAACCTCTCCAATCCTATCACTGCTGCGTTTATGCCCCTGTACACATGCTTGATTCTCTTTCAGAGACATAGCAATCCATAGGTTTTAAAATACTTACTAGTCAGGTACATTCTTAGGCGTTTAATATGGGGTGTTGTGTCCATTTCGTTGAGCAAGGAGTAGCTCTTGTCTATTCCATATTTGGCCTAAGGAACTTTATCTGTGCTCATTTCAATCTCTGGTTTTATGCAGCACCCCAACTCACCTTTCCCCTTAAGCAAGCATAAGTTGGTTTTCTAAATTTGAGACCCTGTTCTGTTCTGTAATTCAGTTCCTGTGTAGCCAAGTTTCCATTCCGTGTATTAGTGATATCTTATGATGTTTCTTTTTCTGTGTGAGTTACTTCAGTTAGAATCATCATACCTGAATCCACTCATTGTGCTGCTAAGGGCCTGATGACACAGATTTCATTGCTGAGTGATATTGCTTTGTAAGTAAATACCACAACTTCTTTATCCATTTTTCACTTTCTGCGATGTTGAACTTGTACTGTAAACGAGGTTCTTGTAAACAGAGGCGTCCCAAACTTTGGGGTGGCTGTGTCTTTTTGATTTTAATTTCCCTAAGCTATAGGACCATAAGTGGAAGTGTCCTAGGTTCTGTTGCTTTGTTTTTTAGATGTTTCAGGAAACACCATACACTTCTCCCGAGTGGTTGTTGGCAATTTACATCCCGCCCATCAGCATAACAAGGCTCCCAGTTCTCCATGGCCTGTCCTGCCTTTCTGGATTTTACACTTTTTTCAGATGGCCCTTTTGACCGGGGGGAAGTGAGACTTCATTGTAGTGCAGATTGCCTTTGCAAGCTTGCTTGGTTGGCCAAAAAGGGCGTATGCGTTTTTTCCTGAATATATTCAGGAAAAAACGCATACGCCCTTTTTGGCCAAGTGCATCATTGTGGACGTTCTGCCTCTTTTCCTATGCTTTCAATGCAATTCCAGTCTACCTCCTGAAATCGGTTTCCTGCAATTCTGCCCCGCTTTCAAGTCCTCTTGGCAGCCTTACTTCAGTCTATTTTTGGACGATAGCTGTCATATATAACTCTGCAGGTTTGTGAATTACAGTGCCCCTGAGCTCCTTTCTTCAACTCGCTTTCTTTTGAGCTGGCCGCAACACCGCAGGATGGCTTCAGGCCCTAATCTGGTTCCGGTACGGCACGCTGAGCCTTTGGTTATTTCCTCTTCCTGGTGGGAAATGAGAGTTAAATTTGCCCGTCCAGACACCTCCAGCTAGCCTCTCATTGGTTCTCGCTATTCCTGTTCATCTTCCGATGAAATTGCAAACTGGGCCAAACAGGAGGTTAAAGGGACTGACTCTCCAAGTGGGGAGAGTGTTAGTAAAGCATCTGGAATGTTGCACCCGAGTACCAGGGGAGGAAAACTGAGACATATTTGAACACGTCTCCCGTTCACATGGTTGATCATACTCTGGGTTCCACATGCATGTTTTAGCTGAAGGAAGAATACCTTAAACCTGGAGAGTTGAGACCCGTGTAATGGGTACCATGCAATATGACTTCAAAGGGTCTTCATTTGCTCACCGAACCTCTCCAATCCTATCACTGCTGCGTTTATGCCCCTGTACACATGCTTGATTCTCTTTTGGAGACATAGCAATCCATAGGTTTTAAGATACTTACTAGTCAGGTACATTCTTAGGCGTTTAATATGGGGTTTTGAGTCCATTTCGTTGAGCAAGGAGTAGCTCTTGTCTATTCCATATTTGGCTTAAGGAAGTTTATCTGTGCTCATTTCAATCTCTGGTTTTATGCAGCACCCCAACTCACCTTTCCCCTTAAGCAAGCATAAGTTGGTTTTCTAAATTTGAGACCCTGTTCTGTTTTGGAATGCAGTTCCTGTGTTGCCAGATTTACATTCCGTGTATTAGTGATATCTTATGATGTTTCTATTTCTGTGTGACTTATTTCAGTTAGAATCATCGTACCTGAATCCACTCATTATGCTGCTACGGGCCTGATGACATAGATTTCATTGCTGAGTGATACTGCATTGTACGTAAGTACCACAAGTTCTTTATCCATTTTTCACTTTCTGTGATATTGAACTTGTACGGTAAACGAGGTTCTTGTAAACGGAGGCGTCCCAAACTTTGGGGTGGCTGTGTCTTTTTGATTTTAATTTCCCTAAGCTATAGGACCATAAGTGGAAGTGCCCTAGGTTCTGTTGCTTTGTTTTTTAGATGTTTCAGGAAACACCATACACTTCTCCTGAGTGTCTGTTGGCAATTTATCCCGCCCATCAGCATAACAAGGCTCCCAGTGCTCAATGGCCTGTTGCCTTTGTGGATTTTACACTTTTTTCAGATGGCCCTTTTGACCGGGGGGAAGTGAGACTTCATTGTAGTGCAGATTTCCTTTGCAAGCTTGCTTGGTTGGCCAAAAAGGGCGTATGCGTTTTTTCCTGAATATATTCAGGAAAAAACGCATACGCCCTTTTTGGCCAAGTGCATCATTGTGGACGTTCTGCCTCTTTTCCTATGCTTTCAATGCAATTCCAGTCTACCTCCTGAAATCGGTTTCCTGCAATTCTGCCCCACTTTCAAGTCCTCTTGGCAGCCTTACTTCAGTCTATTTTTGGACGATAGCTGTCATTTATAACTCTGCAGGTTTGTGAATTACAGTACCCCTGAGCTCCTTTCTTCAACTTGCTTTCTTGTGAGCTGGCCGCAACACCGCAGGATGGCTTCAGGCCCTAATCTGCTTCCGGTACGGCACGCTGAGCCTTTGGTTATTTCCTCTTCCTGGTGGGAAATGAGAGTTAAATTTGCCCGTCCAGACACCTCCAGCTAGCCTCTCATTGGTTCTCGCTATTCCTGTTCATCTTCAGCAGAAATTGCAAACTGGGCCAAACAGGAGGTTAAAGGCGCTGACTCTCCAAGTGGGGAGAGTGTTAGTAAAGCGTCTGGAATGTTGCACCCGAGTACCAGGGGAGGAAAACTGAGACATATTTGAACACGTCTCCCGTTCACATGGTTGATCATACTCTGGGTTCCACATGCATGTTTTAGCTGAAGGAAGAATACCTTAAACCTGGAGAGTTGAGACCCGTGTAATGGGTACCATGCAATATGACTTCAAAGGGTCTTCATTTGCTCACCGAACCTCTCCAATCCTATCACTGCTGCGTTTATGCCCCTGTACACACGCTTGATTCTCTTTTGGAGACATAGCAATCCATAGGTTTTAAGATACTTACTAGTCAGGTACATTCTTAGGCGTTTAATATGGGGTGTTGAGTCCATTTCGTTGAGCAAGGAGTAGCTCTTGTCTATTCCATATTTGGCTTAAGGAACTTTATCTGTGCTCATTTCAATCTCTGGTTTTATGCAGCACCCCAACTCACCTTTCCCCTTAAGCAAGCATAAGTTGGTTTTCTAAATTTGAGAACCTGTTCTGTTTTGGAATGCAGTTCCTGTGTAGCCAAGTTTACATTCCGTGTATTACTGATATCTTATGATGTTTCTATTTCTGTGTGATTTATTTCAGTTAGAATCATCGTACCTGAATCTACTCATTATGCTGCTACGGGCCTGATGACATAGATTTCATTGCTGAGTGATACTGCATTGTACGTAAGTACCACAAGTTCTTTATCCATTTTTCACTTTCTGCGATGTTTTACTTGTACTGTAAACGAGGTTCTTGTAAACAGAGCCGTTCCAAACTTTGGGGTGGCTGTGTCTTTTTGATTTTAATTTCCCTAAGCTATAGGACCATAAGTGGAAGTGCCCTAGGTTCTGTTGCTTTGTTTTTTAGATGTTTCAGGAAACACCATACACCTCCCGAGTGGTTGTTGGCAATTTACATCCCGCCCATCAGCATAACAAGGCTCCCAGTTCTCCATGGCCTGTCCTGCCTTTCTGGATTTTACACTTTTTTCAGATGGCCCTTTTGACCGGGGGGAAGTGAGACTTCATTGTAGTGCAGATTTCCTTTGCAAGCTTGCTTGGTTGGCCAAAAAGGGCGTATGCGTTTTTTCCTGAATATATTCAGGAAAAAACGCATACGCCCTTTTTGGCCAAGTGCATCATTGTGGACGTTCTGCCTCTTTTCCTATGCTTTCAATGCAATTCCAGTCTACCTCCTGAAATCGGTTTCCTGCAATTCTGCCCCGCTTTCAAGTCCTCTTGGCAGCGTTACTTCAGTATATTTTTGGACGATAGCTGTCATTAATAACTCTGCAGGTTTGTGAATTACAGTGCCCCTGAGCTCCTTTCTTCAACTTGCTTTCTTGTGACCTGGCCGCAACACCGCATGATGGCTTCAGGCCCTAATCTGGTTCCGGCACGGCACGCTGAGCCTTTGGTTATTTCCTCTTCCTGGTGGGAAATGAGAGTTAAATTTGCCCGTCCAGACTCCTCCAGGTAGTCTCTCATTGGTTCTCGCTATTCCTGTTCATCTTCCGCAGAAATTGCAAACTGGGCCAAACAGGAGGTTAAAGGCGCTGACTCTCCAAGTGGGGAGAGTGTTAGTAAAGCGTCTGGAATGTTGCACCCGAGTACCAGGGGAGGAAAACTGAGACATATTTGAACACGTCTCCCGTTCACATGGTTGATCATACTTGGGTTCCACATGCATGTTTTAGCTGAAGGAAGAATACCTTAAACCTGGAGAGTTGAGCCCCGTGTAATGGGTACCATGCAATATGACTTCAAAGGGTCTTCATTTGCTCACCGAACCTCTCCAATCCTATCACTGCTGCGTTTATGCCCCTGTACACATGCTTGATTCTCTTTTGGAGACATAGCAATCCATAGGTTTTAAGATAGTTACTAGTCAGGTACATTCTTAGGCGTTTAATATGCGGTGTTGAGTCCATTTCGTTGAGCAAGGAGTAGCTCTTGTCTATTCCATATTTGGCTTAAGGAGCTTTATCTGTGCTCATTTCAATCTCTGGTTTTATGCAGCACCCCAACTCACCTTTCCCCTTAAGCAAGCATAAGTTGGTTTTCTAAATTTGAGACCCTGTTCTGTTCTGTAATTCAGTTCCTGTGTAGCCAAGTTTACATTCCGTGTATTACTGATATCTTATGATGTTTCTTTTTCTGTGTGACTTATTTCAGTTAGAATCATCGTACCTGAATCCACTCATTATGCTGCTACGGGCCTGGTGACATAGATTTCATTGCTGAGTGATACTGCATTGTACGTAAGTACCACAAGTTCTTTATCCATTTTTCACTTTCTGTGATATTGAACTTGTACGGTAAACGAGGTTCTTGTAAACGGAGGCGTCCCAAACTTTGGGGTGGCTGTGTCTTTTTGATTTTAATTTCCCTAAGCTATAGGACCATAAGTGGAAGTGCCCTAGGCTCTGTTGCTTTGTTTTTTAGATGTTTCAGGAAACACCATACACTTCTCCCAAGTGTCTGTTGGCAATTTACATCCCACCCATCAGCATAACAAGGCTCCCAGTTCTCCATGGCCTGTCCTGCCTTTCTGGATTTTACACTTTTTTCAGATGGCCCTTTTGACCGGGGGGAAGTGATACTTCATTGTAGTGCAGATTTCCTTTGCAAGCTTGCTTGGTTGGCCAAAAAGGGCGTATGCGTTTTTTCCTGAATATATTCAGGAAAAAACGCATACGCCCTTTTTGGCCAAGTGCATCATTGTGGACGTTCTGCCTCTTTTCCTATGCTTTCAATGCAATTCCAGTCTACCTCCTGAAATCGGTTTCCTGCAATTCTACCCCGCTTTCAAGTCCTCTTGGCAGCCTTACTTCAGTATATTTTTGGACGATAGCTGTCATTTATAACTCTGCAGGTTTGTGAATTACAGTGCCCCTGAGCTCCTTTCTTCAACTCGCTTTCTTTTGAGCTGGCCGCAACACCGCAGGATGGCTTCAGGCCCTAATCTGGTTCCGGTATGGCACGCTGAGCCTTTGGTTATTTCCTCTTCCTGGTGGGAAATGAGAGTTAAATTTGCCCGTCCAGACACCTCCAGCTAGCCTCTCATTGGTTCTCGCTATTCCTGTTCATCTTCCGCAGAAATTGCAAACTGGGCCAAACAGGAGGTTAAAGGCGCTGACTCTCCAAGTGGGGAGAGTGTTAGTAAAGCGTCTGGAATGTTGCACCCGAGTACCAGGGGAGGAAAACTGAGACATATTTGAACACGTCTCCCGTTCACATGGTTGATCATACTCTGGGTTCCACATGCATGTTTTAGCTGAAGGAAGAATACCTTAAACCTGGAGAGTTGAGACCCGTGAAATGGGTACCATGCAATATGACTTCAAAGGGTCTTCATTTGCTCACCAAACCTCTCCAATCCTATCACTGCTGCGTTTATGCCCCTGTACACACGCTTGATTCTCTTTTGGAGACATAGCAATCCATAGGTTTTAAGATACTTACTAGTCAGGTACATTCTTAGGCGTTTAATATGGGGTTTTGAGTCCATTTCGTTGAGCAAGGAGTAGCTCTTGTCTATTCCATATTTGGCTTAAGGAACTTTATCTGTGCTCATTTCAATCTCTGGTTTTATGCAGCACCCCAACTCACCTTTCCCCTTAAGCAAGCATAAGTTGGTTTTCTAAATTTGAGACCCTGTTCTGTTTTGGAATGCAGTTCCTGTGTAGCCAAGTTTACATTCCGTGTATTAGTGATATCTTATGATGTTTCTTTTTCTGTGTGACTTATTTCAGTTAGAATCATCGTACCTGAATCCACTCATTATGCCGCTACGGGCCTGATGACATAGATTTCATTGCTGAGTGATACTGCATTGTACGTAAGTACCACAAGTTCTTTATCCATTTTTCACTTTCTGTGATATTGAACTTGTACGGTAAATGAGGTTCTTGTAAACGGAGGCGTCCCAAACTTTGGGGTGGCTGTGTCTTTTTGATTTTAATTTCCCTAAGCTATAGGACCATAAGTGGCAGTGCCCTAGGCTCTGTTGCTTTGTTTTTTAGATGTTTCAGGAAACACCATACACTTCTCCCGAGTGTCTGTTGGCAATTTACATCCCTCCCATCAGCATAACAAGGCTCCCAGTTCTCCATGGCCTGTCCTGCCTTTCTGGATTTTACACTTTTTTCAGATGGCCCTTTTGACCGGGGGGAAGTGAGACTTCATTGTAGTGCAGATTTCCTTTGCAAGCTTGCTTGGTTGGCCAAAAAGGGCGTATGCGTTTTTTCCTGAATATATTCAGGAAAAAACGCATACGCCCTTTTTGGCCAAGTGCATCATTGTGGACGTTCTGCCTCTTTTCCTATGCTTTCAATGCAATTCCAGTCTACCTCCTGAAATCGGTTTCCTGCAATTCTGCCCCGCTTTCAAGTCCTCTTGGCAGCCTTACTTCAGTCTATTTTTGGACGATAGCTGTCATTTATAACTCTGCAGGTTTGTGAATTACAGTGCCCCTGAGCTCCTTTCTTCAACTCGCTTTCTTTTGAGCTGGCCGCAACACCGCAGGATGGCTTCAGGCCCTAATCTGGTTCCGGTATGGCACGCTGAGCCTTTGGTTATTTCCTCTTCCTGGTGGGAAATGAGAGTTAAATTTGCCCGTCCAGACACCTCCAGCTAGCCTCTCATTGGTTCTCGCTATTCCTGTTCATCTTCCGCAGAAATTGCAAACTGGGCCAAACAGGAGGTTAAAGGCGCTGACTCTCCAAGTGGGGAGAGTGTTAGTAAAGCGTCTGGAATGTTGCACCCGAGTACCAGGGGAGGAAAACTGAGACATATTTGAACACGTCTCCCGATCACATGGTTGATCATACTTGGGTTCCACATGCATGTTTTAGCTGAAGGAAGAATACCTTAAACCTGGAGAGTTGAGACCCGTGTAATGGGTACCATGCAATATGACTTCAAAGGGTCTTCATTTGCTCACCGAACCTCTCCAATCCTATCACTGCTGCGTTTATGCCCCTGTACACATGCTTGATTCTCTTTCGGAGACATAGCAATCCATAGGTTTTAAGATACTTACTAGTCAGGTACATTCTTAGGCGTTTAATATGCGGTGTTGAGTCCATTTCGTTGAGCAAGGAGTAGCTCTTGTCTATTCCATATTTGACTTAAGGAACTTTATCTGTGCTCATTTCAATCTCTGGTTTTATGCAGCACCCCAACTCACCTTTACCCTTAAGCAAGCATAAGTTGGTTTTCTAAATTTGAGACCCTGTTCTGTTCTGTAATTCAGTTCCTGTGTAGCCAAGTTTACATTCCGTGTATTACTGATATCTTACGATGTTTCTTTTTCTGTGTGACTTATTTCAGTTAGAATCATCATACCTGAATCCACTCATTGTGATGCTAAGGGCCTGATGACATAGATTTCATTGCTGAGTGATATTGCTTTGTAAGTAAATACCACAACTTCTTTATCCATTTTTCACTTTCTGCGATGTTGAACTTGTACTGTAAACGAGGTTCTTGTAAACAGAGGCGTCCCAAACTTTGGGGTGGCTGTGTCTTTTTGATTTTAATTTCCCTAAGCTATAGGACCATAAGTGGCAGTGCCCTAGGCTCTGTTGCTTTGTTTTTTAGATGTTTCAGGAAACACCATACACTTCTCCCGAGTGTCTGTTGGCAATTTACATCCCGCCCATCAGCATAACAAGGCTCCCAGTTCTCCATGGCCTGTCCTGCCTTTCTGGATTTTACACTTTTTTCAGATGGCCCTTTTGACCGGGGGGAAGTGAGACTTCATTGTAGTGCAGATTTCCTTTGCAAGCTTGCTTGGTTGGCCAAAAAGGGCGTATGCGTTTTTTCCTGAATATATTCAGGAAAAAACGCATACGCCCTTTTTGGCCAAGTGCATCATTGTGGACGTTCTGCCTCTTTTCCTATGCTTTCAATGCAAATCCAGTCTACCTCCTGAAATCGGTTTCCTGCAATTCTGCCCCGCTTTCAAGTCCTCTTGGCAGCCTTACTTCAGTCTATTTTTGGACGATAGCTGTCATTTATAACTCTGCAGGTTTGTGAATTACAGTGCCCCTGAGCTCCTTTCTTCAACTCGCTTTCTTTTGAGCTGGCCGCAACACCGCAGGATGGCTTCAGGCCCTAATCTGGTTCCGGTACGGCGCGCTGAGACTTTGGTTATTTCCTCTTCCTGGTGGGAAATGAGAGTTAAATTTGCCCGTCCAGACACCTCCAGCTAGCCTCTCATTGGTTCTCGCTATTCCTGTTCATCTTCCGCAGAAATTGCAAACTGGGCCAAACAGGAGGTTAAAGGCGCTGACTCTCCAAGTGGGGAGAGTGTTAGTAAAGCGTCTGGAATGTTGCACCCGAGTACCAGGGGAGGAAAACTGAGACATATTTGAACACGTCTCCCGTTCACATGGTTGATCATACTTGGGTTCCACATGCATGTTTTAGCTGAAGGAAGAATACCTTAAACCTGGAGAGTTGAGACCCGTGTAATGGGTACCATGCAATATGACTTCAAAGGGTCTTCATTTGCTCACCAAACCTCTACAAACCTATCACTGCTGCGTTTATGCCCCTGTACACATGCTTGATTCTCTTTCGGAGACATAGCAATCCATAGGTTTTAAGATACTTACTAGTCAGGTACATTCTTAGGCGTTTAATATGCGGTGTTGAGTCCATTTCGTTGAGCAAGGAGTAGCTCTTGTCTATTCCATATTTGACTTAAGGAACTTTATCTGTGCTCATTTCAATCTCTGGTTTTATGCAGCACCCCAACTCACCTTTACCCTTAAGCAAGCATAAGTTGGTTTTCTAAATTTGAGACCCTGTTCTGCTCTGTAATTCAGTTCCTGTGTAGCCAAGTTTACATTCCGTGTATTACTGATATCTTACGATGTTTCTATTTCTGTGTGACTTATTTCAGTTAGAATCATCATACCTGAATCCACTCATTGTGCTGCTAAGGGCCTGATGACACAGATTTCATTGCTGAGTGATATTGCTTTGTAAGTAAATACCACAACTTCTTTATCCATTTTTCACTTTCTGCGATGTTGAACTTGTACTGTAAACGAGGTTTTGTAAACAGAGGCGTCCCAAACTTTGGGGTGGCTGTGTCTTTTTGATTTTAATTTCCCTAAGCTATAGGACCATAAGTGGCAGTGCCCTAGGCTCTGTTGCTTTGTTTTTTAGATGTTTCAGGAAACACCATACACTTCTCCCGAGTGTCTGTTGGCAATTTACATCCCGCCCATCAGCATAACAAGGCTCCCAGTTCTCCATGGCCTGTCCTGACTTTCTGGATTTTACACTTTTTTCAGATGGCCCTTTTGACCGGGGGGAAGTGAGACTTCATTGTAGTGCAGATTTCCTTTGCAAGCTTGCTTGGTTGGCCAAAAAGGGCGTATGCGTTTTTTCCTGAATATATTCAGGAAAAAACGCATACGCCCTTTTTGGCCAAGTGCATCATTGTGGACGTTCTGCCTCTTTTCCTATGCTTTCAATGCAATTCCAGTCTACCTCCTGAAATCGGTTTCCTGCAATTCTGCCCCGCTTTCAAGTCCTCTTGGCAGCCTTACTTCAGTCTATTTGTGGACGATAGCTGTCATTTATAACTCTGCAGGTTTGTGAATTACAGTGCCCCTGAGCTCCTTTCTTCAACTCGCTTTCTTGTGACCTGGCCGCAACACCGCAGGATGGCTTCAGGCCCTAATCTGGTTCCGGCCCGGCACGCTGAGACTTTGGTTATTTCCTCTTCCTGGTGGGAAATGAGAGTTAAATTTGCCCGTCCAGACACCTCCAGCTAGTCTCTCATTGGTTCTCGCTATTCCTGTTCATCTTCCGCAGAAATTGCAAACTGGGCCAAACAGGAGGTTAAAGGCGCTGACTCTCCAAGTGGGGAGAGTGTTAGTAAAGCGTCTGGAATGTTGCACCCGAGTACCAGGGGAGGAAAACTGAGACATATTTGAACACGTCTCCCGTTCACATGGTTGATCATACTCTGGGTTCCACATGCATGTTTTAGCTGAAGGAAGAATACCTTAAACCTGGAGAGTTGAGACCCGTGTAATGGGTACCATGCAATATGACTTCAAAGGGTCTTCATTTGCTCACCGAACCTCTCCAATCCTATCACTGCTGCGTTTATGCCCCTGTACACATGCTTGATTCTCTTTCGGAGACATAGCAATCCATAGGTTTTAAGATACTTACTAGTCAGGTACATTCTTAGGCGTTTAATATGCGGTGTTGAGTCCATTTCGTTGAGCAAGGAGTAGCTCTTGTCTATTCCATATTTGACTTAAGGAACTTTATCTGTGCTCATTTCAATCTCTGGTTTTATGCAGCACCCCAACTCACCTTTACCCTTAAGCAAGCATAAGTTGGTTTTCTAAATTTGAGACCCTGTTCTGTTCTGTAATTCAGTTCCTGTGTAGCCAAGTTTACATTCCGTGTATTACTGATATCTTACGATGTTTCTTTTTCTGTGTGACTTATTTCAGTTAGAATCATCATACCTGAATCCACTCATTGTGATGCTAAGGGCCTGATGACATAGATTTCATTGCTGAGTGATATTGCTTTGTAAGTAAATACCACAACTTCTTTATCCATTTTTCACTTTCTGCGATGTTGAACTTGTACTGTAAACGAGGTTCTTGTAAACAGAGGCGTCCCAAACTTTGGGGTGGCTGTGTCTTTTTGATTTTAATTTCCCTAAGCTATAGGACCATAAGTGGCAGTGCCCTAGGCTCTGTTGCTTTGTTTTTTAGATGTTTCAGGAAACACCATACACTTCTCCCGAGTGTCTGTTGGCAATTTACATCCCGCCCATCAGCATAACAAGGCTCCCAGTTCTCCATGGCCTGTCCTGCCTTTCTGGATTTTACACTTTTTTCAGATGGCCCTTTTGACCGGGGGGAAGTGAGACTTCATTGTAGTGCAGATTTCCTTTGCAAGCTTGCTTGGTTGGCCAAAAAGGGCGTATGCGTTTTTTCCTGAATATATTCAGGAAAAAACGCATACGCCCTTTTTGGCCAAGTGCATCATTGTGGACGTTCTGCCTCTTTTCCTATGCTTTCAATGCAATTCCAGTCTACCTCCTGAAATCAGTTTCCTGCAATTCTGCCCCGCTTTCAAGTCCTCTTGGCAGCCTTACTTCAGTCTATTTTTGGACGATAGCTGTCATTTATAACTCTGCAGGTTTGTGAATTACAGTGCTCCTGAGCTCCTTTCTTTAACTCGCTTTCTTGTGACCTGGCCGCAACACCGCAGGATGTCTTCAGGCCCTAATCTGGTTCTGGCATGGCACGCTGAGCCTTTGGTTATTTCCTCTTCCTGGTGGGAAATGAGAGTTAAATTTGCCCATCCAGACACCTCCAGCTAGTCTCTCATTGGTTCTCGCTATTCCTGTTCATCTTCCACAGAAATTGCAAACTGGGCCAAACAGGAGGTTAAAGGGACTGACTCTCCAAGTGGGGAGAGTGTTAGTAAAGCGTCTGGAATGTTGCACCCGAGTACCGGGGTACGAAAACTGAGACATATTTGAAGACGTCTCCCGATCACATGGTTGATCATACTCTGGGTTCCACATGCATGTTTTAGCTGAAGGAAGAATACCTTAAACCTGGAGAGTTGAGACCCGTGAAATGGGTACCATGCAATATGACTTCAAAGGGTCTTCATTTGCTCACCGAACCTCTCCAATCCTATCACTGCTGCGTTTATGCCCCTGTACACATGCTTGATTCTCT
Source organism: Stenella coeruleoalba (assembly GCF_951394435.1). Taxonomy (NCBI): domain Eukaryota; kingdom Metazoa; phylum Chordata; class Mammalia; order Artiodactyla; family Delphinidae; genus Stenella; species Stenella coeruleoalba. The sequence goes on along the minus strand of NW_027645987.1, from coordinate 2,052,411 downwards.
TTTGGAGACATAGCAATCCATAGGTTTTAAGATACTTACTAGTCAGGTACATTCTTAGGCGTTTAATATGGGGTTTTGAGTCCATTTCGTTGAGCAAGGAGTAGCTCTTGTCTATTCCATATTTGGCTTAAGGAACTTTATCTGTGCTCATTTCAATCTCTGGTTTTATGCAGCACCCCAACTCACCTTTCCCCTTAAGGAAGCATAAGTTGGTTTTCTAAATTTGAGACCCTGTTCTGTTTTGGAATGCAGTTCCTGTGTAGCCAAATTTACATTCCGTGTATTAGTGATATCTTATGATCTTTCTTTTTCTGTGTGACTTATTTCAGTTAGAATCATCGTACCTGAATCCACTCATTATGCTGCTACGGGCCTGGTGACATAGATTTCATTGTTGAGTGATACTGCATTGTACGTAAGTACCACAAGTTCTTTATCCATTTTTCACTTTCTGTGATATTGAACTTGTACGGTAAACGAGGTTCTTGTAAACGGAGGCGTCCCAAACTTTGGGGTGGCTGTGTCTTTTTGATTTTAATTTCCCTAAGCTATAGGACCATAAGTGGCAGTGCCCTAGGCTCTGTTGCTTTGTTTTTTAGATGTTTCAGGAAACACCATACACTTCTCCGGAGTGTCTGTTGGCAATTTACATCCCTCCCATCAGCATAACAAGGCTCCCAGTTCTCCATGGCCTGTCCTGCCTTTCTGGATTTTACACTTTTTTCAGATGGCCCTTTTGACCGGGGGGAAGTGAGACTTCATTGTAGTGCAGATTTCCTTTGCAAGCTTGCTTGGTTGGCCAAAAAGGGCGTATGCGTTTTTTCCTGAATATATTCCTGAATATATTCCTGAATATATTCAGGAAAAAACGCATACGCCCTTTTTGGCCAAGTGCATCATTGTGGACGTTCTGCCTCTTTTCCTATGCTTTCAATGCAATTCCAGTCTACCTCCTGAAATCGGTTTCCTGCAATTCTGCCCCGCTTTCAAGTCCTCTTGGCAGCCTTACTTCAGTCTATTTTTGGACGATAGCTGTCATTTATAACTCTGCAGGTTTGTGAATTACAGTGCCCCTGAGCTCCTTTCTTCAACTCGCTTTCTTTTGAGCTGGCCGCAACACCGCAGGATGGCTTCAGGCCCTAATCTGGTTCCGGTATGGCACGCTGAGCCTTTGGTTATTTCCTCTTCCTGGTGGGAAATGAGAGTTAAATTTGCCCGTCCAGACACCTCCAGCTAGCCTCTCATTGGTTCTCGCTATTCCTGTTCATCTTCCGCAGAAATTGCAAACTGGGCCAAACAGGAGGTTAAAGGCGCTGACTCTCCAAGTGGGGAGAGTGTTAGTAAAGCGTCTGGAATGTTGCACCCGAGTACCAGGGGAGGAAAACTGAGACATATTTGAACACGTCTCCCGATCACATGGTTGATCATACTTGGGTTCCACATGCATGTTTTAGCTGAAGGAAGAATACCTTAAACCTGGAGAGTTGAGACCCGTGTAATGGGTACCATGCAATATGACTTCAAAGGGTCTTCATTTGCTCACCGAACCTCTCCAATCCTATCACTGCTGCGTTTATGCCCCTGTACACATGCTTGATTCTCTTTCGGAGACATAGCAATCCATAGGTTTTAAGATACTTACTAGTCAGGTACATTCTTAGGCGTTTAATATGCGGTGTTGAGTCCATTTCGTTGAGCAAGGAGTAGCTCTTGTCTATTCCATATTTGACTTAAGGAACTTTATCTGTGCTCATTTCAATCTCTGGTTTTATGCAGCACCCCAACTCACCTTTACCCTTAAGCAAGCATAAGTTGGTTTTCTAAATTTGAGACCCTGTTCTGTTCTGTAATTCAGTTCCTGTGTAGCCAAGTTTACATTCCGTGTATTACTGATATCTTACGATGTTTCTTTTTCTGTGTGACTTATTTCAGTTAGAATCATCATACCTGAATCCACTCATTGTGATGCTAAGGGCCTGATGACATAGATTTCATTGCTGAGTGATATTGCTTTGTAAGTAAATACCACAACTTCTTTATCCATTTTTCACTTTCTGCGATGTTGAACTTGTACTGTAAACGAGGTTCTTGTAAACAGAGGCGTCCCAAACTTTGGGGTGGCTGTGTCTTTTTGATTTTAATTTCCCTAAGCTATAGGACCATAAGTGGCAGTGCCCTAGGCTCTGTTGCTTTGTTTTTTAGATGTTTCAGGAAACACCATACACTTCTCCCGAGTGTCTGTTGGCAATTTACATCCCGCCCATCAGCATAACAAGGCTCCCAGTTCTCCATGGCCTGTCCTGCCTTTCTGGATTTTACACTTTTTTCAGATGGCCCTTTTGACCGGGGGGAAGTGAGACTTCATTGTAGTGCAGATTTCCTTTGCAAGCTTGCTTGGTTGGCCAAAAAGGGCGTATGCGTTTTTTCCTGAATATATTCAGGAAAAAACGCATACGCCCTTTTTGGCCAAGTGCATCATTGTGGACGTTCTGCCTCTTTTCCTATGCTTTCAATGCAAATCCAGTCTACCTCCTGAAATCGGTTTCCTGCAATTCTGCCCCGCTTTCAAGTCCTCTTGGCAGCCTTACTTCAGTCTATTTTTGGACGATAGCTGTCATTTATAACTCTGCAGGTTTGTGAATTACAGTGCCCCTGAGCTCCTTTCTTCAACTCGCTTTCTTTTGAGCTGGCCGCAACACCGCAGGATGGCTTCAGGCCCTAATCTGGTTCCGGTACGGCGCGCTGAGACTTTGGTTATTTCCTCTTCCTGGTGGGAAATGAGAGTTAAATTTGCCCGTCCAGACACCTCCAGCTAGCCTCTCATTGGTTCTCGCTATTCCTGTTCATCTTCCGCAGAAATTGCAAACTGGGCCAAACAGGAGGTTAAAGGCGCTGACTCTCCAAGTGGGGAGAGTGTTAGTAAAGCGTCTGGAATGTTGCACCCGAGTACCAGGGGAGGAAAACTGAGACATATTTGAACACGTCTCCCGTTCACATGGTTGATCATACTTGGGTTCCACATGCATGTTTTAGCTGAAGGAAGAATACCTTAAACCTGGAGAGTTGAGACCCGTGTAATGGGTACCATGCAATATGACTTCAAAGGGTCTTCATTTGCTCACCAAACCTCTACAAACCTATCACTGCTGCGTTTATGCCCCTGTACACATGCTTGATTCTCTTTCGGAGACATAGCAATCCATAGGTTTTAAGATACTTACTAGTCAGGTACATTCTTAGGCGTTTAATATGCGGTGTTGAGTCCATTTCGTTGAGCAAGGAGTAGCTCTTGTCTATTCCATATTTGACTTAAGGAACTTTATCTGTGCTCATTTCAATCTCTGGTTTTATGCAGCACCCCAACTCACCTTTACCCTTAAGCAAGCATAAGTTGGTTTTCTAAATTTGAGACCCTGTTCTGCTCTGTAATTCAGTTCCTGTGTAGCCAAGTTTACATTCCGTGTATTACTGATATCTTACGATGTTTCTATTTCTGTGTGACTTATTTCAGTTAGAATCATCATACCTGAATCCACTCATTGTGCTGCTAAGGGCCTGATGACACAGATTTCATTGCTGAGTGATATTGCTTTGTAAGTAAATACCACAACTTCTTTATCCATTTTTCACTTTCTGCGATGTTGAACTTGTACTGTAAACGAGGTTCTTGTAAACAGAGGCGTCCCAAACTTTGGGGTGGCTGTGTCTTTTTGATTTTAATTTCCCTAAGCTATAGGACCATAAGTGGCAGTGCCCTAGGCTCTGTTGCTTTGTTTTTTAGATGTTTCAGGAAACACCATACACTTCTCCCGAGTGTCTGTTGGCAATTTACATCCCGCCCATCAGCATAACAAGGCTCCCAGTTCTCCATGGCCTGTCCTGCCTTTCTGGATTTTACACTTTTTTCAGATGGCCCTTTTGACCGGGGGGAAGTGAGACTTCATTGTAGTGCAGATTTCCTTTGCAAGCTTGCTTGGTTGGCCAAAAAGGGCGTATGCGTTTTTTCCTGAATATATTCAGGAAAAAACGCATACGCCCTTTTTGGCCAAGTGCATCATTGTGGACGTTCTGCCTCTTTTCCTATGCTTTCAATGCAATTCCAGTCTACCTCCTGAAATCGGTTTCCTGCAATTCTGCCCCGCTTTCAAGTCCTCTTGGCAGCCATACTTCAGTCTATTTTTGGACGATAGCTGTCATTTATAACTCTGCAGGTTTGTGAATTACAGTGCCCCTGAGCTCCTTTCTTCAACTCGCTTTCTTGTGACCTGGCCGCAACACCGCAGGATGGCTTCAGGCCCTAATCTGGTTCCGTCCCGGCACGCTGAGACTTTGGTTATTTCCTCTTCCTGGTGGGAAATGAGAGTTAAATTTGCCCGTCCAGACACCTCCAGCTAGTCTCTCATTGGTTCTCGCTATTCCTGTTCATCTTCCGCAGAAATTGCAAACTGGGCCAAACAGGAGGTTAAAGGCGCTGACTCTCCAAGTGGGGAGAGTGTTAGTAAAGCGTCTGGAATGTTGCACCCGAGTACCAGGGGAGGAAAACTGAGACATATTTGAACACGTCTCCCGTTCACATGGTTGATCATACTCTGGGTTCCACATGCATGTTTTAGCTGAAGGAAGAATACCTTAAACCTGGAGAGTTGAGACCCGTGTAATGGGTACCATGCAATATGACTTCAAAGGGTCTTCATTTGCTCACCGAACCTCTCCAATCCTATCACTGCTGCGTTTATGCCCCTGTACACATGCTTGATTCTCTTTCGGAGACATAGCAATCCATAGGTTTTAAGATACTTACTAGTCAGGTACATTCTTAGGCGTTTAATATGCGGTGTTGAGTCCATTTCGTTGAGCAAGGAGTAGCTCTTGTCTATTCCATATTTGACTTAAGGAACTTTATCTGTGCTCATTTCAATCTCTGGTTTTATGCAGCACCCCAACTCACCTTTACCCTTAAGCAAGCATAAGTTGGTTTTCTAAATTTGAGACCCTGTTCTGTTCTGTAATTCAGTTCCTGTGTAGCCAAGTTTACATTCCGTGTATTACTGATATCTTACGATGTTTCTTTTTCTGTGTGACTTATTTCAGTTAGAATCATCATACCTGAATCCACTCATTGTGATGCTAAGGGCCTGATGACATAGATTTCATTGCTGAGTGATATTGCTTTGTAAGTAAATACCACAACTTCTTTATCCATTTTTCACTTTCTGCGATGTTGAACTTGTACTGTAAACGAGGTTCTTGTAAACAGAGGCGTCCCAAACTTTGGGGTGGCTGTGTCTTTTTGATTTTAATTTCCCTAAGCTATAGGACCATAAGTGGCAGTGCCCTAGGCTCTGTTGCTTTGTTTTTTAGATGTTTCAGGAAACACCATACACTTCTCCCGAGTGTCTGTTGGCAATTTACATCCCGCCCATCAGCATAACAAGGCTCCCAGTTCTCCATGGCCTGTCCTGCCTTTCTGGATTTTACACTTTTTTCAGATGGCCCTTTTGACCGGGGGGAAGTGAGACTTCATTGTAGTGCAGATTTCCTTTGCAAGCTTGCTTGGTTGGCCAAAAAGGGCGTATGCGTTTTTTCCTGAATATATTCAGGAAAAAACGCATACGCCCTTTTTGGCCAAGTGCATCATTGTGGACGTTCTGCCTCTTTTCCTATGCTTTCAATGCAAATCCAGTCTACCTCCTGAAATCGGTTTCCTGCAATTCTGCCCCGCTTTCAAGTCCTCTTGGCAGCCTTACTTCAGTCTATTTTTGGACGATAGCTGTCATTTATAACTCTGCAGGTTTGTGAATTACAGTGCCCCTGAGCTCCTTTCTTCAACTCGCTTTCTTTTGAGCTGGCCGCAACACCGCAGGATGGCTTCAGGCCCTAATCTGGTTCCGGTACGGCGCGCTGAGACTTTGGTTATTTCCTCTTCCTGGTGGGAAATGAGAGTTAAATTTGCCCGTCCAGACACCTCCAGCTAGCCTCTCATTGGTTCTCGCTATTCCTGTTCATCTTCCGCAGAAATTGCAAACTGGGCCAAACAGGAGGTTAAAGGCGCTGACTCTCCAAGTGGGGAGAGTGTTAGTAAAGCGTCTGGAATGTTGCACCCGAGTACCAGGGGAGGAAAACTGAGACATATTTGAACACGTCTCCCGTTCACATGGTTGATCATACTTGGGTTCCACATGCATGTTTTAGCTGAAGGAAGAATACCTTAAACCTGGAGAGTTGAGACCCGTGTAATGGGTACCATGCAATATGACTTCAAAGGGTCTTCATTTGCTCACCGAACCTCTACAAACCTATCACTGCTGCGTTTATGCCCCTGTACACATGCTTGATTCTCTTTCGGAGACATAGCAATCCATAGGTTTTAAGATACTTACTAGTCAGGTACATTCTTAGGCGTTTAATATGCGGTGTTGAGTCCATTTCGTTGAGCAAGGAGTAGCTCTTGTCTATTCCATATTTGACTTAAGGAACTTTATCTGTGCTCATTTCAATCTCTGGTTTTATGCAGCACCCCAACTCACCTTTACCCTTAAGCAAGCATAAGTTGGTTTTCTAAATTTGAGACCCTGTTCTGCTCTGTAATTCAGTTCCTGTGTAGCCAAGTTTACATTCCGTGTATTACTGATATCTTACGATGTTTCTATTTCTGTGTGACTTATTTCAGTTAGAATCATCATACCTGAATCCACTCATTGTGCTGCTAAGGGCCTGATGACACAGATTTCATTGCTGAGTGATATTGCTTTGTAAGTAAATACCACAACTTCTTTATCCATTTTTCACTTTCTGCGATGTTGAACTTGTACTGTAAACGAGGTTCTTGTAAACAGAGGCGTCCCAAACTTTGGGGTGGCTGTGTCTTTTTGATTTTAATTTCCCTAAGCTATAGGACCATAAGTGGCAGTGCCCTAGGCTCTGTTGCTTTGTTTTTTAGATGTTTCAGGAAACACCATACACTTCTCCCGAGTGTCTGTTGGCAATTTACATCCCGCCCATCAGCATAACAAGGCTCCCAGTTCTCCATGGCCTGTCCTGCCTTTCTGGATTTTACACTTTTTTCAGATGGCCCTTTTGACCGGGGGGAAGTGAGACTTCATTGTAGTGCAGATTTCCTTTGCAAGCTTGCTTGGTTGGCCAAAAAGGGCGTATGCGTTTTTTCCTGAATATATTCAGGAAAAAACGCATACGCCCTTTTTGGCCAAGTGCATCATTGTGGACGTTCTGCCTCTTTTCCTATGCTTTCAATGCAATTCCAGTCTACCTCCTGAAATCGGTTTCCTGCAATTCTGCCCCGCTTTCAAGTCCTCTTGGCAGCCTTACTTCAGTCTATTTTTGGACGATAGCTGTCATTTATAACTCTGCAGGTTTGTGAATTACAGTGCCCCTGAGCTCCTTTCTTCAACTCGCTTTCTTGTGACCTGGCCGCAACACCGCAGGATGGCTTCAGGCCCTAATCTGGTTCCGTCCCGGCACGCTGAGACTTTGGTTATTTCCTCTTCCTGGTGGGAAATGAGAGTTAAATTTGCCCGTCCAGACACCTCCAGCTAGTCTCTCATTGGTTCTCGCTATTCCTGTTCATCTTCCGCAGAAATTGCAAACTGGGCCAAACAGGAGGTTAAAGGCGCTGACTCTCCAAGTGGGGAGAGTGTTAGTAAAGCGTCTGGAATGTTGCACCCGAGTACCAGGGGAGGAAAACTGAGACATATTTGAACACGTCTCCCGTTCACATGGTTGATCATACTCTGGGTTCCACATGCATGTTTTAGCTGAAGGAAGAATACCTTAAACCTGGAGAGTTGAGACCCGTGTAATGGGTACCATGCAATATGACTTCAAAGGGTCTTCATTTGCTCACTGAACCTCTCCAATCCTATCACTGCTGCGTTTATGCCCCTGTACACATGCTTGATTCTCTTTCGGAGACATAGCAATCCATAGGTTTTAAGATACTTACTAGTCAGGTACATTCTTAGGCGTTTAATATGCGGTGTTGAGTCCATTTCGTTGAGCAAGGAGTAGCTCTTGTCTATTCCATATTTGACTTAAGGAACTTTATCTGTGCTCATTTCAATCTCTGGTTTTATGCAGCACCCCAACTCACCTTTACCCTTAAGCAAGCATAAGTTGGTTTTCTAAATTTGAGACTCTGTTCTGTTCTGTAATTCAGTTCCTATGTAGCCAAGTTTACATTCCGTGTATTACTGATAGCTTATGATGTTTCTTTTTCTGTGTGACTTACTTCAGTTAGAATCATCATACCTGAATCCACTCATTGTGCTGCTAAGGGCCTGATGACACAGATTTCATTGCTGAGTGATATTGCTTTGTAAGTAAATACCACAACTTCTTTATCCATTTTTCACTTTCTGCGATGTTGAACTTGTACTGTAAACGAGGTTCTTGTAAACAGAGGCGTCCCAAACTTTGGGGTGGCTGTGTCTTTTTGATTTTAATTTCCCTAAGCTATAGGACCATAAGTGGCAGTGCCCTAGGCTCTGTTGCTTTGTTTTTTAGATGTTTCAGGAAACACCATACACTTCTCCCGAGTGTCTGTTGGCAATTTACATCCCGCCCATCAGCATAACAAGGCTCCCAGTTCTCCATGGCCTGTCCTGCCTTTCTGGATTTTACACTTTTTTCAGATGGCCCTTTTGACCGGGGGGAAGTGAGACTTCATTGTAGTGCAGATTTCCTTTGCAAGCTTGCTTGGTTGGCCAAAAAGGGCGTATGCGTTTTTTCCTGAATATATTCAGGAAAAAACGCATACGCCCTTTTTGGCCAAGTGCATCATTGTGGACGTTCTGCCTCTTTTCCTATGCTTTCAATGCAATTCCAGTCTACCTCCTGAAATCGGTTTCCTGCAATTCTGCCCCGCTTTCAAGTCCTCTTGGCAGCCTTACTTCAGTGTATTTTTGGACAATAGCTGTCATTTATAACTCTGCAGGTTTGTGAATTACAGTGCCCCTGAGCTCCTTTCTTCAACTCGCTTTCTTTTGAGCTGGCCGCAACACCGCAGGATGGCTTCAGGACCTAATCTGGTTCCGGTACGGCACGCTGAGACTTTGGTTATTTCCTCTTCCTGGTGGGAAATGAGAGTTAAATTTGCCCGTCCAGACACCTCCAGCTAGCCTCTCATTGGTTCTCGCTATTCCTGTTCATCTTCCGCAGAAATTGCAAACTGGGCCAAACAGGAGGTTAAAGGCGCTGACTCTCCAAGTGGGGAGAGTGTTAGTAAAGCGTCTGGAATGTTGCACCCGAGTACCAGGGGAGGAAAACTGAGACATATTTGAACACGTCTCCCGTTCACATGGTTGATCATACTTGGGTTCCACATGCATGTTTTAGCTGAAGGAAGAATACCTTAAACCTGGAGAGTTGAGACCCGTGTAATGGGTACCATGCAATATGACTTCAAAGGGTCTTCATTTGCTCACCGAACCTCTCCAATCCTATCACTGCTGCGTTTATGCCCCTGTACACATGCTTGATTCTCTTTCGGAGACATAGCAATCCATAGGTTTTAAGATACTTACTAGTCAGGTACATTCTTAGGCGTTTAATATGCGGTGTTGAGTCCATTTCGTTGAGCAAGGAGTAGCTCTTGTCTATTCCATATTTGACTTAAGGAACTTTATCTGTGCTCATTTCAATCTCTGGTTTTATGCAGCACCCCAACTCACCTTTACCCTTAAGCAAGCATAAGTTGGTTTTCTAAATTTGAGACCCTGTTCTGTTCTGTAATTCAGTTCCTGTGTAGCCAAGTTTACATTCCGTGTATTACTGATATCTTATGATGTTTCTTTTTCTGTGTGACTTACTTCAGTTAGAATCATCATACCTGAATCCACTCATTGTGCTGCTAAGGGCCTGATGACACAGATTTCATTGCTGAGTGATATTGCTTTGTAAGTAAATACCACAACTTCTTTATCCATTTTTCACTTTCTGCGATGTTGAACTTGTACTGTAAACGAGGTTCTTGTAAACAGAGGCGTCCCAAACTTTGGGGTGGCTGTGTCTTTTTGATTTTAATTTCCCTAAGCTATAGGACCATAAGTGGCAGTGCCCTAGGCTCTGTTGCTTTGCTTTTTAGATGTTTCAGGAAACACCATACACTTCTCCCGAGTGTCTGTTGGCAATTTACATCCCGCCCATCAGCATAACAAGGCTCCCAGTTCTCCATGGCCTGTCCTGCCTTTCTGGATTTTACACTTTTTTCAGATGGCCCTTTTGACCGGGGGGAAGTGAGACTTCATTGTAGTGCAGATTTCCTTTGCAAGCTTGCTTGGTTGGCCAAAAAGGGCGTATGCGTTTTTTCCTGAATATATTCAGGAAAAAACGCATACGCCCTTTTTGGCCAAGTGCATCATTGTGGACGTTCTGCCTCTTTTCCTATGCTTTCAATGCAATTCCAGTCTACCTCCTGAAATCGGTTTCCTGCAATTCTGCCCCGCTTTCAAGTCCTCTTGGCAGCCTTACTTCAGTCTATTTTTGGACGATAGCTGTCATTTATAACTCTGCAGGTTTGTGAATTACAGTGCCCCTGAGCTCCTTTCTTCAACTCGGTTTCTTTTGAGCTGGCCGCAACACCGCAGGATGGCTTCAGGCCCTAATCTGGTTCCGGCACGGCACGCTGAGCCTTTGGTTATTTCCTCTTCCTGGTGGGAAATGAGAGTTAAATTTGCCCGTCCAGACACCTCCAGCTAGCCTCTCATTGGTTCTCGCTATTCCTGTTCATCTTCCGCAGAAATTGCAAACTGGGCCAAACAGGAGGTTAAAGGCGCTGACTCTCCAAGTGGGGAGAGTGTTAGTAAAGCGTCTGGAATGTTGCACCCGAGTACCAGGGGAGGAAAACTGAGACATATTTGAACACGTCTCCCGTTCACATGGTTGATCATACTTGGGTTCCACATGCATGTTTTAGCTGAAGGAAGAATACCTTAAACCTGGAGAGTTGAGACCCGTGTAATGGGTACCATGCAATATGACTTCAAAGGGTCTTCATTTGCTCACCGAACCTCTCCAATCCTATCACTGCTGCGTTTATGCCCCTGTACACATGCTTGATTCTCTTTTGGAGACATAGCAATCCATAGGTTTTACGATACTTACTAGTCAGGTACATTCTTAGGCGTTTAATATGCGGTGTTGAGTCCATTTCGTTGAGCAAGGAGTAGCTCTTGTCTATTCCATATTTGACTTAAGGAACTTTATCTGTGCTCATTTCAATCTCTGGTTTTATGCAGCACCCCAACTCACCTTTCCCCTTAAGCAAGCATAAGTTGGTTTTCTAAATTTGAGACCCTGTTCTGTTCTGTAATTCAGTTCCTGTGTAGCCAAGTTTACATTCCGTGTATTACTGATATCTTATGATGTTTCTTTTTCTGTGTGACTTACTTCAGTTAGAATCATCATACCTGAATCCACTCATTGTGCTGCTAAGGGCCTGATGACACAGATTTCATTGCTGAGTGATATTGCTTTGTAAGTAAATACCACAACTTCTTTATCCATTTTTCACTTTCTGCGATGTTGAACTTGTACTGTAAACGAGGTTCTTGTAAACAGAGGCGTCCCAAACTTTGGGGTGGCTGTGTCTTTTTGATTTTAATTTCCCTAAGCTATAGGACCATAAGTGGCAGTGCCCTAGGCTCTGTTGCTTTGTTTTTTAGATGTTTCAGGAAACACCATACACTTCTCCCGAGTGTCTGTTGGCAATTTACATCCCGCCCATCAGCATAACAAGGCTCCCAGTTCTCCATGGCCTGTCCTGCCTTTCTGGATTTTACACTTTTTTCAGATGGCCCTTTTGACCGGGGGGAAGTGAGACTTCATTGTAGTGCAGATTTCCTTTGCAAGCTTGCTTGGTTGGCCAAAAAGGGCGTATGCGTTTTTTCCTGAATATATTCAGGAAAAAACGCATACGCCCTTTTTGGCCAAGTGCATCATTGTGGACGTTCTGCCTCTTTTCCTATGCTTTCAATGCAATTCCAGTCTACCTCCTGAAATCGGTTTCCTGCAATTCTGCCCCGCTTTCAAGTCCTCTTGGCAGCCTTACTTCAGTGTATTTTTGGACGATAGCTGTCATTTATAACTCTGCAGGTTTGTGAATTACAGTGCCCCTGAGCTCCTTTCTTCAACTCGCTTTCTTTTGAGCTGGCTGCAACACCGCAGGATGGCTTCAGGACCTAATCTGGTTCCGGTACGGCACGCTGAGACTTTGGTTATTTCCTCTTCCTGGTGGGAAATGAGAGTTAAATTTGCCCGTCCAGACACCTCCAGCTAGCCTCTCATTGGTTCTCACTATTCCTGTTCATCTTCCGCAGAAATTGCAAACTGGGCCAAACAGGAGGTTAAAGGCGCTGACTCTCCAAGTGGGGAGAGTGTTAGTAAAGCGTCTGGAATGTTGCACCCGAGTACCAGGGGAGGAAAACTGAGACATATTTGAACACGTCTCCCGTTCACATGGTTGATCATACTTGGGTTCCACATGCATGTTTTAGCTGAAGGAAGAATACCTTAAACCTGGAGAGTTGAGACCCGTGTAATGGGTACCATGCAATATGACTTCAAAGGGTCTTCATTTGCTCACCGAACCTCTCCAATCCTATCACTGCTGCGTTTATGCCCCTGTACACATGCTTGATTCTCTTTCGGAGACATAGCAATCCATAGGTTTTAAGATACTTACTAGTCAGGTACATTCTTAGGCGTTTAATATGGGGTGTTGAGTTCATTTCGTTGAGCAAGGAGTAGCTCTTGTCTATTCCATATTTGGCTTAAGGAACTTTATCTGTGCTCATTTCAATCTCTGGTTTTATGCAGCACCCCAACTCACCTTTACCCTTAAGCAAGAATAAGTTGGTTTTCTAAATTTGAGACCCTGTTCTGTTCTGTAATTCAGTTCCTGTGTAGCCAAGTTTACATTCCGTGTATTACTGATATCTTATGATGTTTCTTTTTCTGTGTGACTTACTTCAGTTAGAATCATCATACCTGAATCCACTCATTGTGCTGCTAAGGGCCTGATGACACAGATTTCATTGCTGAGTGATATTGCTTTGTAAGTAAATACCACAACTTCTTTATCCATTTTTCACTTTCTGCGATGTTGAACTTGTACTGTAAACGAGGTTCTTGTAAACAGAGGCGTCCCAAACTTTGGGGTGGCTGTGTCTTTTTGATTTTAATTTCCCTAAGCTATAGGACCATAAGTGGCAGTGCCCTAGGCTCTGTTGCTTTGTTTTTTAGATGTTTCAGGAAACACCATACACTTCTCCCGAGTGTCTGTTGGCAATTTACATCCCTCCCATCAGCATAACAAGGCTCCCAGTTCTCCATGGCCTGTCCTGCCTTTCTGGATTTTACACTTTTTTCAGATGGCCCTTTTGACCGGGGGGAAGTGAGACTTCATTGTAGTGCAGATTTCCTTTGCAAGCTTGCTTGGTTGGCCAAAAAGGGCGTATGCGTTTTTTCCTGAATATATTCAGGAAAAAACGCATACGCCCTTTTTGGCCAAGTGCATCATTGTGGACGTTCTGCCTCTTTTCCTATGCTTTCAATGCAATTCCAGTCTACCTCCTGAAATCGGTTTCCTGCAATTCTGCCCCGCTTTCAAGTCCTCTTGGCAGCCTTACTTCAGTTTATTTTTGGACGATAGCTGTCATTTATAACTCTGCAGGTTTGTGAATTACAGTGCCCCTGAGCTCCTTTCTTCAACTTGCTTTCTTGTGACCTGGCCGCAACACCGCAGGATGGCTTCAGGCCCTAATCTGGTTCCGGCACGGCACGCTGAGCCTTTGGTTATTTCCTCTTCCTGGTGGGAAATGAGAGTTAAATTTGCCCGTCCACACACCTCCAGCTAGTCTCTCATTGGTTCTCGCTATTCCTGTTCATCTTCTGCAGAAATTGCAAACTGGGCCAAACAGGAGGTTAAAGGCGCTGACTCTCCAAGTGGGGAGAGTGTTAGTAAAGCGTCTGGAATGTTGCACCCGAGTACCAGGGGAGGAAAACTGAGACATATTTGAACACATCTCCCGTTCACATGGTTGATCATACTTGGGTTCCACATGCATGTTTTAGCTGAAGGAAGAATACCTTAAACCTGGAGAGTTAAGACCCATGTAATGGGTACCATGCAATATGACTTCAAAGGGTCTTCATTTGCTCACCGAACCTCTCCAATCCTATCACTGCTGCGTTTATGCCCCTGTACACATGCTTGATTCTCTTTCGGAGACATAGCAATCCATAGGTTTTAAGATACTTACTAGTCAGGTACATTCTTAGGCGTTTAATATGCGGTGTTGAGTCCATTTCGTTGAGCAAGGAGTAGCTCTTGTCTATTCCATATTTGACTTAAGGAACTTTATCTGTGCTCATTTCAATCTCTGGTTTTATGCAGCACCCCAACTCACCTTTACCCTTAAGCAAGAATAAGTTGGTTTTCTAAATTTGAGACCCTGTTCTGTTCTGTAATTCAGTTCCTGTGTAGCCAAGTTTACATTCCGTGTATTACTGATATCTTATGATATTTCTTTTTCTGTGTGACTTATTTCAGTTAGAATCATCATACCTGAATCCACTCATTGTGCTGCTAAGGGCCTGATGACACAGATTTCATTGCTGAGTGATATTGCTTTGTAAGTAAATACCACAACTTCTTTATCCATTTTTCACTTTCTGCGATGTTGAACTTGTACTGTAAACGAGGTTCTTGTAAACAGAGGCGTCCCAAACTTTGGGGTGGCTGTGTCTTTTTGATTTTAATTTCCCTAAGCTATAGGACCATAAGTGGCAGTGCCCTAGGCTCTGTTGCTTTGCTTTTTAGATGTTTCAGGAAACACCATACACTTCTCCCGAGTGTCTGTTGGCAATTTACATCCTGCCCATCAGCATAACAAGGCTCCCAGTTCTCCATGGCCTGTCCTGCCTTTCTGGATTTTACACTTTTTTCAGATGGCCCTTTTGACCGGGGGGAAGTGAGACTTCATTGTAGTGCAGATTTCCTTTGCAAGCTTGCTTGGTTGGCCAAAAAGGGCGTATGCGTTTTTTCCTGAATATATTCAGGAAAAAACGCATACGCCCTTTTTGGCCAAGTGCATCATTGTGGACGTTCTGCCTCTTTTCCTATGCTTTCAATGCAATTCCAGTCTACCTCCTGAAATCGGTTTCCTGCAATTCTGCCCCGCTTTCAAGTCCTCTTGGCAGCCTTACTTCAGTCTATTTTTGGACGATAGCTGTCATTTATAACTCTGCAGGTTTGTGAATTACAGTGCCCCTGAGCTCCTTTCTTCAACTCGGTTTCTTTTGAGCTGGCCGCAACACCGCAGGATGGCTTCAGGCCCTAATCTGGTTCCGGCACGGCACGCTGAGCCTTTGGTTATTTCCTCTTCCTGGTGGGAAATGAGAGTTAAATTTGCCCGTCCAGACACCTCCAGCTAGCCTCTCATTGGTTCTCGCTATTCCTGTTCATCTTCCGCAGAAATTGCAAACTGGGCCAAACAGGAGGTTAAAGGCGCTGACTCTCCAAGTGGGGAGAGTGTTAGTAAAGCGTCTGGAATGTTGCACCCGAGTACCAGGGGAGGAAAACTGAGACATATTTGAACACGTCTCCCGTTCACATGGTTGATCATACTTGGGTTCCACATGCATGTTTTAGCTGAAGGAAGAATACCTTAAACCTGGAGAGTTGAGACCCGTGTAATGGGTACCATGCAATATGACTTCAAAGGGTCTTCATTTGCTCACCGAACCTCTCCAATCCTATCACTGCTGCGTTTATGCCCCTGTACACATGCTTGATTCTCTTTTGGAGACATAGCAATCCATAGGTTTTACGATACTTACTAGTCAGGTACATTCTTAGGCGTTTAATATGCGGTGTTGAGTCCATTTCGTTGAGCAAGGAGTAGCTCTTGTCTATTCCATATTTGACTTAAGGAACTTTATCTGTGCTCATTTCAATCTCTGGTTTTATGCAGCACCCCAACTCACCTTTACCCTTAAGCAAGCATAAGTTGGTTTTCTAAATTTGAGACCCTGTTCTGTTCTGTAATTCAGTTCCTGTGTAGCCAAGTTTACAGTCCGTGTATTACTGATATCTTACGATGTTTCTTTTTCTGTGTGACTTATTTCAGTTAGAATCATCATACCTGAATCCACTCATTGTGATGCTAAGGGCCTGATGACATAGATTTCATTGCTGAGTGATATTGCTTTGTAAGTAAATACCACAATTTCTTTATCCATTTTTCACTTTCTGCGATGTTGAACTTGTACTGTAAACGAGGTTCTTGTAAACAGAGGCGTCCCAAACTTTGGGGTGGCTGTGTCTTTTTGATTTTAATTTCCCTAAGCTATAGGACCATAAGTGGCAGTGCCCTAGGCTCTGTTGCTTTGCTTTTTAGATGTTTCAGGAAACACCATACATTTCTCCCGAGTGTCTGTTGGCAATTTACATCCCGCCCATCAGCATAACAAGGCTCCCAGTTCTCCATGGCCTGTCCTGCCTTTCTGGATTTTACACTTTTTTCAGATGGCCCTTTTGACCGGGGGGAAGTGAGACTTCATTGTAGTGCAGATTTCCTTTGCAAGCTTGCTTGGTTGGCCAAAAAGGGCGTATGCGTTTTTTCCTGAATATATTCAGGAAAAAACGCATACGCCCTTTTTGGCCAAGTGCATCATTGTGGACGTTCTGCCTCTTTTCCTATGCTTTCAATGCAATTCCAGTCTACCTCCTGAAATCGGTTTCCTGCAATTCTGCCCCGCTTTCAAGTCCTCTTGGCAGCCTTACTTCAGTCTATTTGTGGACGATAGCTGTCATTTATAACTCTGCAGGTTTGTGAATTACAGTGCCCCTGAGCTCCTTTCTTCAACTCGCTTTCTTGTGACCTGGCCGCAACACCGCAGGATGGCTTCAGGCCCTAATCTGGTTCCGGCCCGGCATGCTGAGCCTTTGGTTAATTCCTCTTCCTGGTGGGAAATGAGAGTTAAATTTGCCCGTCCACACACCTCCAGCTAGTCTCTCATTGGTTCTCGCTATTCCTGTTCATCTTCTGCAGAAATTGCAAACTGGGCCAAACAGGAGGTTAAAGGCGCTGACTCTCCAAGTGGGGAGAGTGTTAGTAAAGCGTCTGGAATGTTGCACCCGAGTACCAGGGGAGGAAAACTGAGACATATTTGAACACATCTCCCGTTCACATGGTTGATCATACTTGGGTTCCACATGCATGTTTTAGCTGAAGGAAGAATACCTTAAACCTGGAGAGTTAAGACCCATGTAATGGGTACCATGCAATATGACTTCAAAGGGTCTTCATTTGCTCACCGAACCTCTCCAATCCTATCACTGCTGCGTTTATGCCCCTGTACACATGCATGATTCTCTTTCGGAGACATAGCAATCCATAGGTTTTAAGATACTTACTAGTCAGGTACATTCTTAGGCGTTTAATATGCGGTGTTGCGTCCATTTCGTTGAGCAAGGAGTAGCTCTTGTCTATTCCATATTTGACTTAAGGAACTTTATCTGTGCTCATTTCAATCTCTGGTTTCATGCAGCACCCCAACTCACCTTTACCCTTAAGCAAGCATAAGTTGGTTTTCTAAATTTGAGACCCTGTTCTGTTCTGTAATTCAGTTCCTGTGTAGCCAAGTTTACATTCCGTGTATTACTGATATCTTATGATATTTCTTTTTCTGTGTGACTTATTTCAGTTAGAATCATCATACCTGAATCCACTCATTGTGCTGCTAAGGGCCTGATGACACAGATTTCATTGCTGAGTGATATTGCTTTGTAAGTAAATACCACAACTTCTTTATCCATTTTTCACTTTCTGCGATGTTGAACTTGTACTGTAAACGAGGTTCTTGTAAACAGAGGCGTCCCAAACTTTGGGGTGGCTGTGTCTTTTTGATTTTAATTTCCCTAAGCTATAGGACCATAAGTGGCAGTGCCCTAGGCTCTGTTGCTTTGCTTTTTAGATGTTTCAGGAAACACCATACACTTCTCCCGAGTGTCTGTTGGCAATTTACATCCCGCCCATCAGCATAACAAGGCTCCCAGTTCTCCATGGCCTGTCCTGCCTTTCTGGATTTTACACTTTTTTCAGATGGCCCTTTTGACCGGGGGGAAGTGAGACTTCATTGTAGTGCAGATTTCCTTTGCAAGCTTGCTTGGTTGGCCAAAAAGGGCGTATGCGTTTTTTCCTGAATATATTCAGGAAAAAACGCATACGCCCTTTTTGGCCAAGTGCATCATTGTGGACGTTCTGCCTCTTTTCCTATGCTTTCAATGCAATTCCAGTCTACCTCCTGAAATCGGTTTCCTGCAATTCTGCCCCGCTTTCAAGTCCTCTTGGCAGCCTTACTTCAGTCTATTTGTGGACGATAGCTGTCATTTATAACTCTGCAGGTTTGTGAATTACAGTGCCCCTGAGCTCCTTTCTTCAACTCGGTTTCTTTTGAGCTGGCCGCAACACCGCAGGATGGCTTCAGGCCCTAATCTGGTTCCGGCACGGCACGCTGAGCCTTTGGTTATTTCCTCTTCCTGGTGGGAAATGAGAGTTAAATTTGCCCGTCCAGACACCTCCAGCTAGCCTCTCATTGGTTCTCGCTATTCCTGTTCATCTTCCGCAGAAATTGCAAACTGGGCCAAACAGGAGGTTAAAGGCGCTGACTCTCCAAGTGGGGAGAGTGTTAGTAAAGCGTCTGGAATGTTGCACCCGAGTACCAGGGGAGGAAAACTGAGACATATTTGAACACGTCTCCCGTTCACATGGTTGATCATACTTGGGTTCCACATGCATGTTTTAGCTGAAGGAAGAATACCTTAAACCTGGAGAGTTGAGACCCGTGTAATGGGTACCATGCAATATGACTTCAAAGGGTCTTCATTTGCTCACCGAACCTCTCCAATCCTATCACTGCTGCGTTTATGCCCCTGTACACATGCTTGATTCTCTTTTGGAGACATAGCAATCCATAGGTTTTACGATACTTACTAGTCAGGTACATTCTTAGGCGTTTAATATGCGGTGTTGAGTCCATTTCGTTGAGCAAGGAGTAGCTCTTGTCTATTCCATATTTGACTTAAGGAACTTTATCTGTGCTCATTTCAATCTCTGGTTTTATGCAGCACCCCAACTCACCTTTCCCCTTAAGCAAGCATAAGTTGGTTTTCTAAATTTGAGACCCTGTTCTGTTCTGTAATTCAGTTCCTGTGTAGCCAAGTTTACATTCCGTGTATTACTGATATCTTACGATGTTTCTTTTTCTGTGTGACTTATTTCAGTTAGAATCATCATACCTGAATCCACTCATTGTGATGCTAAGGGCCTGATGACATAGATTTCATTGCTGAGTGATATTGCTTTGTAAGTAAATACCACAATTTCTTTATCCATTTTTCACTTTCTGCGATGTTGAACTTGTACTGTAAACGAGGTTCTTGTAAACAGAGGCGTCCCAAACTTTGGGGTGGCTGTGTCTTTTTGATTTTAATTTCCCTAAGCTATAGGACCATAAGTGGCAGTGCCCTAGGCTCTGTTGCTTTGCTTTTTAGATGTTTCAGGAAACACCATACACTTCTCCCGAGTGTCTGTTGGCAATTTACATCCCGCCCATCAGCATAACAAGGCTCCCAGTTCTCCATGGCCTGTCCTGCCTTTCTGGATTTTACACTTTTTTCAGATGGCCCTTTTGACCGGGGGGAAGTGAGACTTCATTGTAGTGCAGATTTCCTTTGCAAGCTTGCTTGGTTGGCCAAAAAGGGCGTATGCGTTTTTTCCTGAATATATTCAGGAAAAAACGCATACGCCCTTTTTGGCCAAGTGCATCATTGTGGACGTTCTGCCTCTTTTCCTATGCTTTCAATGCAATTCCAGTCTACCTCCTGAAATCGGTTTCCTGCAATTCTGCCCCGCTTTCAAGTCCTCTTGGCAGCCTTACTTCAGTCTATTTGTGGACGATAGCTGTCATTTATAACTCTGCAGGTTTGTGAATTACAGTGCCCCTGAGCTCCTTTCTTCAACTCGCTTTCTTGTGACCTGGCCGCAACACCGCAGGATGGCTTCAGGCCCTAATCTGGTTCCGGCCCGGCATGCTGAGCCTTTGGTTAATTCCTCTTCCTGGTGGGAAATGAGAGTTAAATTTGCCCGTCCAGACACCTCCAGCTAGCCTCTCATTGGTTCTCGCTATTCCTGTTCATCTTCTGCAGAAATTGCAAACTGGGCCAAACAGGAGGTTAAAGGGACTGACTCTCCAAGTGGGGAGAGTGTTAGTAAAGCGTCTGGAATGTTGCACCCGAGTACCAGGGGAGGAAAACTGAGACATATTTGAACACGTCTCCCGATCACATGGTTGATCATACTTGGGTTCCACATGCATGTTTTAGCTGAAGGAAGAATACCTTAAACCTGGAGAGTTGAGACCCGTGGAATGGGTACCATGCAATATGACTTCAAAGGGTCTTCATTTGCTCACCGAACCTCTCCAATCCTATCACTGCTGCGTTTATGTCCCTGTACACACGCTTGATTCTCTTTTGGAGACATAGCAATCCATAGGTTTTAAGATACTTACTAGTCAGGTACATTCTTAGGTGTTTAATATAGGATGTTGAGTCCATTTCGTTGAGCAAGGAGTAGCTCTTGTCTATTCCATATTTGGCTTAAGGAACTTTATCTGTGCTCATTTCAATCTCTGGTTTTATGCAGCACCCCAACTCACCTTTCCCCTTAAGCAAGCATAAGTTGGTTTTCTAAATTTGAGACCCTGTTCTGTTCTGTAATTCAGTTCCTGTGTAGCCAAGTTTACATTCCGTGTATTACTGATATCTTACGATGTTTCTTTTTCTGTGTGACTTATTTCAGTTAGAATCATCATACCTGAATCCACTCATTGTGATGCTAAGGGCCTGATGACATAGATTTCATTGCTGAGTGATATTGCTTTGTAAGTAAATACCACAATTTCTTTATCCATTTTTCACTTTCTGCGATGTTGAACTTGTACTGTAAACGAGGTTCTTGTAAACAGAGGCGTCCCAAATTTGGGGTGGCTGTGTCTTTTTGATTTTAATTTCCCTAAGCTATAGGACCATAAGTGGCAGTGCCCTAGGCTCTGTTGCTTTGCTTTTTAGATGTTTCAGGAAACACCATACACTTCTCCCGAGTGTCTGTTGGCAATTTACATCCCGCCCATCAGCATAACAAGGCTCCCAGTTCTCCATGGCCTGTCCTGCCTTTCTGGATTTTACACTTTTTTCAGATGGCCCTTTTGACCGGGGGGAAGTGAGACTTCATTGTAGTGCAGATTTCCTTTGCAAGCTTGCTTGGTTGGCCAAAAAGGGCGTATGCGTTTTTTCCTGAATATATTCAGGAAAAAACGCATACGCCCTTTTTGGCCAAGTGCATCATTGTGGACGTTCTGCCTCTTTTCCTATGCTTTCAATGTAATTCCAGTCTACCTCCTGAAATCGGTTTCCTGCAATTCTGCCCCGCTTTCAAGTCCTCTTGGCAGCCTTACTTCAGTCTATTTGTGGACGATAGCTGTCATTTATAACTCTGCAGGTTTGTGAATTACAGTGCCCCTGAGCTCCTTTCTTCAACTCGCTTTCTTGTGACCTGGTCGCAACACCGCAGGATGGCTTCAGGCCTTAATCTGGTTCCGGCCCGGCATGCTGAGCCTTTGGTTAATTCCTCTTCCTGGTGGGAAATGAGAGTTAAATTTGCCCGTCCAGACACCTCCAGCTAGCCTCTCATTGGTTCTCGCTATTCCTGTTCATCTTCCGCAGAAATTGCAAACTGGGCCAAACAGGAGGTTAAAGGGACTGACTCTCCAAGTGGGGAGAGTGTTAGTAAAGCGTCTGGAATGTTGCACCCGAGTACCAGGGGAGGAAAACTGAGACATATTTGAACACGTCTCCCAATCACATGGTTGATCATACTCTAGGTTCCACATGCATGTTTTAGCTGAAGGAAGAATACCTTAAACCTGGAGAGTTGAGACCCGTGGAATGGGTACCATGCAATATGACTTCAAAGGGTCTTCATTTGCTCACCGAACCTCTCCAATCCTATCACTGCTGCGTTTATGTCCCTGTACACACGCTTGATTCTCTTTTGGAGACATAGCAATCCATAGGTTTTAAGATACTTACTAGTCAGGTACATTCTTAGGTGTTTAATATGGGGTGTTGAGTCCATTTCGTTGAGCAAGGAGTAGCTCTTGTCTATTCCATATTTGGCTTAAGGAACTTTACCTGTGCTCATTTCAATCTCTGGTTTTATGCAGCACCCCAACTCACCTTTCCCCTTAAGCAAGCATAAGTTGGTTTTCTAAATTTGAGACCCTGTTCTGTTCTGTAATTCAGTTCCTGTGTAGCCAAGTTTACATTCCGTGTATTACTGATATCTTATGATGTTTCTTTTTCTGTGTGACTTACTTCAGTTAGAATCATCATACCTGAATCCACTCATTGTGCTGCTAAGGGCCTGATGACATAGATTTCATTGCTGAGTGATATTGCTTTGTAAGTAAATACCACAACTTCTTTATCCATTTTTCACTTTCTGCGATGTTGAACTTGTACTGTAAACGAGGTTCTTGTAAACAAAGGCGTCCCAAACTTTGGGGTGGCTGTGTCTTTTTGATTTTAATTTCCCTAAGCTATAGGACCATAAGTGGCAGTGCCCTAGGCTCTGTTGCTTTGCTTTTTAGATGTTTCAGGAAACACCATACACTTCTCCCGAGTGTCTGTTGGCAATTTACATCCCGCCCATCAGCATAACAAGGCTCCCAGTTCTCCATGGCCTGTCCTGCCTTTCTGGATTTTACACTTTTTTCAGATGGCCCTTTTGACCGGGGGGAAGTGAGACTTCATTGTAGTGCAGATTTCCTTTGCAAGCTTGCTTGGTTGGCCAAAAAGGGCGTATGCGTTTTTTCCTGAATATATTCAGGAAAAAACGCATACGCCCTTTTTGGCCAAGTGCATCATTGTGGACGTTCTGCCTCTTTTCCTATGCTTTCAATGCAATTCCAGTCTACCTCCTGAAATCGGTTTCCTGCAATTCTGCCCCGCTTTCAAGTCCTCTTGGCAGCCTTACTTCAGTCTATTTGTGGACGATAGCTGTCATTTATAACTCTGCAGGTTTGTGAATTACAGTGCCCCTGAGCTCCTTTCTTCAACTCGCTTTCTTGTGACCTGGCCGCAACACCGCAGGATGGCTTCAGGCCCTAATCTGGTTCCGGCCCGGCATGCTGAGCCTTTGGTTAATTCCTCTTCCTGGTGGGAAATGAGAGTTAAATTTGCCCGTCCAGACACCTCCAGCTAGCCTCTCATTGGTTCTCGCTATTCCTGTTCATCTTCCGCAGAAATTGCAAACTGGGCCAAACAGGAGGTTAAAGGGACTGACTCTCCAAGTGGGGAGAGTGTTAGTAAAGCGTCTGGAATGTTGCACCCGAGTACCAGGGGAGGAAAACTGAGACATATTTGAACACGTCTCCCAATCACATGGTTGATCATACTCTAGGTTCCACATGCATGTTTTAGCTGAAGGAAGAATACCTTAAACCTGGAGAGTTGAGACCCGTGGAATGGGTACCATGCAATATGACTTCAAAGGGTCTTCATTTGCTCACCGAACCTCTCCAATCCTATCACTGCTGCGTTTATGTCCCTGTACACACGCTTGATTCTCTTTTGGAGACATAGCAATCCATAGGTTTTAAGATACTTACTAGTCAGGTACATTCTTAGGTGTTTAATATGGGGTGTTGAGTCCATTTCGTTGAGCAAGGAGTAGCTCTTGTCTATTCCATATTTGGCTTAAGGAACTTTACCTGTGCTCATTTCAATCTCTGGTTTTATGCAGCACCCCAACTCACCTTTCCCCTTAAGCAAGCATAAGTTGGTTTTCTAAATTTGAGACCCTGTTCTGTTCTGTAATTCAGTTCCTGTGTAGCCAAGTTTACATTCCGTGTATTACTGATATCTTATGATGTTTCTTTTTCTGTGTGACTTACTTCAGTTAGAATCATCATACCTGAATCCACTCATTGTGCTGCTAAGGGCCTGATGACATAGATTTCATTGCTGAGTGATATTGCTTTGTAAGTAAATACCACAACTTCTTTATCCATTTTTCACTTTCTGCGATGTTGAACTTGTACTGTAAACGAGGTTCTTGTAAACAAAGGCGTCCCAAACTTTGGGGTGGCTGTGTCTTTTTGATTTTAATTTCCCTAAGCTATAGGACCATAAGTGGCAGTGCCCTAGGCTCTGTTGCTTTGCTTTTTAGATGTTTCAGGAAACACCATACACTTCTCCCGAGTGTCTGTTGGCAATTTACATCCCGCCCATCAGCATAACAAGGCTCCCAGTTCTCCATGGCCTGTCCTGCCTTTCTGGATTTTACACTTTTTTCAGATGGCCCTTTTGACCGGGGGGAAGTGAGACTTCATTGTAGTGCAGATTTCCTTTGCAAGCTTGCTTGGTTGGCCAAAAAGGGCGTATGCGTTTTTTCCTGAATATATTCAGGAAAAAACGCATACGCCCTTTTTGGCCAAGTGCATCATTGTGGACGTTCTGCCTCTTTTCCTATGCTTTCAATGCAATTCCAGTCTACCTCCTGAAATCGGTTTCCTGCAATTCTGCCCCGCTTTCAAGTCCTCTTGGCAGCCTTACTTCAGTCTATTTGTGGACGATAGCTGTCATTTATAACTCTGCAGGTTTGTGAATTACAGTGCCCCTGAGCTCCTTTCTTCAACTCGCTTTCTTGTGACCTGGCCGCAACACCGCAGGATGGCTTCAGGCCCTAATCTGGTTCCGGCCCGGCATGCTGAGCCTTTGGTTAATTCCTCTTCCTGGTGGGAAATGAGAGTTAAATTTGCCCGTCCAGACACCTCCAGCTAGCCTCTCATTGGTTCTCGCTATTCCTGTTCATCTTCTGCAGAAATTGCAAACTGGGCCAAACAGGAGGTTAAAGGGACTGACTCTCCAAGTGGGGAGAGTGTTAGTAAAGCGTCTGGAATGTTGCACCCGAGTACCAGGGGAGGAAAACTGAGACATATTTGAACACGTCTCCCGTTCACATGGTTGATCATACTTGGGTTCCACATGCATGTTTTAGCTGAAGGAAGAATACCTTAAACCTGGAGAGTTGAGACCCGTGTAATGGGTACCATGCAATATGACTTCAAAGGGTCTTCATATGCTCACCGAACCTCTCCAATCCTATCACTGCTGCGTTTATGCCCCTGTACACATGCTTGATTCTCTTTTGGAGACATAGCAATCCATAGGTTTTACGATACTTACTAGTCAGGTACATTCTTAGGCGTTTAATATGCGGTGTTGAGTCCATTTCGTTGAGCAAGGAGTAGCTCTTGTCTATTCCATATTTGACTTAAGGAACTTTATCTGTGCTCATTTCAATCTCTGGTTTTATGCAGCACCCCAACTCACCTTTACCCTTAAGCAAGCATAAGTTGGTTTTCTAAATTTGAGACCCTGTTCTGTTCTGTAATTCAGTTCCTGTGTAGCCAAGTTTACATTCCGTGTATTACTGATATCTTACGATGTTTCTTTTTCTGTGTGACTTATTTCAGTTAGAATTATCATACCTGAATCCACTCATTGTGATGCTAAGGGCCTGATGACATAGATTTCATTGCTGAGTGATATTGCTTTGTAAGTAAATACCACAACTTCTTTATCCATTTTTCACTTTCTGCGATGTTGAACTTGTACTGTAAATGAGGTTCTTGTAAACAGAGGCGTCCCAAACTTTGGGGTGGCTGTGTCTTTTTGATTTTAATTTCCCTAAGCTATAGGACCATAAGTGGCAGTGCCCTAGGCTCTGTTGCTTTGCTTTTTAGATGTTTCAGGAAACACCATACACTTCTCCCGAGTGTCTGTTGGCAATTTACATCCCGCCCATCAGCATAACAAGGCTCCCAGTTCTCCATGGCCTGTCCTGCCTTTCTGGATTTTACACTTTTTTCAGATGGCCCTTTTGACCGGGGGGAAGTGAGACTTCATTGTAGTGCAGATTTCTTTGCAAGCTTGCTTGGTTGGCCAAAAAGGGCGTATGCGTTTTTTCCTGAATATATTCAGGAAAAAACGCATACGCCCTTTTTGGCCAAGTGCATCATTGTGGACGTTCTGCCTCTTTTCCTATGCTTTCAATGCAATTCCAGTCTACCTCCTGAAATCGGTTTCCTGCAATTCTGCCCCGCTTTCAAGTCCTCTTGGCAGCCTTACTTCAGTCTATTTGTGGACGATAGCTGTCATTTATAACTCTGCAGGTTTGAGAATTACAGTGCCCCTGAGCTCCTTTCTTCAACTCGCTTTCTTGTGACCTGGCCGCAACACCGCAGGATGGCTTCACGCCTTAATCTGGTTCTGGCCCGGCATGCTGAGCCTTTGGTTAATTCCTCTTCCTGGTGGGAAATGAGAGTTAAATTTGCCCGTCCAGACACCTCCAGCTAGCCTCTCATTGGTTCTCGCTATTCCTGTTCATCTTCTGCAGAAATTGCAAACTGGGCCAAACAGGAGGTTAAAGGGACTGACTCTCCAAGTGGGGAGAGTGTTAGTAAAGCGTCTGGAATGTTGCACCCGAGTACCAGGGGAGGAAAACTGAGACATATTTGAACACGTCTCCCGTTCACATGGTTGATCATACTTGGGTTCCACATGCATGTTTTAGCTGAAGGAAGAATACCTTAAACCTGGAGAGTTGAGACCCGTGGAATGGGTACCATGCAATATGACTTCAAAGGGTCTTCATTTGCTCACCGAACCTCTCCAATCCTATCACTGCTGCGTTTATGTCCCTGTACACACGCTTGATTCTCTTTTGGAGACATAGCAATCCATAGGTTTTAAGATACTTACTAGTCAGGTACATTCTTAGGTGTTTAATATGGGGTGTTGAGTCCATTTCGTTGAGCAAGGAGTAGCTCTTGTCTATTCCATATTTGGCTTAAGGAACTTTACCTGTGCTCATTTCAATCTCTGGTTTTATGCAGCACCCCAACTCACCTTTACCCTTAAGCAAGCATAAGTTGGTTTTCTAAATTTGAGACCCTGTTCTGTTCTGTAATTCAGTTCCTGTGTAGCCAAGTTTACATTCCGTGTATTACTGATATTTTATGATGTTTCTTTTTCTGTGTGACTTACTTCAGTTAGAATCATCATACCTGAATCCACTCATTGTGCTGCTAAGGGCCTGATGACACAGATTTCATTGCTGAGTGATACTGCATTGTACGTAAGTACCACAAGATCTTTATCCATTTTTCACTTTCTGTGATATTGAACTTGTACGGTAAACGAGGTTCTTGTAAACGGAGGCGTCCCAAACTTTGGGGTGGCTGTGTATTTTTGATTTTAATTTCCCTAAGCTATAGGACCATAAGTGGAAGTGCCCTAGGCTCTGTTACTTTGTTTTTTAGATGTTTCAGGAAACACCATACACTTCTCCCGAGTGGTTGTTGGCAATTTACATCCCGCCCATCAGCATAACAAGGCTCCCAGTTCTCCATGGCCTGTCCTGCCTTTCTGGATTTTACACTTTTTTCAGATGGCCCTTTTGACCGGGGGGAAGTGAGACTTCATTGTAGTGCAGATTTCCTTTGCAAGCTTGCTTGGTTGGCCAAAAAGGGCGTATGCGTTTTTTCCTGAATATATTCAGGAAAAAACGCATACGCCCTTTTTGGCCAAGTGCATCATTGTGGACGTTCTGCCTCTTTTCCTATGCTTTCAATGCAATTCCAGTCTACCTCCTGAAATCGGTTTCCTGCAATTCTGCCCCGCTTTCAAGTCCTCTTGGCAGCCTTACTTCAGTTTATTTTTGGACGATAGCTGTCATTTATAACTCTGCAGGTTTGTGAATTACAGTGCCCCTGAGCTCCTTTCTTCAACTCGCTTTCTTTTGAGCTGGCCGCAACACCGCAGGATGGCTTCAGGCCCTAATCTGGTTCCGGTACGGCACACTGAGCCTTTGGTTATTTCCTCTTCCTGGTGGGAAATGAGAGTTAAATTTGCCCGTCCAGACACCTCCAGCTAGCCTCTCATTGGTTCTCGCTATTCCTGTTCATCTTCCGCAGAAATTGCAAACTGGGCCAAACAGGAGGTTAAAGGCGCTGACTCTCCAAGTGGGGAGAGTGTTACTAAAGCGTCTGGAATGTTGCACACGAGTACCAGGGGACGAAAACTGAGACATATTTGAACACGTCTCCCGATCACATGGTTGATCATACTCTAGGTTCCACATGCATGTTTTAGCTGAAGGAAGAATACCTTAAACCTGGGTAGTTGAAACCCGTGGAATGGGTACCATGCAATATGACTTCAAAGGGTCTTCATTTGCTCACCGAACCTCTCCAATCCTATCACTGCTGCGTTTATGCCCCTGTACACATGCTTGATTCCCTTTCGGAGACATAGCAATCCATAGGTTTTAAGATACTTACTAGTCAGGTACATTCTTAGGCGTTTAATATGGGGTGTTGAGTCCATTTCGTTGAGCAAGGAGTAGCTCTTGTCTATTCCATATTTGGCTTAAGGAACTTTATCTGTGCTCATTTCAATCTCTGGTTTTATGCAGCACCCCAACTCACCTTTACCCTTAAGCAAGCATAAGTTGGTTTTCTAAATTTGAGACCCTGTTCTGTTCTGTAATTCAGTTCCTGTGTAGCCAAGTTTACATTCCGTGTATTACTGATATATTATGATGTTTCTTTTTCTGTGTGACTTATTTCAGTTAGAATCATCATACCTGAATCCACTCATTGTGCTGCTAAGGGCCTGATGACACAGATTTCATTGCTGAGTGATATTGCTTTGTAAGTAAATACCACAACTTCTTTATCCATTTTTCACTTTCTGCGATGTTGAACTTGTACTGTAAACGAGGTTCTTGTAAACAGAGGCGTCCCAAACTTTGGGGTGGCTGTGTCTTTTTGATTTTAATTTCCCTAAGCTATAGGACCATAAGTGGAAGTGCCCTAGGTTCTGTTGCTTTGTTTTTTAGATGTTTCAGGAAACACCATACACTTCTCCCGAGTGGTTGTTGGCAATTTACATCCCGCCCATCAGCATAACAAGGCTCCCAGTTCTCCATGGCCTGTCCTGCCTTTCTGGATTTTACACTTTCTTCAGATGGCCCTTTTGACCGGGGGGAAGTGAGACTTCATTGTAGTGCAGATTTCCTTTGCAAGCTTGCTTGGTTGGCCAAAAAGGGCGTATGCGTTTTTTCCTGAATATATTCAGGAAAAAACGCATACGCCCTTTTTGGCCAAGTGCATCATTGTGGACGTTCTGCCTCTTTTCCTATGCTTTCAATGCAATTCCAGTCTACCTCCTGAAATCGGTTTCCTGCAATTCTGCCCCGCTTTCAAGTCCTCTTGGCAGCCTTACTTCAGTCTATTTGTGGACGATAGCTGTCATTTATAACTCTGCAGGTTTGTGAATTACAGTGCCCCTGAGCTCCTTTCTTCAACTCGCTTTCTTTTGAGCTGGCCGCAACACCGCAGGATGGCTTCAGGCCCTAATCTGGTTCCGGCACGGCACGCTGAGCCTTTGGTTAATTCCTCTTCCTGGTGGGAAATGAGAGTTAACTTTGCCCATCCAGACACCTCCAGCTAGCCTCTCATTGGTTCTCGCTATTCCTGTTCATCTTCCGCAGAAATTGCAAACTGGGCCAAACAGGAGGTTAAAGGGACTGACTCTCCAAGTGGGGAGAGTGTTAGTAAAGCGTCTGGAATGTTGCACCCGAGTACCAGGGGAGGAAAACTGAGACATATTTGAACACGTCTCCCGATCACATGGTTGATCATACTCTAGGTTCCACATGCATGTTTTAGCTGAAGGAAGAATACCTTAAACCTGGGTAGTTGAAACCCGTGGAATGGGTACCATGCAATATGACTTCAAAGGGTCTTCATTTGCTCACCAAACCTCTCCAATCCTATCACTGCTGCGTTTATGCCCCTGTACACATGCTTGATTCTCTTTCGGAGACATAACAATCCATAGGTTTTAAGATACTTACAAGTCAGGTACATTCTTAGGCGTTTAATATGGGGTGTTGAGTCCATTTCGTTGAGCATGGAGTAGCTCTTTTCTCTTCCATATTTGGCTTAAGGAACTTTATCTGTGCTCATTTCAATCTCTGGTTTTATGCAGCACCCCAACTCACCTTTACCCTTAAGCAAGCATAAGTTGTTTTTCTAAATTTGAGACCCTGTTCTGTTCTGTAATTCAGTTCCTGTGTAGCCAAGTTTACATTCCGTGTATTACTGATATTTTATGATGTTTCTTTTTCTGTGTGACTTATTTCAGTTAGAATCATCATACCTGAATCCACTCATTGTGCTGCTAAGGGCCTGATTACATAGATTTCATTGCTGAGTGATATTGCTTTGTAAGTGAATACCACAACTTCTTTTTCCATTTTTCACTTTCTGCGATGTTGAACTTCTACTGTAAACGAGGTTCTTGTAAACAGAGCCGTTCCAAACTTTGGGGTGGCTGTGTCTTTTTGATTTTAATTTCCCTAAGCTATAGGACCATAAGTGGAAGTGCCCTAGGCTCTGTTGCTTTGTTTTTTAGATGTTTCAGGAAACACCATACACTTCTCCCGAGTGTCTGTTGGCAATTTACATCCCGCCCATCAGCATAACAAGGCTCCCAGTTCTCAATGGCCTTTTGCCTTTCTGGATTTTACACTTTTTTCAGATGGCCCTTTTGACCGGGGGGAAGTGAGACTTCATTGTAGTGCAGATTTCCTTTGCAAGCTTGCTTGGTTGGCCAAAAAGTGCGTATGCGTTTTTTCCTGAATATATTCAGGAAAAAACGCATACGCCCTTTTTGGCCAAGTGCATCATTGTGGACGCTCTGCCTCTTTTCCTATGCTTTCAATGCAATTCCAGTCTACCTCCTGAAATCGGTTTCCTGCAATTCTGCCCCGCTTTCAAGTCCTCTTGGCAGCCTTTCTTCAGTCTATTTTTGGACGATAGCTGTCATTTATAACTCTGCAGGTTTGTGAATTACAGTGCCCCTGAGCTCCTTTCTTCAACTCGCTTTCTTGTGACCTGGCCGCAACACCGCAGGATGGCTTCAGGCCATAATCTGGTTCCGGCACGGCACGCTGAGCCTTTGGTTATTTCCTCTTCCTGGTGGGAAATGAGAGTTAAATTTGCCCGTCCAGACACCTCCAGCTAGCCTCTCATTGGTTCTCGCTATTCCTGTTCATCTTCCGCAGAAATTGCAAACTGGGCCAAACAGGAGGTTAAAGGCGCTGACTCTCCAACTGGGGAGAGTGTTAGTAAAGCGTCTGGAATGTTGCACCCGAGTACCAGGGGAGGAAAACTGAGACATATTTGAACACGTCTCCCGTTCACATGGTTGATCATACTTGGGTTCCACATGCATGTTTTAGCTGAAGGAAGAATACCTTAAACCTGGAGAGTTGAGACCCGTGTAATGGGTACCATGCAATATGACTTCAAAGGGTCTTCATTTGCTCACCGAACCTCTCCAATCCTATCACTGCTGCGTTCATGCCCCTGTACACATGCTTGATTCTCTTTCGGAGACATAGCAATCCATAGGTTTTAAGATACTTACTAGTCAGGTACATTCTTAGGCGTTTAATATGCGGTGTTGAGTCCATTTCGTTGAGCAAGGAGTAGCTCTTGTCTATTCCATATTTGACTTAAGGAACTTTATCTGTGCTCATTTCAATCTCTGGTTTTATGAAGCACCCCAACTCACCTTTACCCTTAAGCAAGCATATGTTGGTTTTCTAAATTTGAGACCCTGTTCTGTTCTGTAATTCAGTTCCTGTGTAGCCAAGTTTACATTCCGTGTATTACTGATATCTTATGATGTTTCTTTTTCTGTGTGACTTATTTCAGTTAGAATCATCATACCTGAATCCACTCATTGTGATGCTAAGGGTCTGATGACACAGATTTCATTGCTGAGTGATATTGCTTTGTAAGTAAATACCACAACTTCTTTATCCATTTTTCACTTTCTGCGATGTTGAACTTGTACTGTAAACGAGGTTCTTGTAAACAGAGGCGTCCCAAACTTTGGGGTGGCTGTATCTTTTTGATTTTAATTTCCCTAAACTATAGGACCATAAGTGGCAGTGCCCTAGGCTCTGTTGATTTGTTTTTTAGATGTTTCAGGAAACACCATACATTTCTCCCGAGTGTCTGTTGGCAATTTACATCCCGCCCATCAGCATAAGAAGGCTCCCAGTTCTCCATGGCCTGTCCTGCCTTTCTGGATTTTACACTTTTTTCAGATGGCCCTTTGACCGGGGGGAAGTGAGACTTCATTGTAGTGCAGATTTCCTTTGCAAGCCTGCTTGGTTGGCCAAAAAGGGCGTATGCGTTTTTTCCTGAATATATTCAGGAAAAAACGCATACGCCCTTTTTGGCCAAGTGCATCATTGTGGACGTTCTGCCTCTTTTCCTATGCTTTCAATGCAATTCCAGTCTACCTCCTGAAATCGGTTTCCTGCAATTCTGCCCCGCTTTCAAGTCCTCTTGGCAGCCTTACTTCAGTCTATTTTTGGACGATAGCTGTCATTTATAACTCTGCAGGTTTGTGAATTACAGTGCCCCTGAGCTCCTTTCTTCAACTTGCTTTCTTGTGACCTGGCCGCAACACCGCAGGATGGCTTAAGGCCCTAATCTGGTTCCAGCGCGGCACGCTGAGCCTTTGGTTATTTCCTCTTCCTGGTGGGAAATGAGAGTTAAATTTGCCCGTCCAGACACCTCCACCTAGTCTCTCATTGGTTCTCGCTATTCCTGTTCATCTTCCGCAGAAATTGCAAACTGGGCTAAACAGGAGGTTAAAGGCGCTGACTCTCCAAGTGGGGAGAGTGTTAGTAAAGCGTCTGGAATGTTGCACCCGAGTACCAGGGGAGGAAAACTGAGACATATTTGAACACGTCTCCCGTTCACATGTTTGATCATACTTGGGTTCCACATGCATGTTTTAGCTGAAGGAAGAATACCTTAAACCTGGAGAGTTAAGACCCGTGTAATGGATACCATGCAATATGACTTCAAAGGGTCTTCATTTGCTCACCAAACCTCTCCAATCCTATCACTGCTGCGTTTATGCCCCTGTACACATGCTTGATTCTCTTTCGGAGACATAGCAATCCATAGGTTTTAAGATACTTACTAGTCAGGTACATTCTTAGGCGTTTAATATGCGGTGTTGAGTCCATTTCGTTGAGCAAGGAGTAGCTCTTGTCTATTCCATATTTGACTTAAGGAACTTTATCTGTGCTCATTTCAATCTCTGGTTTTATGCAGCACCCCAACTCACCTTTCCCCTTAAGCAAGCATAAGTTGGTTTTCTAAATTTGAGACCCTGTTCTGTTCTGTAATTCAGTTCCTGTGTAGCCAAGTTTACATTCCGTGTATTACTGATATCTTATGATGTTTCTTTTTCTGTGTGACTTATTTCAGTTAGAATCATCATACCTGAATCCACTCATTGTGCTGCTAAGGGCCTGATGACACAGATTTCATTGCTGAGTGATATTGCTTTGTAAGTAAATACCACAACTTCTTTATCCATTTTTCACTTTCTGCGATGTTTAACTTGTACTGTAAACGAGGTTCTTGTAAACAGAGCCGTTCCAAACTTTGGGGTGGCTGGGTCTTTTTGATTTTAATTTCCCTAAGCTATAGGACCATAAGTGGAAGTGCCCTAGGTTCTGTTGCTTTGTTTTTTAGATGTTTCAGGAAACACCATACACTTCTCCCGAGTGGTTGTTGGCAATTTACATCCCGCCCATCAGCATAACAAGGCTCCCAGTTCTCCATGGCCTGTCCTGCCTTTCTGGATTTTACACTTTATTCAGATGGCCCTTTTGACCGGGGGGAAGTGAGACTTCATTGTAGTGCAGATTTCCTTTGCAAGCTTGCTTGGTTGGCCAAAAAGGGCGTATGCGTTTTTTCCTGAATATATTCAGGAAAAAACGCATATGCCCTTTTTGGCCAAGTGCATCATTGTGGACGTTCTGCCTCTTTTCCTATGCTTTCAATGCAATTCCAGTCTACCTCCTGAAATCGGTTTCCTGCAATTCTGCCCCGCTTTCAAGTCCTCTTGGCAGCCTTACTTCAGTCTATTTTTGGACGATAGCTGTCATTTATAACTCTGCAGGTTTGTGAATTACAGTGCCCCTGAGCTCCTTTCTTCAACTCGCTTTCTTTTGAGCTGGCCGCAACACCGCAGGATGGCTTCAGGCCCTAATCTGGTTCCGGTACGGCACGCTGAGCCTTTGGTTATTTCCTCTTCCTGGTGGGAAATGAGAGTTAAATTTGCCCGTCCAGACACCTCCAGCTAGCCTCTCATTGGTTCTCGCTATTCCTGTTCATCTTCCGCAGAAATTGCAAACTGGGCCAAACAGGAGGTTAAAGGCGCTGACTCTCCAAGTGGGGAGAGTGTTAGTAAAGCGTCTGGAATGTTGCACCCGAGTACCAGGGGAGGAAAACTGAGACATATTTGAACACGTCTCCCGTTCACATGGTTGATCATACTCTGGGTTCCACATGCATGTTTTAGCTGAAGGAAGAATACCTTAAACCTGGAGAGTTGAGACCCGTGTAATGGGTACCATGCAATATGACTTCAAAGGGTCTTCATTTGCTCACCGAACCTCTCCAATCCTATCACTGCTGCGTTTATGCCCCTGTACACACGCTTGATTCTCTTTTGGAGACATAGCAATCCATAGGTTTTAAGATACTTACTAGTCAGGTACATTCTTAGGCGTTTAATATGGGGTTTTGAGTCCATTTCGTTGAGCAAGGAGTAGCTCTTGTCTATTCCATATTTGGCTTAAGGAACTTTATCTGTGCTCATTTCAATCTCTGGTTTTATGCAGCACCCCAACTCACCTTTCCCCTTAAGCAAGCATAAGTTGGTTTTCTAAATTTGAGACCCTGTTCTGTTTTGGAATGCAGTTCCTGTGTAGCCAGGTTTACATTCCGTGTATTAGTGATATCTTATGATGTTTCTATTTCTGTGTGACTTATTTCAGTTAGAATCATCGTACCTGAATCCACTCATTATGCTGCTACGGGCCTGATGACATAGATTTCATTGCTGAGTGATACTGCATTGTACGTAAGTACCACAAGTTCTTTATCCATTTTTCACTTTCTGTGATATTGAACTTGTACGGTAAACGAGGTTCTTGTAAACGGAGGCGTCCCAAACTTTGGGGTGGCTGTGTCTTTTTGATTTTAATTTCCCTAAGCTATAGGACCATAAGTGGAAGTGCCCTAGGTTCTGTTGCTTTGTTTTTTAGATGTTTCAGGAAACACCATACACTTCTCCTGAGTGTCTGTTGGCAATTTATCCCGCCCATCAGCATAACAAGGCTCCCAGTTCTCAATGGCCTGTCCTGCCTTTCTGGATTTTACACTTTTTTCAGATGGCCCTTTTGACCGGGGGGAAGTGAGACTTCATTGTAGTGCAGATTTCCTTTGCAAGCTTGCTTGGTTGGCCAAAAAGGACGTATGCGTTTTTTCCTGAATATATTCAGGAAAAAACGCATACGCCCTTTTTGGCCAAGTGCATCATTGTGGACGTTCTGCCTCTTTTCCTATGCTTTCAATGCAATTCCAGTCTACCTCCTGAAATCGGTTTCCTGCAATTCTGCCCCGCTTTCAAGTCCTCTTGGCAGCCTTACTTCAGTCTATTTTTGGACGATAGCTGTCATTTATAACTCTGCAGGTTTGTGAATTACAGTACCCCTGAGCTCCTTTCTTCAACTTGCTTTCTTGTGACCTGGCCGCAACACCGCATGATGGCTTCAGGCCCTAATCTGGTTCCGGCACGGCACGCTGAGCCTTTGGTTATTTCCTCTTCCTGGTGGGAAATGAGAGTTAAATTTGCCCGTCCAGACACCTCCACCTAGTCTCTCATTGGTTCTCGCTATTCCTGTTCATCTTCCGCAGAAATTGCAAACTGGGCCAAACAGGAGGTTAAAGGGACTGACTCTCCAAGTCGGGAGAGTGTTAGTAAAGCGTCTGGAATGTTGCACCCGAGTACCAGGGGAGGAAAACTGAGACATATTTGAATACGTCTCCCGTTCACATGGTTGATCATACTCTGGGTTCCACATGCATGTTTTAGCTGAAGGAAGAATACCTTAAACCTGGAGAGTTGAGATCCGTGTAATGGGTACCATGCAATATGACTTCAAAGGGTCTTCATATGCTCACCGAACCTCTCCAATCCTATCACTGCTGCGTTTATGCCCCTGTACACATGCTTGATTCTCTTTCGGAGACATAGCAATCCATAGGTTTTAAAATACTTACTAGTCAGGTACATTCTTAGGCGTTTAATATGGGGTGTTGTGTCCATTTCGTTGAGCAAGGAGTAGCTCTTGTCTATTCCATATTTGGCTTAAGGAACTTTATCTGTGCTCATTTCAATCTCTGGTTTTATGCAGCACCCCAACTCACCTTTCCCCTTAAGCAAGCATAAGTTGGTTTTCTAAATTTGAGACCCTGTTCTGTTCTGTAATTCAGTTCCTGTGTAGCCAAGTTTACATTCCATGTATTACTGATATGTTATGATGTTTCTTTTTCTGTGTGCCTTATTTCAGTTAGAATCATCGTACCTGAATCCACTCATTGTGCTGCTAAGGGCCTGATGACACAGATTTCATTGCTGAGTGATATTGCTTTGTAAGTAAATACCACAACTTCTTTATCCATTTTTCACTTTCTGCGATGTTGAAGTTGTACTGTAAACGAGGTTCTTGTAAACAGAGCCGATCCAAACTTTGGGGTGGCTGTGTCTTTTTGATTTTAATTTCCCTAAGCTATAGGACCATAAGTGGAAGTGCCCTAGGTTCTGTTGCTTTGTTTTTTAGATGTTTCAGGAAACACCATACAGTTCTCCCGAGTGGTTGTTGGCAATTTACATCCCGCCCATCAGCATAACAAGGCTCCCAGTTCTCCATGGCCTGTCCTGCCTTTCTGGATTTTACCCTTTTTTCAGATGGCCCTTTTGACCGGGGGGAAGTGAGACTTCATTGTAGTGCAGATTTCCTTTGCAAGCTTGCTTGGTTGGCCAAAAAGGGCGTATGCGTTTTTTCCTGAATATATTCAGGAAAAAACGCATACGCCCTTTTTGGCCAAGTGCATCATTGTGGACGTTCGGCCTCTTTTCCTATGCTTTCAATGCAATTCCAGTCTACCTCCTGAAATCGGTTTCCTGCAATTCTGCCCCGCTTTCAAGTCCTCTTGGCAGCCTTACTTCAGTCTATTTTTGAACG
Source organism: Stenella coeruleoalba (assembly GCF_951394435.1). Classification (NCBI taxonomy): domain Eukaryota; kingdom Metazoa; phylum Chordata; class Mammalia; order Artiodactyla; family Delphinidae; genus Stenella; species Stenella coeruleoalba. Next base: position 2,015,065 of record NW_027645987.1, on the reverse strand, counting down.
ATAGCTGTCATTTATAACTCTGCAGGTTTGTGAATTACAGTGCCCCTGAGCTCCTTTCTTCAACTCGCTTTCTTGTGACCTGGCCGCAACACCGCAGGATGGCTTCAGGCCTTAATCTGGTTCCGGCACGGCACGCTGAGCCTTTGGTTATTTCCTCTTCCTGGTGGGAAATGAGAGTTAAATTTGCCCGTCCAGACACCTCCAGCTAGCCTCTAATTGGTTCTCGCTATTCCTGTTCATCTTCCGCAGAAATTGCAAACTGGGCCAAACAGGAGGTTAAAGGGACTGACTCTCCAAGTGGGGAGAGTGTTAGTAAAGCGTCTGGAATGTTGCACCCGAGTACCAGGGGAGGAAAACTGAGACATATTTGAACACGTCTCCCGTTCACATGGTTGATCATACTCTGGGTTCCACATGCATGTTTTCGCTGAAGGAAGAATACCTTAAACCTGGAGAGTTGAGACCCGTGTAATGGGTACCATGCAATATGACTTCAAAGGGTCTTCATTTGCTCACCGAACCTCTCCAATCCTATCACTGCTGCGTTTATGCCCCTGTACACATGCTTGATTCTCTTTCGGAGACATACCAATCCATAGGTTTTAAGATACTTACTAGTCAGGTACATTCTTAGGCGTTTAATATGGGGTTTTGAGTCCATTTCGTTGAGCAAGGAGTAGCTCTTGTCTATTCCATATTTGGCTTAAGGAACTTTATCTGTGCTCATTTCAATCTCTGGTTTTATGCAGCACCCCAACTCACCTTTCCCCTTAAGCAAGCATAAGTTGGTTTTCTAAATTTGAGACCCTGTTCTGTTCTGTAATTCAGTTCCTGTGTAGCCAAGTTTACATTCCGTGTATTACTGATATCTTATGATGTTTCTTTTTCTGTGTGACTTATTTCAGTTAGAATCATCATACCTGAATCCACTCATTGTGCTGCTAAGGGCCTGATGACACAGATTTCATTGCTGAGTGATACTGCATTGTACGTAAGTACCACAAGTTCTTTATCCATTTTTCACTTTCTGCGATGTTGAACTTGTACTGTAAACGAGGTTCTTGTAAACAGAGGCGTCCCAAACTTTGGGGTGGCTGTGTCTTTTTGATTTTAATTTCCCTAAGCTATAGGACCATAAGTGGAAGTGCCCTAGGCTCTGTTGCTTTGTTTTTTAGATGTTTCAGGAAACACCATACACTTCTCCCGAGTGTCTGTTGGCAAATTACATCCCACCCATCAGCATAACAAGGCTCCCAGTTCTCCATGGCCTGTCCTGCCTTTCTGGATTTTACACTTTTTTCAGATGGCCCTTTTGACCGGGGGGAAGTGAGACTTCATTGTAGTGCAGATTTCCTTTGCAAGCTTGCTTGGTTGGCCAAAAAGGGCGTATGCGTTTTTTCCTGAATATATTCAGGAAAAAACGCATACGCCCTTTTTGGCCAAGTGCATCATTGTGGACGTTCTGCCTCTTTTCCTATGCTTTCAATGCAATTCCTGTCTACCTCCTGAAATCGGTTTCCTGCAATTCTGCCCCGCTTTCAAGTCCTCTTGGCAGCCTTACTTCAGTCTATTTTTGGACGATAGCTGTCATTTATAACTCTGCAGGTTTGTGAATTACAGTGCCCCTGAGCTCCTTTCTTCAACTCGCTTTCTTTTCAGCTGGCCGCAACACCGCAAGATGGCTTCAGGCCCTAATCTGGTTCCAGTACGGCACGCTGAGCCTTTGGTTATTTCCTCTTCCTGGTGGGAAATGAGAGTTAAATTTGCCCGTCCAGACACCTCCAGCTAGCCTCTCATTGGTTCTCGCTATTCCTGTTCATCTTCCGCAGAAATTGCAAACTGGGCCAAACAGGAGGTTAAAGGTGCTGACTCTCCAAGTGGGGAGAGTGTTAGTAAAGCGTCTGGAATGTTGCACCCGAGTACCAGGGGAGGAAAACTGAGACATATTTGAACACGTCTCCCGTTCACATGGTTGATCATACTTGGGTTCCACATGCATGTTTTAGCTGAAGGAAGAATACCTTAAACCTGGAGAGTTGAGACCCGTGTAATGGGTACCATGCAATATGACTTCAAAGGGTCTTCATTTGCTCACCGAACCTCTCCAATCCTATCACTGCTGCGTTTATGCCCCTGTACACATGCTTGATTCTCTTTCGGAGACATAGCAATCCATAGGTTTTAAGATACTTACTAGTCAGGTACATTCTTAGGCGTTTAATATGCGGTGTTGAGTCCATTTCGTTGAGCAAGGAGTAGCTCTTGTCTATTCCATATTTGACTTAAGGAACTTTATCTGTGCTCATTTCAATCTCTGGTTTTATGAAGCACCCCAACTCACCTTTACCCTTAAGCAAGCATATGTTGGTTTTCTAAATTTGAGACCCTGTTCTGTTCTGTAATTCAGTTCCTGTGTAGCCAAGTTTACATTCCGTGTATTACTGATATCTTATGATGTTTCTTTTTCTGTGTGACTTATTTCAGTTAGAATCATCATACCTGAATCCACTCATTGTGATGCTAAGGGCCTGATGACACAGATTTCATTGCTGAGTGATATTGCTTTGTAAGTAAATACCACAACTTCTTTATCCATTTTTCACTTTCTGCGATGTTGAACTTGTACTGTAAATGAGGTTCTTGTAAACAGAGGCGTCCCAAACTTTGGGGTGGCTGTATCTTTTTGATTTTAATTTCCCTAAGCTATAGGACCATAAGTGGCAGTGCCCTAGGCTCTGTTGCTTTGTTTTTTAGATGTTTCAGGAAACACCATACATTTCTCCCGAGTGTCTGTTGGCAATTTACATCCCGCCCATCAGCATAACAAGGCTCCCAGTTCTCCATGGCATGTCCTGCCTTTCTGGATTTTACACTTTTTTCAGATGGCCCTTTTGACCGGGGGGAAGTGAGACTTCATTGTAGTGCAGATTTCCTTTGCAAGCCTGCTTGGTTGGCCAAAAAGGGCGTATGCGTTTTTTCCTGAATATATTCAGGAAAAAACGCATACGCCCTTTTTGGCCAAATGCATCATTGTGGACGTTCTGCCTCTTTTCCTATGCTTTCAATGCAATTCCAGTCTACCTCCTGAAATCGGTTTCCTGCAATTCTGCCCCGCTTTCAAGTCCTCTTGGCAGCCTTACTTCAGTCTATTTTTGGACGATAGCTGTCATTTATAACTCTGCAGGTTTGTGAATTACAGTGCCCCTGAGCTCCTTTCTTCAACTTGCTTTCTTGTGACCTGGCCGCAACACCGCAGGATGCCTTAAGGCCCTAATCTGGTTCCAGTACGGCACGCTGAGCCTTTGGTTATTTCCTCTTCCTGGTGGGAAATGAGAGTTAAATTTGCCCGTCCAGACACCTCCAGCTAGCCTCTCATTGGTTCTCGCTATTCCTGTTCATCTTCCGCAGAAATTGCAAACTGGGCCAAACAGGAGGTTAAAGGCGCTGACTCTCCAAGTGGGGAGAGTGTTAGTAAAGCGTCTGGAATGTTGCACCCGAGTACCAGGGGAGGAAAACTGAGACATATTTGAACACGTCTCCCGTTCACATGGTTGATCATACTTGGGTTCCACATGCATGTTTTAGCTGAAGGAAGAATACCTTAAACCTGGAGAGTTGAGACCCGTGTAATGGGTACCATGCAATATGACTTCAAAGGGTCTTCATTTGCTCACCGAACCTCTCCAATCCTATCACTGCTGCGTTTATGCCCCTGTACACATGCTTGATTCTCTTTCGGAGACATAGCAATCCATAGGTTTTAAGATACTTACTAGTCAGGTACATTCTTAGGCGTTTAATATGCGGTGTTGAGTCCATTTCGTTGAGCAAGGAGTAGCTCTTGTCTATTCCATATTTGACTTAAGGAACTTTATCTGTGCTCATTTCAATCTCTGGTTTTATGAAGCACCCCAACTCACCTTTACCCTTAAGCAAGCATATGTTGGTTTTCTAAATTTGAGACCCTGTTCTGTTCTGTAATTCAGTTCCTGTGTAGCCAAGTTTACATTCCGTGTATTACTGATATCTTATGATGTTTCTTTTTCTGTGTGACTTATTTCAGTTAGAATCATCATACCTGAATCCACTCATTGTGATGCTAAGGGCCTGATGACACAGATTTCATTGCTGAGTGATATTGCTTTGTAAGTAAATACCACAACTTCTTTATCCATTTTTCACTTTCTGCGATGTTGAACTTGTACTGTAAATGAGGTTCTTGTAAACAGAGGCGTCCCAAACTTTGGGGTGGCTGTATCTTTTTGATTTTAATTTCCCTAAGCTATAGGACCATAAGTGGCAGTGCCCTAGGCTCTGTTGCTTTGTTTTTTAGATGTTTCAGGAAACACCATACATTTCTCCCGAGTGTCTGTTGGCAATTTACATCCCGCCCATCAGCATAACAAGGCTCCCAGTTCTCCATGGCATGTCCTGCCTTTCTGGATTTTACACTTTTTTCAGATGGCCCTTTTGACCGGGGGGAAGTGAGACTTCATTGTAGTGCAGATTTCCTTTGCAAGCCTGCTTGGTTGGCCAAAAAGGGCGTATGCGTTTTTTCCTGAATATATTCAGGAAAAAACGCATACGCCCTTTTTGGCCAAATGCATCATTGTGGACGTTCTGCCTCTTTTCCTATGCTTTCAATGCAATTCCAGTCTACCTCCTGAAATCGGTTTCCTGCAATTCTGCCCCGCTTTCAAGTCCTCTTGGCAGCCTTACTTCAGTCTATTTTTGGACGATAGCTGTCATTTATAACTCTGCAGGTTTGTGAATTACAGTGCCCCTGAGCTCCTTTCTTCAACTTGCTTTCTTGTGACCTGGCCGCAACACCGCAGGATGCCTTAAGGCCCTAATCTGGTTCCAGTACGGCACGCTGAGCCTTTGGTTATTTCCTCTTCCTGGTGGGAAATGAGAGTTAAATTTGCCCGTCCAGACACCTCCAGCTAGCCTCTCATTGGTTCTCGCTATTCCTGTTCATCTTCCGCAGAAATTGCAAACTGGGCCAAACAGGAGGTTAAAGGCGCTGACTCTCCAAGTGGGGAGAGTGTTAGTAAAGCGTCTGGAATGTTGCACCCGAGTACCAGGGGAGGAAAACTGAGACATATTTGAACACGTCTCCCGTTCACATGGTTGATCATACTTGGGTTCCACATGCATGTTTTAGCTGAAGGAAGAATACCTTAAACCTGGAGAGTTGAGACCCGTGTAATGGGTACCATGCAATATGACTTCAAAGGGTCTTCATTTGCTCACCGAACCTCTCCAATCCTATCACTGCTGCGTTTATGCCCCTGTACACATGCTTGATTCTCTTTCGGAGACATAGCAATCCATAGGTTTTAAGATACTTACTAGTCAGGTACATTCTTAGGCGTTTAATATGCGGTGTTGAGTCCATTTCGTTGAGCAAGGAGTAGCTCTTGTCTATTCCATATTTGACTTAAGGAACTTTATCTGTGCTCATTTCAATCTCTGGTTTTATGAAGCACCCCAACTCACCTTTACCCTTAAGCAAGCATATGTTGGTTTTCTAAATTTGAGACCCTGTTCTGTTCTGTAATTCAGTTCCTGTGTAGCCAAGTTTACATTCCGTGTATTACTGATATCTTATGATGTTTCTTTTTCTGTGTGACTTATTTCAGTTAGAATCATCATACCTGAATCCACTCATTGTGATGCTAAGGGCCTGATGACACAGATTTCATTGCTGAGTGATATTGCTTTGTAAGTAAATACCACAACTTCTTTATCCATTTTTCACTTTCTGCGATGTTGAACTTGTACTGTAAATGAGGTTTTTGTAAACAGAGGCGTCCCAAACTTTGGGGTGGCTGTATCTTTTTGATTTTAATTTCCCTAAGCTATAGGACCATAAGTGGCAGTGCCCTAGGCTCTGTTGCTTTGTTTTTTAGATGTTTCAGGAAACACCATACATTTCTCCCGAGTGTCTGTTGGCAATTTACATCCCGCCCATCAGCATAACAAGGCTCCCAGTTCTCCATGGCATGTCCTGCCTTTCTGGATTTTACACTTTTTTCAGATGGCCCTTTTGACCGGGGGGAAGTGAGACTTCATTGTAGTGCAGATTTCCTTTGCAAGCCTGCTTGGTTGGCCAAAAAGGGCGTATGCGTTTTTTCCTGAATATATTCAGGAAAAAACGCATACGCCCTTTTTGGCCAAGTGCATCATTGTGGACGTTCTGCCTCTTTTCCTATGCTTTCAATGCAATTCCAGTCTACCTCCTGAAATCGGTTTCCTGCAATTCTGCCCCGCTTTCAAGTCCTCTTGGCAGCCTTACTTCAGTCTATTTTTGGACGATAGCTGTCATTTATAACTCTGCAGGTTTGTGAATTACAGTGCCCCTGAGCTCCTTTCTTCAACTTGCTTTCTTGTGACCTGGCCGCAACACCGCAGGATGCCTTAAGGCCCTAATCTGGTTCCAGCGCGGCACGCTGAGCCTTTGGTTATTTCCTCTTCCTGGTGGGAAATGAGAGTTAAATTTGCCCGTCCAGACACCTCCACCTAGTCTCTCATTGGTTCTCGCTATTCCTGTTCATCTTCCGCAGAAATTGCAAACTGGGCTAAACAGGAGGTTAAAGGCGCTGACTCTCCAAGTGGGGAGAGTGTTAGTAAAGCGTCTGGAATGTTGCACCCGAGTACCAGGGGAGGAAAACTGAGACATATTTGAACACGTCTCCCGTTCACATGGTTGATCATACTTGGGTTCCACATGCATGTTTTAGCTGAAGGAAGAATACCTTAAACCTGGAGAGTTAAGACCCGTGGAATGGGTACCATGCAATATGACTTCAAAGGGTCTTCATTTGCTCACCAAACCTCTCCAATCCTATCACTGCTGCGTTTATGCCCCTGTACACATGCTTGATTCTCTTTCGGAGACATAGCAATCCATAGGTTTTAAGATACTTACTAGTCAGGTACATTCTTAGGCGTTTAATATGCGGTGTTGAGTCCATTTCGTTGAGCAAGGAGTAGCTCTTGTCTATTCCATATTTGACTTAAGGAACTTTATCTGTGCTCATTTCAATCTCTGGTTTTATGCAGCACCCCAACTCACCTTTCCCCTTAAGCAAGCATAAGTTGTTTTTCTAAATTTGAGACCCTGTTCTGTTCTGTAATTCAGTTCCTGTGTAGCCAAGTTTACATTCCGTGTATTACTGATATCTTATGATGTTTCTTTTTCTGTGTGACTTATTTCAGTTAGAATCATCATACCTGAATCCACTCATTGTGCTGCTAAGGGCCTGATGACAAAGATTTCATTGCTGAGTGATATTGCTTTGTAAGTAAATACCACAATTTCTTTACCCATTTTTCACTTTCTGCGATGTTGAACTTGTACTGTAAACGAGGTTCTTGTAAACAGAGCCGTTCCAAACTTTGGGGTGGCTGTGTCTTTTTGATTTTAATTTCCCTAAGCTATAAGACCATAAGTGGAAGTGCCATAGGTTCTGTTGCTTTGTTTTTTAGATGTTTCAGGAAACACCATACACTTCTCCCGAGTGGTTGTTGGCAATTTACATCCCGCCCATCAGCATAACAAGGCTCCCAGTTCTCCATGGCCTGTCCTGCCTTTCTGGATTTTACACTTTTTTCAGATGGCCCTTTTGACCGGGGGGAAGTGAGACTTCATTGTAGTGCAGATTTCCTTTGCAAGCTTGCTTGGTTGGCCAAAAAGGGCGTATGCGTTTTTTCCTGAATATATTCAGGAAAAAACGCATACGCCCTTTTTGGCCAAGTGCATCATTGTGGACGTTCTGCCTCTTTTCCTATGCTTTCAATGCAATTCCAGTCTACCTCCTGAAATCGGTTTCCTGCAATTCTGCCCCGTTTTCAAGTCCTCTTGGCAGCCTTACTTCAGTCTATTTTTGGACGATAGCTGTCATTTATAACTCTGCAGGTTTGTGAATTACAGTGCCCCTGAGCTCCTTTCTTCAACTCGCTTTCTTTTGAGCTGGTCGCAACACCGCAGGATGGCTTCAGGCCCTAATCTGGTTCCGGTACGGCACGCTGAGCCTTTGGTTATTTCCTCTTCCTGGTGGGAAATGAGAGTTAAATTTGCCCGTCCAGACACCTCCAGCTAGCCTCTCATTGGTTCTCGCTATTCCTGTTCATCTTCCGCAGAAATTGCAAACTGGGCCAAACAGGAGGTTAAAGGCGCTGACTCTCCAAGTGGGGAGAGTGTTAGTAAAGCGTCTGGAATGTTGCACCCGAGTACCAGGGGAGGAAAACTGAGACATATTTGAACACGTCTCCCGTTCACATGGTTGATCATACTCTGGGTTCCACATGCATGTTTTAGCTGAAGGAAGAATACCTTAAACCTGGAGAGTTGAGACCCGTGTAATGGGTACCATGCAATATGACTTCAAAGGGTCTTCATTTGCTCACCGAACCTCTCCAATCCTATCACTGCTGCGTTTATGCCCCTGTACACACGCTTGATTCTCTTTTGGAGACATAGCAATCCATAGGTTTTAAGATACTTACTAGTCAGGTACATTCTTAGGCGTTTAATATGGGGTTTTGAGTCCATTTCGTTGAGCAAGGAGTAGCTCTTGTCTATTCCATATTTGGCTTAAGGAACTTTATCTGTGCTCATTTCAATCTCTGGTTTTATGCAGCACCCCAACTCACCTTTCCCCTTAAGCAAGCATAAGTTGGTTTTCTAAATTTGAGACCCTGTTCTGTTCTGTAATTCAGTTCCTGTGTAGCCAAGTTTCCATTCCGTGTATTACTGATATCTTATGATGTTTCTTTTTCTGTGTGACTTATTTCAGTTAGAATCATCATACCTGAATCCACTCATTGTGCTGCTAAGGGCCTGATGACACAGATTTCATTGCTGAGTGATATTGCTTTGTAAGTAAATACCACAACTTCTTTATCCATTTTTCAATTTCTGCGATGTTGAACTTGTACTGTAAACGAGGTTCTTGTAAACAGAGGCGTCCCAAACTTTGGGGTGGCTGTGTCTTTTTGATTTTAATTTCCCTAAGCTATAGGACCATAAGTGGCAGTGCCCTAGGCTCTGTTGCTTTGTTTTTTAGATGTTTCAGGAAACACCATACACTTCTCCTGAGTGTCTGTTGGTAATTTACATCCCGCCCATCAGCATAACAAGGCTCCCAGTTCTCCATGGCCTGTCCTGCCTTTCTGTATTTTACACTTTTTTCAGATGGCCCTTTTGACCTGGGGGAAGTGAGACTTCATTGTAGTGCAGATTTCCTTTGCAAGCTTGCTTGGTTGGCCAAAAAGGGCGTATGCGTTTTTTCCTGAATATATTCAGGAAAAAACGCATACGCCCTTTTTGGCCAAGTGCATCATTGTGGACGTTCTGCCTCTTTTCCTATGCTTTCAATGCAATTCCAGTCTACCTCCTGAAATCGGTTTCCTGCAATTCTGCCCCGCTTTCAAGTCCTCTTGGCAGCCTTACTTCAGTCTATTTTTGGACGATAGCTGTCATTTATAACTCTGCAGGTTTGTGAATTACAGTGCCCCTGAGCTCCTTTCTTCAACTTGCTTTCTTGTGACCTGGCCGCAACACCGCATGATGGCTTCAGGCCCTAATCTGGTTCCGGCACGGCACGCTGAGCCTTTGGTTATTTCCTCTTCCTGGTGGGAAATGAGAGTTAAATTTGCCCGTCCAGACACCTCCACTTAGTCTCTCATTGGTTCTCGCTATTCCTGTTCATCTTCCGCAGAAATTGCAAACTGGGCCAAACAGGAGGTTAAAGGGACTGACTCTCCAAGTCGGGAGAGTGTTAGTAAAGCGTCTGGAATGTTGCACCCGAGTACCAGGGGAGGAAAACTGAGACATATTTGAATACGTCTCCCGTTCACATGGTTGATCATACTCTGGGTTCCACATGCATGTTTTAGCTGAAGGAAGAATACCTTATACCTGGAGAGTTGAGACCCGTGTAATGGGTACCATGCAATATGACTTCAAAGGGTATTCATATGCTCACCGAACCTCTCCAATCCTATCACTGCTGCGTTTATGCCCCTGTACACATGCTTGATTCTCTTTCGGAGACATAGCAATCCATAGGTTTTAAAATACTTACTAGTCAGGTACATTCTTAGGCGTTTAATATGGGGTGTTGTGTCCATTTCGTTGAGCAAGGAGTAGCTCTTGTCTATTCCATATTTGGCTTAAGGAACTTTATCTGTGCTCATTTCAATCTCTGGTTTTATGCAGCACCCCAACTCACCTTTCCCCTTAAGCAAGCATAAGTTGGTTTTCTAAATTTGAGACCCTGTTCTGTTCTGTAATTCAGTTCCTGTGTAGCCAAGTTTACATTCCGTGTATTACTGATATGTTATGATGTTTCTTTTTCTGTGTGCCTTATTTCAGTTAGAATCATCGTACCTGAATCCACTCATTGTGCTGCTAAGGGCCTGATGACACAGATTTCATTGCTGAGTGATATTGCTTTGTAAGTAAATACCACAACTTCTTTATCCATTTTTCACTTTCTGCGATGTTGAACTTGTACTGTAAACGAGGTTCTTGTAAACAGAGCCGATCCAAACTTTGGGGTGGCTGTGTCTTTTTGATTTTAATTTCCCTAAGCTATAGGACCATAAGTGGAAGTGCCCTAGGTTCTGTTGCTTTGTTTTTTAGATGTTTCAGGAAACACCATACACTTCTCCCGAGTGGTTGTTGGCAATTTACATCCCGCCCATCAGCATAACAAGGCTCCCAGTTCTCCATGGCCTGTCCTGCCTTTCTGGATTTTACCCTTTTTTCAGATGGCCCTTTTGACCGGGGGGAAGTGAGACTTCATTGTAGTGCAGATTTCCTTTGCAAGCTTGCTTGGTTGGCCAAAAAGGGCGTATGCGTTTTTTCCTGAATATATTCAGGAAAAAACGCATACGCCCTTTTTGGCCAAGTGCATCATTGTGGACGTTCGGCCTCTTTTCCTATGCTTTCAATGCAATTCCAGTCTACCTCCTGAAATCGGTTTCCTGCAATTCTGCCCCGCTTTCAAGTCCTCTTGGCAGCCTTACTTCAGTCTATTTTTGAACGATAGCTGTCATTTATAACTCTGCAGGTTTGTGAATTACAGTGCCCCTGAGCTCCTTTCTTCAACTCGCTTTCTTGTGACCTGGCCGCAACACCGCAGGATGGCTTCAGGCCCTAATCTGGTTCCGGCACGGCACGCTGAGCCTTTGGTTATTTCCTCTTCCTGGTGGGAAATGAGAGTTAAATTTGCCCGTCCAGACACCTCCACCTAGTCTGTCATTGGTTCTCGCTATTCCTGTTCATCTTCCGCAGAAATTGCAAACTGGGCCAAACAGGAGGTTAAAGGCGCTGACTCTCCAAGTGGGGAGAGTGTTAGTAAAGCGTCTGGAATGTTGCACCCGAGTACCAGGGGAGGAAAACTGAGACATATTTGAACACGTCTCCCGTTCACATGGTTGATCATACTTGGGTTCCACATGCATGTTTTAGCTGAAGGAAGAATACCTTAAACCTGGAGAGTTAAGACCCGTGTAATGGGTACCATGCAATATGACTTCAAAGGGTCTTCATTTGCTCACCAAACCTCTCCAATCCTATCACTGCTGCGTTTATGCCCCTGTACACATGCTTGATTCTCTTTCGGAGACATAGCAATCCATAGGTTTTAAGATACTTACTAGTCAGGTACATTCTTAGGCGTTTAATATGCGATGTTGAGTCCATTTCGTTGAGCAAGGAGTAGCTTTTGTCTATTCCATATTTGACTTAAGCAACTTTATCTGTGCTCATTTCAATCTCTGGTTTTATGCAGCACCCCAACTCACCTTTCCCCTTAAGCAAGCATAAGTTGGTTTTCTAAATTTGAGACCCTGTTCTGTTCTGTAATTCAGTTCCTGTGTAGCCAAGTTTACATTCCGTGTATTACTGATATCTTATGATGTTTTTTTTTCTGTGTGACTTATTTCAGTTAGAATCATCATACCTGAATCCACTCATTGTGCTGCTAAGGGCCTGATGACACAGATTTCATTGCTGAGTGATATTGCTTTGTAAGTAAATACCACAACTTCTTTATCCATTTTTCACTTTCTGCGATGTTGAACTTGTACTGTAAACGAGGTTCTTGTAAACAGAGCCGTTCCAAACTTTGGGGTGGCTGTGTCTTTTTGATTTTAATTTCCCTAAGCTATAGGACCATAAGTGGAAGTGCCCTAGGTTCTGTTGCTTTGTTTTTTAGATGTTTCAGGAAACACCATACACTTCTCCCGAGTGTCTGTTGGCAATTTACATCCCGCCCATCAGCATTACAAGGCTCCCAGTTCTCCATGGCCTGTCCTGCCTTTCTGGATTTTACACTTTTTTCAGATGGCCCTTTTGACCGGGGGGAAGTGAGACTTCATTGTAGTGCAGATTTCCTTTGCAAGCTTGCTTGGTTGGCCAAAAAGGGCGTATGCGTTTTTTCCTGAATATATTCAGGAAAAAACGCATACGCCCTTTTTGGCCAAGTGCATCATTGTGGACGTTCTGCCTCTTTTCCTATGCTTTCAATGCAATTCCAGTCTACCTCCTGAAATCGGTTTCCTGCAATTCTGCCCCGCTTTCAAGTCCTCTTGGCAGCCTTACTTCAGTCTATTTTTGGACGATAGCTGTCATTTATAACTCTGCAGGTTTGTGAATTACAGTGCCCCTGAGCTCCTTTCTTCAACTCGCTTTCTTTTGAGCTGGCCGCAACACCGCAGGATGGCTTCAGGCCCTAATCTGGTTCCGGTACGGCACGCTGAGCCTTTGGTTATTTCCTCTTCCTGGTGGGAAATGAGAGTTAAATTTGCCCGTCCAGACACCTCCAGCTAGCCTCTCATTGGTTCTCGCTATTCCTGTTCATCTTCCGCAGAAATTGCAAACTGGGCCAAACAGGAGGTTAAAGGCGCTGACTCTCCAAGTGGGGAGAGTGTTAGTAAAGCGTCTGGAATGTTGCACCCGAGTACCAGGGGAGGAAAACTGAGACATATTTGAACACGACTCCCATTCACATGGTTGATCATACTCTGGGTTCCACATGCATGTTTTAGCTGAAGGAAGAATACCTTAAACCTGGAGAGTTGAGACCCGTGGAATGGGTACCATGCAATATGACTTCAAAGGGTCTTCATTTGCTCACCGAACCTCTCCAATCCTATCACTGCTGCGTTTATGCCCCTGTACACACGCTTGATTCTCTTTTGGAGACATAGCAATCCATAGGTTTTAAGATACTTACTAGTCAGGTACATTCTTAGGCGTTTAATATGCGATGTTGAGTCCATTTCGTTAAGCAAGGAGTAGCTCTTGTCTATTCCATATTTGGCTTAAGGAACTTTATCTGTGCTCATTTCAATCTCTGGTTTTATGCAGCACCCCAACTCACCTTTCCCCTTAAGCAAGCATAAGTTGGTTTTCTAAATTTGAGACCCTGTTCTGTTTTGGAATGCAGTTCCTGTGTAGCCAAGTTTACATTCCGTGTATTAGTGATATCTTATGATGTTTCTATTTCTGTGTGACTTATTTCAGTTAGAATCATCGTACCTGAATCTACTCATTATGCTGCTACGGGCCTGATGACATAGATTTCATTGCTGAGTGATACTGCATTGTACGTAAGTACCACAAGTTCTTTATCCATTTTTCACTTTCTGCGATGTTTTACTTGTACTGTAAACGAGGTTCTTGTAAACAGAGCCGTTCCAAACTTTGGGGTGGCTGTGTCTTTTTGATTTTAATTTCCCTAAGCTATAGGACCATAAGTGGAAGTGCCCTAGGCTCTGTTGCTTTGTTTTTTAGATGTTTCAGGAAACACCATACACTTCTCCCGAGTGGTTGTTGGCAATTTACATCCCGCCCATCAGCATAACAAGGCTCCCAGTTCTCTATGGCCTGTTGCCTTTCTGGATTTTACACTTTTTTCAGATGGCCCTTTTGACCGGGGGGAAGTGAGACTTCATTGTAGTGCAGATTTCCTTTGCAAGCTTGCTTGGTTGGCCAAAAAGGGCGTATGCGTTTTTTCCTGAATATATTCAAGAAAAAACGCATACGCCCTTTTTGGCCAAGTGCATCATTGTGGACGTTCTGCCTCTTTTCCTATGCTTTCAGTGCAATTCCAGTCTACCTCCTGAAATCGGTTTCCTGCAATTCTGCCCCGCTTTCAAGTCCTCTTGGCAGCCTTACTTCAGTCTATTTTTGGACGATAGCTGTCATTTATAACTCTGCAGGTTTGTGAATTACAGTGCCCCTGATCTCCTTTCTTCAACTTGCTTTCTTGTGACCTGGCCGCAACACCGCAGGATGGCTTCAGGCCCTAATCTGGTTCCGGCACGGCACGCTGAGCCTTTGGTTATTTCCTCTTTCTGGTGGGAAATGAGAGTTAAATATGCCCGTCCAGACACCTCCACCTAGTCTCTCATTGGTTCTCGCTATTCCTGTTCATCTTCAACAGAAATTGCAAACTGGGCCAAACAGGAGGTTAAAGGCGCTGACTCTCCAAGTGGGGAGAGTGTTAGTAAAGCGTCTGGAATGTTGCACCCGAGTACCAGGGGAGGAAAACTGAGACATATTTGAACACGTCTCCCGTTCACATGGTTGATCATACTTGGGTTCCACATGCATGTTTTAGCTGAAGGAAGAATACCTTAAACCTGGAGAGTTGAGACCCGTGTAATGGGTACCATGCAATATGACTTCAAAGGGTCTTCATTTGCTCACTGAACCTCTCCAATCCTATCACTGCTGCGTTTATGCCCCTGTACACATGCTTGATTCTCTTTCGGAGACATAGCAATCTATAGGTTTTAAGATACTTACTAGTCAGGTACATTCTTAGGCGTTTAATATGCGGTGTTGAGTCCATTACGTTGAGCAAGGAGTAGCTCTTGTCTATTCCATATTTGGCTTAAGGAACTTTACCTGTGCTCATTTCAATCTCTGGTTTTATGCAGCACCCCAACTCACCTTTCCCCTTAAGCAAGCATAAGTTGGTTTTCTAAATTTGAGACCCTGTTCTGTTCTGTAATTCAGTTCCTGTGTAGCCAAGTTTACATTCCGTGTATTACTGATATCTTATGATGTTTCTTTTTCTGTGTGACTTATTTCAGTTAGAATCATCATACCTGAATCCACTCATTGTGCTGCTAAGGGCCTGATGACACAGATTTCATTGCTGAGTGATATTGCTTTGTAAGTAAATACCACAACTTCTTTATCCATTTTTCACTTTCTGCGATGTTGAACTTGTACTGTAAACGAGGTTCTTGTAAACAGAGGCGTTCCAAACTTTGGGGTGGCTGTGTCTTTTTGATTTTAATTTCCCTAAGCTATAGGACCATAAGTGGAAGTGCCCCAGGTTCTGTTGCTTTGTTTTTTAGATGTTTCAGGAAACACCATACACTTCTCCCGAGTGGTTGTTGGCAATTTACATCCCGCCCATCAGCATAACAAGGCTCCCAGTTCTCCATGGCCTGTCCTGCCTTTCTGGATTTTACACTTTTTTCAGATGGCCCTTTTGACCGGGGGGAAGTGAGACTTCATTGTAGTGCAGATTTCCTTTGCAAGCTTGCTTGGTTGGCCAAAAAGGGCGTATGCGTTTTTTCCTGAATATATTCAGGAAAAAACGCATACGCCCTTTTTGGCCAAGTGCATCATTGTGGACGTTCTGCCTCTTTTCCTATGCTTTCAATGCAATTCCAGTCTACCTCCTGAAATCGGTTTCCTGCAATTCTGCCCCGCTTTCAAGTCCTCTTGGCAGCCTTACTTCAGTCTATTTGTGGACGATAGCTGTCATTTATAACTCTGCAGGTTTGTGAATTACAGTGCCCCTGAGCTCCTTTCTTCAACTCGCTTTCTTGTGACCTGGCCGCAACACCGCAGGATGGCTTCAGGCCCTAATCTGGTTCCGGCCCGGCATGCTGAGCCTTTGGTTAATTCCTCTTCCTGGTGGGAAATGAGAGTTAAATTTGCCCGTCCAGACACCTCCAGCTAGCCTCTCATTGGTTCTCGCTATTCCTGTTCATCTTCCGCAGAAATTGCAAACTGGGCCAAACAGGAGGTTAAAGGGACTGACTCTCCAAGTCGGGAGAGTGTTAGTAAAGCGTCTAGAATGTTGCACCCGAGTAACAGGGGAGGAAAACTGAGACATATTTGAATACGTCTCCCGTTCACATGTTTGATCATACTCTGGGTTCCACATGCATGTTTTAGCTGAAGGAAGAATACCTTAAACCTGGAGAGTTGAGACCCGTGTAATGGGTACCATGCAATATGACTTCAAAGGGTCTTCATATGCTCACCGAAACTCTCCAATCCTATCACTGCTGCGTTTATGCCCCTGTACACATGCTTGATTCTCTTTTGGAGATATAGCAATCCATAGGTTTTAAGATACTTACTAGTCAGGTACATTCTTAGGCGTTTAATATGGGGTGTTGAGTCCATTTCGTTGAGCAAGGAGTAGCTCTTGTCTATTCCATATTTGGCTTAAGGAACTTTATCTGTGCTCATTTCAATCTCTGGTTTATGCAGCACCCCAACTCACCTTTCCCCTTAAGCAAGCATAAGTTGGTTTTCTAAATTTGAGACCCTGTTCTGTTCTGTAATTCAGTTCCTGTGTAGCCAAGTTTACATTCCGTGTATTACTGATATCTTATGATGTTTCTTTTTCTGTGTGACTTATTTCCGTTAGAATCATCATACCTGAATCCACTCATTGTGCTGCTAAGGGCCTTGTGACACAGATTTCATTGCTGAGTGATATTGCTTTGTAAGTAAATACCACAACTTCTTTATCCATTTTTCACTTTCTGTGATATTGAACTTGTACTGTAAACGAGGTTCTTGTAAACAGAGGCGTCCCAAACTTTGGGGTGGCTGTGTCTTTCTGATTTTAATTTCCCTAAGCTATAGGACCATAAGTGGAAGTGCCCTAGGCTCTGTTGCTTTGTTTTTTAGATGTTTCAGGAAACACCATACACTTCTCCTGAGTGTCTGTTGGCAATTTACATCCCGCCCATCAGCATAACAAGGCTCCCAGTTCTCAATGGTATGTTGCCTTTCTGGATTTTACCCTTTTTTCAGATGGCCCTTTTTACCGGGGGGAAGTGAGACTTCATTGTAGTGCAGATTTCCTTTGCAAGCTTGCTTGGTTGGCCAAAAAGGGCGTATGCGTTTTTTCCTGAATATATTCAGGAAAAAACGCATACGCCCTTTTTGGCCAAGTGCATCATTGTGGACGTTCTGCCTCTTTTCCTATGCTTTCAATGCAATTCCAGTCTACCTCCTGAAATCGGTTTCCTGCAATTCTGCCCCGCTTTCAAGTCCTCTTGGCAGCCTTACTTCAGTCTATTTTTGGACAATAGCTGTCATTTATAACTCTGCAGGTTTGTGAATTACAGTGCCCCTGAGCTCCTTTCTTCAACTCGCTTTCTTGTGACCTGGCCGCAACACCGCAGGATGGCTTCAGGCCCTAATCTGGTTCCGGCCCTGCATGCTGAGCTTTTGGTTAATTCCTCTTCCTGGTGGGAAATGAGAGTTAAATTTGCCCGTCCAGACACCTCCAGCTAGCCTCTCATTGGTTCTCGCTATTCCTGTTCATCTTCCGCAGAAATTGCAAACTGGGCCAAACAGGAGGTTAAAGGCGCTGACTCTCCAAGTGGGGAGAGTGTTAGTAAAGCGTCTGGAATGTTGCACCCGAGTACCAGGGGAGGAAAACTGAGACATATTTGAACACGTCTCCCGTTCACATGGTTGATCATACTTGGGTTCCACATGCATGTTTTAGCTGAAGGAAGAATACCTTAAACCTGGAGAGTTAAGACCCGTGGAATGGGTACCATGCAATATGACTTCAAAGGGTCTTCATTTGCTCACCAAACCTCTCCAATCCTATCACTGCTGCGTTTATGCCCCTGTACACATGCTTGATTCTCTTTCGGAGACATAGCAATCCATAGGTTTTAAGATACTTACTAGTCAGGTACATTCTTAGGCGTTTAATATGCGGTGTTGAGTCCATTTCGTTGAGCAAGGAGTAGCTCTTGTCTATTCCATATTTGACTTAAGGAACTTTATCTGTGCTCATTTCAATCTCTGGTTTTATGCAGCACCCCAACTCACCTTTCCCCTTAAGCAAGCATAAGTTGTTTTTCTAAATTTGAGACCCTGTTCTGTTCTGTAATTCAGTTCCTGTGTAGCCAAGTTTACATTCCGTGTATTACTGATATCTTATGATGTTTCTTTTTCTGTGTGACTTATTTCAGTTAGAATCATCATACCTGAATCCACTCATTGTGCTGCTAAGGGCCTGATGACAAAGATTTCATTGCTGAGTGATATTGCTTTGTAAGTAAATACCACAATTTCTTTACCCATTTTTCACTTTCTGCGATGTTGAACTTGTACTGTAAACGAGGTTCTTGTAAACAGAGCCGTTCCAAACTTTGGGGTGGCTGTGTCTTTTTGATTTTAATTTCCCTAAGCTATAAGACCATAAGTGGAAGTGCCATAGGTTCTGTTGCTTTGTTTTTTAGATGTTTCAGGAAACACCATACACTTCTCCCGAGTGGTTGTTGGCAATTTACATCCCGCCCATCAGCATAACAAGGCTCCCAGTTCTCCATGGCCTGTCCTGCCTTTCTGGATTTTACACTTTTTTCAGATGGCCCTTTTGACCTGGGGGAAGTGAGACTTCATTGTAGTGCAGATTTCCTTTGCAAGCTTGCTTGGTTGGCCAAAAAGGGCGTATGCGTTTTTTCCTGAATATATTCAGGAAAAAACGCATACGCCCTTTTTGGCCAAGTGCATCATTGTGGACGTTCTGCCTCTTTTCCTATGCTTTCAATGCAATTCCAGTCTACCTCCTGAAATCGGTTTCCTGCAATTCTGCCCCGTTTTCAAGTCCTCTTGGCAGCCTTACTTCAGTCTATTTTTGGACGATAGCTGTCATTTATAACTCTGCAGGTTTGTGAATTACAGTGCCCCTGAGCTCCTTTCTTCAACTCGCTTTCTTTTGAGCTGGTCGCAACACCGCAGGATGGCTTCAGGCCCTAATCTGGTTCCGGTACGGCACGCTGAGCCTTTGGTTATTTCCTCTTCCTGGTGGGAAATGAGAGTTAAATTTGCCCGTCCAGACACCTCCAGCTAGCCTCTCATTGGTTCTCGCTATTCCTGTTCATCTTCCGCAGAAATTGCAAACTGGGCCAAACAGGAGGTTAAAGGCGCTGACTCTCCAAGTGGGGAGAGTGTTAGTAAAGCGTCTGGAATGTTGCACCCGAGTACCAGGGGAGGAAAACTGAGACATATTTGAACACGTCTCCCGTTCACATGGTTGATCATACTCTGGGTTCCACATGCATGTTTTAGCTGAAGGAAGAATACCTTAAACCTGGAGAGTTGAGACCCGTGTAATGGGTACCATGCAATATGACTTCAAAGGGTCTTCATTTGCTCACCGAACCTCTCCAATCCTATCACTGCTGCGTTTATGCCCCTGTACACACGCTTGATTCTCTTTTGGAGACATAGCAATCCATAGGTTTTAAGATACTTACTAGTCAGGTACATTCTTAGGCGTTTAATATGGGGTTTTGAGTCCATTTCGTTGAGCAAGGAGTAGCTCTTGTCTATTCCATATTTGGCTTAAGGAACTTTATCTGTGCTCATTTCAATCTCTGGTTTTATGCAGCACCCCAACTCACCTTTCCCCTTAAGCAAGCATAAGTTGGTTTTCTAAATTTGAGACCCTGTTCTGTTCTGTAATTCAGTTCCTGTGTAGCCAAGTTTCCATTCCGTGTATTACTGATATCTTATGATGTTTCTTTTTCTGTGTGACTTATTTCAGTTAGAATCATCATACCTGAATCCACTCATTGTGCTGCTAAGGGCCTGATGACACAGATTTCATTGCTGAGTGATATTGCTTTGTAAGTAAATACCACAACTTCTTTATCCATTTTTCAATTTCTGCGATGTTGAACTTGTACTGTAAACGAGGTTCTTGTAAACAGAGGCGTCCCAAACTTTGGGGTGGCTGTGTCTTTTTGATTTTAATTTCCCTAAGCTATAGGACCATAAGTGGCAGTGCCCTAGGCTCTGTTGCTTTGTTTTTTAGATGTTTCAGGAAACACCATACACTTCTCCTGAGTGTCTGTTGGTAATTTACATCCCGCCCATCAGCATAACAAGGCTCCCAGTTCTCCATGGCCTGTCCTGCCTTTCTGTATTTTACACTTTTTTCAGATGGCCCTTTTGACCTGGGGGAAGTGAGACTTCATTGTAGTGCAGATTTCCTTTGCAAGCTTGCTTGGTTGGCCAAAAAGGGCGTATGCGTTTTTTCCTGAATATATTCAGGAAAAAACGCATACGCCCTTTTTGGCCAAGTGCATCATTGTGGACGTTCTGCCTCTTTTCCTATGCTTTCAATGCAATTCCAGTCTACCTCCTGAAATCGGTTTCCTGCAATTCTGCCCCGCTTTCAAGTCCTCTTGGCAGCCTTACTTCAGTCTATTTTTGGACGATAGCTGTCATTTATAACTCTGCAGGTTTGTGAATTACAGTGCCCCTGAGCTCCTTTCTTCAACTTGCTTTCTTGTGACCTGGCCGCAACACCGCATGATGGCTTCAGGCCCTAATCTGGTTCTGGCACGGCACGCTGAGCCTTTGGTTATTTCCTCTTCCTGGTGGGAAATGAGAGTTAAATTTGCCCGTCCAGACACCTCCACTTAGTCTCTCATTGGTTCTCGCTATTCCTGTTCATCTTCCGCAGAAATTGCAAACTGGGCCAAACAGGAGGTTAAAGGGACTGACTCTCCAAGTCGGGAGAGTGTTAGTAAAGCGTCTGGAATGTTGCACCCGAGTACCAGGGGAGGAAAACTGAGACATATTTGAATACGTCTCCCGTTCACATGGTTGATCATACTCTGGGTTCCACATGCATGTTTTAGCTGAAGGAAGAATACCTTATACCTGGAGAGTTGAGACCCGTGTAATGGGTACCATGCAATATGACTTCAAAGGGTATTCATATGCTCACCGAACCTCTCCAATCCTATCACTGCTGCGTTTATGCCCCTGTACACATGCTTGATTCTCTTTCGGAGACATAGCAATCCATAGGTTTTAAAATACTTACTAGTCAGGTACATTCTTAGGCGTTTAATATGGGGTGTTGTGTCCATTTCGTTGAGCAAGGAGTAGCTCTTGTCTATTCCATATTTGGCTTAAGGAACTTTATCTGTGCTCATTTCAATCTCTGGTTTTATGCAGCACCCCAACTCACCTTTCCCCTTAAGCAAGCATAAGTTGGTTTTCTAAATTTGAGACCCTGTTCTGTTCTGTAATTCAGTTCCTGTGTAGCCAAGTTTACATTCCGTGTATTACTGATATGTTATGATGTTTCTTTTTCTGTGTGCCTTATTTCAGTTAGAATCATCGTACCTGAATCCACTCATTGTGCTGCTAAGGGCCTGATGACACAGATTTCATTGCTGAGTGATATTGCTTTGTAAGTAAATACCACAACTTCTTTATCCATTTTTCACTTTCTGCGATGTTGAACTTGTACTGTAAACGAGGTTCTTGTAAACAGAGCCGATCCAAACTTTGGGGTGGCTGTGTCTTTTTGATTTTAATTTCCCTAAGCTATAGGACCATAAGTGGAAGTGCCCTAGGTTCTGTTGCTTTGTTTTTTAGATGTTTCAGGAAACACCATACACTTCTCCCGAGTGGTTGTTGGCAATTTACATCCCGCCCATCAGCATAACAAGGCTCCCAGTTCTCCATGGCCTGTCCTGCCTTTCTGGATTTTACCCTTTTTTCAGATGGCCCTTTTGACCGGGGGGAAGTGAGACTTCATTGTAGTGCAGATTTCCTTTGCAAGCTTGCTTGGTTGGCCAAAAAGGGCGTATGCGTTTTTTCCTGAATATATTCAGGAAAAAACGCATACGCCCTTTTTGGCCAAGTGCATCATTGTGGACGTTCGGCCTCTTTTCCTATGCTTTCAATGCAATTCCAGTCTACCTCCTGAAATCGGTTTCCTGCAATTCTGCCCCGCTTTCAAGTCCTCTTGGCAGCCTTACTTCAGTCTATTTTTGAACGATAGCTGTCATTTATAACTCTGCAGGTTTGTGAATTACAGTGCCCCTGAGCTCCTTTCTTCAACTCGCTTTCTTGTGACCTGGCCGCAACACCGCAGGATGGCTTCAGGCCCTAATCTGGTTCCGGCACGGCACGCTGAGCCTTTGGTTATTTCCTCTTCCTGGTGGGAAATGAGAGTTAAATTTGCCCGTCCAGACACCTCCACCTAGTCTGTCATTGGTTCTCGCTATTCCTGTTCATCTTCCGCAGAAATTGCAAACTGGGCCAAACAGGAGGTTAAAGGCGCTGACTCTCCAAGTGGGGAGAGTGTTAGTAAAGCGTCTGGAATGTTGCACCCGAGTACCAGGGGAGGAAAACTGAGACATATTTGAACACGTCTCCCGTTCACATGGTTGATCATACTTGGGTTCCACATGCATGTTTTAGCTGAAGGAAGAATACCTTAAACCTGGAGAGTTAAGACCCGTGTAATGGGTACCATGCAATATGACTTCAAAGGGTCTTCATTTGCTCACCAAACCTCTCCAATCCTATCACTGCTGCGTTTATGCCCCTGTACACATGCTTGATTCTCTTTCGGAGACATAGCAATCCATAGGTTTTAAGATACTTACTAGTCAGGTACATTCTTAGGCGTTTAATATGCGATGTTGAGTCCATTTCGTTGAGCAAGGAGTAGCTTTTGTCTATTCCATATTTGACTTAAGCAACTTTATCTGTGCTCATTTCAATCTCTGGTTTTATGCAGCACCCCAACTCACCTTTCCCCTTAAGCAAGCATAAGTTGGTTTTCTAAATTTGAGACCCTGTTCTGTTCTGTAATTCAGTTCCTGTGTAGCCAAGTTTACATTCCGTGTATTACTGATATCTTATGATGTTTTTTTTTCTGTGTGACTTATTTCAGTTAGAATCATCATACCTGAATCCACTCATTGTGCTGCTAAGGGCCTGATGACACAGATTTCATTGCTGAGTGATATTGCTTTGTAAGTAAATACCACAACTTCTTTATCCATTTTTCACTTTCTGCGATGTTGAACTTGTACTGTAAACGAGGTTCTTGTAAACAGAGCCGTTCCAAACTTTGGGGTGGCTGTGTCTTTTTGATTTTAATTTCCCTAAGCTATAGGACCATAAGTGGAAGTGCCCTAGGTTCTGTTGCTTTGTTTTTTAGATGTTTCAGGAAACACCATACACTTCTCCCGAGTGTCTGTTGGCAATTTACATCCCGCCCATCAGCATTACAAGGCTCCCAGTTCTCCATGGCCTGTCCTGCCTTTCTGGATTTTACACTTTTTTCAGATGGCCCTTTTGACCGGGGGGAAGTGAGACTTCATTGTAGTGCAGATTTCCTTTGCAAGCTTGCTTGGTTGGCCAAAAAGGGCGTATGCGTTTTTTCCTGAATATATTCAGGAAAAAACGCATACGCCCTTTTTGGCCAAGTGCATCATTGTGGACGTTCTGCCTCTTTTCCTATGCTTTCAATGCAATTCCAGTCTACCTCCTGAAATCGGTTTCCTGCAATTCTGCCCCGCTTTCAAGTCCTCTTGGCAGCCTTACTTCAGTCTATTTTTGGACGATAGCTGTCATTTATAACTCTGCAGGTTTGTGAATTACAGTGCCCCTGAGCTCCTTTCTTCAACTCGCTTTCTTTTGAGCTGGCCGCAACACCGCAGGATGGCTTCAGGCCCTAATCTGGTTCCGGTACGGCACGCTGAGCCTTTGGTTATTTCCTCTTCCTGGTGGGAAATGAGAGTTAAATTTGCCCGTCCAGACACCTCCACCTAGCCTCTCATTGGTTCTCGCTATTCCTGTTCATCTTCCGCAGAAATTGCAAACTGGGCCAAACAGGAGGTTAAAGGCGCTGACTCTCCAAGTGGGGAGAGTGTTAGTAAAGCGTCTGGAATGTTGCACCCGAGTACCAGGGGAGGAAAACTGAGACATATTTGAACACGACTCCCATTCACATGGTTGATCATACTCTGGGTTCCACATGCATGTTTTAGCTGAAGGAAGAATACCTTAAACCTGGAGAGTTGAGACCCGTGGAATGGGTACCATGCAATATGACTTCAAAGGGTCTTCATTTGCTCACCGAACCTCTCCAATCCTATCACTGCTGCGTTTATGCCCCTGTACACACGCTTGATTCTCTTTTGGAGACATAGCAATCCATAGGTTTTAAGATACTTACTAGTCAGGTACATTCTTAGGCGTTTAATATGCGATGTTGAGTCCATTTCGTTAAGCAAGGAGTAGCTCTTGTCTATTCCATATTTGGCTTAAGGAACTTTATCTGTGCTCATTTCAATCTCTGGTTTTATGCAGCACCCCAACTCACCTTTCCCCTTAAGCAAGCATAAGTTGGTTTTCTAAATTTGAGACCCTGTTCTGTTTTGGAATGCAGTTCCTGTGTAGCCAAGTTTACATTCCGTGTATTAGTGATATCTTATGATGTTTCTATTTCTGTGTGACTTATTTCAGTTAGAATCATCGTACCTGAATCTACTCATTATGCTGCTACGGGCCTGATGACATAGATTTCATTGCTGAGTGATACTGCATTGTACGTAAGTACCACAAGTTCTTTATCCATTTTTCACTTTCTGCGATGTTTTACTTGTACTGTAAACGAGGTTCTTGTAAACAGAGCCGTTCCAAACTTTGGGGTGGCTGTGTCTTTTTGATTTTAATTTCCCTAAGCTATAGGACCATAAGTGGAAGTGCCCTAGGCTCTGTTGCTTTGTTTTTTAGATGTTTCAGGAAACACCATACACTTCTCCTGAGTGGTTGTTGGCAATTTACATCCCGCCCATCAGCATAACAAGGCTCCCAGTTCTCTATGGCCTGTTGCCTTTCTGGATTTTACACTTTTTTCAGATGGCCCTTTTGACCGGGGGGAAGTGAGACTTCATTGTAGTGCAGATTTCCTTTGCAAGCTTGCTTGGTTGGCCAAAAAGGGCGTATGCGTTTTTTCCTGAATATATTCAAGAAAAAACGCATACGCCCTTTTTGGCCAAGTGCATCATTGTGGACGTTCTGCCTCTTTTCCTATGCTTTCAATACAATTCCAGTCTACCTCCTGAAATCGGTTTCCTGCAATTCTGCCCCGCTTTCAAGTCCTCTTGGCAGCCTTACTTCAGTCTATTTTTGGACGATAGCTGTCATTTATAACTCTGCAGGTTTGTGAATTACAGTGCCCCTGATCTCCTTTCTTCAACTTGCTTTCTTGTGACCTGGCCGCAACACCGCAGGATGGCTTCAGGCCCTAATCTGGTTCCGGCACGGCACGCTGAGCCTTTGGTTATTTCCTCTTTCTGGTGGGAAATGAGAGTTAAATATGCCCGTCCAGACACCTCCACCTAGTCTCTCATTGGTTCTCGCTATTCCTGTTCATCTTCAACAGAAATTGCAAACTGGGCCAAACAGGAGGTTAAAGGCGCTGACTCTCCAAGTGGGGAGAGTGTTAGTAAAGCGTCTGGAATGTTGCACCCGAGTACCAGGGGAGGAAAACTGAGACATATTTGAACACGTCTCCCGTTCACATGGTTGATCATACTTGGGTTCCACATGCATGTTTTAGCTGAAGGAAGAATACCTTAAACCTGGAGAGTTGAGACCCGTGTAATGGGTACCATGCAATATGACTTCAAAGGGTCTTCATTTGCTCACTGAACCTCTCCAATCCTATCACTGCTGCGTTTATGCCCCTGTACACATGCTTGATTCTCTTTCGGAGACATAGCAATCTATAGGTTTTAAGATACTTACTAGTCAGGTACATTCTTAGGCGTTTAATATGCGGTGTTGAGTCCATTACGTTGAGCAAGGAGTAGCTCTTGTCTATTCCATATTTGGCTTAAGGAACTTTACCTGTGCTCATTTCAATCTCTGGTTTTATGCAGCACCCCAACTCACCTTTCCCCTTAAGCAAGCATAAGTTGGTTTTCTAAATTTGAGACCCTGTTCTGTTCTGTAATTCAGTTCCTGTGTAGCCAAGTTTACATTCCGTGTATTACTGATATCTTATGATGTTTCTTTTTCTGTGTGACTTATTTCAGTTAGAATCATCATACCTGAATCCACTCATTGTGCTGCTAAGGGCCTGATGACACAGATTTCATTGCTGAGTGATATTGCTTTGTAAGTAAATACCACAACTTCTTTATCCATTTTTCACTTTCTGCGATGTTGAACTTGTACTGTAAACGAGGTTCTTGTAAACAGAGGCGTTCCAAACTTTGGGGTGGCTGTGTCTTTTTGATTTTAATTTCCCTAAGCTATAGGACCATAAGTGGAAGTGCCCCAGGTTCTGTTGCTTTGTTTTTTAGATGTTTCAGGAAACACCATACACTTCTCCCGAGTGGTTGTTGGCAATTTACATCCCGCCCATCAGCATAACAAGGCTCCCAGTTCTCCATGGCCTGTCCTGCCTTTCTGGATTTTACACTTTTTTCAGATGGCCCTTTTGACCGGGGGGAAGTGAGACTTCATTGTAGTGCAGATTTCCTTTGCAAGCTTGCTTGGTTGGCCAAAAAGGGCGTATGCGTTTTTTCCTGAATATATTCAGGAAAAAACGCATACGCCCTTTTTGGCCAAGTGCATCATTGTGGACGTTCTGCCTCTTTTCCTATGCTTTCAATGCAATTCCAGTCTACCTCCTGAAATCGGTTTCCTGCAATTCTGCCCCGCTTTCAAGTCCTCTTGGCAGCCTTACTTCAGTCTATTTGTGGACGATAGCTGTCATTTATAACTCTGCAGGTTTGTGAATTACAGTGCCCCTGAGCTCCTTTCTTCAACTCGCTTTCTTGTGACCTGGCCGCAACACCGCAGGATGGCTTCAGGCCCTAATCTGGTTCCGGCCCGGCATGCTGAGCCTTTGGTTAATTCCTCTTCCTGGTGGGAAATGAGAGTTAAATTTGCCCGTCCAGACACCTCCAGCTAGCCTCTCATTGGTTCTCGCTATTCCTGTTCATCTTCCGCAGAAATTGCAAACTGGGCCAAACAGGAGGTTAAAGGGACTGACTCTCCAAGTCGGGAGAGTGTTAGTAAAGCGTCTAGAATGTTGCACCCGAGTAACAGGGGAGGAAAACTGAGACATATTTGAATACGTCTCCCGTTCACATGTTTGATCATACTCTGGGTTCCACATGCATGTTTTAGCTGAAGGAAGAATACCTTAAACCTGGAGAGTTGAGACCCGTGTAATGGGTACCATGCAATATGACTTCAAAGGGTCTTCATATGCTCACCGAAACTCTCCAATCCTATCACTGCTGCGTTTATGCCCCTGTACACATGCTTGATTCTCTTTTGGAGATATAGCAATCCATAGGTTTTAAGATACTTACTAGTCAGGTACATTCTTAGGCGTTTAATATGGGGTGTTGAGTCCATTTCGTTGAGCAAGGAGTAGCTCTTGTCTATTCCATATTTGGCTTAAGGAACTTTATCTGTGCTCATTTCAATCTCTGGTTTATGCAGCACCCCAACTCACCTTT
Organism: Stenella coeruleoalba; assembly: GCF_951394435.1. Lineage (NCBI taxonomy): Eukaryota > Metazoa > Chordata > Mammalia > Artiodactyla > Delphinidae > Stenella > Stenella coeruleoalba. Next base: position 1,987,456 of record NW_027645987.1, on the reverse strand, counting down.
CCCCTTAAGCAAGCATAAGTTGGTTTTCTAAATTTGAGACCCTGTTCTGTTCTGTAATTCAGTTCCTGTGTAGCCAAGTTTACATTCCGTGTATTACTGATATCTTATGATGTTTCTTTTTCTGTGTGACTTATTTCCGTTAGAATCATCATACCTGAATCCACTCATTGTGCTGCTAAGGGCCTTGTGACACAGATTTCATTGCTGAGTGATATTGCTTTGTAAGTAAATACCACAACTTCTTTATCCATTTTTCACTTTCTGTGATATTGAACTTGTACTGTAAACGAGGTTCTTGTAAACAGAGGCGTCCCAAACTTTGGGGTGGCTGTGTCTTTCTGATTTTAATTTCCCTAAGCTATAGGACCATAAGTGGAAGTGCCCTAGGCTCTGTTGCTTTGTTTTTTAGATGTTTCAGGAAACACCATACACTTCTCCTGAGTGTCTGTTGGCAATTTACATCCCGCCCATCAGCATAACAAGGCTCCCAGTTCTCAATGGTATGTTGCCTTTCTGGATTTTACCCTTTTTTCAGATGGCCCTTTTTACCGGGGGGAAGTGAGACTTCATTGTAGTGCAGATTTCCTTTGCAAGCTTGCTTGGTTGGCCAAAAAGGGCGTATGCGTTTTTTCCTGAATATATTCAGGAAAAAACGCATACGCCCTTTTTGGCCAAGTGCATCATTGTGGACGTTCTGCCTCTTTTCCTATGCTTTCAATGCAATTCCAGTCTACCTCCTGAAATCGGTTTCCTGCAATTCTGCCCCGCTTTCAAGTCCTCTTGGCAGCCTTACTTCAGTCTATTTTTGGACAATAGCTGTCATTTATAACTCTGCAGGTTTGTGAATTACAGTGCCCCTGAGCTCCTTTCTTCAACTCGCTTTCTTGTGACCTGGCCGCAACACCGCAGGATGGCTTCAGGCCCTAATCTGGTTCCGGCCCTGCATGCTGAGCTTTTGGTTAATTCCTCTTCCTGGTGGGAAATGAGAGTTAAATTTGCCCGTCCAGACACCTCCAGCTAGCCTCTCATTGGTTCTCGCTATTCCTGTTCATCTTCCGCAGAAATTGCAAACTGGGCCAAACAGGAGGTTAAAGGGACTGACTCTCCAAGTGGGGAGAGTGTTAGTAAAGCGTCTGGAATGTTGCACCCGAGTACCAGGGGAGGAAAACTGAGACATATTTGAACACGTCTCCCGTTCACATGGTTGATCATACTCTGGGTTCCACATGCATGTTTTAGCTGAAGGAAGAATACCTTAAACCTGGGTAGTTGAAACCCGTGGAATGGGTACCATGCAATATGACTTCAAAGGGTCTTCATTTGCTCACCGAACCTCTCCAATCCTATCACTGCTGCGTTTATGACCCTGTACACATGCTTGATTCTCTTTCGGAGACATAGCAATCCATAGGTTTTAAGATACTTACTAGTCAGGTACATTCTTAGGCGTTTAATATGCGGTGTTGAGTCCATTTCGTTGAGCAAGGAGTAGCTCTTGTCTATTCCATATTTGACTTAAGGAACTTTATCTGTGCTCATTTCAATCTCTGGTTTTATGCAGCACCCCAACTCACCTTTACCCTTAAGCAAGCATAAGTTGGTTTTCTAAATTTGAGACCCTGTTCTGTTCTGTAATTCAGTTCCTGTGTAGCCAAGTTTACATTCCGTGTATTACTGATATCTTATGATGTTTCTTTTTCTGTGTGACTTATTTCAGTTAGAATCATCATACCTGAATCCACTCATTGTGCTGCTAAGGGCCTGATGACATAGATTTCATTGCTGAGTGATATTGCTTTGTAAGTAAATACCACAACTTCTTTATCCATTTTTCACTTTCTGCGATGTTGAACTTGTACTGTAAACGAGGTTCTTGTAAACAGAGGCGTCCCAAACTTTGGGGTGGCTGTGTCTTTTTGATTTCAATTTCCCTAAGCTATAGGACCATAAGTGGAAGTGCCCTAGGCTCTGTTGCTTTGTTTTTTAGATGTTTCAGGAAACACCATACACTTCTCCTGAGTGTCTGTTGGCAATTTACATCCCGCCCATCAGCATAACAAGGCTCCCAGTTCTCCATGGCCTGTCCTGCCTTTCTGGATTTTACACTTTATTCAGATGGCCCTTTTGACCGGGGGGAAGTGAGACTTCATTGTAGTGCAGATTTCCTTTGCAAGCTTGCTTGGTTGGCCAAAAAGGGCGTATGCGTTTTTTCCTGAATATATTCAGGAAAAAACGCATACGCCCTTTTTGGCCAAGTGCATCATTGTGGACGTTCTGCCTCTTTTCCTATGCTTTCAATGCAATTCCAGTCTACCTCCTGAAATCGGTTTCCTGCAATTCTGCCCCGCTTTCAAGTCCTCTTGGCAGCCTTACTTCAGTCTATTTTTGGACGATAGCTGTCATTTATAACTCTGCAGGTTTGTGAATTACAGTGCCCCTGAGCTCCTTTCTTCAACTCGCTTTCTTTTGAGCTGGCCGCAACACCGCAGGATGGCTTCAGGCCCTAATCTGGTTCCGGCACGGCACGCTGTGCCTTTGGTTAATTCCTCTTCCTGGTGGGAAATGAGAGTTAAATTTGCCCGTCCAGACACCTCCAGCTAGTCTCTCATTGGTTCTCCCTATTCCTGTTCATCTTGCGCAGAAATTGCAAACTGGGCCAAACAGGAGGTTAAAGGCGCTGACTCTCCAAGTGGGGAGAGTGTTAGTAAAGCATCTGGAATGTTGCACCCGAGTACCTGGGTACGAAAACTGAGACATATTTGAACACGTCTCCTGATCACATGGTTGATCATACTCTAGGTTCCACATGCATGTTTTAGCTGAAGGAAGAATACCTTAAACCTGGGTAGTTGAAACCCGTGGAATGGGTACCATGCAATATGACTTCAAAGGGTCTTCATTTGCTCACCGAACCTCTCCAATCCTATCACTGCTGCGTTTATGCCCCTGTACACACGCTTGATTCTCTTTTGGAGACATAGCAATCCATAGGTTTTAAGATACTTACTAGTCAGGTACATTCTTAGGCGTTTAATATGGGGTGTTGAGTCCATTTCGTTGAGCAAGGAGTAGCTCTTGTCTATACAATATTTGGCTTAAGGAACTTTATCTGTGCTCATTTCAATCTATGGTTTTATGCAGCACCCCAACTCACCTTTCCCCTTAAGCAAGCATAAGTTGGTTTTCTAAATTTGAGACCCTGTTCTGTTTTGGAATTCAGTTCCTGTGTAGCCAAGTTTACATTCTGTGTATTAGTGATATCTTATGATGTTTCTTTTTCTGTGTGACTTATTTCAGTTAGAATCATCGTACCTGAATCCACTCATTATGCTGCTACGGGCCTGATGACATAGATTTCATTGCTGAGTGATACTGCATTGTACGTAAGTACCACAAGTTCTTTATCCATTTTTCACTTTCTGTGATATTGAACTTCTACGGTAAACGAGGTTCTTGTAAAGAGAGGCGTCCCAAACTTTGGGGTGGCTGTGTCTTTTTGATTTTAATTTCCCTAAGCTATAGGACCATAAGTGGAAGTGCCCTAGGCTCTGTTGCTTTGTTTTTTAGATGTTTCAGGAAACACCATACACTTCTCCCGAGTGTCTGTTGGCAATTTACATCCCGCCCATCAGCATAACAAGGCTCCCAGTTCTCCATGGCCTGTCCTGCCTTTCTGGATTTTACACTTTTTTCAGATGGCCCTTTTGACCGGGGGGAAGTGAGACTTCATTGTAGTGCAGATTTCCTTTGCAAGCTTGCTTGGTTGGCCAAAAAGGGCGTATGCGTTTTTTCCTGAATATATTCAGGAAAAAACGCATACGCCCTTTTTGGCCAAGTGCATCATTGTGGACGTTCTGCCTCTTTTCCTATGCTTTCAATGCAATTCCAGTCTAACTCCTGAAATCGGTTTCCTGCAATTCTGCCCCGCTTTCAAGTCCTCTTGGCAGCCTTACCTCAGTATATGTTTGGACGATAGCTGTCATTTATAACTCTGCAGGTTTGTGAATTACAGTGCCCCTGAGCTCCTTTCTTCAACTCGCTTTCTTGTGAGCTGGCCGCAACACCGCAGGATGGCTTCAGGCCCTAATATGCTTCCGGCACGGCACGCTGAGCCTTTGGTTATTTCCTCTTCCTGGTGGGAAATGAGAGTTAAATTTGCCCGTCCAGACACCTCCAGCTAGTCTCTCATTGGTTCTCCCTATTCCTGTTCATCTTGCGCAGAAATTGCAAACTGGGCCAAACAGTAGGTTAAAGGCGCTGACTCTCCATGTGGGGAGAGTGTTAGTAAAGGGTCTGGAATGTTGCACTCGAGTACCAGGGTATGAAAACTGACACATATTTGAACACGTCTCCTGATCACATGGTTGATCATACTCTAGGTTCTACATGCATGTTTTAGCTGAAGGAAGAATACCTTAAACCTGGGTTGTTGAAACCCGTAGAATGGGTACCATGCAATATGACTTCAAAGGGTCTTCATTTGCTCACTGAACCTCTCCAATCCTATCACTGCTGCGTTTATGCCCCTGTACACATGCTTGATTCTCTTTCGGAGACATAGCAATCCATAGGTTTTAAGATACTTACTAGTCAGGTACATTCTTAGGCGTTTAATATGCGGTGTTGAGTCCATTTCGTTGAGCAAGGAGTAGCTCTTGTCTATTCCATATTTGGCTTAAGGAACTTTATCTGTGCTCATTTCAATCTCTGGTTTTATGCAGCACCCCAACTCACCTTTCCCCTTAAGCAAGCATAAGTTGCTTTTCTAAATTTGAGACCCTGCTGTGTTTTGGAATTCAGTTCCTGTGTAGCCAAGTTTACATTCTGTGTATTAGTGATACCTTATGATGTTTCTTCTTCTGTGTGACTTATTTCAGTTAGAATCATCGTACCTGAATCCACTCATTATGCTGCTACGGGCCTGATGACATAGATTTCATTGCTGAGTGATACTGCATTGTACGTAAGTTCCACAAGTTCTTTATCCATTTTTCACTTTCTGTGATATTGAACTTGTACGGTAAATGAGGTTCTTGTAAACAGAGGCGTCCCAAACTTTGGGGTGGCTGTGTCTTTTTGATTTTAATTTTCCTAAGCTATAGGACCATAAGTGGAAGTGCCCTAGGTTCTGTTGCTTTGTTTTTTAGATGTTTCAGGAAACACCATACACTTCTCCCGAGTGGTTGTTGGCAATTTACATCCCGCCCATCAGCATAACAAGGCTCCCAGTTCTCCATGGCCTGTCCTGCCTTTCTGGATTTTACACTTTTTTCAGATGGCCCTTTTGACCGGGGGGAAGTGAGACTTCATTGTAGTTCAGATTTCCTTTGCAAGCTTGCTTGGTTGGCCAAAAAGGGCGTATGCGTTTTTTCCTGAATATATTCAGGAAAAAACGCATACGCCCTTTTTGGCCAAGTGCATCATTGTGGACGTTCTGCCTCTTTTCCTATGCTTTCAATGCAATTCCAGTCTACCTCCTGAAATCGGTTTCCTGCAATTCTGCCCCGCTTTCAAGTCCTCTTGGCAGCCTTACTTCAGTCTATTTTTGGACGATAGCTGTCATTTATAACTCTGCAGGTTTGTGAATTACAGTGCCCCTGAGCTCCTTTCTTCAACTCGCTTTCTTGTGACCTGGCCGCAACACCGCAGGATGGCTTCAGGCCCTAATCTGGTTCCGGCACGGCACGCTGAGCCTTTGGTTATTTCCTCTTCCTGGTGGGAAATGAGAGTTAAATTTGCCCGTCCAGACACCTCCAGCTAGTCTCTCATTGGTTCTCGTTATTCCTGTTCATCTTTCGCAGAAATTGCAAACTGGGCCAAACAGGAGGTTAAAGGCGCTGACTCTCCAAGTGGGGAGAGTGTTAGTAAAGCGTCTGGAATGTTGCACCCGAGTACCAGGGGAGGAAAACTGAGACATATTTGAACACGTCTCCCGTTCACATGGTTGATCATACTTGGGTTCCACATGCATGTTTTAGCTGAAGGAAGAATACCTTAAACCTGGAGAGTTAAGACCCGTGTAATGGGTACCATGCAATATGACTTCAAAGGGTCTTCATTTGCTCACCGAACCTCTCCAATCCTATCACTGCTGCGTTTATGCCCCTGTACACATGCTTGATTCTCTTTCGGAGACATAGCAATCCATAGGTTTTAAGATACTTACTAGTCAGGTACATTCTTAGGCGTTTAATATGCGGTGTTGAGTCCATTTCGTTGAGCAAGGAGTAGCTCTTGTCTATTCCATATTTGGCTTAAGGAACTTTATCTGTGCTCATTTCAATCTCTGGTTTTATGCAGCACCCCAACTCACCTTTACCCTTAAGGAAGCATAAGTTGTTTTTCTAAATTTGAGACCCTGTTCTGTTCTGTAATTCAGTTCCTGTGTAGCCAAGTTTCCATTCCGTGTATTACTGATATCTTATGATGTTTCTTTTTCTGTGTGATTTATTTCAGTTAGAATCATCATACCTGAATCCACTCATTGTGCTGCTAAGGGCCTGATGACACAGATTTCATTGCTGAGTGATATTGCTTTGTAAGTAAATACCACAACTTCTTTATCCATTTTTCACTTTCTGCGATGTTGAACTTGTACTGTAAACGAGGTTCTTGTAAACAGAGGCATCCCAAACTTTGGGGTGGCTGTGTCTTTTTGATTTTAATTTCCCTAAGCTATAGGACCATAAGTGGAAGTGCCCTAGGTTCTGTTGCTTTGTTTTTTAGATGTTTCAGGAAACACCATACACTTCTCCCGAGTGGTTGTTGGCAATTTACATCCCGCCCATCAGCATAACAAGGCTCCCAGTTCTCCATGGCCTGTCCTGCCTTTCTGGATTTTACACTTTTTTCAGATGGCCCTTTTGACCGGGGGGAAGTGAGACTTCATTGTAGTGCAGATTTCCTTTGCAAGCTTGCTTGGTTGGCCAAAAAGTGCGTATGCGTTTTTTCCTGAATATATTCAGGAAAAAACTCGTACGCCCTTTTTGGCCAAGTGCATCATTGTGGACGTTCTGCCTCTTTTCCTATGCTTTCAATGCAATTCCAGTCTACCTCCTGAAATCGGTTTCCTGCAATTCTGCCCCGCTTTCAAGTCCTCTTGGCAGCCTTACTTCAGTCTATTTTTGGACGATAGCTGTCATTTATAACTCTGCAGGTTTGTGAATTACAGTGCCCCTGAGCTCCTTTCCTCAACTCGGTTTCTTTTGAGCTGGCCGCAACACCGCAGGATGGCTTCAGGCCCTAATCTGGTTCCGGTACGGCACGCTGAGCCTTTGGTTATTTCCTCTTCCTGTTGGGAAATGAGAGTTAAATTTGCCCGTCCACAAACCTACAACTAGCCTCTCATTGGTTCTCGCTATTCCTGTTCATCATCCGCAGAAATTGCAAACTGTCCCAAACAGGAGTTTAAAGGCGCTGACTCTCCAAGTGGGGAGAGTGTTAGTAAAGCGTCTGGAATGTTGCACCCGAGTACCAGGGGAGGAAAACTGAGACATATTTGAACACGTCTCCCGATCACATGGTTGATCATACTCTGGGTTCCACATGCATGTTTTAGCTGAAGGAAGAATACCTTAAACCTGGGTAGTTGAAACCCGTGGAATGGGTACCATGCAATATGACTTCAAAGGGTCTTCATTTGCTCACCGAACCTCTCCAATCCTATCACTGCTGCGTTTATGCCCCTGTACACACGCTTGATTCTCTTTTGGAGACATAGCAATCCATAGGTTTTAAGATACTTACTAGTCAGGTACATTCTTAGGCGTTTAATATGGGGTGTTGAGTCCATTTCGTTGAGCAAGGAGTAGCTCTTGTCTATACAATATTTGGCTTAAGGAACTTTATCTGTGCTCATTTCAATCTCTGGTTTTATGCAGCACCCCAACTCACCTTTCCCCTTAAGCAAGCATAAGTTGGTTTTCTAAATTTGAGACCCTGTTCTGTTTTGGAATTCAGTTCCTGTGTAGCCAAGTTTACATTCTGTGTATTAGTGATATCTTATGATGTTTCTTTTTCTGTGTGACTTATTTCAGTTAGAATCATCGTACCTGAATCCACTCATTATGCTGCTACGGGCCTGATGACATAGATTTCATTGCTGAGTGATACTGCATTGTACGTAAGTACCACAAGTTCTTTATCCATTTTTCACTTTCTGTGATATTGAACTTCTACGGTAAACGAGGTTCTTGTAAAGAGAGGCGTCCCAAACTTTGGGGTGGCTGTGTCTTTTTGATTTTAATTTCCCTAAGCTATAGGACCATAAGTGGAAGTGCCCTAGGCTCTGTTGCTTTGTTTTTTAGATGTTTCAGGAAACACCATACACTTCTCCCGAGTGTCTGTTGGCAATTTACATCCCGCCCATCAGCATAACAAGGCTCCCAGTTCTCCATGGCCTGTCCTGCCTTTCTGGATTTTACACTTTTTTCAGATGGCCCTTTTGACCGGGGGGAAGTGAGACTTCATTGTAGTGCAGATTTCCTTTGCAAGCTTGCTTGGTTGGCCAAAAAGGGCGTATGCGTTTTTTCCTGAATATATTCAGGAAAAAACGCATACGCCCTTTTTGGCCAAGTGCATCATTGTGGACGTTCTGCCTCTTTTCCTATGCTTTCAATGCAATTCCAGTCTAACTCCTGAAATCGGTTTCCTGCAATTCTGCCCCGCTTTCAAGTCCTCTTGGCAGCCTTACCTCAGTATATGTTTGGACGATAGCTGTCATTTATAACTCTGCAGGTTTGTGAATTACAGTGCCCCTGAGCTCCTTTCTTCAACTCGCTTTCTTGTGAGCTGGCCGCAACACCGCAGGATGGCTTCAGGCCCTAATATGCTTCCGGCACGGCACGCTGAGCCTTTGGTTATTTCCTCTTCCTGGTGGGAAATGAGAGTTAAATTTGCCCGTCCAGACACCTCCAGCTAGTCTCTCATTGGTTCTCCCTATTCCTGTTCATCTTGCGCAGAAATTGCAAACTGGGCCAAACAGTAGGTTAAAGGCGCTGACTCTCCATGTGGGGAGAGTGTTAGTAAAGGGTCTGGAATGTTGCACTCGAGTACCAGGGTATGAAAACTGACACATATTTGAACACGTCTCCTGATCACATGGTTGATCATACTCTAGGTTCTACATGCATGTTTTAGCTGAAGGAAGAATACCTTAAACCTGGGTTGTTGAAACCCGTAGAATGGGTACCATGCAATATGACTTCAAAGGGTCTTCATTTGCTCACTGAACCTCTCCAATCCTATCACTGCTGCGTTTATGCCCCTGTACACATGCTTGATTCTCTTTCGGAGACATAGCAATCCATAGGTTTTAAGATACTTACTAGTCAGGTACATTCTTAGGCGTTTAATATGCGGTGTTGAGTCCATTTCGTTGAGCAAGGAGTAGCTCTTGTCTATTCCATATTTGGCTTAAGGAACTTTATCTGTGCTCATTTCAATCTCTGGTTTTATGCAGCACCCCAACTCACCTTTCCCCTTAAGCAAGCATAAGTTGCTTTTCTAAATTTGAGACCCTGCTGTGTTTTGGAATTCAGTTCCTGTGTAGCCAAGTTTACATTCTGTGTATTAGTGATACCTTATGATGTTTCTTCTTCTGTGTGACTTATTTCAGTTAGAATCATCGTACCTGAATCCACTCATTATGCTGCTACGGGCCTGATGACATAGATTTCATTGCTGAGTGATACTGCATTGTACGTAAGTTCCACAAGTTCTTTATCCATTTTTCACTTTCTGTGATATTGAACTTGTACGGTAAATGAGGTTCTTGTAAACAGAGGCGTCCCAAACTTTGGGGTGGCTGTGTCTTTTTGATTTTAATTTTCCTAAGCTATAGAACCATAAGTGGAAGTGCCCTAGGTTCTGTTGCTTTGTTTTTTAGATGTTTCAGGAAACACCATACACTTCTCCCGAGTGGTTGTTGGCAATTTACATCCCGCCCATCAGCATAACAAGGCTCCCAGTTCTCCATGGCCTGTCCTGCCTTTCTGGATTTTACACTTTTTTCAGATGGCCCTTTTGACCGGGGGGAAGTGAGACTTCATTGTAGTTCAGATTTCCTTTGCAAGCTTGCTTGGTTGGCCAAAAAGGGCGTATGCGTTTTTTCCTGAATATATTCAGGAAAAAACGCATACGCCCTTTTTGGCCAAGTGCATCATTGTGGACGTTCTGCCTCTTTTCCTATGCTTTCAATGCAATTCCAGTCTACCTCCTGAAATTGGTTTCCTGCAATTCTGCCCCGCTTTCAAGTCCTCTTGGCAGCCTTACTTCAGTCTATTTTTGGACGATAGCTGTCATTTATAACTCTGCAGGTTTGTGAATTACAGTGCCCCTGAGCTCCTTTCTTCAACTCGCTTTCTTGTGACCTGGCCGCAACACCGCAGGATGGCTTCAGGCCCTAATCTGGTTCCGGCACGGCACGCTGAGCCTTTGGTTATTTCCTCTTCCTGGTGGGAAATGAGAGTTAAATTTGCCCGTCCAGACACCTCCAGCTAGTCTCTCATTGGTTCTCGTTATTCCTGTTCATCTTCCGCAGAAATTGCAAACTGGGCCAAACAGGAGGTTAAAGGCGCTGACTCTCCAAGTGGGGAGAGTGTTAGTAAAGCGTCTGGAATGTTGCACCCGAGTACCAGGGGAGGAAAACTGAGACATATTTGAACACGTCTCCCGTTCACATGGTTGATCATACTTGGGTTCCACATGCATGTTTTAGCTGAAGGAAGAATACCTTAAACCTGGAGAGTTAAGACCCGTGTAATGGGTACCATGCAATATGACTTCAAAGGGTCTTCATTTGCTCACCGAACCTCTCCAATCCTATCACTGCTGCGTTTATGCCCCTGTACACATGCTTGATTCTCTTTCGGAGACATAGCAATCCATAGGTTTTAAGATACTTACTAGTCAGGTACATTCTTAGGCGTTTAATATGCGGTGTTGAGTCCATTTCGTTGAGCAAGGAGTAGCTCTTGTCTATTCCATATTTGGCTTAAGGAACTTTATCTGTGCTCATTTCAATCTCTGGTTTTATGCAGCACCCCAACTCACCTTTACCCTTAAGGAAGCATAAGTTGTTTTTCTAAATTTGAGACCCTGTTCTGTTCTGTAATTCAGTTCCTGTGTAGCCAAGTTTCCATTCCGTGTATTACTGATATCTTATGATGTTTCTTTTTCTGTGTGATTTATTTCAGTTAGAATCATCATACCTGAATCCACTCATTGTGCTGCTAAGGGCCTGATGACACAGATTTCATTGCTGAGTGATATTGCTTTGTAAGTAAATACCACAACTTCTTTATCCATTTTTCACTTTCTGCGATGTTGAACTTGTACTGTAAACGAGGTTCTTGTAAACAGAGGCATCCCAAACTTTGGGGTGGCTGTGTCTTTTTGATTTTAATTTCCCTAAGCTATAGGACCATAAGTGGAAGTGCCCTAGGTTCTGTTGCTTTGTTTTTTAGATGTTTCAGGAAACACCATACACTTCTCCCGAGTGGTTGTTGGCAATTTACATCCCGCCCATCAGCATAACAAGGCTCCCAGTTCTCCATGGCCTGTCCTGCCTTTCTGGATTTTACACTTTTTTCAGATGGCCCTTTTGACCGGGGGGAAGTGAGACTTCATTGTAGTGCAGATTTCCTTTGCAAGCTTGCTTGGTTGGCCAAAAAGTGCGTATGCGTTTTTTCCTGAATATATTCAGGAAAAAACTCGTACGCCCTTTTTGGCCAAGTGCATCATTGTGGACGTTCTGCCTCTTTTCCTATGCTTTCAATGCAATTCCAGTCTACCTCCTGAAATCGGTTTCCTGCAATTCTGCCCCGCTTTCAAGTCCTCTTGGCAGCCTTACTTCAGTCTATTTTTGGACGATAGCTGTCATTTATAACTCTGCAGGTTTGTGAATTACAGTGCCCCTGAGCTCCTTTCCTCAACTCGGTTTCTTTTGAGCTGGCCGCAACACCGCAGGATGGCTTCAGGCCCTAATCTGGTTCCGGTACGGCACGCTGAGCCTTTGGTTATTTCCTCTTCCTGTTGGGAAATGAGAGTTAAATTTGCCCGTCCACACACCTACAACTAGCCTCTCATTGGTTCTCGCTATTCCTGTTCATCATCCGCAGAAATTGCAAACTGTCCCAAACAGGAGTTTAAAGGCGCTGACTCTCCAAGTGGGGAGAGTGTTAGTAAAGCGTCTGGAATGTTGCACCCGAGTACCAGGGGAGGAAAACTGAGACATATTTGAACACGTCTCCCGATCACATGGTTGATCATACTCTGGGTTCCACATGCATGTTTTAGCTGAAGGAAGAATACCTAAAACCTGGGTAGTTGAAACCCGTGGAATGGGTACCATGCAATATGACTTCAAAGGGTCTTCATTTGCTCACCGAACCTCTCCAATCCTATCACTGCTGCGTTTATGCCCCTGTACACATGCTTGATTCTCTTTCGGAGACATAGCAATCCATAGGTTTTAAGATACTTACTAGTCAGGTACATTCTTAGGCGTTTAATATGCGGTGTTGAGTCCATTTCGTTGAGCAAGGAGTAGCTCTTGTCTATTCCATATTTGGCTTAAGGAACTTTATCTGTGCTCATTTCAATCTCTGGTTTTATGCAGCACCCCAACTCACCTTTCCCCTTAAGCAAGCATAAGTTGGTTTTCTAAATTTGAGACCCTGTTCTGTTTTGGAATTCAGTTCCTGTGTAGCCAACTTTACATTCCGTGCATTAGTGATATCTTATGATGTTTCTTTTTCTGTGTGACTTATTTCAGTTAGAATCATCGTACCTGAATCTACTCATTATGCTGCTACGGGCCTGATGACGTAGATTTCATTGCTGAGTGATACTGCATTGCACGTAAGTACCACAAGTTCTTTATCCATTTTTCACTTTCTGCAATGTTGAACTTGTACTGTAAACGAGGTTCTTGTAAACAGAGCCGTTCCAAACTTTGGGGTGGCTGGGTCTTTTTGATTTTAATTTCCCTAAGCTATAGGACCATAAGTGGAAGTGCCCTAGGCTCTGTTGCTTTGTTTTTTAGATGTTTCAGGAAACACCATACACTTCTCCCAAGTGTCTGTTGGCAATTTACATCCCGCCCATCAGCATAACAAGGCTCCCAGTTCTCCATGGCCTGTCCTGCCTTTCTGGATTTTACACTTTTTTCAGATGGCCCTTTTGACCGGGGGGAAGTGAGACTTCATTGTAGTGCAGATTTCCTTTGCAAGCTTGCTTGGTTGGCCAAAAAGGGCGTATGCGTTTTTTCCTGAATATATTCAGGAAAAAACGCATACGCCCTTTTTGGCCAAGTGCATCATTGTGGACGTTCTGCCTCTTTTCCTATGCTTTCAATGCAATTCCAGTCTACCTCCTGAAATTGGTTTCCTGCAATTCTGCCCCGCTTTCAAGTCCTCTTGGCAGCCTTACTTCAGTCTATTTTTGGACGATAGCTGTCATTTATAACTCTGCAGGTTTGTGAATTACAGTGCCCCTGAGCTCCTTTCTTCAACTCGCTTTCTTGTGACCTGGCCGCAACACCGCAGGATGGCTTCAGGCCCTAATCTGGTTCCGGCACGGCACGCTTAACCTTTGGTTATTCCCTCCTCCTGGTGGGAAATGAGATTTAAATTTGCCCGTCCAGACACCTCCAGCTAGCCTCTCATTGGTTCTCGCTATTCCTGTTCATCTTCCACAGAAATTGCAAACTGTCCCAAACAGGAGGTTAAAGGCGCTGACTCTCCAAGTGGGGAGAGTGTTAGTAAAGCGTCTGGAATGTTGCACCCGAGTACCAGGGGAGGAAAACTGAGACATATTTGAACACGTCTCCCGATCACATGGTTGATCATACTCTGGGTTCCACATGCATGTTTTAGCTGAAGGAAGAATACCTAAAACCTGGGTAGTTGAAACCTGTGGAATGGGTACCATGCAATATGAATTCAAAGGGTCTTCATTTGCTCACCGAACCTCTCCAATCCTATCACTGCTGCGTTTATGCCCCTGTACACATGCTTGATTCTGCTTCAGAGACATAGCAATCTATAGGTTTTAAGATACTTACTAGTCAGGTACATTCTTAGGCGTTTAATATGCGGTTTTGAGTCCATTTCGTTGAGCAAGGAGTAGCTCTTGTCTATTACATATTTGGCTTAAGGAACTTTATCTGTGCTCATTTCAATCTCTGGTTTTATGCAGCACCCCAACTCACCTTTCCCCTTAAGCAAGCATAAGTTGGTTTTCTAAATTTGAGACCCTGTTCTGTTCTGTAATTCAGTTCCTGTGTAGCCAAGTTTACATTCCGTGTATTACTGATATCTTATGATGTTTCTTTTTCTGTGTGACTTATTTCAGTTAGAATCATCATACCTGAATCCACTCATTGTGCTGCTAAGGGCCTGATGACACAGATTTCATTGCTGAGTGATATTGCTTTGTAAGTAAATACCACAACTTCTTTATCCATTTTTCACTTTCTGCGATGTTGAACTTGTACTGTAAACGAGGTTCTTGTAAACAGAGCCGTTCCAAACTTTTGGGTGGCTGTGTCTTTTTGATTTTAATTTCCCTAAGCTATAGGACCATAAGTGGAAGTGCCCTAGGCTCTGTTGCTTTGTTTTTTAGATGTTTCAGGAAACACCATACACTTCTCCCGAGTGGTTGTTGGCAATTTACATCCCGCCCATCAGCATAACAAGGCTCCCAGTTCTCCATGGCCTGTCCTGCCTTTCTGGATTTTACACTTTTTTCAGATGGCCCTTTTGACCGGGGGAAAGTGAGACTTCATTGTAGTGCAGATTTCCTTTGCAAGCTTGCTTGGTTGGCCAAAAAGGGCGTATGCGTTTTTTCCTGAATATATTCAGGAAAAAACGCATACGCCCTTTTTGGCCAAGTGCATCATTGTGGACGTTCTGCCTCTTTTCCTATGCTTTCAATGCAATTCCAGTCTACCTCCTGAAATCGGTTTCCTGCAATTCTGCCCCGCTTTCAAGTCCTCTTGGCAGCCTTACTTCAGTCTATTTTTGGACGATAGCTGTCATTTATAACTCTGCAGGTTTGTGAATTACAGTGCCCCTGAGCTCCTTTCTTCAACTCGCTTTCTTGTGACCTGGCCGCAACACCGCAGGATGGCTTCAGGCCCTAATCTGCTTCCGGCACGGCACGCTGAGCCTTTGGTTATTTCCTCTTCCTGGTGGGAAATGAGAGTTAAATTTGCCCGTCCAGACACCTCCAGCTAGTCTCTCATTGGTTCTCGCTATTCCTGTTCATCTTCCGCAGAAATTGCAAACTGGGCCAAACAGGAGGTTAAAGGCGCT
Source organism: Stenella coeruleoalba (assembly GCF_951394435.1). Taxonomy (NCBI): domain Eukaryota; kingdom Metazoa; phylum Chordata; class Mammalia; order Artiodactyla; family Delphinidae; genus Stenella; species Stenella coeruleoalba. The sequence goes on along the minus strand of NW_027645987.1, from coordinate 1,972,139 downwards.
GACTCTCCAAGTGGGGAGAGTGTTAGTAAAGCGTCTGGAATATTGCACCCGAGTACTAGGGGAGGAAAACTGAGACATATTTGAACACGTCTCCCGTTCACATGGTTGATCATACTTGGGTTCCACATGTATGTTTTAGCTGAAGGAAGAATACCTTAAACCTGGGTAGTTGAAACCCGTGGAATGGGTACCATGCAATATGACTTCAAAGGGTCTTCATTTGCTCACCGAACCTCTCCAATCCTATCACTGCTGCGTTTATGCCCCTGTACACATGCTTGATTCTCTTTCGGAGACATAGCAATCCATAGGTTTTAAGATAGTTACTAGTCAGGTACATTCTTAGGCGTTTAATATGCGGTGTTGAGTCCATTTCGTTGAGCAAGGAGTAGCTCTTGTCTATTCCATATTTGGCTTAAGGAACTTTATCTGTGCTCATTTCAATCTCTGGTTTTATGCAGCACCCCAACTCACCTTTCCCCTTAAGCAAGCATAAGTTGGTTTTCTAAATTTGAGACCCTGTTCTGTTCTGTAATTCAGTTCCTGTGTAGCCAAGTTTCCATTCCGTGTATTACTGATATCTTATGATGTTTCTTTTTCTGTGTGACTTATTTCAGTTAGAATCATCATACCTGAATCCACTCATTGTGCTGCTAAGAGCCTGATGACACAGATTTCATTGCTGAGTGATATTGCTTTGTAAGTAAATACCACAACTTCTTTATCCATTTTTCACTTTCTGTGATGTTGAACTTGTACTGTAAACGAGGTTCTTGTAAACAGAGCCATTCCAAACTTTGGGGTGGCTGTGTCTTTTTGATTTTAATTTCCCTAAGCTATAGGACCATAAGTGGAAGTGCCCTAGGTTCTGTTGCTTTGTTTTTTAGATGTTTCAGGAAACACCATACACTTCTCCCGAGTGGTTGTTGGCAATTTACATCCCGCCCATCAGCATAACAAGGCTCCCAGTTCTCCATGGCCTGTCCTGCCTTTCTGGATTTTACACTTTTTTCAGATGGCCCTTTTGACCGGGGGGAAGTGAGACTTCATTGTAGTGCAGATTTCCTTTGCAAGCTTGCTTGGTTGGCCAAAAAGGGCGTATGCGTTTTTTCCTGAATATATTCAGGAAAAAACGCATACACCCTTTTTGGCCAAGTGCATCATTGTGGACGTTCGGACTCTTTTCCTATGCTTTCAATGCAATTCCAGTCTACCTCCTGAAATCGGTTTCCTGCAATTCTGCCCCGCTTTCAAGTCTTCTTGGCAGCCTTACTTCAGTCTATTTTTGGACGATAGCTGTCATTTATAACTCTGCAGGTTTGTGAATTACAGTGCCCCTGAGCTCCTTTCTTCAACTCGCTTTCTTGTGACCTGGCCGCAACACCGCAGGATGGCTTCAGGCCCTAATCTGCTTCCGGCACGGCACGCTGAGCCTTTGGTTATTTCCTCTTCCTGGTGGGAAATGAGAGTTAAATTTGCCCGTCCAGACACCTCCAGCTAGTCTCTCATTGGTTCTCGCTATTCCTGTTCATCTTCCGCAGAAATTGCAAACTGGGCCAAACAGGAGGTTAAAGGCGCTGACTCTCCAAGTGGGGAGAGTGTTAGTAAAGCGTCTGGAATATTGCACCCGAGTACTAGGGGAGGAAAACTGAGACATATTTGAACACGTCTCCCGTTCACATGGTTGATCATACTTGGGTTCCACATGTATGTTTTAGCTGAAGGAAGAATACCTTAAACCTGGGTAGTTGAAACCCGTGGAATGGGTACCATGCAATATGACTTCAAAGGGTCTTCATTTGCTCACCGAACCTCTCCAATCCTATCACTGCTGCGTTTATGCCCCTGTACACATGCTTGATTCTCTTTCGGAGACATAGCAATCCATAGGTTTTAAGATAGTTACTAGTCAGGTACATTCTTAGGCGTTTAATATGCGGTGTTGAGTCCATTTCGTTGAGCAAGGAGTAGCTCTTGTCTATTCCATATTTGGCTTAAGGAACTTTATCTGTGCTCATTTCAATCTCTGGTTTTATGCAGCACCCCAACTCACCTTTCCCCTTAAGCAAGCATAAGTTGGTTTTCTAAATTTGAGACCCTGTTCTGTTCTGTAATTCAGTTCCTGTGTAGCCAAGTTTCCATTCCGTGTATTACTGATATCTTATGATGTTTCTTTTTCTGTGTGACTTATTTCAGTTAGAATCATCATACCTGAATCCACTCATTGTGCTGCTAAGAGCCTGATGACACAGATTTCATTGCTGAGTGATATTGCTTTGTAAGTAAATACCACAACTTCTTTATCCATTTTTCACTTTCTGTGATGTTGAACTTGTACTGTAAACGAGGTTCTTGTAAACAGAGCCATTCCAAACTTTGGGGTGGCTGTGTCTTTTTGATTTTAATTTCCCTAAGCTATAGGACCATAAGTGGAAGTGCCCTAGGTTCTGTTGCTTTGTTTTTTAGATGTTTCAGGAAACACCATACACTTCTCCCGAGTGGTTGTTGGCAATTTACATCCCGCCCATCAGCATAACAAGGCTCCCAGTTCTCCATGGCCTGTCCTGCCTTTCTGGATTTTACACTTTTTTCAGATGGCCCTTTTGACCGGGGGGAAGTGAGACTTCATTGTAGTGCAGATTTCCTTTGCAAGCTTGCTTGGTTGGCCAAAAAGGGCGTATGCGTTTTTTCCTGAATATATTCAGGAAAAAACGCATATGCCCTTTTTGGCCAAGTGCATCATTGTGGACGTTCTGCCTCTTTTCCTATGCTTTCAATGCAATTCCAGTCTACCTCCTGAAATCGGTTTCCTGCAATTCTGCCCCGCTTTCAAGTCCTCTTGGCAGCCTTACTTCAGTCTATTTTTGGACGATAGCTGTCATTTATAACTCTGCAGTTTTGTGAATTGCAGTGCCCCTGAGCTCCTTTCTTCAACTCGCTTTCTTGTGACCTGGCCACAACACCGCAGGATGGCTTCAGGCCCTAATCTGGTTCCGGCCCGGCACGCTGAGCCTTTGGTTATTTCCTCTTCCTGGTGGGAAATGAGAGTTAAATTTGCCCGTCCAGACACCTCCAGCTAGTCTCTCATTGGTTCTCGCTATTCCTGTTCATCTTCCGCAGAAATTGCAAACTGTGCCAAACAGGAGGTTAAAGGCGCTGACTCTCCAAGTGGGGAGAGTGTTAGTAAAGCGTCTGGAATGTTGCACCCGAGTACCAGGGGAGGAAAACTGAGACATATTTGAACACGTCTCTCGTTCACATGGTTGATCATACTTGGGTTCCACATGCATGTTTTAGCTGAAGGAAGAATACCTAAAACCTGGGTAGTTGAAACCCGTGGAATGGGTACCATGCAATATGACTTCAAAGGGTCTTCATTTGCTCACCGAACCTCTCCAATCCTATCACTGCTGCGTTTATGCCCCTGTACACATGCTTGATTCTCTTTCGGAGACATAGCAATCCATAGGTTTTAAGATAGTTACTAGTCAGGTACATTCTTAGGCGTTTAATATGCGGTGTTGAGTCCATTTCGTTGAGCAAGGAGTAGCTCTTGTCTATTCCATATTTGGCTTAAGGAACTTTATCTGTGCTCATTTCAATCTCTGGTTTTATGCAGCACCCCAACTCACCTTTCCCCTTAAGCAAGCATAAGTTGGTTTTCTAAATTTGAGACCCTGTTCTGTTCTGTAATTCAGTTCCTGTGTAGCCAAGTTTCCATTCCGTGTATTACTGATATCTTATGATGTTTCTTTTTCTGTGTGACTTATTTCAGTTAGAATCATCATACCTGAATCCACTCATTGTGCTGCTAAGAGCCTGATGACACAGATTTCATTGCTGAGTGATATTGCTTTGTAAGTAAATACCACAACTTCTTTATCCATTTTTCACTTTCTGTGATGTTGAACTTGTACTGTAAACGAGGTTCTTGTAAACAGAGCCATTCCAAACTTTGGGGTGGCTGTGTCTTTTTGATTTTAATTTCCCTAAGCTATAGGACCATAAGTGGAAGTGCCCTAGGTTCTGTTGCTTTGTTTTTTAGATGTTTCAGGAAACACCATACACTTCTCCCGAGTGGTTGTTGGCAATTTACATCCCGCCCATCAGCATAACAAGGCTCCCAGTTCTCCATGGCCTGTCCTGCCTTTCTGGATTTTACACTTTTTTCAGATGGCCCTTTTGACCGGGGGGAAGTGAGACTTCATTGTAGTGCAGATTTCCTTTGCAAGCTTGCTTGGTTGGCCAAAAAGGGCGTATGCGTTTTTTCCTGAATATATTCAGGAAAAAACGCATACACCCTTTTTGGCCAAGTGCATCATTGTGGACGTTCGGACTCTTTTCCTATGCTTTCAATGCAATTCCAGTCTACCTCCTGAAATCGGTTTCCTGCAATTCTGCCCCGCTTTCAAGTCTTCTTGGCAGCCTTACTTCAGTCTATTTTTGGACGATAGCTGTCATTTATAACTCTGCAGGTTTGTGAATTACAGTGCCCCTGAGCTCCTTTCTTCAACTCGCTTTCTTGTGACCTGGCCGCAACACCGCAGGATGGCTTCAGGCCCTAATCTGCTTCCGGCACGGCACGCTGAGCCTTTGGTTATTTCCTCTTCCTGGTGGGAAATGAGAGTTAAATTTGCCCGTCCAGACACCTCCAGCTAGTCTCTCATTGGTTCTCGCTATTCCTGTTCATCTTCCGCAGAAATTGCAAACTGGGCCAAACAGGAGGTTAAAGGCGCTGACTCTCCAAGTGGGGAGAGTGTTAGTAAAGCGTCTGGAATATTGCACCCGAGTACTAGGGGAGGAAAACTGAGACATATTTGAACACGTCTCCCGTTCACATGGTTGATCATACTTGGGTTCCACATGTATGTTTTAGCTGAAGGAAGAATACCTTAAACCTGGGTAGTTGAAACCCGTGGAATGGGTACCATGCAATATGACTTCAAAGGGTCTTCATTTGCTCACCGAACCTCTCCAATCCTATCACTGCTGCGTTTATGCCCCTGTACACATGCTTGATTCTCTTTCGGAGACATAGCAATCCATAGGTTTTAAGATAGTTACTAGTCAGGTACATTCTTAGGCGTTTAATATGCGGTGTTGAGTCCATTTCGTTGAGCAAGGAGTAGCTCTTGTCTATTCCATATTTGGCTTAAGGAACTTTATCTGTGCTCATTTCAATCTCTGGTTTTATGCAGCACCCCAACTCACCTTTCCCCTTAAGCAAGCATAAGTTGGTTTTCTAAATTTGAGACCCTGTTCTGTTCTGTAATTCAGTTCCTGTGTAGCCAAGTTTCCATTCCGTGTATTACTGATATCTTATGATGTTTCTTTTTCTGTGTGACTTATTTCAGTTAGAATCATCATACCTGAATCCACTCATTGTGCTGCTAAGAGCCTGATGACACAGATTTCATTGCTGAGTGATATTGCTTTGTAAGTAAATACCACAACTTCTTTATCCATTTTTCACTTTCTGTGATGTTGAACTTGTACTGTAAACGAGGTTCTTGTAAACAGAGCCATTCCAAACTTTGGGGTGGCTGTGTCTTTTTGATTTTAATTTCCCTAAGCTATAGGACCATAAGTGGAAGTGCCCTAGGTTCTGTTGCTTTGTTTTTTAGATGTTTCAGGAAACACCATACACTTCTCCCGAGTGGTTGTTGGCAATTTACATCCCGCCCATCAGCATAACAAGGCTCCCAGTTCTCCATGGCCTGTCCTGCCTTTCTGGATTTTACACTTTTTTCAGATGGCCCTTTTGACCGGGGGGAAGTGAGACTTCATTGTAGTGCAGATTTCCTTTGCAAGCTTGCTTGGTTGGCCAAAAAGGGCGTATGCGTTTTTTCCTGAATATATTCAGGAAAAAACGCATACACCCTTTTTGGCCAAGTGCATCATTGTGGACGTTCGGACTCTTTTCCTATGCTTTCAATGCAATTCCAGTCTACCTCCTGAAATCGGTTTCCTGCAATTCTGCCCCGCTTTCAAGTCCTCTTGGCAGCCTTACTTCAGTCTATTTTTGGACGATAGCTGTCATTTATAACTCTGCAGGTTTGTGAATTACAGTGCCCCTGAGCTCCTTTCTTCAACTCGCTTTCTTGTGAGCTGGCCGCAACACCACAGGATGGCTTCAGGCCCTAATCTGGTTCCGGCACGGCACGCTGAGCCTTTGGTTAATTCCTCTTCCTGGTGGGAAATGAGAGTTAAATTTGCCCGTCCAGACACCTCCAGCTAGTCTCTCATTGGTTCTCGCTATTCCTGTTCATCTTCCGCAGAAATTGCATACTGTGCCAAACAGGAGGTTAAAGGCACTGACTCTCCAAGTAGGGAGAGTGTTAGTAAAGCGTCTGGAATGTTGCACCCGAGTACCAGGGTACGAAAACTGAGACATATTTGAACACGTCTCCCGATCACATGGTTGATCATACTCTAGGTTTCACATGCATGTTTTAGCTGAAGGAAGAATACCTTAAACCTGGGTAGTTGAAACCCGTGGAATGGGTACCATGCAATATGACTTCAAAGGGTCTTCATTTGCTCACCGAACCTCTCCAATCCTATCACTGCTGCGTTTATGCCCCTGTACACATGCTTGATTCTCTTTCAGAGACATAGCAATCCATAGGTTTTAAGATACTTAGAAGTCAGGTACATTCTTAGGCGTTTAATATGCGGTGTTGAGTCCATTTCGTTGAGCAAGGAGTAGCTCTTGTCTATTCCATATTTGGCTTAAGGAACTTTATCTGTGCTCATTTCAATCTCTGGTTTTATGCAGCACCCCAACTCACCTTTACCCTTAAGCAAGCATAAGTTGGTTTTCTAAATTTGAGACCCTGTTCTGTTCTGTAATTCAGTTCCTGTGTAGCCAAGTTTACATTCCGTGTATTACTGATATCTTATGATGTTTCTTTTTCTGTGTGACTTATTTCAGTTAGAATCATCATACCTGAATCCACTCATTGTGCTGCTAAGGGCCTGATGACACAGATTTCATTGCTGAGTGATACTGCTTTGTAAGTAAATACCACAAGTTCTTTATCCATTTTTCACTTTCTGCGATGTTGAACTTGTACTGTAAACGAGGTTCTTGTAAACAGAGGCGTCCCAAACTTTGGGGTGGCTGTGTCTTTTTGATTTTAATTTCCCTAAGCTATAGGACCATAAGTGGAAGTGCCCTAGGTTCTGTTGCTTTGTTTTTTAGATGTTTCAGGAAACACCATACACTTCTCCCGAGTGGTTGTTGGCAATTTACATCCCGCCCATCAGCATAACAAGGCTCCCAGTTCTCCATGGCCTGTCCTGCCTTTCTGGATTTTACACTTTTTTCAGATGGCCCTTTTGTCCGGCGGGAAGTGAGACTTCATTGTAGTGCAGATTTCTTTTGCAAGCTTGCTTGGTTGGCCAAAAAGGGCGTATGCGTTTTTTCCTGAATATATTCAGGAAAAAACGCATACGCCCTTTTTGGCCAAGTGCATCATTGTGGACGTTCTGCCTCTTTTCCTATGCTTTCAATGCAATTCCAGTCTACCTCCTGAAATCGGTTTCCTGCAATTCTGCCCCGCTTTCAAGTCCTCTTGGCAGCCTTACTTCAGTCTATTTTTGGACTATAGCTGTCATTTATAACTCTGCAGGTTTGTGAATTACAGTGCCCCTGAGCTCCTTTCTTCAACTCGCTTTCTTGTGACCTGGCCGCAACACCGCAGGATGGCTTCAGGCCCTATTCTGGTTCTGGCACGGCACGCTTAACCTTTGGTTATTCCCTCCTCCTGGTGGGAAATGAGATTTAAATTTGCCCGTCCAGACACCTCCAGCTAGCCTCTCATTGGTTCTCGCTATTCCTGTTCATCTTCCGCAGAAATTGCAAACTGTGCCAAACAGGAGGTTAAAGGCGCTGACTCTCCAAGTGGGGAGAGTGTTAGTAAAGCGTCTGGAATGTTGCACCCGAGTACCAGGGGACGAAAACTGAGACATATTTGAACACGTCTCCCGATCACATGGTTGATCATACTCTGGGTTCCACATGCATGTTTTAGCTGAAGGAAGAATACCTAAAACCTGGGTAGTTGAAACCCGTGGAATGGGTACCATGCAATATGACTTAAAAGGGTCTTCATTTGCTCACCGAACCTCTCCAATCCTATCACTGCTGCGTTTATGCCCCTGTACACATGCTTGATTCTGCTTCAGAGACATAGCAATCTATAGGTTTTAAGATACTTACTAGTCAGGTACATTCTTAGGCGTTTAATATGCGGTTTTGAGTCCATTTCGTTGAGCAAGGAGTAGCTCTTGTCTATTACATATTTGGCTTAAGGAACTTTATCTGTGCTCATTTCAATCTCTGGTTTTATGCAGCACCCCAACTCACCTTTCCCCTTAAGCAAGCATAAGTTGGTTTTCTAAATTTGAGACCCTGTTCTGTTCTGTAATTCAGTTCCTGTGTAGCCAAGTTTACATTCTGTGTATTACTGATATCTTATGATGTTTCTTTTTCTGTGTGACTTATTTCAGTTAGAATCATCATACCTGAATCCACTCATTGTGCTGCTAAGGGCCTGATGACACAGATTTCATTGCTGAGTGATATTGCTTTGTAAGTAAATACCACAACTTCTTTATCCATTTTTCACTTTCTGCGATGTTGAACTTGTACTGTAAACGAGGTTCTTGTAAACAGAATCGTTCCAAACTTTTGGGTGGCTGTGTCTTTTTGATTTTAATTTCCCTAAGCTATAGGACCATAAGTGGAAGTGCCCGAGGCTCTGTTGCTTTGTTTTTTAGATGTTTCAGGAAACACCATACACTTCTCCCGAGTGGTTGTTGGCAATTTACATCCCGCCCATCAGCATAACAAGGCTCCCAGTTCTCCATGGCCTGTCCTGCCTTTCTGGATTTTACACTTTTTTCAGATGGCCCTTTTGACCGGGGGGAAGTGAGACTTCATTGTAGTGCAGATTTCCTTTGCAAGCTTGCTTGGTTGGCCAAAAAGGGCGTATGCGTTTTTTCCTGAATATATTCAGGAAAAAACGCATACGCCCTTTTTGGCCAAGTGCATCATTGTGGACGTTCTGCCTCTTTTCCTATGCTTTCAATGCAATTCCAGTCTACCTCCTGAAATCGGTTTCCTGCAATTCTGCCCCGCTTTCAAGTCCTCTTGGCAGCCTTACTTCAGTCTATTTTTGGACGATAGCTGTCATTTATAACTCTGCAGGTTTGTGAATTACAGTGCCCCTGAGCTCCTTTCTTCAACTCGCTTTCTTGTGACCTGGCCGCAACACCGCAGGATGGCTTCAGGCCCTAATCTGGTTCCGGCACGGCACGCTGAGCTTTTGGTTAATTCCTCTTCCTGGTGGGAAATGAGAGTTAAATTTGCCCGTCCAGACACCTCCAGCTAGTCTCTCATTGGTTCTCGCTATTCCTGTTCATCTTCCGCAGAAATTGCAAACTGTGCCAAACAGGAGGTTAAAGGCACTGACTCTCCAAGTAGGGAGAGTGTTAGTAAAGCGTCTGGAATGTTGCACCCGAGTACCAGGGTACGAAAACTGAGACATATTTGAACACGTCTCCCGATCACATGGTTGATCATACTCTAGGTTCCACATGCATGTTTTAGCTGAAGGAAGAATACCTTAAACCTGGGTAGTTGAAACCCGTGGAATGGGTACCATGCAATATGACTTCAAAGGGTCTTCATTTGCTCACCGAACCTCTCCAATCCTATCACTGCTGCGTTTATGCCCCTGTACAAATGCTTGATTCTCTTTCAGAAACATAGCAATCCATAGGTTTTAAGATACTTAGAAGTCAGGTACATTCTTAGGCGTTTAATATGCGGTGTTGAGTCCATTTCGTTGAGCAAGGAGTAGCTCTTGTCTATTCCATATTTGGCTTAAGGAACTTTATCTGTGCTCATTTCAATCTCTGGTTTTATGCAGCACCCCAACTCACCTTTACCCTTAAGCAAGCATAAGTTGGTTTTCTAAATTTGAGACCCTGTTCTGTTCTGTAATTCAGTTCCTGTGTAGCCAAGTTTACATTCCGTGTATTACTGATATCTTATGATGTTTCTTTTTCTGTGTGACTTATTTCAGTTAGAATCATCATACCTGAATCCACTCATTGTGCTGCTAAGGGCCTGATGACACAGATTTCATTGCTGAGTGATACTGCTTTGTAAGTAAATACCACAAGTTCTTTATCCATTTTTCACTTTCTGCGATGTTGAACTTGTACTGTAAACGAGGTTCTTGTAAACAGAGGCGTCCCAAACTTTGGGGTGGCTGTGTCTTTTTTATTTTAATATCCCTAAGCTATAGGACCATAAGTGGAAGTGCCCTAGGTTCTGTTGCTTTGTTTTTTAGATGTTTCAGGAAACACCATACACTTCTCCCGAGTGGTTGTTGGCAATTTACATCCCGCCCATCAGCATAACAAGGCTCCCAGTTCTCCATGGCCTGTCCTGCCTTTCTGGATTTTACACTTTTTTCAGATGGCCCTTTTGTCCGGCGGGAAGTGAGACTTCATTGTAGTGCAGATTTCCTTTGCAAGCTTGCTTGGTTGGCCAAAAAGGGCGTATGCGTTTTTTCCTGAATATATTCAGGAAAAAACGCATACGCCCTTTTTGGCCAAGTGCATCATTGTGGACGTTCTGCCTCTTTTCCTATGCTTTCAATGCAATTCCAGTCTACCTCCTGAAATCGGTTTCCTGCAATTCTGCCCCGCTTTCAAGTCCTCTTGGCAGCCTTACTTCAGTCTATTTTTGGACGATAGCTGTCATTTATAACTCTGCAGGTTTGTGAATTACAGTGCCCCTGAGCTCCTTTCTTCAACTCGCTTTCTTTTGACCTGGCCGCAACACCGCAGGATGGCTTCAGGCCTTAATCTGGTTCCGGCACGGCACACTGAGCCTTTGGTTATTTCCTCTTCCTGGTGGGAAATGAGAGTTAAATTTGCCCGTCCAGACACCTCCAGCTAGTCTCCATTGGTTCTCGCTATTCCTGTTCATCTTCCGCAGAAATTGCAAAGTGTGCCAAACAGGAGGTTAAAGGTGCTGACCTTCCAAGTGGGGAGAGTGTTAGTAAAGCGTCTGGAATGTTGCACCCGAGTACCAGGGGAGGAAAACTGAGACATATTTGAACACGTCTCCCGATCACATGGTTGATCATACTCTGGGTTCCACATGCATGTTTTAGCTGAAGGAAGAATACCTAAAACCTGGGTAGTTGAAACCCGTGGAATGGGTACCATGCAATATGACTTCAAAGGGTCTTCATTTGCTCACCGAACCTCTCCAATCCTATCACTGCTGCGTTTATGCCCTTGTACACATGCTTGATTCTCTTTCGGAGACATAGCAATCCATAGGTTTTAAGATACTTACTAGTCAGGTACATTCTTAGGCGTTTAATATGTGGTGTTGAGTCCATTTCGTTGAGCAAGGAGTAGCTCTTGTCTATTCCATATTTGGCTTAAGGAACTTTATCTGTGCTCATTTCAATCTCTGGTTTTATGCAGCACCCCAACTCACCTTTACCCTTAAGCAAGCATAAGTTGGTTTTCTAAATTTGAGACCCTGTTCTGTTCTGTAATTCAGTTCCTGTGTAGCCAAGTTTACATTCCGTGTATTACTGATATCTTATGATGTTTCTTTTTCTGTGTGACTTATTTCAGTTAGAATCATCATACCTGAATCCACTCATTGTGCTGCTAAGGGCCTGATGACATAGATTTCATTGCTGAGTGATATTGCTTTGTAAGTAAATACCACAACTTCTTTATCCATTTTTCACTTTCTGCGATGTTGAACTTGTACTGTAAACGAGGTTCTTGTAAACAGAGGCGTCCCAAACTTTGGGGTGGCTGTGTCTTTTTGATTTTAATTTCCCTAAGCTATAGGACCATAAGTGGAAGTGCCCTAGGCTCTGTTGCTTTGTTTTTTAGATGTTTCAGGAAACACCATACACTTCTCCCGAGTGGTTGTTGGCAATTTACATCCCGCCCATCAGCATAACAAGGCTCCCAGTTCTCCATGGCCTGTCCTGCCTTTCTGGATTTTACACTTTTTTCAGATGGCCCTTTTGACCGGGGGGAAGTGAGACTTCATTGTAGTGCAGATTTCCTTTGCAAGCTTTCTTGGTTGGCCAAAAAGGGCGTATGCGTTTTTTCCTGAATATATTCAGGAAAAAATGCATACGCCCTTTTTGGCCAAGTGCATCATTGTGGACGTTCTGCCTCTTTTCCTATGCTTTCAATGCAATTCCAGTCTACCTCCTGAAATCGGTTTCCTGCAATTCTGCCCCGCTTTCAAGTCCTCTTGGCAGCCTTACTTCAGTATATTTTTGGACTATAGCTGTCATTTAACTCTGCAGGTTTGTGAATTACAGTGCCCCTGAGCTCCTTTCTTCAACTTGCTTTCTGGTGAGCTGGCCGCAACACCGCAGGATGTCTTCAGGCCCTAATCTGGTTCTGGCACGGCACGCTGAGCCTTTGGTTAATTCCTCTTCCTGGTGGGAAATGAGAGTTAAATTTGCCCGTCCAGACACCTCCAGCTAGTCTCTCATTGGTTCTCACTATTCCTGTTCATCTTCCGCAGAAATTGCAAACTGTGCCAAACAGGAGGTTAAAGGCGCTGACTCTCCAAGTGGGGAGAGTGTTAGTAAAGCGTCTGGAATGTTGCACCCGAGTACCAGGGGAGGAAAACTGAGACATATTTGAACACGTCTCCCGTTCACATGGTTGATCATACTTGGGTTCCACATGCATGTTTTAGCTGAAGGAAGAATACCGTAAACCTGGAGAGTTGAGACCCGTGTAATGGGTACCATGCAATATGACTTCAAAGGGTCTTCATTTGCTCACCGAACCTCTCCAATCCTATCACTGCTGCGTTTATGCCCCTGTACAGATGCTTGATTCTCTTTTGGAGACATAGCAATCCATAGGTTTTGCGATACTTACTAGTCAGGTACATTCTTAGGCGTTTAATATGCGGTGTTGAGTCCATTTCGTTGAGCAAGGAGTAGCTCTTGTCTATTCCATATTTGGCTTAAGGAACTTTATCTGTGCTCATTTCAATCTCTGGTTTTATGCAGCACCCCAACTCACCTTTCCCCTTAAGCAAGCAGAAGTTGGTTTTCTAAATTTGAGACCCTGTTCTGTTCTGTAATTCAGTTCCTGTGTAGCCAAGTTTACATTCCGTGTATTACTGATATCTTATGATGTTTCTTTTTCTGTGTGACTTATTTCAGTTAGAATCATCATACCTGAATCCACTCATTGTGCTGCTAAGGGCCTGATGACACAGATTTCATTGCTGAGTGATATTGCTTTGTAAGTAAATACCACAACTTCTTTATCCATTTTTCACTTTCTGCGATGTTGAACTTGTACTGTAAACGAGGTTCTTGTAAACAGAGCCGTTCCAAACTTTGGGGTGGCTGTGTCTTTTTGATTTTAATTTCCCTAAACTATAAGACCATAAGTGGAAGTGCCCTAGGTTCTGTTGCTTTGTTTTTTAGATGTTTCAGGAAAAACCATACACTTCTCCCGAGTGGTTGTTGGCAATTTACATCCCGCCCATCAGCATAACAAGCCTCCCAGTTCTCCATGGCCTGGCCGGCCTTTCTGGATTTTACACTATTTTCAGATGGCCCTTTTGACCGGGGGGAAGTGAGACTTCATTGTAGTGCAGATTTCCTTTGCAAGCTTGCTTGGTTGGCCAAAAAGGGCGTATGCGTTTTTTCCTGAATATATTCAGGAAAAAACGCATACGCCCTCTTTGGCCAAGTGCATCATTGTGGACGTTCTGCCTCTTTTCCTATGCTTTCAATGCAATTCCAGTCTACCTCCTGAAATCGGTTTCCTGCAATTCTGCCCCGCTTTCAAGTCCTCTTGGCAGCCTTCCTTCAGTCTATTTTTGGACGATAGCTGTCATTTATAACTCTGCAGGTTTGTGAATTACAGTGCCCCTGAGCTCCTTTCTTCAACTCGCTTTCTTTTGAGCTGGCCGCAACAGCTCAGGATGGCTTCAGGCCCTAATCTGGTTCCGGCACGGCACACTGATCCTTTGGTTATTTCCTCTTCCTGGTGGGAAATGAGAGTTAAATTTGCCCGTCCAGACACCTCCAGCTAGTCTCTCATTGGTTCTCGCTATTCCTGTTCATCTTCCGCAGAAATTGCAAACTGGGCCAAACAGGAGGTTAAAGGCGCTGACTCTCCAAGTGGGGAGAGTGTTAGTAAAGCGTCTGGAATGTTGCACCTGAGTACCAGGGGAGGAAAACTGAGACATATTTGAACACGTCTCCCGTTCACATGGTTGATCATACTTGGGTTCCACATGCATGTTTTAGCTGAAGGAAGAATACCGTAAACCTGGAGAGTTGAGACCCGTGTAATGGGTACCATGCAATATGACTTCAAAGGGTCTTCATTTGCTCACCGAACCTCTCCAATCCTATCACTGCTGCGTTTATGCCCCTGTACACATGCTTGATTCTCTTTTGGAGACATAGCAATCCATAGGTTTTAAGATACTTACTAGTCAGGTACATTCTTAGGCGTTTAATATGCGGTGTTGAGTCCATTTCGTTGAGCAAGGAGTAGCTCTTGTCTATTCCATATTTCACTTAAGGAACTTTATCTGTGCTCATTTCAATCTCTGGTTTTATGCAGCACCCCAACTCACCTTTACCCTTAAGCAAGCATAAGTTGGTTTTCTAAATTTGAGACCCTGTTCTGTTCTGTAATTCAGTTCCTGTGTAGCCAAGTTTACATTCCGTGTATTACTGATATCTTATGATGTTTCTTTTTCTGTGTGACTTATTTCAGTTAGAATCATCATAACTGAATCCACTCATTTTGCTGCTAAGGGCCTGATGACATAGATTTCATTGGTGAGTGATATTGCTTTGTAAGTAAATACCACAACTTCTTTATCCATTTTTCACTTTCTGCGATGTTGAACTTATACTGTAAAGGAGGTTCTTGTAAACAGAGGCGTCCCAAACTTTGGGGTGGCTGTGTCTTTTTGATTTTAATTTCCCTAAGCTATAGGACCATAAGTGGCAGTGCCCTAGGCTCTGTTGCTTTGTTTTTTAGATGTTTCAGGAAACACCATACACTTCTCCCAAGTGTCTGTTGGCAATTTACATCCCGCCCATCAGCATAACAAGGCTCCCAGTTCTCCATGGCCTGTCCTGCCTTTCTGGATTTTACACTTTTTTCAGATGGCCCTTTTGACCGGGGGGAAGTGAGACTTCATTGTAGTGCAGATTTCCTTTGCAAGCTTGCTTGGTTGGCCAAAAAGGGCGTATGCATTTTTTCCTGAATATATTCAGGAAAAAACGCATACGCCCTTTTTGGCCAAGTGCATCATTGTGTACGTTCTGCCTCTTTTCCTATGCTTTCAATGCAATTCCAGTCTACCTCCTGAAATCGGTTTCCTGCAATTCTGCCCCGCTTTCAAGTCCTCTTGGCAGCCTTACTTCAGTCTATTTTTGGACGATAGCTGTCATTTATAACTCTGCAGGTTTGTGAATTACAGTGCCCCTGAGCTCCTTTCTACAACTCGCTTTCTTGTGAGCAGGCCGCAACACCGCAGGATGGCTTCAGGCCCTAATCTGGTTCCGGCACGGCACGCTGAGCCTTTGGTTAATTCCTCTTCCTGCTGGGAAATGAGAGTTAAATTTGCCCGTCCAGACACCTCCAGCTAGTCTCTCATTGGTTCTCGCTATTCCTGTTCATCTTCCGCAGAAATTTCAAACTGGGCCAAACAGGAGGTTAAAGGGACTGACTCTCCAAGTCGGGAGAGTGTTAGTAAAGCGTCTGGAATGTTGCACCCGAGTACCAGGCTACGAAAACTGAGACATATTTGAACACGTCTCCCGATCACATGGTTGATCATACTCTGGGTTCCACATGCATGTTTTAGCTGAAGGAAGAATACCTAAAACCTGGGTAGTTGAAACCCGTGGAATGGGTACCATGCAATATGACTTCAAAGGGTCTTCATTTGCTCACGAACCTCTCCAATCCTATCACTGCTGCGTTTCTACCCCTGTACACATGCTTGATTCTCTTTCGGAGACATAGCAATCCATAGGTTTTAAGATACTTACTAGACAGGTACATTCTTAGGCGTTTAATATGCGGTGTTGAGTCCATTTCGTTGAGCAAGGAGTAGCTCTTGTCTATTCCATATTTGGCTTAAGGAACTTTATCTGTGCTCATTTCAATCTCTGGTTTTATGCAGCACCCCAACTCACCTTTACCCTTAAGCAAGCATAAGTTGGTTTTCTAAATTTGAGACCCTGTTCTGTTTTGGAATGCAGTTCCTGTGTAGCCAAGTTTACATTCCGTGTATTAGTGATATCTTATGATGTTTCTTTTTCTGTGTGACTTATTTCAGTTAGAATCATCGTACCTGAATTCACTCATTATGCTGCTAAGGGCCTGATGACATAGATTTCATTGCTGAGTGATACTGCATTGTACGTAAGTTCCTCAAGTTCTTTATCCATTTTTCACTTTCTGTGATATTGAACTTGTACGGTAAACGAGGTTCTTGTAAATGGAGGCATCCCAAACTTTGGGATGGCTGTGGTTTTTTTGAATTTAATTTCCCTAAGCTATAGGACCATAAGTGGAAGTGCCCTAGGCTCTGTTGCTTTGTTTTTTAGATGTTTCAGGAAACACAATACACTTCTCCAGAGTGACTGTTGGCAATTTACATCCTGCCCATCAGCATAACAAGGCTCCCAGTTCTCCATGGCCTGTCCTGCCTTTCTGGATTTTACACTTTTTTCAGATGGCCCTTTTGACCGGGGGGAAGTGAGACTTCATTGTAGTGCAGGTTTCCTTTGCAAGCTTGTTTGGTTGGCCAAAAAGGGCGTATGCGTTTTTTCCTGAATATATTCAGGAAAAAACGCATACGCCCTTTTTGGCCAAGTGCATCATTGTGGACGTTGTGCCTCTTTTCCTATGCTTTCAATGCAATTCCAGTCTACCTCCTGAAATCGGTTTCCTGCAATTCTGCCCCGCTTTCAAGTCCTCTTGGCAGCCTTACTTCAGTCTATTTTTGGACGATAGCTGTCATTTATAACTCTGCAGGTTTGTGAATTACAGTGCCCCTGAGCTCCTTTCTTCAACTCGCTTTCTTGTGACCTGGCCGCAACACTGCAGGATGGCTTCAGGCCCTAATCTGGTTCCGGCACGGCACGCTGAGCCTTTGGTTATTTCCTCTTCCTGGTGGGAAATGAGAGTTAAATTTGCCCGTCCAGACACCTCCAGCTAGTCTCTCATTGGTTCTCGCTATTCCTGTTCATCTTCCGCAGAAATTGCAAACTGGGCCAAACAGGAGGTTAAAGGTGCTGACTCTCCAAGTCGGGAGAGTGTTAGTAAAGCGTCTGGAATGTCGCACCCGAGTACCAGGGTACAAAAACTGAGACATATTTGAACACGTCTCCCGATCACATGGTTGATCATACTCTGGGTTCCACATGCATGATTTAGCTGAAGGAAGAATACCTAAAACCTGGGTAGTTGAAACCCGTGGAATGGGTACCATGCAATATGACTTCAAAGGGTCTTCATTTGCTCACCGAACCTCTCCAATCCTATCACTGCTGCGTTTATGCCACTGTACACATGCTTGATTCTCTTTCGGAGACATAGCAATCCATAGGTTTTAAGATACTTACTAGTCAGGTACATTCTTAGGCGTTTAATATGCGGTGTTGAGTCCATTTCGTTGAGCAAGGAGTAGCTCTTGTCTATTCCATATTTGGCTTAAGGAACTTTATCTGTGCTCATTTCAATCTCTGGTTTTATGCAGCACCCCAACTCACCTTTCCCCTTAAGCAAGCATAAGTTGGTTTTCTAAATTTGAGACCCTGTTCTGTTCTGTAATTCAGTTCCTGTGTAGCCAAGTTTACATTCCGTGTATTACTGATATCTTATGATGTTTCTTTTTCTGTGTGACTTATTTCAGTTAGAATCATCATACCTGAATCCACTCATTGTGCTGCTAAGGGCCTGATGACACAGATTTCATTGCTGAGTGATATTGCTTTGTAAGTAAATACCACAACTTCTTTATCCATTTTTCACTTTCTGCGATGTTGAACTTGTACTGTAAACGAGGTTCTTGTAAACAGAGCCGTTCCAAACTTTGGGGTGGCTGTGTCTTTTTGATTTTAATTTCCCTAAACTATAAGACCATAAGTGGAAGTGCCCTAGGTTCTGTTGCTTTGTTTTTTAGATGTTTCAGGAAAAACCATACACTTCTCCCGAGTGGTTGTTGGCAATTTACATCCCGCCCATCAGCATAACAAGCCTCCCAGTTCTCCATGGCCTGGCCGGCCTTTCTGGATTTTACACTATTTTCAGATGGCCCTTTTGACCGGGGGGAAGTGAGACTTCATTGTAGTGCAGATTTCCTTTGCAAGCTTGCTTGGTTGGCCAAAAAGGGCGTATGCGTTTTTTCCTGAATATATTCAGGAAAAAACGCATACGCCCTCTTTGGCCAAGTGCATCATTGTGGACGTTCTGCCTCTTTTCCTATGCTTTCAATGCAATTCCAGTCTACCTCCTGAAATCGGTTTCCTGCAATTCTGCCCCGCTTTCAAGTCCTCTTGGCAGCCTTCCTTCAGTCTATTTTTGGACGATAGCTGTCATTTATAACTCTGCAGGTTTGTGAATTACAGTGCCCCTGAGCTCCTTTCTTCAACTCGCTTTCTTTTGAGCTGGCCGCAACAGCTCAGGATGGCTTCAGGCCCTAATCTGGTTCCGGCACGGCACACTGATCCTTTGGTTATTTCCTCTTCCTGGTGGGAAATGAGAGTTAAATTTGCCCGTCCAGACACCTCCAGCTAGTCTCTCATTGGTTCTCGCTATTCCTGTTCATCTTCCGCAGAAATTGCAAACTGGGCCAAACAGGAGGTTAAAGGCGCTGACTCTCCAAGTGGGGAGAGTGTTAGTAAAGCGTCTGGAATGTTGCACCTGAGTACCAGGGGAGGAAAACTGAGACATATTTGAACACGTCTCCCGTTCACATGGTTGATCATACTTGGGTTCCACATGCATGTTTTAGCTGAAGGAAGAATACCGTAAACCTGGAGAGTTGAGACCCGTGTAATGGGTACCATGCAATATGACTTCAAAGGGTCTTCATTTGCTCACCGAACCTCTCCAATCCTATCACTGCTGCGTTTATGCCCCTGTACACATGCTTGATTCTCTTTTGGAGACATAGCAATCCATAGGTTTTAAGATACTTACTAGTCAGGTACATTCTTAGGCGTTTAATATGCGGTGTTGAGTCCATTTCGTTGAGCAAGGAGTAGCTCTTGTCTATTCCATATTTCACTTAAGGAACTTTATCTGTGCTCATTTCAATCTCTGGTTTTATGCAGCACCCCAACTCACCTTTACCCTTAAGCAAGCATAAGTTGGTTTTCTAAATTTGAGACCCTGTTCTGTTCTGTAATTCAGTTCCTGTGTAGCCAAGTTTACATTCCGTGTATTACTGATATCTTATGATGTTTCTTTTTCTGTGTGACTTATTTCAGTTAGAATCATCATAACTGAATCCACTCATTTTGCTGCTAAGGGCCTGATGACATAGATTTCATTGGTGAGTGATATTGCTTTGTAAGTAAATACCACAACTTCTTTATCCATTTTTCACTTTCTGCGATGTTGAACTTATACTGTAAAGGAGGTTCTTGTAAACAGAGGCGTCCCAAACTTTGGGGTGGCTGTGTCTTTTTGATTTTAATTTCCCTAAGCTATAGGACCATAAGTGGCAGTGCCCTAGGCTCTGTTGCTTTGTTTTTTAGATGTTTCAGGAAACACCATACACTTCTCCCAAGTGTCTGTTGGCAATTTACATCCCGCCCATCAGCATAACAAGGCTCCCAGTTCTCCATGGCCTGTCCTGCCTTTCTGGATTTTACACTTTTTTCAGATGGCCCTTTTGACCGGGGGGAAGTGAGACTTCATTGTAGTGCAGATTTCCTTTGCAAGCTTGCTTGGTTGGCCAAAAAGGGCGTATGCATTTTTTCCTGAATATATTCAGGAAAAAACGCATACGCCCTTTTTGGCCAAGTGCATCATTGTGTACGTTCTGCCTCTTTTCCTATGCTTTCAATGCAATTCCAGTCTACCTCCTGAAATCGGTTTCCTGCAATTCTGCCCCGCTTTCAAGTCCTCTTGGCAGCCTTACTTCAGTCTATTTTTGGACGATAGCTGTCATTTATAACTCTGCAGGTTTGTGAATTACAGTGCCCCTGAGCTCCTTTCTACAACTCGCTTTCTTGTGAGCAGGCCGCAACACCGCAGGATGGCTTCAGGCCCTAATCTGGTTCCGGCACGGCACGCTGAGCCTTTGGTTAATTCCTCTTCCTGCTGGGAAATGAGAGTTAAATTTGCCCGTCCAGACACCTCCAGCTAGTCTCTCATTGGTTCTCGCTATTCCTGTTCATCTTCCGCAGAAATTTCAAACTGGGCCAAACAGGAGGTTAAAGGGACTGACTCTCCAAGTCGGGAGAGTGTTAGTAAAGCGTCTGGAATGTTGCACCCGAGTACCAGGCTACGAAAACTGAGACATATTTGAACACGTCTCCCGATCACATGGTTGATCATACTCTGGGTTCCACATGCATGTTTTAGCTGAAGGAAGAATACCTAAAACCTGGGTAGTTGAAACCCGTGGAATGGGTACCATGCAATATGACTTCAAAGGGTCTTCATTTGCTCACGAACCTCTCCAATCCTATCACTGCTGCGTTTCTACCCCTGTACACATGCTTGATTCTCTTTCGGAGACATAGCAATCCATAGGTTTTAAGATACTTACTAGACAGGTACATTCTTAGGCGTTTAATATGCGGTGTTGAGTCCATTTCGTTGAGCAAGGAGTAGCTCTTGTCTATTCCATATTTGGCTTAAGGAACTTTATCTGTGCTCATTTCAATCTCTGGTTTTATGCAGCACCCCAACTCACCTTTACCCTTAAGCAAGCATAAGTTGGTTTTCTAAATTTGAGACCCTGTTCTGTTTTGGAATGCAGTTCCTGTGTAGCCAAGTTTACATTCCGTGTATTAGTGATATCTTATGATGTTTCTTTTTCTGTGTGACTTATTTCAGTTAGAATCATCGTACCTGAATTCACTCATTATGCTGCTAAGGGCCTGATGACATAGATTTCATTGCTGAGTGATACTGCATTGTACGTAAGTTCCTCAAGTTCTTTATCCATTTTTCACTTTCTGTGATATTGAACTTGTACGGTAAACGAGGTTCTTGTAAATGGAGGCATCCCAAACTTTGGGATGGCTGTGGTTTTTTTGAATTTAATTTCCCTAAGCTATAGGACCATAAGTGGAAGTGCCCTAGGCTCTGTTGCTTTGTTTTTTAGATGTTTCAGGAAACACAATACACTTCTCCAGAGTGACTGTTGGCAATTTACATCCTGCCCATCAGCATAACAAGGCTCCCAGTTCTCCATGGCCTGTCCTGCCTTTCTGGATTTTACACTTTTTTCAGATGGCCCTTTTGACCGGGGGGAAGTGAGACTTCATTGTAGTGCAGGTTTCCTTTGCAAGCTTGTTTGGTTGGCCAAAAAGGGCGTATGCGTTTTTTCCTGAATATATTCAGGAAAAAACGCATACGCCCTTTTTGGCCAAGTGCATCATTGTGGACGTTGTGCCTCTTTTCCTATGCTTTCAATGCAATTCCAGTCTACCTCCTGAAATCGGTTTCCTGCAATTCTGCCCCGCTTTCAAGTCCTCTTGGCAGCCTTACTTCAGTCTATTTTTGGACGATAGCTGTCATTTATAACTCTGCAGGTTTGTGAATTACAGTGCCCCTGAGCTCCTTTCTTCAACTCGCTTTCTTGTGACCTGGCCGCAACACTGCAGGATGGCTTCAGGCCCTAATCTGGTTCCGGCACGGCACGCTGAGCCTTTGGTTATTTCCTCTTCCTGGTGGGAAATGAGAGTTAAATTTGCCCGTCCAGACACCTCCAGCTAGTCTCTCATTGGTTCTCGCTATTCCTGTTCATCTTCCGCAGAAATTGCAAACTGGGCCAAACAGGAGGTTAAAGGTGCTGACTCTCCAAGTCGGGAGAGTGTTAGTAAAGCGTCTGGAATGTCGCACCCGAGTACCAGGGTACAAAAACTGAGACATATTTGAACACGTCTCCCGATCACATGGTTGATCATACTCTGGGTTCCACATGCATGATTTAGCTGAAGGAAGAATACCTAAAACCTGGGTAGTTGAAACCCGTGGAATGGGTACCATGCAATATGACTTCAAAGGGTCTTCATTTGCTCACCGAACCTCTCCAATCCTATCACTGCTGCGTTTATGCCACTGTACACATGCTTGATTCTCTTTCGGAGACATAGCAATCCATAGGTTTTAAGATACTTACTAGTCAGGTACATTCTTAGGCGTTTAATATGCGGTGTTGAGTCCATTTCGTTGAGCAAGGAGTAGCTCTTGTCTATTCCATATTTGGCTTAAGGAACTTTATCTGTGCTCATTTCAATCTCTGGTTTTATGCAGCACCCCAACTCACCTTTCCCCTTAAGCAAGCATAAGTTGGTTTTCTAAATTTGAGACCCTGTTCTGTTCTGTAATTCAGTTCCTGTGTAGCCAAGTTTACATTCCGTGTATTACTGATATCTTATGATGTTTCTTTTTCTGTGTGACTTATTTCAGTTAGAATCATCATACCTGAATCCACTCATTGTGCTGCTAAGGGCCTGATGACACAGATTTCATTGCTGAGTGATATTGCTTTGTAAGTAAATACCACAACTTCTTTATCCATTTTTCACTTTCTGCGATGTTGAACTTGTACTGTAAACGAGGTTCTTGTAAACAGAGCTGTTCGAAACTTTGGGGTGGCTGTGTCTTTTTGATTTTAAATTCCCTAAGCTATAGGACCATAAGTGGAAGTGCCCTAGGCTCTGTTGCTTTGTTTTTTAGATGTTTCAGGAAACACCATACACTTCTCCCGTGTGGTTGTTGGCAATGTACATCCTGTCCATCAGCATAACAAGGCTCCCAGTTCTCCATGGCCTGTCCTGCCTTTCTGGATTTTACACTTTTTTCAGATGGCCCTTTTGACCAGGGGGAAGTGAGACTTCATTGTAGTGCAGATTTCCTTTGCAAGCTTGCTTGGTTGGCCAAAAAGGGCGTATGCGTTTTTTCCTGAATATATTCAGGAAAAAACGCATACGCCCTTTTTGGCCAAGTGCATCATTGTGGACGTTCTGCCTTTTTTCCTATGCTTTCAATGCAATTCCAGTCTACCTCCTGAAATCGGTTTCCTGCAATGCTGCCCCGCTTTCAAGTCCTCTTGGCAGCCTTAGTTCAGTATATTTTTGGACGATAGCTGTCATTTATAACTCTGCAGGTTTGTGAATTACAGTGCCCCTGAGCTCCTTTCTTCAACTCATTTTCTTGTGAGCTGGCTGCAACACCGCTGGATGGCTTCAGGCCCTAATCTGGTTCCGGCACGGCACGCTGAGCCTTTGGTTATTTCCTCTTTCTGGTGGGAAATGAGAGTTAAATTTGCCCGTCCAGACACCTCCAGCTAGTCTCTCATTGGTTCTCCCTATTCCTGTTCATCTTCCGCAGAAATTGCAAACGGGGCCAAACAGGAGGTTAAAGGTGCTGACTCTCCAAGTGGGGAGAGTGTTAGTAAAGCGTCTGGAATGTTGCACCCGAGTACCAGGGGAGGAAAACTGAGACATATTTGAACACGTCTCCCGTTCACACGGTTGATCATACTCTGGGTTCCACATGCATGTTTTAGCTGAAGGAAGAATACCTTAAACCTGGAGAGTTGAGACCCGTGTAATGGGTAACATGCAATATGACATCAAAGGGTCTTCATTTGCTCACGAACATCTCCAGTCCTATCACTGCTGCGTTTATGCCCCTGTACACATGCTTGATTCTCTTTCGGAGACATAGCAATCCATAGGTTTTAAGATACTTACTAGTCAGGTACATTCTTAGGCGTTTAATATGCGGTGTTGAGTCCATTTCGTTGAGCAAGGATTAGCTCTTGTCTATTCCATATTTGGCTTAAGGAACTTTATCTGTGCTCATTTCAATCTCTGGTTTTATGCAGCACCCCAACTCACCTTTACCCTTAAGCAAGAATAAGTTGGTTTTCTAAATTTGAGACCCTGTTCTGTTCTGTAATTCAGTTCCTGTGTAGCCAAGTTTACATTCTGTGTATTACAGATATCTTATGATGTTTCTTTTTCTGTGTGACTTATTTCAGTTAGAATCATCATACCTGAATCCACTCATTGTGCTGCTAAGGGCCTGATGACACAGATTTCATTGCTGAGTGATATTGCTTTGTAAGTAAATACCACAACTTCTTTATCCATTTTTCACTTTCTGCGATGCTGAACTTGTACTGTAAACGAGGTTCTTGTAAACAGAGCCGTTCCAAACTTTGGGGTGGCTGTGTCTTTTTGATTTTAATTTCCCTAATCTATAGGACCAAGAGTGGAAGTGCCCTAGGTTCTGTTGCTTCGTTTTTTAGATGTTTCAGGAAACACCATACACTTCTCCGGAGTGGTTGTTGGCAATTTACATCCCGCCCATCAGCATAACAAGGCTCCCAGTTCTCCATGGCCTGTCCTGCCTTTCTGTATTTTACACTTTTTTCAGATGGCCCTTTTGACCGGGGGGAAGTGAGACTTCATTGTAGTGCAGATTTCCTTTGCAAGCTTCCTTGGTTGGCCAAAAAGGGCGTATGCGTTTTTTCCTGAATATATTCAGGAAAAAACGCATACGCCCTTTTTGGCCAAGTGCATCATTGTGGACGTTCTGCCTCTTCTCCTATGCTTTCAATGCAATTCCAGTCTACCTCCTGAAATCGGTTTCCTGCAATTCTGCCCCGCTTTCAAGTCCTCTTGGCAGCCTTACTTCAGTCTATTTTTGGACGATAGCTGTCATTTATAACTCTGCAGGTTTGTGAATTACAGTGCCCCTGAGCTCCTTTCTTCAACTCGCTTTCTTGTGACCTGGCCGCAACACCGCAGGATGGCTTCAGGCCCTAATCTGGTTCCGGTACGGAATGCTGAGCCTTTGGTTATTTCCTCTTCCTGGTGGGAAATGAGAGTTAAATTTGCCCGTCCAGACACCTCCAGCTAGCCTCTCATTGGTTCTCGCTATTCCTGTTCATCTTCCACAGAAATTGCAAACTGGGCCAAACAGGAGGTTAAAGGCTCTGAGTCTCCAAGTGGGGAGAGTGTTAGTAAAGCGTCTGGAATGTTGCAGCCGAGTACCAGGGGAGGAAAACTGAGACATATTTGAACACGTCTCCCGTTCACATGGTTGATCATACTTGGGTTCCACATGCATGTTTTAGCTGAAGGAAGAATACCTTAAACCTGGAGAGTTGAGACCCGTGTAATGGGTACCATGCAATATGACTTCAAAGGGTCTTCATTTGCTCACCGAACCTCTCCAATCCTATCACTGCTGCGTTTATGCCCCTGTACACATGCTTGATTCTCTTTTGGAGACATAGCAATCCATAGGTTTTACGATACTTACTAGTCAGGTACATTCTTAGGCGTTTAATATGCGGTGTTGAGTCCATTTCGTTGAGCAAGGAGTAGCTCTTGTCTATTCCATATTTGACTTAAGCAACTTTATCTGTGCTCATTTCAATCTCTGGTTTTATGCAGCACCCCAACTCACCTTTCCCCTTAAGCAAGCATAAGTTGGTTTTCTAAATTTGAGACCCTGTTCTGTTCTGTAATTCAGTTCCTGTGTAGCCAAGTTTACATTCCGTGTATTACTGATATCTTATGATGTTTCTTTTTCTGTGTGACTTATTTCAGTTAGAATCATCATACCTGAATCCACTCATTGTGCTGCTAAGGGCCTGATGACACAGATTTCATTGCTGAGTGATATTGCTTTGTAATTAAATACCACAACTTCTTTATCCATTTTTCACTTTCTGCGATGTTGAACTTGTACTGTAAACGAGGTTCTTGTAAACAGAGCCGTTCCAAACTTTGGGGTGGCTGTGTCTTTTTGATTTTAATTTCCCTAAGCTATAGGACCATAAGTGGAAGTGCCCTAGGCTCTGTTGCTTTGTTTTTTAGATGTTTCAGGAAACACCATACACTTCTCCCGAGTGGTTGTTGGCAATTTACATCCCGCCCATCAGCATAACAAGGCTTCCAGTTCTCCATGGCCTGTCCTGCCTTTCTGGATTTTACACTTTCTTCAGATGGCCCTTTTGACCTGGGGGAAGGGAGACTTCATTGTAGTGCAGATTTCCTTTGCAAGCTTGCTTGGTTGGCCAAAAAGGGCGTATGCGTTTTTTCCTGAATATATTCAGGAAAAAACGCATACGCCCTTTTTGGCCAAGTGCATCATTGTGGACGTTCTGCCTCTTTTCCTATGCTTTCAATGCAATTCCAGTCTACCTCCTGAAATCGGTTTCCTGCAATTCTGCCCCGCTTTCAAGTCCTCTTGGCAGCCTTACTTCAGTCTATTTTTGGACGATAGCTGTCATTTATAACTCTGCAGGTTTGTGAATTACAGTGCCCCTGAGCTCCTTTCTTCAACTCGCTTTCTTTTGAGCTGGCCGCAACACCGCAGGATGGCTTCAGGCCCTAATCTGGTTCCGGTACGGCACGCTAAGCCTTTGGTTATTTCCTCTCCCTGGTGGGAAATGAGAGTTAAATTTGCCCGTCCAGACACCTCCAGCTAGCCTCTCATTGGTTCTCGCTATTCCTGTTCATCTTCCGCAGAAATTGCAAACTGGGCCAAACAGGAGGTTAAAGGCGCTGACTCTCCAAGTGGGGAGAGTGTTAGTAAAGCGTCTGGAATGTTGCACCCGAGTACCAGGGGAGGAAAACTGAGACATATTTGAACACGTCTCCCGTTCACATGGTTGATCATACTTGGGTTCCACATGCATGTTTTAGCTGAAGGAAGAATACCTAAAACCTGGGTAGTTGAAACCCGTGGAATGGGTACCATGCAATATGACTTCAAAGGGTCTTCATTTGCTCACCGAACCTCTCCAATCCTATCACTGCTGCGTTTATGCCCCTGTACACATGCTTGATTCTCTTTCGGAGACATAGCAATCCATAGGTTTTAAGATACTTACTAGTCAGGTACATTCTTAGGCGTTTAATATGCGGTGTTGAGTCCATTTCATTGAGCAAGGAGTAGCTCTTGTCTATTCCATATTTGACTTAAGCAACTTTATCTGTGCTCATTTCAATCTCTGGTTTTATGCAGCACCCCAACTCACCTTTACCCTTAAGCAAGCATAAGTTGGTTTTCTAAATTTGAGACCCTGTTCTGTTCTGTAATTCAGTTCCTGTGTAGCCAAGTTTACATTCCGTGTATTACTGATATCTTATGATGTTTCTTTTTCTGTGTGACTTATTTCAGTTAGAATCATCATACCTGAATCCACTCATTGTGCTGCTAAGGGCGTGATGACACAGATTTCATTGCTGAGTGATATTGCTTTGTAAGTAAATACCACAACTTCTTTATCCATTTTTCACTTTCTGCGATGTTGAACTTGTACTGTAAACGAGGTTCTTGTAAACAGAGGCGTCCCAAACTTTGGGGTGGCTGTGTCTTTTTGATTTTAATTTCCCTAAGCTATAGGACCATAAGTGGAAGTGCCCTAGGTTCTGTTGCTTTGTTTTTTAGATGTTTCAGGAAACACCATACACTTCTCCCGAGTGGTTGTTGGCAATTTACATCCCGCCCATCAGCATAACAAGGCTCCCAGTTCTCCATGGCCTGTCTTGCCTTTCTGGATTTTACACTTTTTTGAGATGGCCCTTTTGACCGGGGGGAAGTGAGACTTCATTGTAGTGCAGATTTCCTTTGCAAGCTTGCTTGGTTGGCCAAAAAGGGCGTATGCGTTTTTTCCTGAATATATTCAGGAAAAAACGCATACGCCCTTTTTGGCCAAGTGCATCATTGTGGACGTTCTGCCTCTTTTCCTATGCTTTCAATGCAATTCCAGTCTACCTCCTGAAATCGGTTTCCTGCAATTCTGCCCCGCTTTCAAGTCCTCTTGGCAGCCTTACTTCAGTCTATTTTTGGACGATAGCTGTCATTTATAACTCTGCAGGTTTGTGAATTACAGTGCCCCTGAGCTCCTTTCTTCAACTCGCTTTCTTGTGACCTGGCCGCAACACCGCAGGATGGCTTCAGGCCCTAATCTGGTTCCGGCACGGCACGCTGAGCCTTTGGTTATTTCCTCTTCCTGGTGGGAAATGAGAGTTAAATTTGCCCGTCCAGACACCTCCAGCTAGTCTCTCATTGGTTCTCGCTATTCCTGTTCATCTTCCGCAAAAATTGCAAACTGGGCCAAACACGAGGTTAAAGGCGCTGACTCTCCAAGTGGGGAGAGTGTTAGTAAAGCGTCTGGAATGTTGCACCCGAGAACCAGGGGAGGAAAACTGAGACATATTTGAACACGTCTCCCGTTCACATGGTTGATCATACTTGGGTTCCACATGCATGTTTTAGCTGAAGGATGAATACCTTAAACCTGGAGAGTTAAGACCCGTGTAATGGGTACCATGCAATATGACTTCAAAGGGTCTTCATTTGCTCACCGAACCTCTCCAATCCTATCACTGCTGCGTTTATGCCCCTGTACACATGCTTGATTCTCTTTCGGAGACATAGCAATCCATAGGTTTTAAGATACTTACTAGTCAGGTACATTCTTAGGCGTTTAATATGCGGTGTTGAGTCCATTTCGTTGAGCAAGGAGTAGCTCTTGTCTATTCCATATTTGACTTAAGGAACTTTATCTGTGCTCATTTCAATCTCTGGTTTTATGCAGCACCCCAACTCACCTTTCCCCTTAAGCAAGCATAAGTTGGTTTTCTAAATTTGAGACCCTGTTCTGTTCTGTAATTCAGTTCCTGTGTAGCCAAGTTTACATTCCGTGTATTACTGATATCTTATGATGTTTCTTTTTCTGTGTGACTTATTTCAGTTAGAATCATCATACCTGAATCCACTCATTGTGCTGCTAAGGGCGTGATGACACAGATTTCATTGCTGAGTGATATTGCTTTGTAAGTAAATACCACAACTTCTTTATCCATTTTTCACTTTCTGCGATGTTGAACTTGTACTCTAAACGAGGTTCTTGTAAACAGAGGCGTCCCAAACTTTGGGGTGGCTGTGTCTTTTTGATTTTAATTTCCCTAAGCTATAGGACCATAAGTGGCAGTGCCCTAGGCTCTGTTGCTTTGTTTTTTAGATGTTTCAGGAAACACCATACACTTCTCCCGAGTGTCTGTTGGCAATTTACATCCCGCCCATCAGCATAACAAGGCTCCCAGTTCTCCATGGCCTGTCCTGCCTTTCTGTATTTTACACTTTTTTCAGATGGCCCTTTTGACCGGGGGGAAGTGAGACTTCATTGTAGTGCAGATTTCCTTTGCAAGCTTGCTTGGTTGGCCAAAAAGGGCGTATGCGTTTTTTCCTGAATATATTCAGGAAAAAACGCCTACGCCCTTTTTGGCCAAGTGCATCATTGTGGACGTTCTGCCTCTTTTCCTATGCTTTCAATGCAATTCCAGTCTACCTCCTGAAATCGGTTTCCTGCAATTCTGCCCCGCTTTCAAGTCCTCTTGGCAGCCTTACTTCAGTCTATTTTTGGACGATAGCTGTCATTTATAACTCTGCAGGTTTGTGAATTACAGTGTCCCTGAGCTCCTTTCTTCAACTCGCTTTCTTGTGACCTGGCCGCAACACCGCAGGATGGCTTCAGGCCCTAATCTGGTTCCGGCACGGCACGCTGAGCCTTTGGTTATTTCCTCTTCCTGGTGGGAAATGAGAGTTAAATTTGCCCGTCCAGACACCTCCAGCTAGTCTCTCATTGGTTCTCGCTATTCCTGTTCATCTTCCGCAGAAATTGCAAACTGGGCCAAACAGGAGGTTAAAGGCTCTGACTCTCCAAGTGGGGAGAGTGTTAGTAAAGCGTCTGGAATGTTGCACCCGAGAACCAGGGGAGGAAAACTGAGACATATTTGAACACGTCTCCCGTTCACAGGGTTGATCATACTTGGGTTCCACATGCATGTTTTAGCTGAAGGAAGAATACCTTAAACCTGGAGAGTTAAGACCCGTGTAATGGGTACCATGCAATATGACTTCAAAGGGTCTTCATTTGCTCACCGAACCTCTCCAATCCTATCACTGCTGCGTTTATGCCCCTGTACACATGCTTGATTCTGTTTCGGAGACATAGCAATCCATAGGTTTTAAGATACTTACTAGTCAGGTACATTCTTAGGCGTTTAATATGCGGTGTTGAGTCCATTTCGTTGAGCAAGGAGTAGCTCTTGTCTATTCCATATTTGGCTTAAGGAACTTTATCTCTGCTCATGTCAATCTCTGGTTTTATACAGCACCCCAACTCACCTTTCCCCTTAAGCAAGCATAAGTTGGTTTTCTAAATTTGAGACCCTGTTCTGTTCTGTAATTCAGTTCCTGTGTAGCCAAGTTTACATTCCGTGTATTACTGATATCTTATGATGTTTCTTTTTCTGTGTGACTTATTTCAGTTAGAATCATCATACCTGAATCCACTCATTGTGCTGCTAAGCGCCTGATGACACAGATTTCATTGCTGAGTGATATTGCTTTGTAAGTAAATACCACAACTTCTTTATCCATTTTTCAATTTCTGCGATGTTGAACTTGTACTGTAAACGAGGTTCTTGTAAACAGAGCCGTTCCAAACTTTGGAGTGGCTGTGTCTTTTTGATTTTATATTCCCTAAGCTATAGGACCATAAGTGGAAGTGCCCTAGGCTCTGTTGCTTTGTGTTTTAGATGTTTCAGGAAACACCATACACTTCTCCCGAGTGGTTGTTGGCAATTTACATCCCGCCCATCAGCATAACAAGGCTCCCAGTTCTCCATGGCCTGTCCTGCCTTTCTGGATTTTACACTTTTTTGAGATGGCCCTTTTGACCGGGGGGAAGTGAGACTTCATTGTAGTGCAGATTTCCTTTGCAAGCTTGCTTGGTTGGCCAAAAAGGGCGTATGCGTTTTTTCCTGAATATATTCAGGAAAAAACGCATACGCCCTTTTTGGCCAAGTGCATCATTGTGGACGTTCTGCCTCTTTTCCTATGCTTTCAATGCAATTCCAGTCTACCTCCTGAAATCGGTTTTCTGCAATTCTGCCCCGCTTTCAAGTCCTCTTGGCAGCCTTACTTCAGTCTATTTTTGGACGATAGCTGTCATTTATAACTCTGCAGGTTTGTGAATTACAGTGCCCCTGAGCTCCTTTCTTCAACTCGCTTTCTTGTGACCTGGCCGCAACACCGCAGGATGGCTTCAGGCCCTAATCTGGTTCCGGCACGGCACGCTGAGCCTTTGGTTATTTCCTCTTCCTGGTGGGAAATGAGAGTTAAATTTGCCCGTCCAGACACCTCCAGCTAGTCTCTCATTGGTTCTCGCTATTCCTGTTCATCTTCCGCAAAAATTGCAAACTGGGCCAAACAGGAGGTTAAAGGCGCTGACTCTCCAAGTGGGGAGAGTGTTAGTAAAGCGTCTGGAATTTTGCACCCGAGTACCAGGGGAGGAAAACTGAGACATATTTGAACACGTCTCCCGTTCACATGGTTGATCATACTTGGGTTCCACATGCATGTTTTAGCTGAAGGAAGAATACCTTAAACCTGGAGAGTTGAGACCCGTGTAATGGGTACCATGCAATATGACTTCAAAGGGTCTTCATTTGCTCACCGAACCTCTCCAATCCTATCACTGCTGCGTTTATGCCCCTGTACACATGCTTGATTCTCTTTTGGAGACATAGCAATCCATAGGTTTTACGATACTTACTAGTCAGGTACATTCTTAGGCGTTTAATATGCGGTGTTGAGTCCATTTCGTTGAGCAAGGAGTAGCTCTTGTCTATTCCATATTTGACTTAAGGAACTTTATCTGTGCTCATTTCAATCTCTGGTTTTATGCAGCACCCCAACTCACCTTTACCCTTAAGCAAGCATAAGTTCGTTTTCTAAATTTGAGACCCTGTTCTGTTCTGTAATTCAGTTCCTGTGTAGCCAAGTTTACATTCCGTGTATTACTGATATCTTATGATGTTTCTTTTTCTGTGTGACTTATCTCAGTTAGAATCATCATACCTGAATCCACTCATTGTGATGCTAAGGGCCTGATGACACAGATTTCATTGCTGAGTGACATTGCTTTGTAAGTAAATACCACAACTTCTTTATCCATTTTTCACTTTCTGCGATGTTGTACTTGTACTGTAAACGAGGTTCTTGTAAACAGAGGCGTCCCAAACATTGGGGTGGCTGTGTCTTTTTGATTTTAATTTCCCTAAGCTATAGGACCATAAGTGGCAGTGCCCTAGGCTCTGTTGCTTTGTTTTTTAGATGTTTCAGGAAACACCATACACTTCTCCCGAGTGTCTGTTGGCAATTTACATCCCGCCCATCAGCATAACAAGGCTCCCAGTTCTCCATGGCCTGTCCTGCCTTTCTGGATTTTACACTTTTTTCAGATGGCCCTTTTGACCGGGGGGAAGTGAGACTTCATTGTAGTGCAGATTTCCTTTGCAAGCTTGCTTGGTTGGCCAAAAAGGGCGTATGCGTTTTTTCCTGAATATATTCAGGAAAAAACGCATACGCCCTTTTTGGCCAAATGCATCATTGTGGACGTTCTGCCTCTTTTCCTATGCTTTCAATGCAATTCCAGTCTACCTCCTGAAATCGGTTTCCTGCAATTCTGCCCCGCTTTCAAGTCCTCTTGGCAGCCTTACTTCAGTCTATTTTTGGACAATAGCTGTCATTTATAACTCTGCAGGTTTGTGAATTACAGTGCCCCTGAGCTCCTTTCTTCAACTCGCTTTCTTGTGACCTGGCCGCAACACCGTAGGATGGCTTCAGGCCCTAATCTGGTTCCGGCCCGGCATGCTGAGCCTTTGGTTAATTCCTCTTCCTGGTGGGAAATGAGAGTTAAATTTGCCCGTCCAGACACCTCCAGCTAGTCTCTCATTGGTTCTCGCTATTCCTGTTCATCTTCCGCAGAAATTGCAAACTGGGCCAAACAGGAGGTTAAAGGGACTGACTCTCCAAGTGGGGAGAGTGTTAGTAAAGCGTCTGGGATGTTGCACCCGAGTACCAGGGGAGGAAAACTGAGACATATTTGAACACGTCTCCCGATCACATGGTTGATCATACTCTAGGTTCCACATGCATGTTTTAGCTGAAGGAAGAATACCTTAAACCTGGGTAGTTGAAACCCGTGGAATGGGTACCATGCAATATGACTTCAAAGGGTCTTCATTTGCTCACCGAACCTCTCCAATCCTATCACTGCTGCGTTTATGCCCCTGTACAAATGCTTGATTCTCCTTCGGAGACATAGCAATCCATAGGTTTTAAGATACTTACTAGTCAGGTACATTCTTAGGCGTTTAATATGCGGTGTTGAG
Source organism: Stenella coeruleoalba (assembly GCF_951394435.1). Taxonomy (NCBI): domain Eukaryota; kingdom Metazoa; phylum Chordata; class Mammalia; order Artiodactyla; family Delphinidae; genus Stenella; species Stenella coeruleoalba. Next base: position 1,938,606 of record NW_027645987.1, on the reverse strand, counting down.
TCCATTTCTTTGAGCAAGAAGTAGCACTTTTCTATTCCATATTTGACTTAAGGAACTTTATCTGTGCTCATTTCAATCTCTGGTTTTATGCAGCACCCCAACTCACCTTTCCCCTTAAGCAAGCATAAGTTGGTTTTCTAAATTTGAGACCCTGTTCTGTTCTGTAATTCAGTTCCTGTGTAGCCAAGTTTCCATTCCGTGTATTACTGATATCTTATGATGTTTCTTTTTCTGTGTGACTTACTTCAGTTAGAATCATCATACCTGAATCCACTCATTGTGCTGCTAAGGGCGTGATGACACAGATTTCATTTCTGAGTGATATTGCTTTGTAAGTAAATACCACAACTTCTTTATCCATTTTTCACTTTCTGCGATGTTGAACTTGTACTGTAAACGAGGTTCTTGTAAACAGAGCCGTTCCAAACTTTGGGGTGGCTGTGTCTTTTTGATTTTAATTTCCCTAAGCTATAGGACCATAAGTGGAAGTGCCCTAGGTTCTGTTGCTTTGTTTTTTAGATGTTTCAGGAAACACCATACACTTCTCCCGAGTGGTTGTTGGCAATTTACATCCCGCCCATCAGCATAACAAGGCTCCCAGTTCTCCATGACCTGTCCTGCCTTTCTGGATTTTACACTTTTTTCAGATGGCCCTTTTGACCGGGGGGAAGTGAGACTTCATTGTAGTGCAGATTTCCTTTGCAAGCTTGCTTGGTTGGCCAAAAAGGGCGTATGCGTTTTTTCCTGAATATATACAGGAAAAAACGCATACGCTCTTTTTGGCCAAGTGCATCATTGTGGACGTTCTGCCTCTTTTCCTATGCTTTCAATGCAATTCCAGTCTACCTCCTGAAATCGGTTTCCTGCAATTCTGCCCCGCTTTCAAGTCCTCTTGGCAGCCTTACTTCAGTCTATTTTTGGACGATAGCTGTCATTTATAACTCTGCAGGTTTGTGAATTACAGTGCCCCTGAGCTCCTTTCTTCAACTCGCTTTCTTGTGACCTGGCCGCAACACCGCAGGATGGCTTCAGGCCCTAATCTGGTTCCGGGCCAGCATGCTGAGCCTTTGGTTAATTCCTCTTCCTGGTGGGAAATGAGAGTTAAATTTGCCTGTCCAGACACCTCCAGCTAGCCTCTCATTGGTTCTCGCTATTCCTGTTCATCTTCCGCAGAAATTGCAAACTGGGCCAAACAGGAGGTTAAAGGCGCTGACTCTCCAAGTGGGGAGAGTGTTAGTAAAGCGTCTGGAATGTTGCATCCGAGTACCAGGGGAGGAAAACTGAGACATATTTGAACACGTCTCCCGTTCACATGGTTGATCATACTTGGGTTCCACATGCATGTTTTAGCTGAAGGAAGAATACCTTAAACCTGGAGAGTTGAGACCCGTGTAATGGGTACCATGCAATATGACTTCAAAGGGTCTTCATTTGCTCACCGAACCTCTTCAATCCTATCACTGCTGCGTTTATGCCCCTGTACACATGCTTGATTCTCTTTTGGAGACATAGCAATCCATAGGTTTTACGATACTTACTAGTCAGGTACATTCTTAGGCGTTTAATATGCGATGTTGAGTCCATTTCGTTGAGCAAGGAGTAGCTCTTGTCTATTCCATATTTGGCTTAAGGAACTTTATCTGTGCTCATTTCAATCTCTGGTTTTATGCAGCACCCCAACTCACCTTTACCCTTAAGCAAGCATAAGTTGGTTTTCTAAATTTGAGACCCTGTTCTGTTCTGTAATTCAGTTCCTGTGTAGCCAAGTTTACATTCCGTGTATTACTGATATCTTATGATGTTTCTTTTTCTGTGTGACTTATTTCAGTTAGAATCATCATACCTGAATCCACTCATTGTGCTGCTAAGGGCCTGATGACACAGATTTCATTGCTGAGTGATATTGCTTTGTAATTAAATACCACAACTTCTTTATCCATTTTTCACTTTCTGCGATGTTGAACTTGTACTGTAAACGAGGTTCTTGTAAACAGAGCCGTTCCAAACTTTGGGGTGGCTGTGTCTTTTTGATTTTAATTTCCCTAAGCTATAGGACCATAAGTGGAAGTGCCCTAGGCTCTGTTGCTTTGTTTTTTAGATGTTTCAGGAAACACCATACACTTCTCCCGAGTGGTTGTTGGCAATTTACATCCCGCCCATCAGCATAACAAGGCTTCCAGTTCTCCATGGCCTGTCCTGCCTTTCTGGATTTTACACTTTCTTCAGATGGCCCTTTTGACCGGGGGGAAGTGAGACTTCATTGTAGTGCAGATTTCCTTTGCAAGCTTGCTTGGTTGGCCAAAAAGGGCGTATGCGTTTTTTCCTGAATATATTCAGGAAAAAACGCATACGCCCTTTTTGGCCAAGTGCATCATTGTGGACGTTCTGCCTCTTTTCCTATGCTTTCAATGCAATTCCAGTCTACCTCCTGAAATCGGTTTCCTGCAATTCTGCCCCGCTTTCAAGTCCTCTTGGCAGCCTTACTTCAGTCTATTTTTGGACGATAGCTGTCATTTATAACTCTGCAGGTTTGTGAATTACAGTGCCCCTGAGCTCCTTTCTTCAACTCGCTTTCTTGTGACCTGGCCGCAACACCGCAGGATGGCTTCAGGCTCTAATCTGGTTCCGGTACGGCACGCTAAGCCTTTGGTTATTTCCTCTTCCTGGTGGGAAATGAGAGTTAAATTTGCCCGTCCAGACACCTCCAGCTAGCCTCTCATTGGTTCTCGCTATTCCTGTTCATCTTCCGCAGAAATTGCAAACTGGGCCAAACAGGAGGTTAAAGGCGCTGACTCTCCAAGTGGAGAGAGTGTTAGTAAAGCGTCTGGAATGTTGCACCCGAGTACCAGGGGAGGAAAACTGAGACATATTTGAACACGTCTCCCGTTCACATGGTTGATCATACTTGGGTTCCACATGCATGTTTTAGCTGAAGGAAGAATACCTTAAACCTGGAGAGTTGAGACCCGTGTAATGGGTACCATGCAATATGACTTCAAAGGGTCTTCATTTGCTCACCGAACCTCTTCAATCCTATCACTGCTGCGTTTATGCCCCTGTACACATGCTTGATTCTCTTTTGGAGACATAGCAATCCATAGGTTTTACGATACTTACTAGTCAGGTACATTCTTAGGCGTTTAATATGCGATGTTGAGTCCATTTCGTTGAGCAAGGAGTAGCTCTTGTCTATTCCATATTTGGCTTAAGGAACTTTATCTGTGCTCATTTCAATCTCTGGTTTTATGCAGCACCCCAACTCACCTTTACCCTTAAGCAAGCATAAGTTGGTTTTCTAAATTTGAGACCCTGTTCTGTTCTGTAATTCAGTTCCTGTGTAGCCAAGTTTACATTCCGTGTATTACTGATATCTTATGATGTTTCTTTTTCTGTGTGACTTATTTCAGTTAGAATCATCATACCTGAATCCACTCATTGTGCTGCTAAGGGCCTGATGACACAGATTTCATTGCTGAGTGATATTGCTTTGTAATTAAATACCACAACTTCTTTATCCATTTTTCACTTTCTGCGATGTTGAACTTGTACTGTAAACGAGGTTCTTGTAAACAGAGCCGTTCCAAACTTTGGGGTGGCTGTGTCTTTTTGATTTTAATTTCCCTAAGCTATAGGACCATAAGTGGAAGTGCCCTAGGCTCTGTTGCTTTGTTTTTTAGATGTTTCAGGAAACACCATACACTTCTCCCGAGTGGTTGTTGGCAATTTACATCCCACCCATCAGCATAACAAGGCTTCCAGTTCTCCATGGCCTGTCCTGCCTTTCTGGATTTTACACTTTCTTCAGATGGCCCTTTTGACCGGGGGGAAGTGAGACTTCATTGTAGTGCAGATTTCCTTTGCAAGCTTGCTTGGTTGGCCAAAAAGGGCGTATGCGTTTTTTCCTGAATATATTCAGGAAAAAACGCATACGCCCTTTTTGGCCAAGTGCATCATTGTGGACGTTCTGCCTCTTTTCCTATGCTTTCAATGCAATTCCAGTCTACCTCCTGAAATCGGTTTCCTGCAATTCTGCCCCGCTTTCAAGTCCTCTTGGCAGCCTTACTTCAGTCTATTTTTGGACGATAGCTGTCATTTATAACTCTGCAGGTTTGTGAATTACAGTGCCCCTGAGCTCCTTTCTTCAACTCGCTTTCTTGTGACCTGGCCGCAACACCGCAGGATGGCTTCAGGCTCTAATCTGGTTCCGGTACGGCACGCTAAGCCTTTGGTTATTTCCTCTTCCTGGTGGGAAATGAGAGTTAAATTTGCCCGTCCAGACACCTCCAGCTAGCCTCTCATTGGTTCTCGCTATTCCTGTTCATCTTCCGCAGAAATTGCAAACTGGGCCAAACAGGAGGTTAAAGGCGCTGACTCTCCAAGTGGAGAGAGTGTTAGTAAAGCGTCTGGAATGTTGCACCCGAGTACCAGGGGAGGAAAACTGAGACATATTTGAACACGTCTCCCGTTCACATGGTTGATCATACTTGGGTTCCACATGCATGTTTTAGCTGAAGGAAGAATACCTTAAACCTGGAGAGTTGAGACCCGTGTAATGGGTACCATGCAATATGACTTCAAAGGGTCTTCATTTGCTCACCGAACCTCTCCAATCCTATCACTGCTGCGTTTATGCCCCTGTACACATGCTTGATTCTCTTTCGGAGACATAGCAATCCATAGGTTTTTAAGATACTTACTAGTCAGGTACATTCTTAGGCGTTTAATATGCGGTGTTGAGTCCATTTCATTGAGCAAGGAGTAGCTCTTGTCTATTCCATATTTGACTTAAGGAACTTTATCTGTGCTCATTTCAATCTCTGGTTTTATGCAGCACCCCAACTCACCTTTACCCTTAAGCAAGCATAAGTTGGTTTTCTAAATTTGAGACCCTGTTCTGTTCTGTAATTCAGTTCCTGTGTAGCCAAGTTTACATTCCGTGTATTACTGATATCTTATGATGTTTCTTTTTCTGTGTGACTTATTTCAGTTAGAATCATCATACCTGAATCCACTCATTGTGCTGCTAAGGGCGTGATGACACAGATTTCATTGCTGAGTGATATTGCTTTGTAAGTAAATACCACAACTTCTTTATCCATTTTTCACTTTCTGCGATGTTGAACTTGTACTGTAAACGAGGTTCTTGTAAACAGAGGCGTCCCAAACTTTGGGGTGGCTGTGTCTTTTTGATTTTAATTTCCCTAAGCTATAGGACCATAAGTGGAAGTGCCCTAGGTTCTGTTGCTTTGTTTTTTAGATGTTTCAGGAAACACCATACACTTCTCCCGAGTGGTTGTTGGCAATTTACATCCCACCCATCAGCATAACAAGGCTCCCAGTTCTCCATGGCCTGTCCTGCCTTTCTGGATTTTACACTTTTTTGAGATGGCCCTTTTGACCGGGGGGAAGTGAGACTTCATTGTAGTGCAGATTTCCTTTGCAAGCTTGCTTGGTTGGCCAAAAAGGGCGTATGCGTTTTTTCCTGAATATATTCAGGAAAAAACGCATACGCCCTTTTTGGCCAAGTGCATCATTGTGGACGTTCTGCCTCTTTTCCTATGCTTTCAATGCAATTCCAGTCTACCTCCTGAAATCGGTTTCCTGCAATTCTGCCCCGCTTTCAAGTCCTCTTGGCAGCCTTACTTCAGTCTATTTTTGGACGATAGCTGTCATTTATAACTCTGCAGGTTTGTGAATTACAGTGCCCCTGAGCTCCTTTCTTCAACTCGCTTTCTTTTGAGCTGGCCGCAACACCGCAGGATGGCTTCAGGCCCTAATCTGGTTCCGGTACGGAACGCTGAGCCTTTGGTTATTTCCTCTTCCTGGTGGGAAATGAGAGTTAAATTTGCCCGTCCAGACACCTCCAGCTAGCCTCTCATTGGTTCTCGCTATTCCTGTTCATCTTCCACAGAAATTGCAAACTGGGCCAAACAGGAGGTTAAAGGCTCTGACTCTCCAAGTGGGGAGAGTGTTAGTAAAGCGTCTGGAATGTTGCATCCGAGTACCAGGGGAGGAAAACTGAGACATATTTGAACACGTCTCCCGTTCACATGGTTGATCATACTTGGGTTCCACATGCATGTTTTAGCTGAAGGAAGAATACCTTAAACCTGGAGAGTTGAGACCCGTGTAATGGGTACCATGCAATATGACTTCAAAGGGTCTTCATTTGCTCACCGAACCTCTCCAATCCTATCACTGCTGCGTTTATGCCCCTGTACACATGCTTGATTCTCTTTTGGAGACATAGCAATCCATAGGTTTTACGATACTTACTAGTCAGGTACATTCTTAGGCGTTTAATATGCGGTGTTGAGTCCATTTCGTTGAGCAAGGAGTAGCTCTTGTCTATTCCATATTTGACTTAAGGAACTTTATCTGTGCTCATTTCAATCTCTGGTTTTATGCAGCACCCCAACTCACCTTTCCCCTTAAGCAAGCATAAGTTGGTTTTCTAAATTTGAGACCCTGTTCTGTTCTGTAATTCAGTTCCTGTGTAGCCAAGTTTACATTCCGTGTATTACTGATATCTTATGATGTTTCTTTTTCTGTGTGACTTATTTCAGTTAGAATCATCATACCTGAATCCACTCATTGTGCTGCTAAGGGCCTGATGACACAGATTTCATTGCTGAGTGATATTGCTTTGTAATTAAATACCACAACTTCTTTATCCATTTTTCACTTTCTGCGATGTTGAACTTGTACTGTAAACGAGGTTCTTGTAAACAGAGCCGTTCCAAACTTTGGGGTGGCTGTGTCTTTTTGATTTTAATTTCCCTAAGCTATAGGACCATAAGTGGAAGTGCCCTAGGCTCTGTTGCTTTGTTTTTTAGATGTTTCAGGAAACACCATACACTTCTCCCGAGTGGTTGTTGGCAATTTACATCCCGCCCATCAGCATAACAAGGCTTCCAGTTCTCCATGGCCTGTCCTGCCTTTCTGGATTTTACACTTTCTTCAGATGGCCCTTTTGACCGGGGGGAAGTGAGACTTCATTGTAGTGCAGATTTCCTTTGCAAGCTTGCTTGGTTGGCCAAAAAGGGCGTATGCGTTTTTTCCTGAATATATTCAGGAAAAAACGCATACGCCCTTTTTGGCCAAGTGCATCATTGTGGACGTTCTGCCTCTTTTCCTATGCTTTCAATGCAATTCCAGTCTACCTCCTGAAATCGGTTTCCTGCAATTCTGCCCCGCTTTCAAGTCCTCTTGGCAGCCTTACTTCAGTCTATTTTTGGACGATAGCTGTCATTTATAACTCTGCAGGTTTGTGAATTACAGTGCCCCTGAGCTCCTTTCTTCAACTCGCTTTCTTGTGACCTGGCCGCAACACCGCAGGATGGCTTCAGGCCCTAATCTGGTTCCGGTACGGAATGCTGAGCCTTTGGTTATTTCCTCTTCCTGGTGGGAAATGAGAGTTAAATTTGCCCGTCCAGACACCTCCAGCTAGCCTCTCATTGGTTCTCGCTATTCCTGTTCATCTTCCACAGAAATTGCAAACTGGGCCAAACAGGAGGTTAAAGGCTCTGACTCTCCAAGTGGGGAGAGTGTTAGTAAAGCGTCTGGAATGTTGCAGCCGAGTACCAGGGGAGGAAAACTGAGACATATTTGAACACGTCTCCCGTTCACATGGTTGATCATACTTGGGTTCCACATGCATGTTTTAGCTGAAGGAAGAATACCTTAAACCTGGAGAGTTGAGACCCGTGTAATGGGTACCATGCAATATGACTTCAAAGGGTCTTCATTTGCTCACCGAACCTCTCCAATCCTATCACTGCTGCGTTTATGCCCCTGTACACATGCTTGATTCTCTTTCGGAGACATAGCAATCCATAGGTTTTAAGATACTTACTAGTCAGGTACATTCTTAGGCGTTTAATATGCGGTGTTGAGTCCATTTCTTTGAGCAAGAAGTAGCACTTTTCTATTCCATATTTGACTTAAGGAACTTTATCTGTGCTCATTTCAATCTCTGGTTTTATGCAGCACCCCAACTCACCTTTCCCCTTAAGCAAGCATAAGTTGGTTTTCTAAATTTGAGACCCTGTTCTGTTCTGTAATTCAGTTCCTGTGTAGCCAAGTTTCCATTCCGTGTATTACTGATATCTTATGATGTTTCTTTTTCTGTGTGACTTACTTCAGTTAGAATCATCATACCTGAATCCACTCATTGTGCTGCTAAGGGCGTGATGACACAGATTTCATTTCTGAGTGATATTGCTTTGTAAGTAAATACCACAACTTCTTTATCCATTTTTCACTTTCTGCGATGTTGAACTTGTACTGTAAACGAGGTTCTTGTAAACAGAGCCGTTCCAAACTTTGGGGTGGCTGTGTCTTTTTGATTTTAATTTCCCTAAGCTATAGGACCATAAGTGGAAGTGCCCTAGGTTCTGTTGCTTTGTTTTTTAGATGTTTCAGGAAACACCATACACTTCTCCCGAGTGGTTGTTGGCAATTTACATCCCGCCCATCAGCATAACAAGGCTCCCAGTTCTCCATGACCTGTCCTGCCTTTCTGGATTTTACACTTTTTTCAGATGGCCCTTTTGACCGGGGGGAAGTGAGACTTCATTGTAGTGCAGATTTCCTTTGCAAGCTTGCTTGGTTGGCCAAAAAGGGCGTATGCGTTTTTTCCTGAATATATACAGGAAAAAACGCATACGCTCTTTTTGGCCAAGTGCATCATTGTGGACGTTCTGCCTCTTTTCCTATGCTTTCAATGCAATTCCAGTCTACCTCCTGAAATCGGTTTCCTGCAATTCTGCCCCGCTTTCAAGTCCTCTTGGCAGCCTTACTTCAGTCTATTTTTGGACGATAGCTGTCATTTATAACTCTGCAGGTTTGTGAATTACAGTGCCCCTGAGCTCCTTTCTTCAACTCGCTTTCTTGTGACCTGGCCGCAACACCGCAGGATGGCTTCAGGCCCTAATCTGGTTCCGGGCCAGCATGCTGAGCCTTTGGTTAATTCCTCTTCCTGGTGGGAAATGAGAGTTAAATTTGCCTGTCCAGACACCTCCAGCTAGCCTCTCATTGGTTCTCGCTATTCCTGTTCATCTTCCGCAGAAATTGCAAACTGGGCCAAACAGGAGGTTAAAGGCGCTGACTCTCCAAGTGGGGAGAGTGTTAGTAAAGCGTCTGGAATGTTGCATCCGAGTACCAGGGGAGGAAAACTGAGACATATTTGAACACGTCTCCCGTTCACATGGTTGATCATACTTGGGTTCCACATGCATGTTTTAGCTGAAGGAAGAATACCTTAAACCTGGAGAGTTGAGACCCGTGTAATGGGTACCATGCAATATGACTTCAAAGGGTCTTCATTTGCTCACCGAACCTCTTCAATCCTATCACTGCTGCGTTTATGCCCCTGTACACATGCTTGATTCTCTTTTGGAGACATAGCAATCCATAGGTTTTACGATACTTACTAGTCAGGTACATTCTTAGGCGTTTAATATGCGATGTTGAGTCCATTTCGTTGAGCAAGGAGTAGCTCTTGTCTATTCCATATTTGGCTTAAGGAACTTTATCTGTGCTCATTTCAATCTCTGGTTTTATGCAGCACCCCAACTCACCTTTACCCTTAAGCAAGCATAAGTTGGTTTTCTAAATTTGAGACCCTGTTCTGTTCTGTAATTCAGTTCCTGTGTAGCCAAGTTTACATTCCGTGTATTACTGATATCTTATGATGTTTCTTTTTCTGTGTGACTTATTTCAGTTAGAATCATCATACCTGAATCCACTCATTGTGCTGCTAAGGGCCTGATGACACAGATTTCATTGCTGAGTGATATTGCTTTGTAATTAAATACCACAACTTCTTTATCCATTTTTCACTTTCTGCGATGTTGAACTTGTACTGTAAACGAGGTTCTTGTAAACAGAGCCGTTCCAAACTTTGGGGTGGCTGTGTCTTTTTGATTTTAATTTCCCTAAGCTATAGGACCATAAGTGGAAGTGCCCTAGGCTCTGTTGCTTTGTTTTTTAGATGTTTCAGGAAACACCATACACTTCTCCCGAGTGGTTGTTGGCAATTTACATCCCGCCCATCAGCATAACAAGGCTTCCAGTTCTCCATGGCCTGTCCTGCCTTTCTGGATTTTACACTTTCTTCAGATGGCCCTTTTGACCGGGGGGAAGTGAGACTTCATTGTAGTGCAGATTTCCTTTGCAAGCTTGCTTGGTTGGCCAAAAAGGGCGTATGCGTTTTTTCCTGAATATATTCAGGAAAAAACGCATACGCCCTTTTTGGCCAAGTGCATCATTGTGGACGTTCTGCCTCTTTTCCTATGCTTTCAATGCAATTCCAGTCTACCTCCTGAAATCGGTTTCCTGCAATTCTGCCCCGCTTTCAAGTCCTCTTGGCAGCCTTACTTCAGTCTATTTTTGGACGATAGCTGTCATTTATAACTCTGCAGGTTTGTGAATTACAGTGCCCCTGAGCTCCTTTCTTCAACTCGCTTTCTTGTGACCTGGCCGCAACACCGCAGGATGGCTTCAGGCTCTAATCTGGTTCCGGTACGGCACGCTAAGCCTTTGGTTATTTCCTCTTCCTGGTGGGAAATGAGAGTTAAATTTGCCCGTCCAGACACCTCCAGCTAGCCTCTCATTGGTTCTCGCTATTCCTGTTCATCTTCCGCAGAAATTGCAAACTGGGCCAAACAGGAGGTTAAAGGCGCTGACTCTCCAAGTGGAGAGAGTGTTAGTAAAGCGTCTGGAATGTTGCACCCGAGTACCAGGGGAGGAAAACTGAGACATATTTGAACACGTCTCCCGTTCACATGGTTGATCATACTTGGGTTCCACATGCATGTTTTAGCTGAAGGAAGAATACCTTAAACCTGGAGAGTTGAGACCCGTGTAATGGGTACCATGCAATATGACTTCAAAGGGTCTTCATTTGCTCACCGAACCTCTTCAATCCTATCACTGCTGCGTTTATGCCCCTGTACACATGCTTGATTCTCTTTTGGAGACATAGCAATCCATAGGTTTTACGATACTTACTAGTCAGGTACATTCTTAGGCGTTTAATATGCGATGTTGAGTCCATTTCGTTGAGCAAGGAGTAGCTCTTGTCTATTCCATATTTGGCTTAAGGAACTTTATCTGTGCTCATTTCAATCTCTGGTTTTATGCAGCACCCCAACTCACCTTTACCCTTAAGCAAGCATAAGTTGGTTTTCTAAATTTGAGACCCTGTTCTGTTCTGTAATTCAGTTCCTGTGTAGCCAAGTTTACATTCCGTGTATTACTGATATCTTATGATGTTTCTTTTTCTGTGTGACTTATTTCAGTTAGAATCATCATACCTGAATCCACTCATTGTGCTGCTAAGGGCCTGATGACACAGATTTCATTGCTGAGTGATATTGCTTTGTAATTAAATACCACAACTTCTTTATCCATTTTTCACTTTCTGCGATGTTGAACTTGTACTGTAAACGAGGTTCTTGTAAACAGAGCCGTTCCAAACTTTGGGGTGGCTGTGTCTTTTTGATTTTAATTTCCCTAAGCTATAGGACCATAAGTGGAAGTGCCCTAGGCTCTGTTGCTTTGTTTTTTAGATGTTTCAGGAAACACCATACACTTCTCCCGAGTGGTTGTTGGCAATTTACATCCCACCCATCAGCATAACAAGGCTTCCAGTTCTCCATGGCCTGTCCTGCCTTTCTGGATTTTACACTTTCTTCAGATGGCCCTTTTGACCGGGGGGAAGTGAGACTTCATTGTAGTGCAGATTTCCTTTGCAAGCTTGCTTGGTTGGCCAAAAAGGGCGTATGCGTTTTTTCCTGAATATATTCAGGAAAAAACGCATACGCCCTTTTTGGCCAAGTGCATCATTGTGGACGTTCTGCCTCTTTTCCTATGCTTTCAATGCAATTCCAGTCTACCTCCTGAAATCGGTTTCCTGCAATTCTGCCCCGCTTTCAAGTCCTCTTGGCAGCCTTACTTCAGTCTATTTTTGGACGATAGCTGTCATTTATAACTCTGCAGGTTTGTGAATTACAGTGCCCCTGAGCTCCTTTCTTCAACTCGCTTTCTTGTGACCTGGCCGCAACACCGCAGGATGGCTTCAGGCCCTAATCTGGTTCCGGTACGGAACGCTGAGCCTTTGGTTATTTCCTCTTCCTGGTGGGAAATGAGAGTTAAATTTGCCCGTCCAGACACCTCCAGCTAGCCTCTCATTGGTTCTCGCTATTCCTGTTCATCTTCCACAGAAATTGCAAACTGGGCCAAACAGGAGGTTAAAGGCTCTGACTCTCCAAGTGGGGAGAGTGTTAGTAAAGCGTCTGGAATGTTGCATCCGAGTACCAGGGGAGGAAAACTGAGACATATTTGAACACGTCTCCCGTTCACATGGTTGATCATACTTGGGTTCCACATGCATGTTTTAGCTGAAGGAAGAATACCTTAAACCTGGAGAGTTGAGACCCGTGTAATGGGTACCATGCAATATGACTTCAAAGGGTCTTCATTTGCTCACCGAACCTCTCCAATCCTATCACTGCTGCGTTTATGCCCCTGTACACATGCTTGATTCTCTTTTGGAGACATAGCAATCCATAGGTTTTACGATACTTACTAGTCAGGTACATTCTTAGGCGTTTAATATGCGGTGTTGAGTCCATTTCGTTGAGCAAGGAGTAGCTCTTGTCTATTCCATATTTGACTTAAGGAACTTTATCTGTGCTCATTTCAATCTCTGGTTTTATGCAGCACCCCAACTCACCTTTCCCCTTAAGCAAGCATAAGTTGGTTTTCTAAATTTGAGACCCTGTTCTGTTCTGTAATTCAGTTCCTGTGTAGCCAAGTTTACATTCCGTGTATTACTGATATCTTATGATGTTTCTTTTTCTGTGTGACTTATTTCAGTTAGAATCATCATACCTGAATCCACTCATTGTGCTGCTAAGGGCCTGATGACACAGATTTCATTGCTGAGTGATATTGCTTTGTAATTAAATACCACAACTTCTTTATCCATTTTTCACTTTCTGCGATGTTGAACTTGTACTGTAAACGAGGTTCTTGTAAACAGAGCCGTTCCAAACTTTGGGGTGGCTGTGTCTTTTTGATTTTAATTTCCCTAAGCTATAGGACCATAAGTGGAAGTGCCCTAGGCTCTGTTGCTTTGTTTTTTAGATGTTTCAGGAAACACCATACACTTCTCCCGAGTGGTTGTTGGCAATTTACATCCCGCCCATCAGCATAACAAGGCTTCCAGTTCTCCATGGCCTGTCCTGCCTTTCTGGATTTTACACTTTCTTCAGATGGCCCTTTTGACCGGGGGGAAGTGAGACTTCATTGTAGTGCAGATTTCCTTTGCAAGCTTGCTTGGTTGGCCAAAAAGGGCGTATGCGTTTTTTCCTGAATATATTCAGGAAAAAACGCATACGCCCTTTTTGGCCAAGTGCATCATTGTGGACGTTCTGCCTCTTTTCCTATGCTTTCAATGCAATTCCAGTCTACCTCCTGAAATCGGTTTCCTGCAATTCTGCCCCGCTTTCAAGTCCTCTTGGCAGCCTTACTTCAGTCTATTTTTGGACGATAGCTGTCATTTATAACTCTGCAGGTTTGTGAATTACAGTGCCCCTGAGCTCCTTTCTTCAACTCGCTTTCTTGTGACCTGGCCGCAACACCGCAGGATGGCTTCAGGCCCTAATCTGGTTCCGGTACGGAATGCTGAGCCTTTGGTTATTTCCTCTTCCTGGTGGGAAATGAGAGTTAAATTTGCCCGTCCAGACACCTCCAGCTAGCCTCTCATTGGTTCTCGCTATTCCTGTTCATCTTCCACAGAAATTGCAAACTGGGCCAAACAGGAGGTTAAAGGCTCTGACTCTCCAAGTGGGGAGAGTGTTAGTAAAGCGTCTGGAATGTTGCAGCCGAGTACCAGGGGAGGAAAACTGAGACATATTTGAACACGTCTCCCGTTCACATGGTTGATCATACTTGGGTTCCACATGCATGTTTTAGCTGAAGGAAGAATACCTTAAACCTGGAGAGTTGAGACCCGTGTAATGGGTACCATGCAATATGACTTCAAAGGGTCTTCATTTGCTCACCGAACCTCTCCAATCCTATCACTGCTGCGTTTATGCCCCTGTACACATGCTTGATTCTCTTTTGGAGACATAGCAATCCATAGGTTTTACGATACTTACTAGTCAGGTACATTCTTAGGCGTTTAATATGCGGTGTTGAGTCCATTTCGTTGAGCAAGGAGTAGCTCTTGTCTATTCCATATTTGACTTAAGGAACTTTATCTGTGCTCATTTCAATCTCTGGTTTTATGCAGCACCCCAACTCACCTTTCCCCTTAAGCAAGCATAAGTTGGTTTTCTAAATTTGAGACCCTGTTCTGTTCTGTAATTCAGTTCCTGTGTAGCCAAGTTTACATTCCGTGTATTACTGATATCTTATGATGTTTCTTTTTCTGTGTGACTTATTTCAGTTAGAATCATCATACCTGAATCCACTCATTGTGCTGCTAAGGGCCTGATGACACAGATTTCATTGCTGAGTGATATTGCTTTGTAATTAAATACCACAACTTCTTTATCCATTTTTCACTTTCTGCGATGTTGAACTTGTACTGTAAACGAGGTTCTTGTAAACAGAGCCGTTCCAAACTTTGGGGTGGCTGTGTCTTTTTGATTTTAATTTCCCTAAGCTATAGGACCATAAGTGGAAGTGCCCTAGGCTCTGTTGCTTTGTTTTTTAGATGTTTCAGGAAACACCATACACTTCTCCCGAGTGGTTGTTGGCAATTTACATCCCGCCCATCAGCATAACAAGGCTTCCAGTTCTCCATGGCCTGTCCTGCCTTTCTGGATTTTACACTTTCTTCAGATGGCCCTTTTGACCTGGGGGAAGGGAGACTTCATTGTAGTGCAGATTTCCTTTGCAAGCTTGCTTGGTTGGCCAAAAAGGGCGTATGCGTTTTTTCCTGAATATATTCAGGAAAAAACGAATACGCCCTTTTTGGCCAAGTGCATCATTGTGGACGTTCTGCCTCTTTTCCTATGCTTTCAATGCAATTCCAGTCTACCTCCTGAAATCGGTTTCCTGCAATTCTGCCCCGCTTTCAAGTCCTCTTGGCAGCCTTACTTCAGTCTATTTTTGGACGATAGCTGTCATTTATAACTCTGCAGGTTTGTGAATTACAGTGCCCCTGAGCTCCTTTCTTCAACTCGCTTTCTTTTGAGCTGGCCGCAACACCGCAGGATGGCTTCAGGCCCTAATCTGGTTCCGGTACGGCACGCTAAGCCTTTGGTTATTTCCTCTCCCTGGTGGGAAATGAGAGTTAAATTTGCCCGTCCAGACACCTCCAGCTAGCCTCTCATTGGTTCTCGCTATTCCTGTTCATCTTCCGCAGAAATTGCAAACTGGGCCAAACAGGAGGTTAAAGGCGCTGACTCTCCAAGTGGGGAGAGTGTTAGTAAAGCGTCTGGAATGTTGCACCCGAGTACCAGGGGAGGAAAACTGAGACATATTTGAACACGTCTCCCGTTCACATGGTTGATCATACTTGGGTTCCACATGCATGTTTTAGCTGAAGGAAGAATACCTAAAACCTGGGTAGTTGAAACCCGTGGAATGGGTACCATGCAATATGACTTCAAAGGGTCTTCATTTGCTCACCGAACCTCTCCAATCCTATCACTGCTGCGTTTATGCCCCTGTACACATGCTTGATTCTCTTTCGGAGACATAGCAATCCATAGGTTTTAAGATACTTACTAGTCAGGTACATTCTTAGGCGTTTAATATGCGGTGTTGAGTCCATTTCATTGAGCAAGGAGTAGCTCTTGTCTATTCCATATTTGACTTAAGCAACTTTATCTGTGCTCATTTCAATCTCTGGTTTTATGCAGCACCCCAACTCACCTTTACCCTTAAGCAAGCATAAGTTGGTTTTCTAAATTTGAGACCCTGTTCTGTTCTGTAATTCAGTTCCTGTGTAGCCAAGTTTACATTCCGTGTATTACTGATATCTTATGATGTTTCTTTTTCTGTGTGACTTATTTCAGTTAGAATCATCATACCTGAATCCACTCATTGTGCTGCTAAGGGCGTGATGACACAGATTTCATTGCTGAGTGATATTGCTTTGTAAGTAAATACCACAACTTCTTTATCCATTTTTCACTTTCTGCGATGTTGAACTTGTACTGTAAACGAGGTTCTTGTAAACAGAGGCGTCCCAAACTTTGGGGTGGCTGTGTCTTTTTGATTTTAATTTCCCTAAGCTATAGGACCATAAGTGGAAGTGCCCTAGGTTCTGTTGCTTTGTTTTTTAGATGTTTCAGGAAACACCATACACTTCTCCCGAGTGGTTGTTGGCAATTTACATCCCGCCCATCAGCATAACAAGGCTCCCAGTTCTCCATGGCCTGTCCTGCCTTTCTGGATTTTACACTTTTTTGAGATGGCCCTTTTGACCGGGGGGAAGTGAGACTTCATTGTAGTGCAGATTTCCTTTGCAAGCTTGCTTGGTTGGCCAAAAAGGGCGTATGCGTTTTTTCCTGAATATATTCAGGAAAAAACGCATACGCCCTTTTTGGCCAAGTGCATCATTGTGGACGTTCTGCCTCTTTTCCTATGCTTTCAATGCAATTCCAGTCTACCTCCTGAAATCGGTTTCCTGCAATTCTGCCCCACTTTCAAGTCCTCTTGGCAGCCTTACTTCAGTCTATTTTTGGACGATAGCTGTCATTTATAACTCTGCAGGTTTGTGAATTACAGTGCCCCTGAGCTCCTTTCTTCAACTCGCTTTCTTGTGACCTGGCCGCAACACCGCAGGATGGCTTCAGGCCCTAATCTGGTTCCGGCACGGCACGCTGAGCCTTTGGTTATTTCCTCTTCCTGGTGGGAAATGAGAGTTAAATTTGCCCGTCCAGACACCTCCAGCTAGTCTCTCATTGGTTCTCGCTATTCCTGTTCATCTTCCGCAAAAATTGCAAACTGGGCCAAACACGAGGTTAAAGGCGCTGACTCTCCAAGTGGGGAGAGTGTTAGTAAAGCGTCTGGAATGTTGCACCCGAGAACCAGGGGAGGAAAACTGAGACATATTTGAACACGTCTCCCGTTCACATGGTTGATCATACTTGGGTTCCACATGCATGTTTTAGCTGAAGGAAGAATACCTTAAACCTGGAGAGTTAAGACCCGTGTAATGGGTACCATGCAATATGACTTCAAAGGGTCTTCATTTGCTCACCGAACCTCTCCAATCCTATCACTGCTGCGTTTATGCCCCTGTACACATGCTTGATTCTCTTTCGGAGACATAGCAATCCATAGGTTTTAAGATACTTACTAGTCAGGTACATTCTTAGGCGTTTAATATGCGGTGTTGAGTCCATTTCGTTGAGCAAGGAGTAGCTCTTGTCTGTTCCATATTTGACTTAAGGAACTTTATCTGTGCTCATTTCAATCTCTGGTTTTATGCAGCACCCCAACTCACCTTTCCCCTTAAGCAAGCATAAGTTGGTTTTCTAAATTTGAGACCCTGTTCTGTTTTGGAATGCAGTTCCTGTGTAGCCAAGTTTACATTCCGTGTATTACTGATATCTTATGATGTTTCTTTTTCTGTGTGACTTATTTCAGTTAGAATCATCGTACCTGAATCCACTCATTGTGCTGCTATGGGCCTGATGACATAGATTTCATTGCTGAGTGATATTGCTTTGTAAGTAAATACCACAACTTCTTTATCCATTTTTCACTTTCTGCGATGTTGAACTTGTACTGTAAACGAGGTTCTTGTAAACAGAGCTGTTCCAAACTTTGGGGTGGCTGTGTCTTTTTGATTTTAATTTCCCTAAGCTATAGGACCATAAGTGGCAGTGCCCTAGGCTCTGTTGCTTTGTTTTTTAGATGTTTCAGGAAACACCATACACTTCTCCGGAGTGTCTGTTGGCAATTTACATCCCGCCCATCAGCATAACAAGGCTCCCAGTTCTCCATGGCCTGTCCTGCCTTTCTGGATTTTACACTTTTTTCAGATGGCCCTTTTGACCGGGGGGAAGTGAGACTTCATTGTAGTGCAGATTTCCTTTGCAAGCTTGCTTGGTTGGCCAAAAAGGGCGTATGCGTTTTTTCCTGAATATATTCAGGAAAAAACGCATACGCCCTTTTTGGCCAAGTGCATCATTGTGGACGTTCTGCCTCTTTTCCTATGCTTTCAATGCAATTCCAGTCTACCTCCTGAAATCGGTTTCCTGCAATTCTGCCCCGCTTTCAAGTCCTCTTGGCAGCCTTACTTCAGTCTATTTTTGGACGATAGCTGTCATTTATAACTCTGCAGGTTTGTGAATTACAGTGCCCCTGAGCTCCTTTCTTCAACTCGCTTTCTTGTGACCTGGCCGCAACACCGCAGGATGGCTTCAGGCCCTAATCTGGTTCCGGCACGGCACACTGAGCCTTTGGTTATTTCCTCTTCCTGGTGGGAAATGAGAGTTAAATTTGCCCGTCCAGACACCTCCAGCTAGTCTCTCATTGGTTCTCGCTATTCCTGTTCATCTTCCGCAGAAATTGCAAACTGGGCCAAACAGGAGGTTAAAGGCGCTGACTCTCCAAGTGGGGAGAGTGTTAGTAAAGCGTCTGGAATGTTGCACCCGAGTACCAGGGGAGGAAAACTGAGACATATTTGAACACGTCTCCCGTTCACATGGTTGATCATACTTGGGTTCCACATGCATGTTTTAGCTGAAGGAAGAATACCTAAAACCTGGGTAGTTGAGACCCGTGTAATGGGTACCATGCAATATGACTTCAAAGGGTCTTCATTTGCTCACCGAACCTCTCCAATCCTATCACTGCTGCGTTTATGCCCCTGTACACATGCTTGATTCTCTTTTGGAGACATAGCAATCCATAGGTTTTACGATACTTACTAGTCAGGTACATTCTTAGGCGTTTAATATGCGGTGTTGAGTCCATTTCGTTGAGCAAGGAGTAGCTCTTGTCTATTCCATATTTGACTTAAGGAACTTTATCTCTGCTCATTTCAATCTCTGGTTTTATGCAGCACCCCAACTCACCTTTCCCCTTAAGCAAGCATAAGTTGGTTTTCTAAATTTGAGACCCTGTTCTGTTCTGTAATTCAGTTCCTGTGTAGCCAAGTTTACATTCCGTGTATTACTGATATCTTATGATGTTTCTTTTTCTGTGTGACTTATTTCAGTTAGAATCATCATACCTGAATCCACTCATTGTGCTGCTAAGGGCGTGATGACACAGATTTCATTGCTGAGTGATATTGCTTTGTAAGTAAATACCACAACTTCTTTATCCATTTTTCACTTTCTGCGATGTTGAACTTGTACTCTAAACGAGGTTCTTGTAAACAGAGGCGTCCCAAACTTTGGGGTGGCTGTGTCTTTTTGATTTTAATTTCCCTAAGCTATAGGACCATAAGTGGCAGTGCCCTAGGCTCTGTTGCTTTGTTTTTTAGATGTTTCAGGAAACACCATACACTTCTCCCGAGTGTCTGTTGGCAATTTACATCCCGCCCATCAGCATAACAAGGCTCCCAGTTCTCCATGGCCTGTCCTGCCTTTCTGTATTTTACACTTTTTTCAGATGGCCCTTTTGACCGGGGGGAAGTGAGACTTCATTGTAGTGCAGATTTCCTTTGCAAGCTTGCTTGGTTGGCCAAAAAGGGCGTATGCGTTTTTTCCTGAATATATTCAGGAAAAAACGCCTACGCCCTTTTTGGCCAAGTGCATCATTGTGGACGTTCTGCCTCTTTTCCTATGCTTTCAATGCAATTCCAGTCTACCTCCTGAAATCGGTTTCCTGCAATTCTGCCCCGCTTTCAAGTCCTCTTGGCAGCCTTACTTCAGTCTATTTTTGGACGATAGCTGTCATTTATAACTCTGCAGGTTTGTGAATTACAGTGTCCCTGAGCTCCTTTCTTCAACTCGCTTTCTTGTGACCTGGCCGCAACACCGCAGGATGGCTTCAGGCCCTAATCTGGTTCCGGCACGGCACGCTGAGCCTTTGGTTATTTCCTCTTCCTGGTGGGAAATGAGAGTTAAATTTGCCCGTCCAGACACCTCCAGCTAGTCTCTCATTGGTTCTCGCTATTCCTG
The DNA here is from genome assembly GCF_951394435.1 of Stenella coeruleoalba. NCBI lineage: Eukaryota > Metazoa > Chordata > Mammalia > Artiodactyla > Delphinidae > Stenella > Stenella coeruleoalba. The sequence continues at coordinate 1,918,498 of NW_027645987.1, read as the reverse complement.
TTCATCTTCCGCAGAAATTGCAAACTGGGCCAAACAGGAGGTTAAAGGCTCTGACTCTCCAAGTGGGGAGAGTGTTAGTAAAGCGTCTGGAATGTTGCACCCGAGAACCAGGGGAGGAAAACTGAGACATATTTGAACACGTCTCCCGTTCACATGGTTGATCATACTTGGGTTCCACATGCATGTTTTAGCTGAAGGAAGAATACCTTAAACCTGGAGAGTTAAGACCCGTGTAATGGGTACCATGCAATATGACTTCAAAGGGTCTTCATTTGCTCACCGAACCTCTCCAATCCTATCACTGCTGCGTTTATGCCCCTGTACACATGCTTGATTCTGTTTCGGAGACATAGCAATCCATAGGTTTTAAGATACTTACTAGTCAGGTACATTCTTAGGCGTTTAATATGCGGTGTTGAGTCCATTTCGTTGAGCAAGGAGTAGCTCTTGTCTATTCCATATTTGGCTTAAGGAACTTTATCTGTGCTCATTTCAATCTCTGGTTTTATGCAGCACCCCAACTCACCTTTCCCCTTAAGCAAGCATAAGTTGGTTTTCTAAATTTGAGACCCTGTTCTGTTCTGTAATTCAGTTCCTGTGTAGCCAAGTTTACATTCCGTGTATTACTGATATCTTATGATGTTTCTTTTTCTGTGTGACTTATTTCAGTTAGAATCATCATACCTGAATCCACTCATTGTGCTGCTAAGCGCCTGATGACACAGATTTCATTGCTGAGTGATATTGCTTTGTAAGTAAATACCACAACTTCTTTATCCATTTTTCAATTTCTGCGATGTTGAACTTGTACTGTAAACGAGGTTCTTGTAAACAGAGCCGTTCCAAACTTTGGAGTGGCTGTGTCTTTTTGATTTTATATTCCCTAAGCTATAGGACCATAAGTGGAAGTGCCCTAGGCTCTGTTGCTTTGTGTTTTAGATGTTTCAGGAAACACCATACACTTCTCCCGAGTGGTTGTTGGCAATTTACATCCCGCCCATCAGCATAACAAGGCTCCCAGTTCTCCATGGCCTGTCCTGCCTTTCTGGATTTTACACTTTTTTGAGATGGCCCTTTTGACCGGGGGGAAGTGAGACTTCATTGTAGTGCAGATTTCCTTTGCAAGCTTGCTTGGTTGGCCAAAAAGGGCGTATGCGTTTTTTCCTGAATATATTCAGGAAAAAACGCATACGCCCTTTTTGGCCAAGTGCATCATTGTGGACGTTCTGCCTCTTTTCCTATGCTTTCAATGCAATTCCAGTCTACCTCCTGAAATCGGTTTTCTGCAATTCTGCCCCGCTTTCAAGTCCTCTTGGCAGCCTTACTTCAGTCTATTTTTGGACGATAGCTGTCATTTATAACTCTGCAGGTTTGTGAATTACAGTGCCCCTGAGCTCCTTTCTTCAACTCGCTTTCTTGTGACCTGGCCGCAACACCGCAGGATGGCTTCAGGCCCTAATCTGGTTCCGGCACGGCACGCTGAGCCTTTGGTTATTTCCTCTTCCTGGTGGGAAATGAGAGTTAAATTTGCCCGTCCAGACACCTCCAGCTAGTCTCTCATTGGTTCTCGCTATTCCTGTTCATCTTCCGCAAAAATTGCAAACTGGGCCAAACACGAGGTTAAAGGCGCTGACTCTCCAAGTGGGGAGAGTGTTAGTAAAGCGTCTGGAATGTTGCACCCGAGAACCAGGGGAGGAAAACTGAGACATATTTGAACACGTCTCCCGTTCACATGGTTGATCATACTTGGGTTCCACATGCATGTTTTAGCTGAAGGAAGAATACCTTAAACCTGGAGAGTTAAGACCCGTGTAATGGGTACCATGCAATATGACTTCAAAGGGTCTTCATTTGCTCACCGAACCTCTCCAATCCTATCACTGCTGCGTTTATGCCCCTGTACACATGCTTGATTCTCTTTCGGAGACATAGCAATCCATAGGTTTTAAGATACTTACTAGTCAGGTACATTCTTAGGCGTTTAATATGCGGTGTTGAGTCCATTTCGTTGAGCAAGGAGTAGCTCTTGTCTGTTCCATATTTGACTTAAGGAACTTTATCTGTGCTCATTTCAATCTCTGGTTTTATGCAGCACCCCAACTCACCTTTCCCCTTAAGCAAGCATAAGTTGGTTTTCTAAATTTGAGACCCTGTTCTGTTTTGGAATGCAGTTCCTGTGTAGCCAAGTTTACATTCCGTGTATTACTGATATCTTATGATGTTTCTTTTTCTGTGTGACTTATTTCAGTTAGAATCATCGTACCTGAATCCACTCATTGTGCTGCTATGGGCCTGATGACATAGATTTCATTGCTGAGTGATATTGCTTTGTAAGTAAATACCACAACTTCTTTATCCATTTTTCACTTTCTGCGATGTTGAACTTGTACTGTAAACGAGGTTCTTGTAAACAGAGCCGTTCCAAACTTTGGGGTGGCTGTGTCTTTTTGATTTTAATTTCCCTAAGCTATAGGACCATAAGTGGCAGTGCCCTAGGCTCTGTTGCTTTGTTTTTTAGATGTTTCAGGAAACACCATACACTTCTCCGGAGTGTCTGTTGGCAATTTACATCCCGCCCATCAGCATAACAAGGCTCCCAGTTCTCCATGGCCTGTCCTGCCTTTCTGGATTTTACACTTTTTTCAGATGGCCCTTTTGACCGGGCGGAAGTGAGACTTCATTGTAGTGCAGATTTCCTTTGCAAGCTTGCTTGGTTGGCCAAAAAGGGCGTATGCGTTTTTTCCTGAATATATTCAGGAAAAAACGCATACGCCCTTTTTGGCCAAGTGCATCATTGTGGACGTTCTGCCTCTTTTCCTATGCTTTCAATGCAATTCCAGTCTACCTCCTGAAATCGGTTTCCTGCAATTCTGCCCCGCTTTCAAGTCCTCTTGGCAGCCTTACTTCAGTCTATTTTTGGACGATAGCTGTCATTTATAACTCTGCAGGTTTGTGAATTACAGTGCCCCTGAGCTCCTTTCTTCAACTCGCTTTCTTTTGAGCTGGCCGCAACACCGCAGGATGTCTTCAGGCCCTAATCTGGTTCCGGTACGGCACGCTGAGCCTTTGGTTATTTCCTCTTCCTGGTGGGAAATGAGAGTTAAATTTGCCCGTCCAGACACCTCCAGCTAGCCTCTCATTGGTTCTCGCTATTCCTGTTCATCTTCCGCAGAAATTGCAAACTGGGCCAAACAGGAGGTTAAAGTCGCTGACTCTCCAAGTGGGGAGAGTGTTAGTAAAGTGTCTGGAATGTTGCACCCGAGTACCAGGGGCGGAAAACTGAGACATATCTGAACAAGTCTCCCGATCACATGGTTGATCATACTCTGGGTTCCACATGCATGTTTTAGCTGAAGGAAGAATACCTAAAATCTGGGTAGTTGAAACCCGTGGAATGGGTACCATGCAATATGACTTCAAAGGGTCTTCATTTGCTCACTGAACCTATCCAATCCTATCACTGCTGCGTTTATGCCCCTGTACACATGCTTGATTCTCTTTCGGAGACATAGCAATCTATAGGTTTTAAGATACTTACTAGTCAGGTACATTCTTAGGCGTTTAATATGCGGTGTTGAGTCCATTTTGTTGAGCAAGGAGTAGCTCTTGTCTATTCCATATTTGGCTTAAGGAACTTTATCTGTGCTCATTTCAATCTCTGGTTTTATGCAGCACCCCAACTCACCTTTCCCCTTAAGCAAGCATAAGTTGGTTTTCTAAATTTGAGACCCTGTTCTGTTTTGGAATGCAGTTCCTGTGTAGCCAAGTTTTCATTCCGTGCATTAGTGATATCTTATGATGTTTCTTTTTCTGTGTGACTTATTTCAGTTAGAATCATCGTACCTGAATCCACTCATTATGCTGCTACGGGCCTGATGACATAGATTTCATTGCTGAGTGATACTGCATTGTACGTAAGTACCACAAGTTCTTTATCCATTTTTCACTTTCTGTGATATTGAACTTGTACGGTAAACGAGGTTCTTGTAAATGGAGGCGTCCCAAACTTTGGGGTGGCTGTGTCTTTTTGATTTTAATTTCCCTAAGCTATAGGACCATAAGTTGAAGTGCCCTAGGCTCTGTTGCTTTGTTTTTTAGATGTTTCAGGAAACACCATACACTTCTCCTGAGTGTCTGTTGGTAATTTACATCCCGCCCATCAGCATAACAAGGCTCCCAGTTCTCAATGGCCTGTTGCCTTTGTGGATTTTACACTTTTTTCAGATGGCCCTTTTGACCGGGGGGAAGTGAGACTTCATTGTAGTGCAGATTTCCTTTGCAAGCTTGCTTGGTTGGCCAAAAAGGGCGTATGCGTTTTTTCCTGAATATATTCAGGAAAAAACACATACGCCCTTTATGGCCAAGTGCATCATTGTGGACGTTCTGCCTCTTTTCCTATGCTTTCAATGCAATTCCAGTCTACCTCCTGAAATCGGTTTCCTGCAATTCTGCCCCACTTTCAAGTCCTCTTGGCAGCCTTACTTCAGTCTATTTTTGGACGATAGCTGTCATTTATAACTCTGCAGGTTTGTGAATTACAGTGCCCCTGAGCTCCTTTCTTCAACTCGCTTTCTTTTGAGCTGGCCGCAACACCGCAGGATGTCTTCAGGCCCTAATCTGGTTCCGGCACGGCACACTGAGCCTTTGGTTTATTCCTCTTCCTGGTGGGAAATGAGAGTTAAATTTGTCCGTCCAGACACCTCCAGCTAGCCTCTCATTGGTTCTCGCTATTCCTGTTCATCTTCCGCAGAAATTGCAACCTGGGCCAAACAGGAGGTTAAAGGCGCTGACTTTCCAAGTGGGGAGAGTGTTAGTAAAGCGTCTGGAATGTTGCACCCGAGTACCAGGGGAGGAAAACTGAGACATATTTGAACAAGTCTCCCGTTCACATGGTTGATCATACTTGGGTTCCACGTGCATGTTTTAGCTGAAGGAAGAATACCTAAAACCTGGGTAGTTGAAACCCGTGGAATGGGTACCATGCAATATGACTTCAAAGGGTCTTCATTTGCTCACCGAACCTCTCCAATCCTATCACTGCTGCGTTTATGCCCCTGTACATATGCTTGATTCTGTTTCGGAGACATAGCAATCCATAGGTTTTAAGATACTTACTAGTCAGGTACATTCTTAGGCGTTTAATATGCGGTGTTGAGTCCATTTCGTTGAGCAAGGAGTAGCTCTTGTCTATTCCATATTTGGCTTAAGGAACTTTATCTCTGCTCATGTCAATCTCTGGTTTTATACAGCACCCCAACTCACCTTTCCCCTTAAGCAAGCATAAGTTTGTTTTCTAAATTTGAGACCCTGTTCTGTTCTGTAATTCAGTTCCTGTGTAGCCAAGTTTACATTCCGTGTATTACTGATATCTTATGATGTTTCTTTTTCTGTGTGACTTATTTCAGTTAGAATCATCATACCTGAATCCACTCATTGTGCTGCTAAGGGCCTGATGACACAGATTTCATTGCTGAGTGATATTGCTTTGTAAGTAAATACCACAACTTCTTTATCCATTTTTCAATTTCTGCGATGTTGAACTTGTACTGTAAACGAGGTTCTTGTAAACAGAGCCGTTCCAAACTTTGGAGTGGCTGTGTCTTTTTGATTTTATATTCCCTAAGCTATAGGACCATAAGTGGAAGTGCCCTAGGCTCTGTTGCTTTGTGTTTTAGATGTTTCAGGAAACACCATACACTTCTCCCAAGTGGTTGTTGGCAATTTACATCCCGCCCATCAGCATAACAAGGCTCCCAGTTCTCCATGGCCTGTCCTGCCTTTCTGGATTTTACACTTTTTTCAGATGGCCCTTTTGACCGGGGGGAAGTGAGACTTCATTGTAGTGCAGATTTCCTTTGCAAGCTTGCTTGGTTGGCCAAAAAGGGCGTATGCGTTTTTTCCTGAATATATTCAGGAAAAAACGCATACGCCCTTTTTGGCCAAGTGCATCATTGTGTACGTTCTGCCTCTTTTCCTATGCTTTCAATGCAATTCCAGTCTACCTCCTGAAATCGGTTTCCTGCAATTCTGCCCCGCTTTCAAGTCCTCTTGGCAGCCTTACTTCAGTCTATTTTTGGACGATAGCTGTCATTTATAACTCTGCAGGTTTGTGAATTACAGTGCCCCTGAGCTCCTTTCTTCAATTCGGTTTCTTTTGAGCTGGCCGCAACACCGCAGGATGGCTTCAGGCCCTAATCTGGTTCCGGTACGGCACGCTGAACCTTTGGTTATTTCCTCTTCCTGGTGGGAAATGAGAGTTAAATTTGCCCGTCCAGACACCTCCAGCTAGCCTCTCATTGGTTCTCGCTATTCCTGTTCATCTTCCGCAGAAATTGCAAACTGGGCCAAACAGGAGGTTAAAGGCGCTGACTCTCCAAGTGGGGAAAGTGTTAGTAAAGCGTCTGGAATGTTGCACCCGAGTACCAGGGGAGGAAAAATGAGACATATTTGAACACGTCTCCCGTTCACATGGTTGATCATACTTGGGTTCCACATGCATGTTTTAGCTGAAGGAAGAATACCTTAAACCTGGAGAGTTGAGACCCGTGTAATGGGTACCATGCAATATGACTTCAAAGGGTCTTCATTTGCTCACCGAACCTCTCCAATCCTATCACTGCTGCATTTATGCCCCTGTACACACGCTTGATTCTCTTTTGGAGACATAGCAATCCATAGGTTTTAAGATACTTACTAGTCAGGTACATTCTTAGGCGTTTAATATGCGATGTTGAGTCCATTTCGTTGAGCAAGGAGTAGCTCTTGTCTATTCCATATTTGGCTTAAGGAACTTTATCTGTGCTCATTTCAATCTCTGGTTTTATGCAGCACCCCAACTCACCTTTCCCCTTAAGCAAGCATAAGTTGGTTTTCTAAATTTGAGAACCTGTTCTGTTTTGGAATGCAGTTCCTGTGTAGCCAAGTTTACATTCCGTGTATTACTGATATCTTATGATGTTTCTTTTTCTGTGTGACTTATTTCAGTTAGAATCATCGTACCTGAATCCACTCATTATGCTGCTACGTGCCTGATGACATAGATTTCATTGCTGAGTGATACTGCATTGTACGTAAGTACCACAAGTTCTTTATCCATTTTTCACTTTCTGTGATATTGAACTTGTACGGTAAACGCGGTTCTTGTAAACGGAGGCGTCCCAAACTTTGGGGTGGCTGTGTCTTTTTGATTTTAATTTCCCTAAGCTATAGGACCATAAGCGGAAGTGCCCTAGGCTCTGTTGCTTGGTTTTTAGATGTTTCAGGAAACAGCATACACTTCTCCCAAGTGGTTGTTGGCAATTTACATCCCGCCCATCAGCATAACAAGGCTCCCAGTTCTCCATGGCCTGTCCTGCCTTTCTGGATTTTACACTTTTTTCAGATGGCCCTTTTGACCGGGGGGAAGTGAGACTTCATTGTAGTGCCGATTTCCTTTGCAAGCTTGCTTGGTTGGCCAAAAAGGGCGTATGCGTTTTTTCCTGAATATATTCAGGAAAAAACGCATACGCCCTTTTTGGCCAAGTGCATCATTGTGGACGTTCTGCCTCTTTTCCTATGCTTTCAATGCAATTCCAGTCTACCTCCTGAAATCGGTTTCCTGCAATTCTGCCCCGCTTTCAAGTCCTCTTGGCAGCCTTACTTCAGTCTATTTTTGGACGATAGCTGTCATTTATAACTCTGCAGGTTTGTGAATTACAGTGCCCCTGAGCTCCTTTCTTCAACTCGCTTTCTTGTGACCTGGCCGCAACACCGCAGGATGGCTTCAGGCCCTAATCTGGTTCCGGCCCGGCATGCTGAGCCTTTGGTTAATTCCTCTTCCTGGTGGGAAATGAGAGTTAAATTTGCTTGTCCAGACACCTCCAGCTAACCTCTCATTGGTTCTCGCTATTCCTGTTCATCTTCCGCAGAAATTGCAAACTGGGCCAAACAGGAGGTTAAAGGGACTGACTCTTCAAGTCGGGAGACTGTTAGTAAAGCGTCTGGAATGTTGCACCCGAGTACCAGGGGAGGAAAACTGAGACATATTTGAACACGTCTCCCGTTCACATGGTTGATCATACTCTGGGTTCCACATGCATGTTTTAGCTGAAGGAAGAATACCTTAAACCTGGGTAGGTGAAACCCGTGGAATGGGTACCATGCAATATGACTTCAAAGGGTCTTCATTTGCTCACCGAACCTCTCCAAACCTATCACTGCTGCGTTTATGCCCCTGTACACATGCTTGATTCTCTTTCGGAGACATAGCAATCCATAGGTTTTAAGATACTTACTAGTCAGGTACATTCTTAGGCGTTTAATATGCGGTGTTGAGTCCATTTCGTTGAGCAAGGAGTAGCTCTTGTCTATTCCATATTTGGCTTAAGGAACTTTATCTGTGCTCATTTCAATCTCTGGTTTTATGCAGCACCCCAACTCACCTTTCCCCTTAAGCAAGCATAAGTTGGTTTTCTAAATTTGAGACCCTGTTCTGTTCTGTAATTCAGTTCCTGTGTAGCCAAGTTTACATTCCGTGTATTACTGATATCTTATGATGTTTCTTTTTCTGTGTGACTTATTTCAGTTAGAATCATCATACCTGAATCCACTCATTGTGCTGCTAAGGGCCTGATGACATAGATTTCATTACTGAGTGATATTGCTTTGTAAGTGATTACCACAACTTCTTTATCCATTTTTCAGTTTCTGCGATGTTGAACTTGTACTGTAAACGAGGTTCTTGTAAACAGAGCCGTTCCAAACTTTGGGGTTGCTGTGTCTTTTTGATTTTAATTTCCCTAAGCTATAGGACCATAAGTGGAAGTGCCCTAGGCTCTGTTGCTTTGTTTTTTAGATGTTTCAGGAAACACCATACACTTCTCCCAAGTGTCTGTTGGCAATTTACATCCCGCCCATCAGCATAACAAGGCTCCCAGTTCTCAATGGCCTGTTGCCTTTCTGGATTTTACACTTTTTTCAGATGGCCCTTTTGACCGGGGGGAAGTGAGACTTCATTGTAGTGCAGATTTCCTTTGCAAGGTTGCTTGGTTGGCCAAAAAGGGCGTATGCGTTTTTTCCTGAATATATTCAGGAAAAAACGCATACGCCCTTTTTGGCCAAGTGCATCATTGTGGACGTTCTGCCTCTTTTCCTATGCTTTCAATGCAATTCCAGTCTACCTCCTGAAATCGGTTTCCTGCAATTCTGCCCCGCTTTCAAGTCCTCTTGGCAGCCTTACTTCAGTCTATTTTTGGACGATAGCTGTCATTTATAAGTCTGCAGGTTTGTGAATTACAGTGCCCCTGAGCTCCTTTCTTCAACTCGCTTTCTTGTGACCTGGCCGCAACACCGCAGGATGGCTTCAGGCCCTAATCTGGTTCCGGCCCGGCATGCTGAGCCTTTGGTTAATTCCTCTTCCTGGTGGGAAATGAGAGTTAAATTTGCCCGTCCAGACACCTCCAGCTAGCCTCTCATTGGTTCTCGCTATTCCTGTTCATCTTCCGCAGAAATTGCAAACTGGGCCAAACAGGAGGTTAAAGGGACTGACTCTCCAAGTGGGGAGAGTGTTAGTAAAGCGTCTGGAATGTTGCACCCGAGTACCAGGGGAGGAAAACTGAGACATATTTGAACACGTCTCCCGATCACATGGTTGATCATACTCTAGGTTCCACATGCATGTTTTAGCTGAAGGAAGAATACCTTAAACCTGGGTAGTTGAAGCCGTGAATGGGTACCATGCAATATGACTTCAAAGGGTCTTCATTTGCTCACCGAACCTCTCCAATCCTATCACTGCTGCGTTTATGCCCCTGTACACATGCTTGATTCTCTTTCGGAGATATAGCAATCCATAGGTTTTAAGATACTTACAAGTCATGTACATTCTTAGGCGTTTAATATGCGGTGTTGAGTCCATTTCGTTGAGCAAGGAGTAGCTCTTGTCTATTCCATATTTGGCTTAAGGAACTTTATCTGTGCACATTTCAATCTCTGGTTTTACGCAGCACCCCAACTCACCTTTACCCTTAAGCAAGCATAAGTTGTTTTTCTAAATTTGAGACCTTGTTCTGTTCTGTAATTCAGTTCCTGTGTAGCCAAGTTTCAATTCCGTGTATTACTGATATCTCATGATGTTTCTTTTTCTGTGTGACTTATTTCAGTTAGAATCATCATACCTGAATCCACTCATTGTGCTGCTAAGGGCCTGATGACATAGATTTCATTGCTGAGTGATATTGCTTTGTAAGTGAATACCACAACTTCTTTATCCATTTTTCACTTTCTGCGATGTTGAACTTGTACTGTAAACGAGGTTCTTGTAAACAGAGGCGTCCCAAACTTTGGGGTGGCTGTGTCTTTTTGATTTTAATTTCCCTAAGCTATAGGACCATAAGTGGCAGTGCCCTAGGCTCTGTTGCTTTGTTTTTTAGATGTTTCAGGAAACACCATACACTTCTCCCGAGTGGTTGTTGGCAATTTACATCCCGCCCATCAGCATAACAAGGCTCCCAGTTCTCCATGGCCTGTCCTGCCTTTCTGGATTTTACACTTTTTTCAGAAAGCCCTTTTGACCGGGGGGAAGTGAGACTTCATTGTAGTGCAGATTTCCTTTGCAAGCTTGCTTGGTTGGCCAAAAAGGGCGTATGCGTTTTTTCCTGAATATATTCAGGAAAAAACGCATACGCCCTTTTTGGCCAAGTGCATCATTGTGGACGTTCTGCCTCTTTTCCTATGCTTTCAATGCAATTCCAGTCTACCTCCTGAAATCGGTTTCCTGCAATTCTGCCCCACTTTCAAGTCCTCTTGGCAGCCTTACTTCAGTCTATTTTTGGACGATAGCTGTCATTTATAACTCTGCAGGTTTGTGAATTACAGTGCCCCTGAGCTCCTTTCTTCAACTCGCTTTCTTGTGACCTGGCCGCAACACCGCAGGATGGCTTCAGGCCCTAATCTGGTTCCGGTACGGCACGCTGAGCCTTTGGTTATTTCCTCTTCCTGGTGGGAAATGAGAGTTAAATTTGCCCGTCCAGGCACCTCCAGCTAGCCTCTCATTGGTTCTCACTATTCCTGTTCATCTTCCGCAGAAATTGCAAACTGGGCCAAACAGGAGGTTAAAGGCGCTGACTCTCCAAGTGGGGAGAGTGTTAGTAAAGCGTCTGGAATGTTGCACCCGAGTACCAGGGGAGGAAAACTGAGACATATTTGAACACGTCTCCCGTTCACATGGTTGATCATACTTGGGTTCCACATGCATGTTTTAGCTGAAGGAAGAATACCTTAAACCTGGAGAGTTGAGACCCGTGTAATGGGTACCATGCAATATGACTTCAAAGGGTCTTCATTTGCTCACCGAACCTCTCCAATCCTATCACTGCTGCGTTTATGCCCCTGTACACATGCTTGATTCTCTTTTGGAGACATAGCAATCCATAGGTTTTACGATACTTACTAGTCAGGTACATTCTTAGGCGTTTAATATGCGGTGTTGAGTCCATTTCGTTGAGCAAGGAGTAGCTCTTGTCTATTCCATATTTGACTTAAGGAACTTTATCTGTGCTCATTTCAATCTCTGGTTTTATGCAGCACCCCAACTCACCTTTACCCTTAAGCAAGCATAAGTTGGTTTTCTAAATTTGAGACCCTGTTCTGTTCTGTAATTCAGTTTCTGTGTAGCCAAGTTTACATTCCGTGTATTACTGATATCTTATGATGTTTCTTTTTCTGTGTGACTTATTTCAGTTAGAATCATCGTACCTGAATCCACTCATTGTGATGCTAAGGGCCTGATGACATAGATTTCATTGCTGAGTGATATTGTTTTGTAAGTAAATACCACAACATCTTTATCCATTTTTCACTTTCTGCGATGTTGAACTTGTACTGTAAATGAGGTTCTTGTAAACAGAGGTGTCCCAAACTTTGGGGTGGCTGTGTCTTTTTGATTTTAATTTCCCTAAGCTATAGGACCATAAGTGGCAGTGCCCTAGGCTCTGTTGCTTTGTTTTTTAGATGTTTCAGGAAACACCATACACTTCTCCTGAGTGTCTGTTGGCAATTTACATCCCGCCCATCAGCATAACAAGGCTCCCAGTTCTCCATGGCCTGTCCTGCCTTTCTGGATTTTACACTTTTTTCAGATGGCCCTTTTGACTGGGGGGAAGTGAGACTTCATTGTAGTGCAGATTTCCTTTGCAAGCTTGCTTGGTTGGCCAAAAAGGGCGTATGCGTTTTTTCCTGAATATATTCAGGAAAAAACGCATACGCCCTTTTTGGCCAAGTGCATCATTGTGGACGTTCTGCCTCTTTTCCTATGCTTTCAATGCAATTCCAGTCTACCTCCTGAAATCGGTTTCCTGCAATTCTGCCCCGCTTTCAAGTCCTCTTGGCAGCCTTACTTCAGTCTATTTTTGGACGATAGCTGTCATTTATAACTCTGCAGGTTTGTGAATTACAGTGCCCCTGAGCTCCTTTCTTCAACTCGCTTTCTTGTGACCTGGCCGCAACACCGCAGGATGGCTTCAGGCCCTAATCTGGTTCCGGCACGGCACGCTGAGCCTCTGGTTATTTCCTCCTCCTGTTGGGAAATGAGAGTTAAATTTGCCTGTCCAGACACCTCCAGCTAGTCTCTCATTGGTTCTCGCTATTCCTGTTCATCTTCCGCAGAAATTGCAAACTGGGCCAAACAGGAGGTTAAAGGCGCTGACTCTCCAAGTGGGGAGAGTGTTAGTAAAGCGTCTGGAATGTTGCACCCGAGTACCAGGGGAGGAAAACTGAGACATATTTGAACACGTCTCCCGTTCACACGGTTGATCATACTTGGGGTTCCACATGCATGTTTTAGCTGAAGGAAGAATACCTTAAACCTGGAGAGTTGAGACCCGTGGAATGGGTACCATGCAATATGACTTCTAAGGGTCTTCATTTGCTCACCGAACCTCTCCAATCCTATCACTGCTGCGTTTATGCCCTTGTACACACGCTTGATTCTCTTTCAGAGACATAGCAATCCATAGGTTTTAAGATACTTACTAGTCAGGTACATTCTTAGGCGTTTAATATGGGGTGTTGAGTCCATTTCGTTGAGCAAGGAGTAGCTCTTGTCTATTCCATATTTGGCTTAAGGAACTTTATCTGTGCTCATTTCAATCTCTGGTTTTATGCAGCACCCCAACTCACCTTCCCCCTTAAGCAAGCGTAAGTTGGTTTTCTAAACTTGAGACACTGTTCTGTTTTGTAATTCAGTTCATGTGTAGCCAAGTTCACATTCTGTGTATTAGTGATACCTTATGATGTTTCTTTTCTGTGTGACTTATTTCAGTTCGAATCATCATACCTGAATCCACTCATTATGCTGCCACGGGCCTGATGACATAGATTTCATTGCTGAGTGATATTGCATTGTACGTAAGTACCACAAGTTCTTTATCCATTTTTCACTTTCTGCGATATTGAACTTGTACCGTAAATGAGGTTCTTGTAAACAGAGCCGTTCCAAACTTTGGGGTGGCTGTGTCTTTTTGATTTTAATTTCCCTAAGCTATAGGACCATAAGTGGAAGTGCCCTAGGCTCTGTTGCTTTGTTTTTTAGATGTTTCAGGAAACACCATACACTTCTCCAGAATGGCTGTTGGCAATTTACATCCCGCCCATCAGCATAAGAAGGCTCCCAGTTCTCCATGGCCTGTCCTGCCTTTATGGATTTTACACTTTTTTCAGATGGCCCTTTTGACCGGGTGGAAGTGAGACTTCATTGTAGTGCAGATTTCCTTTGCAAGCTTGCTTGTTTGGCCAAAAAGGGCGTATGCGTTTTTTCCTGAATATATTCAGGAAAAAACGCATACGCCCTTTTTGGCCAAGTGCATCATTGTCGAGTTTCTGACTCTCTTCATATGCTTTCAATGCAATTCCAGTCTACCTCCTGAAATCGGTTTCCTGCAATTCTGCCTTGCTTTCAATGCCTCTTCATAGCCTTACCTCAATATATTTTTTAAAAATAGTTGGCCTTTATAACTCTGCAGGTTTTTGAATTGCAGTGGCCCTTAGCTCCATTTTTTAGCTCTTATTTTTGTGGTCTTGCCCCATAACCACAGGATTCCTTGAAGCCCTATTTTTCTTCTGGGGCACCTGCTGTGCCTTTGGTTAATTCTTCTTACTGATGTGATATTAGAGTGACATGTGCCCATTGAAACCGCTACAGCTAGTTTCTCACTGGTTCCCCCTATTCCCATTCATCCTCTGCACTAACTGCAGACTGTGCGATACCAGAACTTAAAGGCATTGACTCCATGTGGGGATGTTGTTAGTAAAGCGGCTGGAATGTCGATCCGGAGTCCCAGGAGAGGAAAAATGAGGTGCGTTTTAGAAACCTTTCCCGATCATATGGTATACCAGTCGCTGGGTTTCCCAAGCATGGTTTAGCTGTAGGAAGATTCCCTTCAACCTGGAGTGTTGGGACCCTTGGACTGAGTAGCATGAAGTATTGCATTAAACTTTCGGCAGTTGCTCACCAAAGCTCACCAATCCTGTCAGCCCCAAGTGTCCAGCCTTATGTCTTATCCAGCTGTGGGTTTATATGTGGTCAATCCAGGTTGCATCACAGCCCCTGAGCGAATTTTGTAAGAATTTTTCTCTCTTTCATTGTTTCAGCATTTTGTTTTTAAAATTTATTTCTATAATGGGGTTTAGCTCCTTTTCACTGCTGTGTTTGTGCCGCTCTGCACACACTTGATTCCCTTATGGAGATATATCAATACATGGGTTTTAAGATTCTTATTCCTCAGATATATTTCTCTGCGGTGTATAGGGTGTGTTGAGGCCTGTTCATTGAGCAAGGTGTAGATCTTGTCTAATACCTATTTGGTTTATTGAACGGTATCTGTGCTAATTTCAAACTCTGGTTTTATGCATCACCCCACCTCTCCTTTCCCCTTAAGCTGACATAAGTGTGTTTTCTAAATGTGAGACACTGTTCTGTTCTGTAATTCATTTCTTGTGCAGCCATATTTACCCTCCCTCTATAAGTGATATCTTATGATATGTTTCTTTTTCTGTTTGACTTATTTCAAGTAGTATTATCGGACCTAAATCCACTCTTTATCCTTCTACTAGCCTTATTACATTGATTTCATGGTGAAGAGATATTCCATTGTACATAAGTACCACATCTTCTTTATCCATTGTTCTCTTTCCTGGGATATTTAAGGTGTACTGAAGTTGAGGTTCTTGTAAACAGAGTAGCCCTAAACTGTGGTGTGCTTGTGTCTTGTTGATTTTTAGACTTCCCTAGATATACTCCCATGATTGGAAGTGTCCTATGCTCTGTAGCTCTGTTTTTTAGATGATTTAGGAACCACCATACACTTCTCCAGAGTGGCTCTCGGCAGTTCACACACTGCCCATCAGCGTATAAAGGCTCCCTGTTCTCCATGGCCTGTCCTGCATTTCTGGTTTTTACAATTTTTTAGGATGGCCCTTTTGACCGGTGGGAAGTGAGACTTCTTTGTTGTGCACATTTGCATTGCTTGCTTGCTTCGTTGCCCATAAAGTGCGTATGCGTTTTTTCCTGGATATAATCAGGAAAAAACGCATACGCCCTTTTGGGCCAACTGCATCGTTGTCGAAATTCTGCCGCTTTTCATGTGCGTTAAAGACGAGTCCAATCTATCTCTTGAAATCTGTTTCTTGCAATTCTGTCTTGCATTCAGATCCTCTTCTTTGCCTTACCTCAACATATTTTTGGACGTTAGTTTTCATTTATAACTCTGCAGGTTTGTGAATTGCAGTGACCCTGAGCTCCATTTTTTAAGTTGCTCTTTTGTGAGCTGGCCTCAAACCCGCAGGATTGCTTCAGGCCCTATTTTGGCTCCGGCGAGGCAGGCTGAGCCTTTCTTTAATTCTTATTCTTAATGGGAAATTAGAGTGATATGTGCCCGTCCAAACCCCTACAACTCTTCTCTCATTGGTTCCCCCTCTTCCCGTTCATCCTCCTCACAATTTGCAAAATGTGTGAAACAGAAGTTTAAATGTGCTGATTCTCCAAGTGGGGAGATTCTAAGTAGCGTGGCTGGAATGGTGAACAGGAGCACCAGGAGAGGATAAATGAGGTGCATTTTAGACACATCTCCCGATCACATGGTGTACAGTCCTCTGGGTTTTCCATGCATGTTTTAGCTGTAGGAAGATCCCTTGAACCTGCAGATTTGGGACCCATTGAATGGGTACCAGGTAGTATTACTTTAAAGGGTGTGCATTTCCTCACCCAACCTCACATTTCTCTTAGCGCAAACAGTTTCCAGCCTTATGTCTCATCCTGCTGTGGGTCTAGATGTGTTCAATCCATGTTGCATCACCGTCCCTGAGGAAAAGTTGTAAGAGGTTTTCTCTGTCTCTCTGTCGTTTATTTTTTTCAATTTATTACTATATTGGTTACAGCTGATTTTCAAAGCTCTGTTTCTTGCTGCTGTACATCCACTTGATTCGCGTACAGAGAGACATCAATAAATTCTTTTTCAGATTCTTACCAGTCGTATATATTCTTTTCCGGTGACTTGAGTGTGCTGAGTGCAGTTCTTTTAGCTACCGTGTAGGCCTTGTTGATTATCAGTTTGGTATTTGGAATGGTATCTTTGCTAATTTCAACCTCCTGGATGATGCCTCACCCCTCCCCACCTTTCCCGTTTAGCAGCCTTATGCGTGTTTTCTACATATTTGACTATGTTTTTGTTTTGTAATTTATTTCATGTGTAGCCATTTTGGATTCCACCTTTAAGTGATATCTTATGATATGTGTCTTTTTCTTTTTGAATTCTGTCACTTAGAATGATCATACGTAACTCCTCCGGAGTTGTTACAACTGGCCATATTTCATTGATTTCCAGGCTGAATAATATTCCACTCTACCTAAGTACCACATCTCTATCCATTTTTTCCCTCCAGAGACATTTAAGTTATATCCTAGTCGAGGATCTTTTAAACAGAGAGGGGGTAAACATTGGGGTGCCTGTGTCCTCTCGATTTTTGTTTTTCCCAAGATATACGCCCATGAGTGCAAGTGCCCTATGCTCTGTAGCTCATTTTTTAGATGCTTTAGTAAACACAATACACTTCTCCAGAATGGCCGTTGGCAATATACATTTCCACTATAAGTCTCACAGGGCTCCCTCTTCTCGTTGCCCTGTCCTGCATTTCTGTTGTTTACGCTTTATGAGGATGGCTCTTCTGACTGATGCGAAGTGATATCTTTTGTAGTATTGACTTCCAGTGCCCACCTGTTTGGTTGGCTAAAAAAGTGTATGCCCTTTTCTTGAATATATACAGAAAAGAACGCATACACCCTTTTTGGCCAACTGCAATGTTGGCAATGTTGGCAATGTTCAGCTCCTTTTCTTGTGCTTAATGGCGAGTCCTTTCTACCTCCTCAAATCCCTTTCCTGCCATTCTCCCTTGCTTACAAGTCCTTTTCTCTGACTTTCCTCAAGACATTTTTCAGTGATGGATATTTTCAACTCTGCAGTTTTGTGAATTTTACTGCCCCTGAGTTCCATTGTTCAACTCGTGTTTATGGGAACTGGCCACAAAGCAGCGGGATTTCCTCAAGCCCTATACTGTTTCCATGGGCAACCCTAGCCTTTGGTCAATTCGTCTTCCTGATTGGAAATTAGAGTGACATGTGCCTGTCTGAACACCTAGGACTTGTCTCTCATTGTTCCTCATCCTTCCGCTTCATCCTCTGGACAAATTCCAAACTGTACGCAACAGGATGTTGACAGTGCTGACATCTCCAAGTGGGGAGACTGTTAGTAAAGACGCTGGAGGGGTGAACCCGAGCACCAGGAGATGAGGAGATGAGATGCCTTTTCCAAACTCTTCCCGATCAGACGGTATACCATCCTCTGGGTGTGACAGACATGTTTTAGCAGTAGGAAGAGTCCCATTCATGTAAGGAGAACACCAGGGCTTTTTCAAAATCAGTGTCTCCCCGAAACCCAAACTGGGGAAGTTTTTAAGCTACGGCTACACATATGTTCATTAAGGGCCTTGGGAAGTAGGCAGAGTCCAAACTTTAGATGATTGAAGTCTTCAGGGTCAGAAGCACTCACCACCAGCTTCCCTTAGGCTACACTTTAACTGTCATTGATAGATGATGTCAATAAAAATATCTATTCTTTTTCAGATTATTTCCCCTTATAGGTTATTGCAAAATGTTGAGTGTAGTTCCCTGTGCTATACAGTAGTTCCTTGTTGATGATCTATTTTATACATAGCAGTGTGTATGTGTTCATTCCAAACTGTTAATTTATCCCTCCTCCCACCTTTCCCCTTTGGTAATAATAAATTATAAGATTTTATACTTCTCAGAAATGGGGGAGCTGAAAGAGAGGTATCATTTTCAATGGAAAAGCATTTAAAACAAGATTGAAGGTTTAACCAAGATTATTAGCTGTACATCCTTGGAAAGAAATCACTTCGTTTCTCTAATATTGACCTGACAAATAAGACAAACCTTTTCACTGAACTTGCTTATAAAAAGTGATGGAAATATCAAATGGAAGTGTTAAAAACATCTTATTTTACCCGAGCCTTATACACTGTTCTATGTTAACTACAGTTTGGCTCACACATCTGTTCATTGAGGTTACAATAGTCTCAATTTCTGTTACTGATCCTCCAGAGTGGACCCCAACAAGTGTCCCCCTGCCCAGTGTCATTGGGGCCAACAGATCGAGACTGAGTTTGGTTCACAAGCAAAGGAAACTTTATATTTTGATCAGAGAATGGAGAGGTGAGAGCATGCACTACCCCGTGGGCTGTGGGCTGGGCTGCTGTGTAGAGATCCTGTCAGAGTCAGTGGGAGGGAGGGAGGCGGCGGAGCTCTCGAGGGCCGGGTTGGCTGTAGCTCAGGCTCTATATCGTGGAGTCTGCACTGGGCCCCAGGAGCTGAGGTGTCGACCCAGCCATTCTGCACTAGGAAATCTGGTCTGAAGTGCCGGGTGTGGAACCTCTGCATGCGGGACCCTAGGAGCACGTGAAATTAGACAAAGCACAAAGGATAAAAAAGGTTAGACTTGACTTTATTGCCCAGATTCTATTTTTATCTCCCAGGGATTTTTAATGGGCTTTGCTGGGGACAAACCCCTCCTCTGCCTTTTGTCCCGTTCCTCATTCTTGGAGTGCTGAGGGTGCAGACCCTTCTTCTGTAACTGCTGAGTGCTGAGTTGGGAGCCCTCATACCCTGGGGCGAGGGTCAGAGCTTCTCTGCAGCAGCCTCCCAGTGACGTTGATTGTCCCCAGGACCCCTGCCTCCCTGCTCGTCCACCTGAGCACCAGCATTGGAAGTGTTATAGATTCTAATGACCTTTAAGGGTCCAGGAAAGAGATGTGCAGAGACGCTGTGGGGGCCGGTTTCACCCCGCCCCACATTTGTTCGGCCACCTTAGGCTGACCGTCTCTGCCAGCCTAGATGCTCTGACCAGTAGTCTGCGCTTTCTTCAGTTAGGCCCCTGAATTAACGTACAAACAGCACCGGGTGTCAGAGCCCTGCCCGCTCAACTCCCAGACAGTCCAGGGTCAGTGGTGACCAAGGACCATGATGGCTACTGAGTCAACAGCCTTTTGAAGTAAACAGGAGTCCAGCCGGTCTTATTGGCCACCATCATCACGGTGTCTGTAGGCTTTTCTATGGTGACAGTGTGGTATACTGTTCCCCCGCCAAGATTATTAGCTCCCCTCTGGGTGCAGTAAGTCCTGCAAGCAGTAGTCTACTCTTTTGGGACACACTCTTGTTGTTTTATGAGAGAAACTCCAGGTCAAGTGATGTTCACACGAGTCGTCATGGTGCCCTGTTGCCCCCGGTTATCTCTCTGGATGTTGGAGTTGGAGGGCCTCCTCACTCGAGGTCGGTGTGCCCACGGAGCGAACCCTGCAACTTCAGGGCATGGTTGGTGGTTAGGATCACCACGTGGGGTCCTTTTCCCTTAGGAGGGAGGTGGCCTTTTGGGCTGCTGATTTCCAGGTTTTTAGATACCGCCAGTATCTTGGCCAGATGTGGCAGTGGGCCAAGCCCCTTAGTGACCGTAGTTTATCCTACCTGGATGGCAATCTTGCATTGTTCCATTTCAAGCGGTCCCAGTTTTTGCACTAATTCTCCAATGGCGATTCACCTTTCACCGGGAATGTAAAGGTCAAAGGGTTTAGCTAAATTAGGGAGTTCCAGGGCAAGTGTCTGAATTGACTGCTCTTTCCATTCTTGAAAGGCCACTTCTGGATTCTATTCAAAAGGATCATCATCTTTTCCTTTCAGTGTTTCATATAGAGGCCCAGCTAGTAGACTGTAGTTAGGGATCCAGAAGCAGCAAACCCTGGCCTCCCCAGGAACCCCTAAGCTGTCTTCTAGTTTTAGAAAGGGGTAAGGCTGAAAATGGTTTCTTCCCTTTCCTGGGATGGGCTTCTCTGACCTTCTGTGAGAATGAAGCCCAGGCAGGTCACCGCAGTCTGTGATATTTGAGCTTTTTCTTGGACAACTTCTATCCTTTATTGGCTTGGTAGTTCAGAGGCCTCCTTAGTAGGGCTGGTGATCAGAATGTCGTCTGCATATTGAAGGAGGGTTTCCTTTTCCAGAGGTAGAACTTTTAGGTCTTTAGCTAAGCTTTCCCCAAAGATGGTGTGGGAATTTTTGCACCCTTGGGGCCAGACGGCCCGGAAGTATTGTTTTAGTTGTATGTGGAGTCCTGCCACTCACAAGCCAAAATTTCTTGTGACTCTGGGACTAATGGAATACAAAAGAAGGCATCATTGAAGACTAATACAGAATACCATGTCCTGGTGGTTGGTAGAATGACCAGCAGGGTGTAGGAATTAGGAGCAACTGGAGGTATATCCTCGGTGGCTTCACTGACTGTCCTGACATCCTTTACCAGGTCCCCAGCAGCCCATGGGGCTCTCGTGGTCAGACCAATCCCAGAATATGGAGCTCACCTGGGCAGGTACCCCACCCCCACCCCAGCCCACGGGGCTCTCGTGGTCAGGCCCCTCCCAGGATACAGAGCTACCCTTGCAGGTACTGTGGCAGGGCTGGGCACACAGGAACCGTGCACATAGCCCTCATTGCAGAGCACCCCCAGCTCACCTGTCGCTCAGAGCTGACACAGAGCACCTCAGAGCAGGACTTGAACTAACAAACAGCAGCTGCGACAGGTCTGTGACCCTGGGCATCACTCCGTGAGGCCTCCCTCCACCTGGTCTTCCAGAGACTTCCACTGCACCCGGGGCACCAGGCCTCTGTCTCCAACCACCACCCACCCCTCCTCTCCCTGACTCCTGGGTTCCTCTCATTAGGAGAGGGTTTTCTTGAAGTTGTCTCCCACTCATGGACCAGATAAAATGATTAGAAAACAAGCCAAAGCTGCAGCCCCTTGTCTATCCTGACTCTCAGGAGCCCACACCTGTTCCTTGGACCTGGCCGGTTCAGCAAGTTCCATTTTCTGCAACTGTGAGCCCCTGAGGGGTGATGATTGGCTGACCTGGGCAGCCTTACCGTGCCGGCCAGCCCTCCCCAGGTGTGCCTGGGTTGAGATCAATATAAATACCACTCCAGGCAGCAAGAGCCCCTGCAGCCGTGCCTGACGCCATTTTCTCTGCCCTGTCAGCAGTCTCGGGGCTGGGCTGGTGGGAGGGAGTGAGAGGCCACGGCTTTGTGGGTGGCCCAGTGTGAGTGGGGCTCTGCTGGACTTTCTGCAGCAGTTGCCAGGCTGCCACCTGCTAAAGAAGAGGATGTGTCACCCATACCTGCTGCTGGAATTTCTCCCTGGGCAGAGGTGAGGAAGGAAAAAAGCAGTGGGGGCAGGGACAGGACGGGTATCTCAGGCAGGGAAATGGAAATCTTCCAGAAGAGCACCCAGGGCCAGGACCATCCTGGCTGGCCTGCAGGCACCAAGTCGGCCGGCATGCTGTCACTCGTGTGGCTCTATGGCCCTTCCTCTAGGCTTTCAAGTCCTTGTATATATTCAGGTGTTTTACCTGGGACGGGTGGGAATAGTTCAGCAGCAACTGGCCTGGGGCTCAGCTCACGTTTACTCACAGATGCCTCGGCACGGTGCCCCAGCTTTGCAATGAGGACGCTTGTTGCGTGGGGGCTGCTGGCTGAATGGGAGACGATTCCCCACCACTGACCAACTTCAGAATTGTTTACAACTGGAGCAAGTGCCCTGATACGGTTTTCCTCTGTGTAACTGGTGGGTTCTGTGTTTTTTTTCTCTTTTTCGTTTTTGGTTCAAGGTAGATTTTATTCCTCTTTTTTGTATTTACAGATATAAGCATGGAAATAATTTATTCATATAAATACATGTATGTGCAGGGAATAATTGTTTTTTCTGTTTTATTTTTTAAATTTTACTTCTTTTTAATTTTGAATTTTATTTTATATTTTTATACAGCAGGTTCTTATTGGTTATCTATTTTATACATATAAATGTATACATGCCAATCCCAGTCTCTCAACTCCTCCCACCACCACCCCCCCAACAGCTTTCCCCCCTTGTTGTCCATACGTTTGTTGTCTACATCTGTTGCTCTATTTATGCCTTGCAAAATGGTTAATCTGTACAGTTTTTCTAGGTTCCACATATATGCATGAATATACAAGATTTGTTTTTCTCTTTCTGACTTACTTCACTCTGTATGACAGTCTCTAGATCCATCGACGTCTCTACAAATGACCCAATTTCATTCCTTTTCATGGCTTAGTAATATTCCATTTTATATATGTACCACAGCTTTATGCATTCGTCTGTCTGTGGGCATTTAGGTTGCTTCCATTACCTCGATATTGTAAATAGTGATGCAATGAACATTGCGGTGAATGACTCTTTTGGATTTATGGTTTTGTCTGGGTATATGTCCAGTACTGGGATTGCTGTATCATATGGTAATTCTATTGTTAGTTTCTTAAGAAATTCCATATTGTTCTCCATAATGACTGTATCAATTTATATTCCCATCAATAGTGGAAGAGGGTTCCTTTTCTCCACACCCTTTCCAGCATTTTTTGTTTGTAGATTTTCAATGATGCCTATTCTACCAGGTGTGAGGTGATACCTCATTGTTGAATCCATTTCGTTGAGCAAGGGGTAGCTCTTGTCTATTACATATTTGGCTTATGGAACGGTATCTGTGCTAATTTCAAACTCTGCTTTTATGCAGCACCCCAACTCACCTTCCCCTTAAGCAGGCATAAGTTGGTTTTCTAAACTTGAGACCCTGTTCTGTTTTGTAATTCAGTTCATGTGTAGCCAAGTTCACATTCCGTGTATTAGTGATACCTTATGATGTTTCTTTTTCTGTGTGACTTATTTCACTTAGAATCATCGTGCCTCAATCCACTCATTATGCTGGTACGGGCCTGGTGACATAAATTTCATTGCTGAGTGGTATTCTGTTGTACAGAAGTACCGCAACTTCTTTATCCATTATTTGCTCTCTGGGATATTTAACTTGTGCCGTAGAACAGATTCCTGTAAAAAGAGCCGTCCCAAATTTTGGGGTTGCTGTGTCTTTTTGATATTAATTTCCCTAAGCTATAGGACCATAAGTGGAAGTGCCCTAGGCTCTGTTGCTTTGTTTTTTAGATGTTTCAGGAAACACCATACACATCTCCCAAGTGTCTGTTGGCAATTTACATCCCGCCCATCAGCATAACAAGGCTCCCAGTTCTCCATGGCCTGTCCTGCCTTTCTGGGTTTTACACTTTTTTCAGATGGCCCTTTTGACCGGGGGGAAGTGAGACTTCATTGTAGTGCAGATTTCCTTTGCAAGCTTGCTTGGTTGGCCAAAAAGGGCGTATGCGTTTTTTCCTGAATATATTCAGGAAAAAACGCATACGCCCTTTTGGCAAAGTGCATCATTGTGGACGTTCTGCCTCTTTTCCTATGCTTTCAATGCAATTCCAGTCTACCTCCTGAAATCGGTATCCTGCAATTCTGCCCCGCTTTCAAGTCCTCTTGGCAGCTTTACTTCAGTCTATTTTTCGACGATAGCTGTCATTTATAACTCTGCAGGTTTGTGAATTACAGAGACCCTGAGCTCCTTTCTTCAACTCGCTTTCTTTTGAGCTGGCCGCAACACCGCAGGATGGCTTCAGGCCGTAATCTGGTTCCGGCACGGCACGCTGAGCCTTTGGTTATTTCCTCTTCCTGGTGGGAAATGAGAGTTAAATTTGCCCGTCCAGACACCTCCAGCTAGTCTCTCATTGGTTCTCGCTATTCCTGTTCATCTTCCGCAGAAATTGCAAACTGGGCCAAACAGGAGGTTAAAGGCGCTGACTCTCCAAGTCGGGAGAGTGTTAGTAAAGGGTCTGGAATGTTGCACCCGAGTACCAGGGGAGGAAAACTGAGACATATTTGAACACGTCTCCCGTTCACACGGTTGATCATACTCGGGGTTCCACATGCATGTTTTAGCTGAAGGAAGAATACCTTAAACCTGGAGAGTTGAGACCCGTGTAATGGGTACCATGCAATATGACTTCAAAGGGTCTTCATTTGCTCACCGAACCTCTCCAATCCTATCACTGCTGCATTCATGCCCCTGTACACATGCTTGATTCTCTTTCGGAGACATAGCAATCCATAGGTTTTAAGATACTTACTAGTCAGGTACATTCTTAGGCGTTTAATATGCGGTGTTGAGTCCATTTCGTTGAGCAAGGAGTAGCTCTTGTCTATTCCATATTTGGCTTAAGGAACTTTATCTGTGCTCATTTCAATCTCTGGTTTTATGCAGCACCCCAACTCACCTTTCCCCTTAAGCAAGCATAAGTTAGTTTTCTAAATTTGAGACCCTGTTCTGTTCTGTAATTCAGTTCCTGTGTAGCCAAGTTTACATTCCGTGTATTACTGATATCTTATGATGTTTCTTTTTCTGTGTGACTTATTTCAGTTAGAATCATCATACCTGAATCCACTCATTGTGCTGCTAAGGGCCTGATGACACAGATTTCATTGCTGAGTGATATTGCTTTGTAAGTAAATACCACAACTTCTTTATCCATTTTTCACTTTCTGCGATGTTGAACTTGTACTGTAAACGAGCTTCTTGTAAACAGAGCCATTCCAAACTTTGGGGTGGCTGTGTCTTTTTGATTTTAATTTCCCTAAGCTATAGGACCATAAGTGGAAGTGCCCTAGGTTCTGTTGCTTTGTTTTTTAGTTGTTTCAGGAAACACCATACACTTCTCCCAAGTGGTTCTTGGCAATTTACATCCCGCCCATCAGCATAACAAGGCTCCCAGTTCTCCATGGCCTGTCCTGCCTTTCTGGATTTTACACTTTTTTCAGATGGCCCTTTTGACCGGGGGGAAGTGAGACTTCATTGTAGTGCTGATTTCCTTTGCAAGCTTGCTTGGTTGGCCAAAAAGGGCGTATGCGTTTTTTCCTGAATATATTCAGGAAAAAACGCATACGCCCTTTTTGGCCAAGTGCATCATTGTGGACGTTCTGCCTCTTTTCCTATGCTTTCAATGCAATTCCAGTCTACCTCCTGAAATCGGTTTCCTGCAATTCTGCCCCGCTTTCAAGTCCTCTTGGCAGCCTTACTTCAGTCTATTTTTGGACGATAGCTGTCATTTATAACTCTGCAGGTTTGTGAATTACAGTGCCCCTGAGCTCCTTTCTTCAACTCGCTTTCTTGTGACCTGGCCGCAACACCGCAGGATGGCTTCAGGCCCTAATCTGGTTCCGGCCCGGCATGCTGAGCCTTTGGTTAATTCCTCTTCCTGGTGGGAAATGAGAGTTAAATTTGCCCGTCCAGACACCTCCAGCTAGCCTCTCATTGGTTCTCGCTATTCCTGTTCATCTTCCGCAGAAATTGCAAACTGGGCCAAACAGGAGGTTAAAGGGACTGACTCTCCAAGTCGGGAGACTGTTAGTAAAGCGTCTGGAATGTTGCACCGGAGTACCAGGGGAGGAAAACTGAGACATATTTGAACACGTCTCCCGTTCACATGGTTGATCATACTCTGGGTTCCACATGCATGTTTTAGCTGAAGGAAGAATACCTTAAACCTGGAGAGTTGAGACCCGTGTAATGGGTACCATGCAATATGACTTCAAAGGGTCTTCATTTGCTCACCGAACCTCTCCAATCCTATCACTGCTGCGTTTATGCCCCTGTACACATGCTTGATTCTCTTTCGGAGACATAGCAATCCATAGGTTTTAAGATACTTACTAGTCAGGTACATTCTTAGGCATTTAATATGCGGTGTTGAGTCCATTTCGTTGAGCAAGGAGTAGCTCTTGTCTATTCCATATTTGACTTAAGAAACTTTATCTGTGCTCATTTCAATCTCTGGTTTTATGCAGCACCCCAACTCACCTTTACCCTTAAGCAAGCATAAGTTGGTTTTCTAAATTTGAGACCCTGTTCTGTTCTGTAATTCAGTTCCTGTGTAGCCAAGTTTACATTCCGTGTATTACTGATATCTTATGATGTTTCTTTTTCTGTGTGACTTATTTCAGTTAGAATCATCATACCTGAATCCACTCATTGTGATGCTAAGGGCCTGATGACATAGATTTCATTGCTGAGTGATATTGCTTTGTAATTAAATACCACAACTTCTTTATCCATTTTTCACTTTCTGCGTTGTTGAACTTGTACTGTAAACGAGTTTCTTGTAAACAGAGCCGTTCCAAACTTTGGGGTGGCTGTGTCTTTTTGATTTTAATTTCCCTAAGCTATAGGACCATAAGTGGAAGTGCCCTAGGTTCTGTTGCTTTGTTTTTTAGATGTTTCAGGAAACACCATACACTTCTCCCAAGTGTCTGTTGGCAATTTACATCCCGCCCATCAGCATAACAAGGCTCCCTGTTCTCCATGGCCTGTCCTGCCTTTCTGGATTTTACACTTTTTTCAGATGGCCCTTTTGACCGGGGGGAAGTGAGACTTCATTGTAGTGCAGATTTCCTTTGCAAGCTTGCTTGGTTGGCCAAAAAGGGCGTATGCGTTTTTTCCTGAATATATTCAGGAAAAAACGCATACGCCCTTTTTGGTCAAGTGCATCATTGTGGACGTTCTGCCTCTTTTCCTATGCTTTCAATGCAATTCCAGTCTACCTCCTGAAATCGGTTTCCTGCAATTCTGCCCCGCTTTCAAGTCCTCTTGGCAGCCTTACTTCAGTCTATTTTTGGACGATAGCTGTCATTTATAACTCTGCAGGTTTCTGAATTACAGTGCCCGTGAGCTCCTTTCTTCAACTCGCTTTCTTGTGACCTGGCCGCAACACCGCAGGATGGCTTCAGGCCCTAATCTGGTTCTGGCACGGCACGCTGAGCCTTTGGTTAATTCCACTTCCTGGTGGGAAATGAGAGTTAAATTTGCCCATCCAGACACCTCCAGCTAGTCTTTCATTGGTTCTCGCTATTCCTGTTCATCTTCCACAGAAATTGCAAACTGGGCCAAACAGGAAGTTAAAGGGACTGACTCTCCAAGTGGGGAGAGTGTAATAAAGCGTCTGGAATGTTGCACCCGAGTACCAGGGTACGAAAACTGAGACATATTTGAACACGTCTCCCGATCACATGGTTGATCATACTCTAGGTTCCACATGCATGTTTTAGCTGAAGGAAGAATACCTTAAACCTGGGTAGTTGAAACCCGTGGAATGGGTACCATGCAATATGACTTCAAAGGGTCTTCATTTGCTCACGAACCTCTCCAATCCTATCACTGCTGCGTTTATGCCCCTGTACACATGCTTGATTCTCTTTCGGAGACATAGCAATCCATAGGTTTTAAGATACTTACTAGTCAGGTACATTCTTAGGCGTTTAATATGCAGTGTTGAGTCCATTTCGTTGAGCAAGGAGTAGCTCTTGTCTATTCCATATTTGGCTTAAGGAACTTTATCTGTGCTCATTTCAATCTCTGGTTTTATGCAGCACCCCAACTCACCTTTCCCCTTAAGCAAGCATAAGTTAGTTTTCTAAATTTGAGACCCTGTTCTGTTCTGTAATTCAGTTCCTGTGTAGCCAAGTTTACATTCCGTGTATTACTGATATCTTATGATGTTTCTTTTTCTGTGTGACTTATTTCAGTTAGAATCATCATACCTGAATCCACTCATTGTGCTGCTAAGGGCCTGATGACACAGATTTCATTGCTGAGTGATATTGCTTTGTAAGTAAATACCACAACTTCTTTATCCATT
This sequence comes from Stenella coeruleoalba, assembly GCF_951394435.1. NCBI lineage: Eukaryota > Metazoa > Chordata > Mammalia > Artiodactyla > Delphinidae > Stenella > Stenella coeruleoalba. The sequence continues at coordinate 1,890,318 of NW_027645987.1, read as the reverse complement.
TTTCACTTTCTGCGATGTTGAACTTGTACTGTAAACGAGGTTCTTGTAAACAGAGCCGTTCCAAACTTTGGGGTGGCTGTGTCTTTTTGATTTTAATTTCCCTAAGCTATAGGACCATAAGTGGAAGTGCCCTAGGTTCTGTTGCTTTGTTTTTTAGATGTTTCAGGAAACACCATACACTTCTCCCAAGTGGTTGTTGGCAAATTACATCCCGCCCATCAGCATAACAAGGTTCCCAGTTCTCCATGGCCTGTCCTGCCTTTCTGGATTTTACACTTTTTTCAGATGGCCCTTTTGACCGGGGGGAAGTGAGACTTCATTGTAGTGCAGATTTCCTTTGCAAGCTTGCTTGGTTGGCCAAAAAGGGCGTATGCGTTTTTTCCTGAATATATGCAGGAAAAAACGCATACGCCCTTTTTGGCCAAGTGCATCATTGTGGACGTTCTGCCTCTTTTCCTATGCTTTCAATGCAATTCCAGTCTACCTCCTGAAATCGGTTTCCTGCAATTCTGCCCCGCTTTCAAGTCCTCTTGGCAGCCTTACTTCAGTCTATTTTTGGACGATAGCTGTCATTTATAACTCTGCAGGTTTCTGAATTACAGTGCCCGTGAGCTCCTTTCTTCAACTCGCTTTCTTGTGACCTGGCCGCAACACCGCAGGATGGCTTCAGGCCCTAATCTGGTTCTGGCACGGCACGCTGAGCCTTTGGTTATTTCCTCTTCCTGGTGGGAAATGAGAGTTAAATTTGCCCATCCAGACACCTCCAGCTAGTCTTTCATTGGTTCTCGCTATTCCTGTTCATCTTCCACAGAAATTGCAAACTGGGCCAAACAGGAAGTTAAAGGGACTGACTCTCCAAGTGGGGAGAGTGTAATAAAGCGTCTGGAATGTTGCACCCGAGTACCAGGGTACGAAAACTGAGACATATTTGAACACGTCTCCCGATCACATGGTTGATCATACTCTAGGTTCCACATGCATGTTTTAGCTGAAGGAAGAATACCTTAAACCTGGGTAGTTGAAACCCGTGGAATGGGTACCATGCAATATGACTTCAAAGGGTCTTCATTTGCTCACGAACCTCTCCAATCCTATCACTGCTGCGTTTATGCCCCTGTACACATGCTTGATTCTCTTTCGGAGACATAGCAATCCATAGGTTTTAAGATACTTACTAGTCAGGTACATTCTTAGGCGTTTAATATGCAGTGTTGAGTCCATTTCGTTGAGCAAGGAGTAGCTCTTGTCTATTCCATATTTGGCTTAAGGAACTTTATCTGTGCTCATTTCAATCTCTGGTTTTATGCAGCACCCCAACTCACCTTTCCCCTTAAGCAAGCATAAGTTAGTTTTCTAAATTTGAGACCCTGTTCTGTTCTGTAATTCAGTTCCTGTGTAGCCAAGTTTACATTCCGTGTATTACTGATATCTTATGATGTTTCTTTTTCTGTGTGACTTATTTCAGTTAGAATCATCATACCTGAATCCACTCATTGTGCTGCTAAGGGCCTGATGACACAGATTTCATTGCTGAGTGATATTGCTTTGTAAGTAAATACCACAACTTCTTTATCCATTTTTCACTTTCTGCGATGTTGAACTTGTACTGTAAACGAGGTTCTTGTAAACAGAGCCGTTCCAAACTTTGGGGTGGCTGTGTCTTTTTGATTTTAATTTCCCTAAGCTATAGGACCATAAGTGGAAGTGCCCTAGGTTCTGTTGCTTTGTTTTTTAGATGTTTCAGGAAACACCATACACTTCTCCCAAGTGGTTGTTGGCAATTTACATCCCGCCCATCAGCATAACAAGGTTCCCAGTTCTCCATGGCCTGTCCTGCCTTTCTGGATTTTACACTTTTTTCAGATGGCCCTTTTGACCGGGGGGAAGTGAGACTTCATTGTAGTGCAGATTTCCTTTGCAAGCTTGCTTGGTTGGCCAAAAAGGGCGTATGCGTTTTTTCCTGAATATATTCAGGAAAAAACGCATACGCCCTTTTTGGCCAAGTGCATCATTGTGGACGTTCTGCCTCTTTTCCTATGCTTTCAATGCAATTCCAGTCTACCTCCTGAAATCGGTTTCCTGCAATTCTGCCCCGCTTTCAAGTCCTCTTGGCAGCCTTACTTCAGTCTATTTTTGGACGATAGCTGTCATTTATAACTCTGCAGGTTTGTGAATTACAGTGCCCCTGAGCTCCTTTCTTCAACTCGCTTTCTTGTGACCTGGCCGCAACACCGCAGGATGGCTTCAGGCCCTAATCTGGTTTCGGCACGGAACGCTGAGCCTTTGGTTAATTCCTCTTCCTGGTGGGAAATGAGAGTTAAATTTGCCCATCCAGACACCTCCAGGTAGTCTCTCATTGGTTCTCACTATTCCTGTTCATCTTCCGCAGAAATTGCAAACTGGGCCAAACAGGAGGTTAAAGGCGCTGACTCTCCAAGTGGGGAGAGTGTTAGTAAAGCGTCTGGAATGTTGCACCCGAGTACCAGGGTACGAAAACTGAGACATATTTGAACACGTCTCCCGATCACATGGTTGATCATACTCTAGGTTCCACATGCATGTTTTAGCTGAAGGAACAATACCTTACACCTGGGTAGTTGAAACCCGTGGAATGGGTACCATGCAATATGACTTCAAAGGGTCTTCATTTGCTCACGAACCTCTCCAATCCTATCACTGCTGCATTTATGCCCCTGTACACATGCTTGATTCTCTTTCGGAGACATAGCAATCCATAGGTTTTAAGATACTTACTAGTCAGGTACATTCTTAGGCGTTTAATATGCGGTGTTGAGTCCATTTCGTTGAGCAAGGAGTAGCTCTTGTCTATTCCATATTTGGCTTAAGGAACTTTATCTGTGCTCATTTCAATCTCTGGTTTTATGCAGCACCCCAACTCACATTTCCCCTTAAGCAAGCATAAGTTGGTTTTCTAAATTTGAGACCCTGTTCTGTTCTGTAATTCAGTTCCTGTGTAGCCAAGTTTACATTCCGTGTATTACTGATATCTTATGATGTTTCTTTTTCTGTGTGACTTATTTCAGTTAGAATCATCATACCTGAATCCACTCATTGTGATGCTAAGGGCCTGATGACACAGATTTCATTGCTGAGTGATATTGCTTTGTAAGTAAATACCACAACTTCTTTATCCATTTTTCACTTTCTGCGATGTTGAAGTTGTACTGTAAACGACTTTCTTGTAAACAGAGCCGTTCCAAACTTTGGGGTGGCTGTGTCTTTTTGATTTTAATTTCCCTAAGCTATAGGACCATAAGTGGAAGTGCCCTAGGTTCTGTTGCTTTGTTTTTTTGATGTTTCAGGAAACACCATACACTTCTCCCGAGTGTCTGTTGGCAATTTACATCCCGCCCATCAGCATAACAAGGCTCCCAGTTCTCCATGGCCTGTCCTGCCTTTCTGGATTTTACACTTTTTTCAGATGGCCCTTTTGACCGGGGGGAAGTGAGACTTCATTGTAGTGCAGATTTCCTTTGCAAGCTTGCTTGGTTGGCCAAAAAGGGCGTATGCGTTTTTTCCTGAATATATTCAGGAAAAAACGCATACGCCCTTTTTGGCCAAGTGCATCATTGTGGACGTTCTGCCTCTTTTCCTATGCTTTCAATGCAATTCCAGTCTACCTCCTGAAATCGGTTTCCTGCAATTCTGCCCCGCTTTCAAGTCCTCTTGGCAGCCTTACTTCAGTCTATTTTTGGACGATAGCTGTCATTTATAACTCTGCAGGTTTGTGAATTACAGTGCCCCTGAGCTCCTTTCTTCAACTCGCTTTCTTGTGACCTGGCCGAACACCGCAGGACGTCTTCTGGCCCTAATCTGGTTCTGGCACGGCACGCTGAGCCTTTGGTTAATTCCTCTTCCTGGTGGGAAATGAGAGTTAAATTTGCCCATCCAGACACCTCCAGCTAGTCTTTCATTGGTTCTCGCTATTCCTGTTCATCTTCCACAGAAATTGCAAACTGGGCCAAACAGGAAGTTAAAGGGACTGACTCTCCAAGTGGGGAGAGTGTTAGTAAAGCGTCTGGAATGTTGCACCCGAGTACCAGGGTACGAAAACTGAGACATATTTGAACACGTCTCCCAATCACATGGTTGATCATACTCTAGGTTCCACATGCATGTTTTAGATGAAGGAAGAATACCTTAAACCTGGGTAGTTGAAACCCGTGGAATGGGTACCATGCAATATGACTTCAAAGGGTCTTCATTTGCTCACGAACCTCTCCAATCCTATCACTGCTGCGTTTATGCCCCTGTACACATGCTTGATTCTCTTTCGGAGACATAGCAATCCATAGGTTTTAAGATACTTACTAGTCAGGTGCATTCTTAGGCGTTTAATATGGGGTTTTGTGTCCATTTCATTGAGCAAGGAGTAGCTCTTGTCTATTCCATATTTGGCTTAAGGAACTTTATCTGTGCTCATTTCAATCTCTGGTTTTATGCAGCACCCCAACTCACCTTTCCCCTTAAGCAAGCATAAGTTGGTTTTCTAAATTTGAGACACTGTTCTGTTTTGGAATGCAGTTCCTGTGTAGCCAAGTTTACATTCCGTGTATTAGTGATATCTTATGATGTTTCTTTTTCTGTGTGACTTATTTCAGTTAGAATCATCGTACCTGAATCCACTCATTATGCTGCTACGGGCCTGATGACATAGATTTCATTGCTGAGTGATACTGCATTGTACGTAAGTACCACAAGTTCTTTATCCATTTTTCACTTTCTGTGATATTGAACTTGTACGGTAAACGCGGTTCTTGTAAACGGAGGCGTCCCAAACTTTGGGGTGACTATGTCTTTTTGATTTTAATTTCCCTAAGCTATAGGACCATAAGCGGAAGTGCCCTAGGCTCTGTTGCTTGGTTTTTAGATGTTTCAGGAAACAGCATACACTTCTCCCAAGTGGTTGTTGGCAATTTACATCCCGCCCATCAGCATAACAAGGCTCCCAGTTCTCCATGGCCTGTCCTGCCTTTCTGGATTTTACACTTTTTTCAGATGGCCCTTTTGACCGGGGGGAAGTGAGACTTCATTGTAGTGCAGATTTCCTTTGCAAGCTTGCTTGGTTGGCCAAAAAGGGTGTATGCGTTTTTTCCTGAATATATTCAGGAAAAAACGCATACGCCCTTTTTGGCCAAGTGCATCATTGTGGACGTTCTGCCTCTTTTCCTATGCTTTCAATGCAATTCCAGTCTACCTCCTGAAATCGGTTTCCTGCAATTCTGCCCCGCTTTCAAGTCCTCTTGGCAGCCTTACTTCAGTATATTTTTGGACGATAGCTGTCATTTATAACTCTGCAGGTTTGTGAATTACAGTGCCCCTGAGCTCCTTTCTTCAACTCGCTTTCTTGTGACCTGGCCGCAACACCGCAGGACGTATTCAGGCCCTAATCTGGTTCTGGCACGGCACGCTGAGCCTTTGGTTAATTCCTCTTCCTGGTGGGAAATGAGAGTTAAATTTGCCCATCCAGACACCTCCAGCTAGTCTTTCATTGGTTTTCGCTATTCCTGTTCATCTTCCACAGAAATTGCAAACTGGGCCAAACAGGAAGTTAAAGGGACTGACTCTCCAAGTAGGGAGAGTGTTAGTAAGCGTCTGGAATGTTGCACCCGAGTACCAGGGTACGAAAACTGAGACATATTTGAACACGTCTCCCGATCACATGGTTGATCATACTCTAGGTTCCGCATGCATGTTTTAGCTGAAGGAAGAATACCTTAAACCTGGGTAGTTGAAACCCGTGGAATGGGTACCATGCAATATGACTTCAAAGGGTCTTCATTTGCTCACGAACCTCTCCAATCCTATCACTGCTGCGTTTATGCCCCTGTACACATGCTTGATTCTCTTTCGGAGACATAGCAATCCATAGGTTTTAAGATACTTACTAGTCAGGTACATTCTTAGGCGTTTAATATGCGGTGTTGAGTCCATTTCGTTGAGCAAGGAGTAGCTCTTGTCTATTCCATATTTGGCTTAAGGAATTTTATCTGTGCTCATTTCAATCTCTGGTTTTATGCAGCACCCCAACTCACCTTTCCCCTTAAGCAAGCATAAGTTAGTTTTCTAAATTTGAGACACTGTTCTGTTCTGTAATTCAGTTCCTGTGTAGCCAAGTTTCCATTCCGTGTATTACTGATATCTTATGATGTTTCTTTTTCTGTGTGACTTATTTCAGTTAGAATCATCATACCTGAATCCACTCATTGTGATGCTAAGGGCCTGATGACACAGATTTCATTGCTGAGTGATATTGCTTTGTAAGTAAATACCACAACTTCTTTATCCATTTTTCACTTTCTGCGATGTTGAACTTGTACTGTAAACGAGGTTTTTGTAAACAGAGCCGTTCCACACTTTGGGGTGGCTGTGTCTTTTTGATTTTAATTTCCCTAAGCTATAGGACCATAAGTGGAAGTGCCCTAGGTTCTGTTGCTTTGTTTTTTAGTTGTTTCAGGAAACACCATACACTTCTCCCAAGTGGTTCTTGGCAATTTACATCCCGCCCATCAGCATAACAAGGCTCCCAGTTCTCCATGGCCTGTCCTGCCTTTCTGGATTTTACACTTTTTTCAGATGGCCCTTTTGACCGGGGGGAAGTGAGACTTCATTGTAGTGCAGATTTCCTTTGCAAGCTTGCTTGGTTGGCCAAAAAGGGCGTATGCGTTTTTTCCTGAATATATTCAGGAAAAAACGCATACGCCCTTTTTGGCCAAGTGCATCATTGTGGACGTTCTGCCTCTTTTCCTATGCTTTCAATGCAATTCCAGTCTACCTCCTGAAATCGGTTTCCTGCAATTCTGCCCCGCTTTCAAGTCCTCTTGGCAGCCTTACTTCAGTCTATTTTTGGACGATAGCTGTCATTTATAACTCTGCAGGTTTGTGAATTACAGTGCCCCTGAGCTCCTTTCTTCAACTCGCTTTCTTGTGACCTGGCCGCAACACCGCAGGATGGCTTCAGGCCCTAATCTGGTTCCGGCCCGGCATGCTGAGCCTTTGGTTAATTCCTCTTCCTGGTGGGAAATGAGAGTTAAATTTGCCCGTCCAGACACCTCCAGCTAGCCTCTCATTGGTTCTCGCTATTCCTGTTCATCTTCCGCAGAAATTGCAAACTGGGCCAAACAGGAGGTTAAAGGGACTGACTCTCCAAGTCGGGAGACTGTTAGTAAAGCGTCTGGAATGTTGCACCCGAGTACCAGGGGAGGAAAACTGAGACATATTTGAACACGTCTCCCGTTCACATGGTTGATCATACTCTGGGTTCCACATGCATGTTTTAGCTGAAGGAAGAATACCTTAAACCTGGGTAGGTGAAACCCGTGGAAAGGGTACCATGCAATATGACTTCAAAGGGTCTTCATTTGCTCACCGAACCTCTCCAATCCTATCACTGCTGCGTTTATGCCCCTGTACACATGCTTGATTCTCTTTCGGAGACATAGCAATCCATAGGTTTTAAGATACTTACTAGTCAGGTACATTCTTAGGCATTTAATATGCGGTGTTGAGTCCATTTCGTTGAGCAAGGAGTAGCTCTTGTCTATTCCATATTTGGCTTAAGGAACTTTATCTGTGCTCATTTCAATCTCTGGTTTTATGCAGCACCCCAACTCACCTTTCCCCTTAAGCAAGCATAAGTTGGTTTTCTAAATTTGAGACACTGTCCTGTTCTGTAATTCAGTTCCTGTGTAGCCAAGTTTCCATTCCGTGTATTACTGATATCTTATGATGTTTCTTTTTCTGTGTGACTTATTTCAGTTAGAATCATCATACCTGAATCCACTCATTGTGCTGCTAAGGGCCTGATGACATAGATTTCATTACTGAGTGATATTGCTTTGTAAGTGATTACCACAACTTCTTTATCCATTTTTCACTTTCTGCGATGTTGAACTTGTACTGTAAACGAGGTTCTTGTAAACAGAGCTGTTCCAAACTTTGGGGTGGCTGTGTCTTTTTGATTTTAATTTCCCTAAGCTATAGGACCATAAGTGGAAGTGCCCTAGGCTCTGTTGCTTTGTTTTTTAGATGTTTCAGGAAACACCATACACTTCTCCCAAGTGTCTGTTGGCAATTTACATCCCGCCCATCAGCATAACAAGGCTCCCAGTTCTCAATGGCCTGTTGCCTTTCTGGTTTTTACACTTTTTTCAGATGGCCCTTTTGAACGGGGGGAAGTGAGACTTCATTGTAGTGCAGATTTCCTTTGCAAGCTTGCTTGGTTGGCCAAAAAGGGCGTATGCGTTTTTTCCTGAATATATTCAGGAAAAAACGCATACGCCCTTTTTGGCCAAGTGCATCATTGTGGACGTTCTGCCTCTTTTCCTATGCTTTCAATGCAATTCCAGTCTACCTCCTGAAATTGGTTTCCTGCAATTCTGCCCCGCTTTCAAGTCCTCTTGGCAGCCTTACTTCAGTCTATTTTTGGACGATAGCTGTCATTTATAACTCTGCAGGTTTGTGAATTACAGTGCCCCTGAGCTCCTTTCTTCAACTCGCTTTCTTGTGACCTGGCCGCAACACCGCAGGATGGCTTCAGGCCCTAATCTGGTTCCGGCCCGGCATGCTGAGCCTTTGGTTAATTCCTCTTCCTGGTGGGAAATGAGAGTTAAATTTGCCCGTCCAGACACCTCCAGCTAGCCTCTCATTGGTTCTCGCTATTCCTGTTCATCTTCCGCAGAAATTGCAAACTGGGCCAAACAGGAGGTTAAAGGGACTGACTCTCCAAGTGGGGAGAGTGTTAGTAAAGCGTCTGGAATGTTGCACCCGAGTACCAGGGGAGGAAAACTGAGACATATTTGAACACGTCTCCCGATCACATGGTTGATCATACTCTAGGTTCCACATGCATGTTTTAGCTGAAGGAAGAATACCTTAAACCTGGGTAGTTGAAACCCGTGGAATGGGTACCATGCAATATGACTTCAAAGGGTCTTCATTTGCTCACGAACCTCTCCAATCCTATCACTGCTGCGTTTATGCCCCTGTACACATGCTTGATTCTCTTTCGGAGACATAGCAATCCATAGGTTTTAAGATACTTACTAGTCAGGTGCATTCTTAGGCGTTTAATATGGGGTTTTGTGTCCATTTCGTTGAGCAAGGAGTAGCTCTTGTCTATTCCATATTTGGCTTAAGGAACTTTATCTGTGCTCATTTCAATCTCTGGTTTTATGCAGCACCCCAACTCACCTTTCCCCTTAAGCAAGCATAAGTTGGTTTTCTAAATTTGAGACCCTGTTCTGTTTTGGAATGCAGTTCCTGTGTAGCCAAGTTTACATTCCGTGTATTAGTGATATCTTATGATGTTTCTTTTTCTGTGTGACTTATTTCAGTTAGAATCATCGTACCTGAATCCACTCATTATGCTGCTACGGGCCTGATGACATAGATTTCATTGCTGAGTGATACTGCATTGTACGTAAGTTCCACAAGTTCTTTATCCATTTTTCACTTTCTGTGATATTGAACTTGTACGGTAAACGCGGTTCTTGTAAACGGAGGCGTCCCAAACTTTGGGGTGGCTTTGTCTTTTTTATTTTAATTTCCCTAAGCTATAGGACCATAAGCGGAAGTGCCCTAGGCTCTGTTGCTTGGTTTTTAGATGTTTCAGGAAACAGCATACACTTCTCCCAAGTGGTTGTTGGCAATTTACATCCCGCCCATCAGCATAACAAGGCTCCCAGTTCTCCATGGCCTGTCCTGCCTTTCTGGATTTTACACTTTTTTCAGATGGCCCTTTTGACCGGAGGGAAGTGAGACTTCATTGTAGTGCAGATTTCCTTTGCAAGCTTGCTTGGTTGGCCAAAAAGGGCATATGCGTTTTTTCCTGAATATATTCAGGAAAAAACGCATACGCCCTTTTTGGCCAAGTGCATCATTGTGGACGTTCTGCCTCTTTTCCTATGCTTTCAATGCAATTCCAGTCTACCTCCTGAAATCGGTTTCCTGCAATTCTGCCCCGCTTTCAAGTCCTCTTGGCAGCCTTACTTCAGTGTATTTTTGGACGATAGCTGTCATTTATAACTCTGCAGGTTTGTGAATTACAGTGCCCCTGAGCTCCTTTCTTCAACTCGCTTTCTTGTGACGTGGCCGCAACACCGCAGGACGTCTTCAGGCCCTAATCTGGTTCTGGCACGGCATGCTGAGCCTTTGGTTAATTCCTCTTCCTGGTGGGAAATGAGAGTTAAATTTGCCCGTCCAGACACCTCCAGCTAGTCTTTCATTGGTTCTCGCTATTCCTGTTCATCTTCCACAGAAATTGCAAACTGGGCCAAACAGGAAGTTAAAGGGACTGACTCTCCAAGTAGGGAGAGTGTTAGTAAGCGTCTGGAATGTTGCACCCGAGTACCAGGGTACGAAAACTGAGACATATTTGAACACGTCTCCCGATCACATGGTTGATCATACTCTAGGTTCCGCATGCATGTTTTAGCTGAAGGAAGAATACCTTAAACCTGGGTAGTTGAAACCCGTGGAATGGGTACCATGCAATATGACTTCAAAGGGTCTTCATTTGCTCACCGAACCTCTCCAATCCTATCACTGCTTCGTTTATGCCCCTGTACACATGCTTGATTCTCTTTCGGAGACATAGCAATCCATAGGTTTTAAGATACTTACTAGTCAGGTACATTCTTAGGCGTTTAATATGCAGTGTTGAGTCCATTTCGTTGAGCAAGGAGTAGCTCTTGTCTATTCCATATTTGGCTTAAGGAACTTTATCTGTGCTCATTTCAATCTCTGGTTTTATGCAGCACCCCAACTCACCTTTCCCCTTAAGCAAGCATAAGTTGGTTTTCTAAATTTGAGACCCTGTTCTGTTCTGTAATTCAGTTCCTGTGTAGCCAAGTTTCCATTCCGTGTATTACTGATATCTTATGATGTTTCTTTTTCTGTGTGACTTATTTCAGTTAGAATCATCATACCTGAATCCACTCATTGTGCTGCTAAGGGCCTGATGACATAGATTTCATTACTGAGTGATATTGCTTTGTAAGTGATTACCACAACTTCTTTATCCATTTTTCACTTTCTGCGATGTTGAACTTGTACTGTAAACGAGGTTCTTGTAAACAGAGCCGTTCCAAACTTTGGGGTGGCTGTGTCTTTTTGATTTTAATTTCCCTAAGCTATAGGACCATAAGTGGAAGTGCCCTAGGCTCTGTTGCTTTGTTTTTTAGATGTTTCAGGAAACACCATACACTTCTCCCAAGTGTCTGTTGGCAATTTACATCCCGCCCATCAGCATAACAAGGCGCCCAGTTCTCAATGGCCTGTTGCCTTTCTGGATTTTACACTTTTTTCAGATGGCCCTTTTGAACGGGGGGAAGTGAGACTTCATTGTAGTGCAGATTTCCTTTGCAAGCTTGCTTGGTTGGCCAAAAAGGGCGTATGCGTTTTTTCCTGAATATATTCAGGAAAAAACGCATACGCCCTTTTTGGCCAAGTGCATCATTGTGGACGTTCTGCCTCTTTTCCTATGCTTTCAATGCAATTCCAGTCTACCTCCTGAAATCGGTTTCCTGCAATTCTGCCCCGCTTTCAAGTCCTCTTGGCAGCCTTACTTCAGTCTATTTTTGGACGATAGCTGTCATTTATAACTCTGCAGGTTTGTGAATTACAGTGCCCCTGAGCTCCTTTCTTCAACTCGCTTTCTTGTGACCTGGCCGCAACACCGCAGGATGGCTTCAGGCCCTAATCTGGTTCCGGCCCGGCATGCTGAGCCTTTGGTTAATTCCTCTTCCTGGTGGGAAATGAGAGTTAAATTTGCCCGTCCAGACACCTCCAGCTAGCCTCTCATTGGTTCTCGCTATTCCTGTTCATCTTCCGCAGAAATTGCAAACTGGGCCAAACAGGAGGTTAAAGGGACTGACTCTCCAAGTTGGGAGACTGTTAGTAAAGCGTCTGGAATGTTGCACCCGAGTACCAGGGGAGGAAAACTGAGACATATTTGAACACGTCTCCCGATCACATGGTTGATCATACTCTAGGTTCCACATGCATGTTTTAGCTGAAGGAAGAATACCTTAAACCTGGGTAGTTGAAACCCGTGGAATGGGTACCATGCAATATGACTTCAAAGGGTCTTCATTTGCTCACGAACCTCTCCAATCCTATCACTGCTGCATTTATGCCCCTGTACACATGCTTGATTCTCTTTCGGAGACATAGCAATCCATAGGTTTTAAGATACTTACTAGTCAGGTGCATTCTTAGGCGTTTAATATGGGGTTTTGTGTCCATTTCGTTGAGCAAGGAGTAGCTCTTGTCTATTCCATATTTGGCTTAAGGAACTTTATCTGTGCTCATTTCAATCTCTGGTTTTATGCAGCACCCCAACTCACCTTTCCCCTTAAGCAAGCAGAAGTTGGTTTTCTAAATTTGAGACCCTGTTCTGTTTTGGAATGCAGTTCCTGTGTAGCCAAGTTTACATTCCGTGTATTAGTGATATCTTATGATGTTTCTTTTTCTGTGTGACTTATTTCAGTTAGAATCATCGTACCTGAATCCACTCATTATGCTGCTACGGGCCTGATGACATAGATTTCATTGCTGAGCGATACTGCATTGTACGTAAGTACCACAAGTTCTTTATCCATTTTTCACTTTCTGTGATATTGAACTTGTACGGTAAACGCGGTTCTTGTAAACGGAGGCGTCCCAAACTTTGGGGTGGCTGTGTCTTTTTGATTTTAATTTCCCTAAGCTATAGGACCATAAGCGGAAGTGCCCTAGGCTCTGTTGCTTGGTTTTTAGATGTTTCAGGAAACAGCATACACTTCTCCCAAGTGGTTGTTGGCAATTTACATCCCGCCCATCAGCATAACAAGGCTCCCAGTTCTCCATGGCCTGTCCTGCCTTTCTGGATTTTACACTTTTTTCAGATGGCCCTTTTGACCGGGGGGAAGTGAGACTTCATTGTAGTGCCGATTTCCTTTGCAAGCTTGCTTGGTTGGCCAAAAAGGGCGTATGCGTTTTTTCCTGAATATATTCAGGAAAAAACGCATACGCCCTTTTTGGCCAAGTGCATCATTGTGGACGTTCTGCCTCTTTTCCTATGCTTTCAATGCAATTCCAGTCTACCTCCTGAAATCGGTTTCCTGCAATTCTGCCCCGCTTTCAAGTCCTCTTGGCAGCCTTACTTCAGTCTATTTTTGGACGATAGCTGTCATTTATAACTCTGCAGGTTTGTGAATTACAGTGCCCCTGAGCTCCTTTCTTCAACTCGCTTTCTTGTGACCTGGCCGCAACACCGCAGGATGGCTTCAGGCCCTAATCTGGTTCCGGCCCGGCATGCTGAGCCTTTGGTTAATTCCTCTTCCTGGTGGGAAATGAGAGTTAAATTTGCTTGCCCAGACACCTCCAGCTAACCTCTCATTGGTTCTCGCTATTCCTGTTCATCTTCCGCAGAAATTGCAAAGTGGGCCAAACAGGAGGTTAAAGGGACTGACTCTTCAAGTCGGGAGACTGTTAGTAAAGCGTCTGGAATGTTGCACCCGAGTACCAGGGGAGGAAAACTGAGACATATTTGAACACGTCTCCCGTTCACATGGTTGATCATACTCTGGGTTCCACATGCATGTTTTAGCTGAAGGAAGAATACCTTAAACCTGGGTAGGTGAAACCCGTGGAATGGGTACCATGCAATATGACTTCAAAGGGTCTTCATTTGCTCACCGAACCTCTCCAAACCTATCACTGCTGCGTTTATGCCCCTGTACACATGCTTGATTCTCTTTCGGAGACATAGCAATCCATAGGTTTTAAGATACTTACTAGTCAGGTACATTCTTAGGCGTTTAATATGCGGTGTTGAGTCCATTTCGTTGAGCAAGGAGTAGCTCTTGTCTATTCCATATTTGGCTTAAGGAACTTTATCTGTGCTCATTTCAATCTCTGGTTTTATGCAGCACCCCAACTCACCTTTCCCCTTAAGCAAGCATAAGTTGGTTTTCTAAATTTGAGACCCTGTTCTGTTCTGTAATTCAGTTCCTGTGTAGCCAAGTTTCCATTCCGTGTATTACTGATATCTTATGATGTTTCTTTTTCTGTGTGACTTATTTCAGTTAGAATCATCATACCTGAATCCACTCATTGTGCTGCTAAGGGCCTGATGACATAGATTTCATTACTGAGTGATATTGCTTTGTAAGTGATTACCACAACTTCTTTATCCATTTTTCAGTTTCTGCGATGTTGAACTTGTACTGTAAACGAGGTTCTTGTAAACAGAGCCGTTCCAAACTTTGGGGTTGCTGTGTCTTTTTGATTTTAATTTCCCTAAGCTATAGGACCATAAGTGGAAGTGCCCTAGGCTCTGTTGCTTTGTTTTTTAGATGTTTCAGGAAACACCATACACTTCTCCCAAGTGTCTGTTGGCAATTTACATCCCGCCCATCAGCATAACAAGGCTCCCAGTTCTCAATGGCCTGTTGCCTTTCTGGATTTTACACTTTTTTCAGATGGCCCTTTTGACCGGGGGGAAGTGAGACTTCATTGTAGTGCAGATTTCCTTTGCAAGGTTGCTTGGTTGGCCAAAAAGGGCGTATGCGTTTTTTCCTGAATATATTCAGGAAAAAACGCATACGCCCTTTTTGGCCAAGTGCATCATTGTGGACGTTCTGCCTCTTTTCCTATGCTTTCAATGCAATTCCAGTCTACCTCCTGAAATCGGTTTCCTGCAATTCTGCCCCGCTTTCAAGTCCTCTTGGCAGCCTTACTTCAGTCTATTTTTGGACGATAGCTGTCATTTATAAGTCTGCAGGTTTGTGAATTACAGTGCCCCTGAGCTCCTTTCTTCAACTCGCTTTCTTGTGACCTGGCCGCAACACCGCAGGATGGCTTCAGGCCCTAATCTGGTTCCGGCCCGGCATGCTGAGCCTTTGGTTAATTCCTCTTCCTGGTGGGAAATGAGAGTTAAATTTGCCCGTCCAGACACCTCCAGCTAGCCTCTCATTGGTTCTCGCTATTCCTGTTCATCTTCCGCAGAAATTGCAAACTGGGCCAAACAGGAGGTTAAAGGGACTGACTCTCCAAGTGGGGAGAGTGTTAGTAAAGCGTCTGGAATGTTGCACCCGAGTACCAGGGGAGGAAAACTGAGACATATTTGAACACGTCTCCCGATCACATAGTTGATCATACTCTAGGTTCCACATGCATGTTTTAGCTGAAGGAAGAATACCTTAAACCTGGGTAGTTGAAGCCGTGAATGGGTACCATGCAATATGACTTCAAAGGGTCTTCATTTGCTCACCGAACCTCTCCAATCCTATCACTGCTGCGTTTATGCCCCTGTACACATGCTTGATTCTCTTTCGGAGATATAGCAATCCATAGGTTTTAAGATACTTACAAGTCATGTACATTCTTAGGCGTTTAATATGCGGTGTTGAGTCCATTTCGTTGAGCAAGGAGTAGCTCTTGTCTATTCCATATTTGGCTTAAGGAACTTTATCTGTGCACATTTCAATCTCTGGTTTTACGCAGCACCCCAACTCACCTTTACCCTTAAGCAAGCATAAGTTGTTTTTCTAAATTTGAGACCTTGTTCTGTTCTGTAATTCAGTTCCTGTGTAGCCAAGTTTCAATTCCGTGTATTACTGATATCTCATGATGTTTCTTTTTCTGTGTGACTTATTTCAGTTAGAATCATCATACCTGAATCCACTCATTGTGCTGCTAAGGGCCTGATGACATAGATTTCATTGCTGAGTGATATTGCTTTGTAAGTGAATACCACAACTTCTTTATCCATTTTTCACTTTCTGCGATGTTGAACTTGTACTGTAAACGAGGTTCTTGTAAACAGAGGCGTCCCAAACTTTGGGGTGGCTGTGTCTTTTTGATTTTAATTTCCCTAAGCTATAGGACCATAAGTGGCAGTGCCCTAGGCTCTGTTGCTTTGTTTTTTAGATGTTTCAGGAAACACCATACACTTCTCCCGAGTGGTTGTTGGCAATTTACATCCCGCCCATCAGCATAACAAGGCTCCCAGTTCTCCATGGCCTGTCCTGCCTTTCTGGATTTTACACTTTTTTCAGAAAGCCCTTTTGACCGGGGGGAAGTGAGACTTCATTGTAGTGCAGATTTCCTTTGCAAGCTTGCTTGGTTGGCCAAAAAGGGCGTATGCGTTTTTTCCTGAATATATTCAGGAAAAAACGCATACGCCCTTTTTGGCCAAGTGCATCATTGTGGACGTTCTGCCTCTTTTCCTATGTTTTCAATGCAATTCCAGTCTACCTCCTGAAATCGGTTTCCTGCAATTCTGCCCCACTTTCAAGTCCTCTTGGCAGCCTTACTTCAGTCTATTTTTCGACGATAGCTGTCATTTATAACTCTGCAGGTTTGTGAATTACAGTGCCCCTGAGCTCCTTTCTTCAACTCGCTTTCTTGTGACCTGGCCGCAACACCGCAGGATGGCTTCAGGCCCTAATCTGGTTCCGGTACGGCACGCTGAGCCTTTGGTTATTTCCTCTTCCTGGTGGGAAATGAGAGTTAAATTTGCCCGTCCAGGCACCTCCAGCTAGCCTCTCATTGGTTCTCACTATTCCTGTTCATCTTCCGCAGAAATTGCAAACTGGGCCAAACAGGAGGTTAAAGGCGCTGACTCTCCAAGTGGGGAGAGTGTTAGTAAAGCGTCTGGAATGTTGCACCCGAGTACCAGGGGAGGAAAACTGAGACATATTTGAACACGTCTCCCGTTCACATGGTTGATCATACTTGGGTTCCACATGCATGTTTTAGCTGAAGGAAGAATACCTTAAACCTGGAGAGTTGAGACCCGTGTAATGGGTACCATGCAATATGACTTCAAAGGGTCTTCATTTGCTCACCGAACCTCTCCAATCCTATCACTGCTGCGTTTATGCCCCTGTACACATGCTTGATTCTCTTTTGGAGACATAGCAATCCATAGGTTTTACGATACTTACTAGTCAGGTACATTCTTAGGCGTTTAATATGCGGTGTTGAGTCCATTTCGTTGAGCAAGGAGTAGCTCTTGTCTATTCCATATTTGACTTAAGGAACTTTATCTGTGCTCATTTCAATCTCTGGTTTTATGCAGCACCCCAACTCACCTTTACCCTTAAGCAAGCATAAGTTGGTTTTCTAAATTTGAGACCCTGTTCTGTTCTGTAATTCAGTTTCTGTGTAGCCAAGTTTACATTCCGTGTATTACTGATATCTTATGATGTTTCTTTTTCTGTGTGACTTATTTCAGTTAGAATCATCGTACCTGAATCCACTCATTGTGATGCTAAGGGCCTGATGACATAGATTTCATTGCTGAGTGATATTGTTTTGTAAGTAAATACCACAACATCTTTATCCATTTTTCACTTTCTGCGATGTTGAACTTGTACTGTAAACGAGGTTCTTGTAAACAGAGGCGTCCCAAACTTTGGGGTGGCTGTGTCTTTTTGATTTTAATTTCCCTAAGCTATAGGACCATAAGTGGAAGTGCCCTAGGCTCTGTTGCTTTGTTTTTTAGATGTTTCAGGAAACACCATACACTTCTCCTGAGTGTCTGTTGGCAATTTACATCCCGCCCATCAGCATAACAAGGCTCCCAGTTCTCCATGGCCTGTCCTGCCTTTCTGGATTTTACACTTTTTTCAGATGGCCCTTTTGACTGGGGGGAAGTGAGACTTCATTGTAGTGCAGATTTCCTTTGCAAGCTTGCTTGGTTGGCCAAAAAGGGCGTATGCGTTTTTTCCTGAATATATTCAGGAAAAAACGCATACGCCCTTTTTGGCCAAGTGCATCATTGTGGACGTTCTGCCTCTTTTCCTATGCTTTCAATGCAATTCCAGTCTACCTCCTGAAATCGGTTTCCTGCAATTCTGCCCCGCTTTCAAGTCCTCTTGGCAGCCTTACTTCAGTCTATTTTTGGACGATAGCTGTCATTTATAACTCTGCAGGTTTGTGAATTACAGTGCCCCTGAGCTCCTTTCTTCAACTCGCTTTCTTGTGACCTGGCCGCAACACCGCAGGATGGCTTCAGGCCCTAATCTGGTTCCGGCACGGCACGCTGAGCCTCTGGTTATTTCCTCCTCCTGTTGGGAAATGAGAGTTAAATTTGCCTGTCCAGACACCTCCAGCTAGTCTCTCATTGGTTCTCGCTATTCCTGTTCATCTTCCGCAGAAATTGCAAACTGGGCCAAACAGGAGGTTAAAGGCGCTGACTCTCCAAGTGGGGAGAGTGTTAGTAAAGCGTCTGGAATGTTGCACCCGAGTACCAGGGGAGGAAAACTGAGACATATTTGAACACGTCTCCCGTTCACACGGTTGATCATACTTGGGGTTCCACATGCATGTTTTAGCTGAAGGAAGAATACCTTAAACCTGGAGAGTTGAGACCCGTGGAATGGGTACCATGCAATATGACTTCTAAGGGTCTTCATTTGCTCACCGAACCTCTCCAATCCTATCACTGCTGCGTTTATGCCCTTGTACACACGCTTGATTCTCTTTCAGAGACATAGCAATCCATAGGTTTTAAGATACTTACTAGTCAGGTACATTCTTAGGCGTTTAATATGGGGTGTTGAGTCCATTTCGTTGAGCAAGGAGTAGCTCTTGTCTATTCCATATTTGGCTTAAGGAACTTTATCTGTGCTCATTTCAATCTCTGGTTTTATGCAGCACCCCAACTCACCTTCCCCCTTAAGCAAGCGTAAGTTGGTTTTCTAAACTTGAGACACTGTTCTGTTTTGTAATTCAGTTCATGTGTAGCCAAGTTCACATTCTGTGTATTAGTGATACCTTATGATGTTTCTTTTCTGTGTGACTTATTTCAGTTCGAATCATCATACCTGAATCCACTCATTATGCTGCCACGGGCCTGATGACATAGATTTCATTGCTGAGTGATATTGCATTGTACGTAAGTACCACAAGTTCTTTATCCATTTTTCACTTTCTGCGATATTGAACTTGTACCGTAAATGAGGTTCTTGTAAACAGAGCCGTTCCAAACTTTGGGGTGGCTGTGTCTTTTTGATTTTAATTTCCCTAAGCTATAGGACCATAAGTGGAAGTGCCCTAGGCTCTGTTGCTTTGTTTTTTAGATGTTTCAGGAAACACCATACACTTCTCCAGAATGGCTGTTGGCAATTTACATCCCGCCCATCAGCATAAGAAGGCTCCCAGTTCTCCATGGCCTGTCCTGCCTTTATGGATTTTACACTTTTTTCAGATGGCCCTTTTGACCGGGTGGAAGTGAGACTTCATTGTAGTGCAGATTTCCTTTGCAAGCTTGCTTGTTTGGCCAAAAAGGGCGTATGCGTTTTTTCCTGAATATATTCAGGAAAAAACGCATACGCCCTTTTTGGCCAAGTGCATCATTGTCGAGTTTCTGACTCTCTTCATATGCTTTCAATGCAATTCCAGTCTACCTCCTGAAATCGGTTTCCTGCAATTCTGCCTTGCTTTCAATGCCTCTTCATAGCCTTACCTCAATATATTTTTTAAAAATAGTTGGCCTTTATAACTCTGCAGGTTTTTGAATTGCAGTGGCCCTTAGCTCCATTTTTTAGCTCTTATTTTTGTGGTCTTGCCCCATAACCACAGGATTCCTTGAAGCCCTATTTTTCTTCTGGGGCACCTGCTGTGCCTTTGGTTAATTCTTCTTACTGATGTGATATTAGAGTGACATGTGCCCATTGAAACCGCTACAGCTAGTTTCTCACTGGTTCCCCCTATTCCCATTCATCCTCTGCACTAACTGCAGACTGTGCGATACCAGAACTTAAAGGCATTGACTCCATGTGGGGATGTTGTTAGTAAAGCGGCTGGAATGTCGATCCGGAGCCCCAGGAGAGGAAAAATGAGGTGCGTTTTAGAAACCTTTCCCGATCATATGGTATACCAGTCGCTGGGTTTCCCAAGCATGGTTTAGCTGTAGGAAGATTCCCTTCAACCTGGAGTGTTGGGACCCTTGGACTGAGTAGCATGAAGTATTGCATTAAACTTTCGGCAGTTGCTCACCAAAGCTCACCAATCCTGTCAGCCCCAAGTGTCCAGCCTTATGTCTTATCCAGCTGTGGGTTTATATGTGGTCAATCCAGGTTGCATCACAGCCCCTGAGCGAATTTTGTAAGAATTTTTCTCTCTTTCATTGTTTCAGCATTTTGTTTTTAAAATTTATTTCTATAATGGGGTTTAGCTCCTTTTCACTGCTGTGTTTGTGCCGCTCTGCACACACTTGATTCCCTTATGGAGATATATCAATACATGGGTTTTAAGATTCTTATTCCTCAGATATATTTCTCTGCGGTGTATAGGGTGTGTTGAGGCCTGTTCATTGAGCAAGGTGTAGATCTTGTCTAATACCTATTTGGTTTATTGAACGGTATCTGTGCTAATTTCAAACTCTGGTTTTATGCATCACCCCACCTCTCCTTTCCCCTTAAGCTGACATAAGTGTGTTTTCTAAATGTGAGACACTGTTCTGTTCTGTAATTCATTTCTTGTGCAGCCATATTTACCCTCCCTCTATAAGTGATATCTTATGATATGTTTCTTTTTCTGTTTGACTTATTTCAAGTAGTATTATCGGACCTAAATCCACTCTTTATCCTTCTACTAGCCTTATTACATTGATTTCATGGTGAAGAGATATTCCATTGTACATAAGTACCACATCTTCTTTATCCATTGTTCTCTTTCCTGGGATATTTAAGGTGTACTGAAGTTGAGGTTCTTGTAAACAGAGTAGCCCTAAACTGTGGTGTGCTTGTGTCTTGTTGATTTTTAGACTTCCCTAGATATACTCCCATGATTGGAAGTGTCCTATGCTCTGTAGCTCTGTTTTTTAGATGATTTAGGAACCACCATACACTTCTCCAGAGTGGCTCTCGGCAGTTCACACACTGCCCATCAGCGTATAAAGGCTCCCTGTTCTCCATGGCCTGTCCTGCATTTCTGGTTTTTACAATTTTTTAGGATGGCCCTTTTGACCGGTGGGAAGTGAGACTTCTTTGTTGTGCACATTTGCATTGCTTGCTTGCTTCGTTGCCCATAAAGTGCGTATGCGTTTTTTCCTGGATATAATCAGGAAAAAACGCATACGCCCTTTTGGGCCAACTGCATCGTTGTCGAAATTCTGCCGCTTTTCATGTGCGTTAAAGACGAGTCCAATCTATCTCTTGAAATCTGTTTCTTGCAATTCTGTCTTGCATTCAGATCCTCTTCTTTGCCTTACCTCAACATATTTTTGGACGTTAGTTTTCATTTATAACTCTGCAGGTTTGTGAATTGCAGTGACCCTGAGCTCCATTTTTTAAGTTGCTCTTTTGTGAGCTGGCCTCAAACCCGCAGGATTGCTTCAGGCCCTATTTTGGCTCCGGCGAGGCAGGCTGAGCCTTTCTTTAATTCTTATTCTTAATGGGAAATTAGAGTGATATGTGCCCGTCCAAACCCCTACAACTCTTCTCTCATTGGTTCCCCCTCTTCCCGTTCATCCTCCTCACAATTTGCAAAATGTGTGAAACAGAAGTTTAAATGTGCTGATTCTCCAAGTGGGGAGATTCTAAGTAGCGTGGCTGGAATGGTGAACAGGAGCACCAGGAGAGGATAAATGAGGTGCATTTTAGACACATCTCCCGATCACATGGTGTACAGTCCTCTGGGTTTTCCATGCATGTTTTAGCTGTAGGAAGATCCCTTGAACCTGCAGATTTGGGACCCATTGAATGGGTACCAGGTAGTATTACTTTAAAGGGTGTGCATTTCCTCACCCAACCTCACATTTCTCTTAGCGCAAACAGTTTCCAGCCTTATGTCTCATCCTGCTGTGGGTCTAGATGTGTTCAATCCATGTTGCATCACCGTCCCTGAGGAAAAGTTGTAAGAGGTTTTCTCTGTCTCTCTGTCGTTTATTTTTTTCAATTTATTACTATATTGGTTACAGCTGATTTTCAAAGCTCTGTTTCTTGCTGCTGTACATCCACTTGATTCGCGTACAGAGAGACATCAATAAATTCTTTTTCAGATTCTTACCAGTCGTATATATTCTTTTCCGGTGACTTGAGTGTGCTGAGTGCAGTTCTTTTAGCTACCGTGTAGGCCTTGTTGATTATCAGTTTGGTATTTGGAATGGTATCTTTGCTAATTTCAACCTCCTGGATGATGCCTCACCCCTCCCCACCTTTCCCGTTTAGCAGCCTTATGCGTGTTTTCTACATATTTGACTATGTTTTTGTTTTGTAATTTATTTCATGTGTAGCCATTTTGGATTCCACCTTTAAGTGATATCTTATGATATGTGTCTTTTTCTTTTTGAATTCTGTCACTTAGAATGATCATACGTAACTCCTCCGGAGTTGTTACAACTGGCCATATTTCATTGATTTCCAGGCTGAATAATATTCCACTCTACCTAAGTACCACATCTCTATCCATTTTTTCCCTCCAGAGACATTTAAGTTATATCCTAGTCGAGGATCTTTTAAACAGAGAGGGGGTAAACATTGGGGTGCCTGTGTCCTCTCGATTTTTGTTTTTCCCAAGATATACGCCCATGAGTGCAAGTGCCCTATGCTCTGTAGCTCATTTTTTAGATGCTTTAGTAAACACAATACACTTCTCCAGAATGGCCGTTGGCAATATACATTTCCACTATAAGTCTCACAGGGCTCCCTCTTCTCGTTGCCCTGTCCTGCATTTCTGTTGTTTACGCTTTATGAGGATGGCTCTTCTGACTGATGCGAAGTGATATCTTTTGTAGTATTGACTTCCAGTGCCCACCTGTTTGGTTGGCTAAAAAAGTGTATGCCCTTTTCTTGAATATATACAGAAAAGAATGCATACACCCTTTTTGGCCAACTGCAATGTTGGCAATGTTGGCAATGTTCAGCTCCTTTTCTTGTGCTTAATGGCGAGTCCTTTCTACCTCCTCAAATCCCTTTCCTGCCATTCTCCCTTGCTTACAAGTCCTTTTCTCTGACTTTCCTCAAGACATTTTTCAGTGATGGATATTTTCAACTCTGCAGTTTTGTGAATTTTACTGCCCCTGAGTTCCATTGTTCAACTCGTGTTTATGGGAACTGGCCACAAAGCAGCGGGATTTCCTCAAGCCCTATACTGTTTCCATGGGCAACCCTAGCCTTTGGTCAATTCGTCTTCCTGATTGGAAATTAGAGTGACATGTGCCTGTCTGAACACCTAGGACTTGTCTCTCATTGTTCCTCATCCTTCCGCTTCATCCTCTGGACAAATTCCAAACTGTACGCAACAGGATGTTGACAGTGCTGACATCTCCAAGTGGGGAGACTGTTAGTAAAGACGCTGGAGGGGTGAACCCGAGCACCAGGAGATGAGGAGATGAGATGCCTTTTCCAAACTCTTCCCGATCAGACGGTATACCATCCTCTGGGTGTGACAGACATGTTTTAGCAGTAGGAAGAGTCCCATTCATGTAAGGAGAACACCAGGGCTTTTTCAAAATCAGTGTCTCCCCGAAACCCAAACTGGGGAAGTTTTTAAGCTACGGCTACACATATGTTCATTAAGGGCCTTGGGAAGTAGGCAGAGTCCAAACTTTAGATGATTGAAGTCTTCAGGGTCAGAAGCACTCACCACCAGCTTCCCTTAGGCTACACTTTAACTGTCATTGATAGATGATGTCAATAAAAATATCTATTCTTTTTCAGATTATTTCCCCTTATAGGTTATTGCAAAATGTTGAGTGTAGTTCCCTGTGCTATACAGTAGTTCCTTGTTGATGATCTATTTTATACATAGCAGTGTGTATGTGTTCATTCCAAACTGTTAATTTATCCCTCCTCCCACCTTTCCCCTTTGGTAATAATAAATTATAAGATTTTATACTTCTCAGAAATGGGGGAGCTGAAAGAGAGGTATCATTTTCAATGGAAAAGCATTTAAAACAAGATTGAAGGTTTAACCAAGATTATTAGCTGTACATCCTTGGAAAGAAATCACTTCGTTTCTCTAATATTGACCTGACAAATAAGACAAACCTTTTCACTGAACTTGCTTATAAAAAGTGATGGAAATATCAAATGGAAGTGTTAAAAACATCTTATTTTACCCGAGCCTTATACACTGTTCTATGTTAACTACAGTTTGGCTCACACATCTGTTCATTGAGGTTACAATAGTCTCAATTTCTGTTACTGATCCTCCAGAGTGGACCCCAACAAGTGTCCCCCTGCCCAGTGTCATTGGGGCCAACAGATCGAGACTGAGTTTGGTTCACAAGCAAAGGAAACTTTATATTTTGATCAGAGAATGGAGAGGTGAGAGCATGCACTACCCCGTGGGCTGTGGGCTGGGCTGCTGTGTAGAGATCCTGTCAGAGTCAGTGGGAGGGAGGGAGGCGGCGGAGCTCTCGAGGGCCGGGTTGGCTGTAGCTCAGGCTCTATATCGTGGAGTCTGCACTGGGCCCCAGGAGCTGAGGTGTCGACCCAGCCATTCTGCACTAGGAAATCTGGTCTGAAGTGCCGGGTGTGGAACCTCTGCATGCGGGACCCTAGGAGCACGTGAAATTAGACAAAGCACAAAGGATAAAAAAGGTTAGACTTGACTTTATTGCCCAGATTCTATTTTTATCTCCCAGGGATTTTTAATGGGCTTTGCTGGGGACAAACCCCTCCTCTGCCTTTTGTCCCGTTCCTCATTCTTGGAGTGCTGAGGGTGCAGACCCTTCTTCTGTAACTGCTGAGTGCTGAGTTGGGAGCCCTCATACCCTGGGGCGAGGGTCAGAGCTTCTCTGCAGCAGCCTCCCAGTGACGTTGATTGTCCCCAGGACCCCTGCCTCCCTGCTCGTCCACCTGAGCACCAGCATTGGAAGTGTTATAGATTCTAATGACCTTTAAGGGTCCAGGAAAGAGATGTGCAGAGACGCTGTGGGGGCCGGTTTCACCCCGCCCCACATTTGTTCGGCCACCTTAGGCTGACCGTCTCTGCCAGCCTAGATGCTCTGACCAGTAGTCTGCGCTTTCTTCAGTTAGGCCCCTGAATTAACGTACAAACAGCACCGGGTGTCAGAGCCCTGCCCGCTCAACTCCCAGACAGTCCAGGGTCAGTGGTGACCAAGGACCATGATGGCTACTGAGTCAACAGCCTTTTGAAGTAAACAGGAGTCCAGCCGGTCTTATTGGCCACCATCATCACGGTGTCTGTAGGCTTTTCTATGGTGACAGTGTGGTATACTGTTCCCCCGCCAAGATTATTAGCTCCCCTCTGGGTGCAGTAAGTCCTGCAAGCAGTAGTCTACTCTTTTGGGACACACTCTTGTTGTTTTATGAGAGAAACTCCAGGTCAAGTGATGTTCACACGAGTCGTCATGGTGCCCTGTTGCCCCCGGTTATCTCTCTGGATGTTGGAGTTGGAGGGCCTCCTCACTCGAGGTCGGTGTGCCCACGGAGCGAACCCTGCAACTTCAGGGCATGGTTGGTGGTTAGGATCACCACGTGGGGTCCTTTTCCCTTAGGAGGGAGGTGGCCTTTTGGGCTGCTGATTTCCAGGTTTTTAGATACCGCCAGTATCTTGGCCAGATGTGGCAGTGGGCCAAGCCCCTTAGTGACCGTAGTTTATCCTACCTGGATGGCAATCTTGCATTGTTCCATTTCAAGCGGTCCCAGTTTTTGCACTAATTCTCCAATGGCGATTCACCTTTCACCGGGAATGTAAAGGTCAAAGGGTTTAGCTAAATTAGGGAGTTCCAGGGCAAGTGTCTGAATTGACTGCTCTTTCCATTCTTGAAAGGCCACTTCTGGATTCTATTCAAAAGGATCATCATCTTTTCCTTTCAGTGTTTCATATAGAGGCCCAGCTAGTAGACTGTAGTTAGGGATCCAGAAGCAGCAAACCCTGGCCTCCCCAGGAACCCCTAAGCTGTCTTCTAGTTTTAGAAAGGGGTAAGGCTGAAAATGGTTTCTTCCCTTTCCTGGGATGGGCTTCTCTGACCTTCTGTGAGAATGAAGCCCAGGCAGGTCACCGCAGTCTGTGATATTTGAGCTTTTTCTTGGACAACTTCTATCCTTTATTGGCTTGGTAGTTCAGAGGCCTCCTTAGTAGGGCTGGTGATCAGAATGTCGTCTGCATATTGAAGGAGGGTTTCCTTTTCCAGAGGTAGAACTTTTAGGTCTTTAGCTAAGCTTTCCCCAAAGATGGTGTGGGAATTTTTGCACCCTTGGGGCCAGACGGCCCGGAAGTATTGTTTTAGTTGTATGTGGAGTCCTGCCACTCACAAGCCAAAATTTCTTGTGACTCTGGGACTAATGGAATACAAAAGAAGGCATCATTGAAGACTAATACAGAATACCATGTCCTGGTGGTTGGTAGAATGACCAGCAGGGTGTAGGAATTAGGAGCAACTGGAGGTATATCCTCGGTGGCTTCACTGACTGTCCTGACATCCTTTACCAGGTCCCCAGCAGCCCATGGGGCTCTCGTGGTCAGACCAATCCCAGAATATGGAGCTCACCTGGGCAGGTACCCCACCCCCACCCCAGCCCACGGGGCTCTTGTGGTCAGGCCCCTCCCAGGATACAGAGCTACCCTTGCAGGTACCGTGGCAGGGCTGGGCACACAGGAACCGTGCACATAGCCCTCATTGCAGAGCACCCCCAGCTCACCTGTCGCTCAGAGCTGACACAGAGCACCTCAGAGCAGGACTTGAAC
The DNA here is from genome assembly GCF_951394435.1 of Stenella coeruleoalba. Lineage (NCBI taxonomy): Eukaryota > Metazoa > Chordata > Mammalia > Artiodactyla > Delphinidae > Stenella > Stenella coeruleoalba. The sequence goes on along the minus strand of NW_027645987.1, from coordinate 1,863,642 downwards.
TAACAAACAGCAGCTGCGACAGGTCTGTGACCCTGGGCATCACTCCGTGAGGCCTCCCTCCACCTGGTCTTCCAGAGACTTCCACTGCACCCGGGGCACCAGGCCTCTGTCTCCAACCACCACCCACCCCTCCTCTGCCTGACTCCTGGGTTCCTCTCATTAGGAGAGGGTTTTCTTGAAGTTGTCTCCCACTCATGGGCCAGATAAAATGATTAGAAAACAAGCCAAAGCTGCAGCCCCTTGTCTATCCTGACTCTCAGGAGCCCACACCTGTTCCTTGGACCTGGCCGGTTCAGCAAGTTCCATTTTCTGCAACTGTGAGCCCCTGAGGGGTGATGATTGGCTGACCTGGGCAGCCTTACCGTGCCGGCCAGCCCTCCCCAGGTGTGCCTGGGTTGAGATCAATATAAATACCACTCCAGGCAGCAAGAGCCCCTGCAGCCGTGCCTGACGCCATTTTCTCTGCCCTGTCAGCAGTCTCGGGGCTGGGCTGGTGGGAGGGAGTGAGAGGCCACGGCTTTGTGGGTGGCCCAGTGTGAGTGGGGCTCTGCTGGACTTTCTGCAGCAGTTGCCAGGCTGCCACCTGCTAAAGAAGAGGATGTGTCACCCATACCTGCTGCTGGAATTTCTCCCTGGGCAGAGGTGAGGAAGGAAAAAAGCAGTGGGGGCAGGGACAGGACGGGTATCTCAGGCAGGGAAATGGAAATCTTCCAGAAGAGCACCCAGGGCCAGGACCATCCTGGCTGGCCTGCAGGCACCAAGTCGGCCGGCATGCTGTCACTCGTGTGGCTCTATGGCCCTTCCTCTAGGCTTTCAAGTCCTTGTATATATTCAGGTGTTTTACCTGGGACGGGTGGGAATAGTTCAGCAGCAACTGGCCTGGGGCTCAGCTCACGTTTACTCACAGATGCCTCGGCACGGTGCCCCAGCTTTGCAATGAGGACGCTTGTTGCGTGGGGGCTGCTGGCTGAATGGGAGATGATTCCCCACCACTGACCAACTTCAGAATTGTTTACAACTGGAGCAAGTGCCCTGATACGGTTTTCCTCTGTGTAACTGGTGGGTTCTGTGTATTTTTCTCTTTTTCGTTTTTGGTTCAAGGTAGATTTTATTCCTCTTTTTTGTATTTACAGATATAAGCATGGAAATAATTTATTCATATAAATACATGTATGTGCAGGGAATAATTGTTTTTTCTGTTTTATTTTTTAAATTTTACTTCTTTTTAATTTTGAATTTTATTTTATATTTTTATACAGCAGGTTCTTATTGGTTATCTATTTTATACATATAAATGTATACATGCCAATCCCAGTCTCTCAACTCCTCCCACCACCACCCCCCAACAGCTTTCCCCCCTTGTTGTCCATACGTTTGTTGTCTACATCTGTTGCTCTATTTATGCCTTGCAAAATGGTTAATCTGTACAGTTTTTCTAGGTTCCACATATATGCATGAATATACAAGATTTGTTTTTCTCTTTCTGACTTACTTCACTCTGTATGACAGTCTCTAGATCCATCGACGTCTCTACAAATGACCCAATTTCATTCCTTTTCATGGCTTAGTAATATTCCATTTTATATATGTACCACAGCTTTATGCATTCGTCTGTCTGTGGGCATTTAGGTTGCTTCCATTACCTCGATATTGTAAATAGTGATGCAATGAACATTGCGGTGAATGACTCTTTTTGATTTATGGTTTTGTCTGGGTATATGTCCAGTACTGGGATTGCTGTATCATATGGTAATTCTATTGTTAGTTTCTTAAGAAATTCCATATTGTTCTCCATAATGACTGTATCAATTTATATTCCCAACAATAGTGGAAGAGGGTTCCTTTTCTCCACACCCTTTCCAGCATTTTTTGTTTGTAGATTTTCAATGATGTCTATTCTACCAGGTGTGAGGTGATACCTCATTGTTGAATCCATTTCGTTGAGCAAGGGGTAGCTCTTGTCTATTACATATTTGGCTTATGGAACGGTATCTGTGCTAATTTCAAACTCTGCTTTTATGCAGCACCCCAACTCACCTTCCCCCTTAAGCAGGCATAAGTTGGTTTTCTAAACTTGAGACCCTGTTCTGTTTTGTAATTCAGTTAGTGTGTAGCCAAGTTCACATTCCATGTATTAGTGATACCTTATGATGTTTCTTTTTCTGTGTGACTTATTTCACTTAGAATCATCGTGCCTCAATCCACTCATTATGCTGGTACGGGCCTGGTGACATAGATTTCATTGCTGAGTGGTATTCTGTTGTACAGAAGTACCGCAACTTCTTTATCCATTATTTGCTCTCTGGGATATTTAACTTGTGCCGTAGAAGAGATTCCTGTAAAGAGAGCCGTCCCAAATTTTGGGGTTGCTGTGTCTTTTTGATATTAATTTCCCTAAGCTATAGGACCATAAGTGGAAGTGCCCTAGGCTCTGTTGCTTTGTTTTTTAGATGTTTCAGGAAACACCATACACTTCTCCCGAGTGTCTGTTGGCAATTTACATCCCGCCCATCAGCATAACAAGGCTCCCAGTTCTCCATGGCCTGTCCTGCCTTTCTGGATTTTACACTTTTTTCAGATGGCCCTTTTGACTGGGGGGAAGTGAGACTTCATTGTAGTGCAGATTTCCTTTGCAAGCTTGCTTGGTTGGCCAAAAAGGGCGTATGCGTTTTTTCCTGAATATATTCAGGAAAAAACGCATACGGCCTTTTTGGCCAAGTGCATCATTGTGGACGTTCTGCCTCTTTTCCTATGCTTTCAATGCAATTCCAGTCTACCTCCTAAAATCGGTTTCCTGCAATTCTGCCCCGCTTTCAAGTCCTCTTGCCAGCCTTACTTCAGTCTATTTTTGGACGATAGCTGTCATTTATAACTATGCAGGTTTGTGAATTACAGTGCCCCTGAGCTCCTTTCTTCAACTCGCTTTCTTGTGACCTGGCCGCAACACCGCAGGATGGCTTCAGGCCCTAATCTGGTTCCGGCACGGCACGCTGAGCCTTTGGTTAATTCCTCATCCTGGTGGGAAATTAGAGTTAAATTTGCCAATCCAGACACCTCCCGCTAGCCTCTCATTGGTTCTCCCTATGCCTGTTCATCTTCCGCAGAAATTGCAAACTGGGCCAAACAGGAGGTTAAAGGGACTGACTCTCCAAGTGGGGAGAGTGTTAGTAAAGCGTCTGGAATGTTGCACCTGAGTACCAGGGGAGGAAAACTGAGACATATTTGAACACGTCTCCCGTTCACATGGTTGATCATACTTGGGTTCCACAGGCATCTTTTAGCTGAAGGAAGAATACCTTAAACCTGGGTATTTGAAACCCGCGGAATGGGTACCATGCAATATGACTTCAAAGGGTCTTCATTTGCTCACCGAACCTCTCCAATCCTATCACTGCTGCGTTTATGCCCCTGTACACATGCTTGATTCTCTTTCGGAGACATAGCAATCCATAGGTTTTAAGATACTTACTAGTCAGGTACATTCTTTGGCGTTTAATATGCGGTGTTGAGTCCATTTCGTTGAGCAAGGAGTAGCTCTTGTCTATTCCATATTTGGCTTAAGGAACTTTATCTGTGCTCATTTCAATCTCTGGTTTTATGCAGCACCCCAACTCACCTTTCCCCTTAAGCAAGCATAAGTTGGTTTTCTAAATTTGAGACCCTGTTCTGTTCTGTAATTCAGTTCCTGTGTAGCCAAGTTTACATTCCGTGTATTACTGATATCTTATGATGTTTCTTTTTCTGTGTGACTTATTTCAGTTAGAATCATCATACCTGAATCCACTCATTGTGCTGCTAAGGGCCTGATGACACAGATTTCATTGCTGAGTGATATTGCTTTGTAAGTAAATACCACAACTTTTTTATCCATTTTTAACTTTCTGCGATGTTGAACTTGTACTGTAAACGAGGTTCTTGTAAACAGAGCCGTTCAAAACTTTGGGGTGGCTGTGTCTTTTTGATTTTAAATTCCCTAATCTATAGGACCATAAGTGGAAATGCCCTAGGCTCTGTTGCTTTGTTTTTTAGATGTTTCAGGAAACACCATACACTTCTCCCTAGTGTTTGTTGGCAATTTACATCGCGCCCTTCAGCATAACAAGGCTCCCAGTTCTCCATGGCCTGTCCTGACTTTCTGGATTTTACACTTTTTTCAGATGGCCCTTTTGACCGGGGGGAAGTGAGACTTCATTGTAGTGCAGATTTCCTTTGCAAGCTTGCTTGGTTGGCCAAAAAGGGCGTATGCGTTTTTTCCTGAATATATTCAGGAAAAAACGCATACGCCCTTTTTGGCCAAGTGCATCATTGTGAACTTTCTGCCTCTTTTCCTATGCTTTCAATGCAATTCCAGTCTACCTCCTGAAATCGGTATCCTGCAATTCTGCCCCGCTTTCAAGTCCTCTTGGCAGCCTTACTTCAGTATATTTTTGGACGATAGCTGTCATTTATAACTCTGCAGGTTTGTGAATTACAGAGCCCCAGAGCTCCTTTCTTCAACTCACTTTCCTGTGAGCTGGCCGCAACACCACAGGATGGCTTCAGGCCCTAATCTGTTTCCGCCACGGCACGCTGAGCCTTTGGTTAATTCCTCTTCCTAGTGGGAAATGAGAGTTAAATTTGCCCGTCCAGACACCTCCAGCTAATCTCTCATTGGTTCTCCCTATTCCTGTTCATCTTCCACAGAAATTGCAAACTGGGCCAAACAGGAGGTTAAAGGCACTGACTGTCCAAGTCGGGAGAGTGATAGTAAAGCGTCTGGAATGTTGCACCTGAGTACCAGGGTATGAAAACTGAGACATATTTGAACACGTCTCCCGATCACACGGTTGATCATACTCTGGGTTCCACATGCATGTTTTAGCTGAAGGAAGAATACCTTAAACCTGGAGAGTTGAGACCCGTGGAATGGGTACCATGCAATATGACTTCAAAGGGTCTTCATTTGCTCACCGATCCTCTCCAATCCTATCACTGCTGCATTTATGCCCCAGTACACACGCTTGATTCTCTTTCGGAGACATAGCAATCCCTAGGTTTTAAGATACTTACTAGTCAGGTACATTCTTAGGCGTTTAATATGGGGTGTTGAGTCCATTTCGTTGAGCAAGGAGTAGCTCTTGTCTATTCCATATTTGGCTTAAGGAACTTTATCTGTGCTCATTTCAATCTCTGGTTTTATGCAGCACCCCAACTCACCTTTCCCCTTAAGCAAGCAGAAGTTGGTTTTCTAAATTTGAGACCCTGTTCTGTTTTGGAATTCAGTTCCTGTGTAGCCAAGTTTACATTCCGTGTATTAGTGATATCTTTTGATGTTTCTTTTTCTGTGTGACTTATTTCAGTTAGAATCATCGAACCTGAATCCACTCATTATGCTGCTATGGGCCTGATGACATAGATTTCATTGCTGAGTGATACTGCTATGTACGTAAGTACCACAAGTTCTTTATCCATTTTTCACTTTCTGTGATATTGAACTTGTACGGTAAACGAGGTTCTTGTAAACAGAGGCGTCCCAAACTTTGGGGTGGCTGTGTCTTTTTGATTTTAATTTCCCGAAGCTATAGGACTATAAGTGGAAGTGCCCTAGGCTCTGTTGCTTTGTTTTTTAGATGTTTCAGGAAACACCATACACTTCTCCCGAGTGGTTGTTGGCAATTTACATCCCGCCCATCAGCATAACAAGGCTCCCAGTTCTCCATGGCCTGTCCTGCCTTTCTGGATTTTACACTTTTTTCAGAAAGCCCTTTTGACCGGGGGGAAGTGAGACTTCATTGTAGTGCAGATTTCCTTTGCAAGCTTGCTTGGTTGGCCAAAAAGGGCGTATGCGTTTTTTCCTGAATATATTCAGGAAAAAACGCATACGCCCTTTTTGGCCAAGTGCATCATTGTGGACGTTCTGCCTCTTTTCCTATGTTTTCAATGCAATTCCAGTCTACCTCCTGAAATCGGTTTCCTGCAATTCTGCCCCACTTTCAAGTCCTCTTGGCAGCCTTACTTCAGTCTATTTTTCGACGATAGCTGTCATTTATAACTCTGCAGGTTTGTGAATTACAGTGCCCCTGAGCTCCTTTCTTCAACTCGCTTTCTTGTGACCTGGCCGCAACACCGCAGGATGGCTTCAGGCCCTAATCTGGTTCCGGTACGGCACGCTGAGCCTTTGGTTATTTCCTCTTCCTGGTGGGAAATGAGAGTTAAATTTGCCCGTCCAGGCACCTCCAGCTAGCCTCTCATTGGTTCTCACTATTCCTGTTCATCTTCCGCAGAAATTGCAAACTGGGCCAAACAGGAGGTTAAAGGCGCTGACTCTCCAAGTGGGGAGAGTGTTAGTAAAGCGTCTGGAATGTTGCACCCGAGTACCAGGGGAGGAAAACTGAGACATATTTGAACACGTCTCCCGTTCACATGGTTGATCATACTTGGGTTCCACATGCATGTTTTAGCTGAAGGAAGAATACCTTAAACCTGGAGAGTTGAGACCCGTGTAATGGGTACCATGCAATATGACTTCAAAGGGTCTTCATTTGCTCACCGAACCTCTCCAATCCTATCACTGCTGCGTTTATGCCCCTGTACACATGCTTGATTCTCTTTTGGAGACATAGCAATCCATAGGTTTTACGATACTTACTAGTCAGGTACATTCTTAGGCGTTTAATATGCGGTGTTGAGTCCATTTCGTTGAGCAAGGAGTAGCTCTTGTCTATTCCATATTTGACTTAAGGAACTTTATCTGTGCTCATTTCAATCTCTGGTTTTATGCAGCACCCCAACTCACCTTTACCCTTAAGCAAGCATAAGTTGGTTTTCTAAATTTGAGACCCTGTTCTGTTCTGTAATTCAGTTTCTGTGTAGCCAAGTTTACATTCCGTGTATTACTGATATCTTATGATGTTTCTTTTTCTGTGTGACTTATTTCAGTTAGAATCATCGTACCTGAATCCACTCATTGTGATGCTAAGGGCCTGATGACATAGATTTCATTGCTGAGTGATATTGTTTTGTAAGTAAATACCACAACATCTTTATCCATTTTTCACTTTCTGCGATGTTGAACTTGTACTGTAAACGAGGTTCTTGTAAACAGAGGCGTCCCAAACTTTGGGGTGGCTGTGTCTTTTTGATTTTAATTTCCCTAAGCTATAGGACCATAAGTGGCAGTGCCCTAGGCTCTGTTGCTTTGTTTTTTAGATGTTTCAGGAAACACCATACACTTCTCCTGAGTGTCTGTTGGCAATTTACATCCCGCCCATCAGCATAACAAGGCTCCCAGTTCTCCATGGCCTGTCCTGCCTTTCTGGATTTTACACTTTTTTCAGATGGCCCTTTTGACTGGGGGGAAGTGAGACTTCATTGTAGTGCAGATTTCCTTTGCAAGCTTGCTTGGTTGGCCAAAAAGGGCGTATGCGTTTTTTCCTGAATATATTCAGGAAAAAACGCATACGCCCTTTTTGGCCAAGTGCATCATTGTGGACGTTCTGCCTCTTTTCCTATGCTTTCAATGCAATTCCAGTCTACCTCCTGAAATCGGTTTCCTGCAATTCTGCCCCGCTTTCAAGTCCTCTTGGCAGCCTTACTTCAGTCTATTTTTGGACGATAGCTGTCATTTATAACTCTGCAGGTTTGTGAATTACAGTGCCCCTGAGCTCCTTTCTTCAACTCGCTTTCTTGTGACCTGGCCGCAACACCGCAGGATGGCTTCAGGCCCTAATCTGGTTCCGGCACGGCACGCTGAGCCTCTGGTTATTTCCTCCTCCTGTTGGGAAATGAGAGTTAAATTTGCCTGTCCAGACACCTCCAGCTAGTCTCTCATTGGTTCTCGCTATTCCTGTTCATCTTCCGCAGAAATTGCAAACTGGGCCAAACAGGAGGTTAAAGGCGCTGACTCTCCAAGTGGGGAGAGTGTTAGTAAAGCGTCTGGAATGTTGCACCCGAGTACCAGGGGAGGAAAACTGAGACATATTTGAACACGTCTCCCGTTCACACGGTTGATCATACTTGGGGTTCCACATGCATGTTTTAGCTGAAGGAAGAATACCTTAAACCTGGAGAGTTGAGACCCGTGGAATGGGTACCATGCAATATGACTTCTAAGGGTCTTCATTTGCTCACCGAACCTCTCCAATCCTATCACTGCTGCGTTTATGCCCTTGTACACACGCTTGATTCTCTTTCAGAGACATAGCAATCCATAGGTTTTAAGATACTTACTAGTCAGGTACATTCTTAGGCGTTTAATATGGGGTGTTGAGTCCATTTCGTTGAGCAAGGAGTAGCTCTTGTCTATTCCATATTTGGCTTAAGGAACTTTATCTGTGCTCATTTCAATCTCTGGTTTTATGCAGCACCCCAACTCACCTTCCCCCTTAAGCAAGCGTAAGTTGGTTTTCTAAACTTGAGACACTGTTCTGTTTTGTAATTCAGTTCATGTGTAGCCAAGTTCACATTCTGTGTATTAGTGATACCTTATGATGTTTCTTTTCTGTGTGACTTATTTCAGTTCGAATCATCATACCTGAATCCACTCATTATGCTGCCACGGGCCTGATGACATAGATTTCATTGCTGAGTGATATTGCATTGTACGTAAGTACCACAAGTTCTTTATCCATTTTTCACTTTCTGCGATATTGAACTTGTACCGTAAATGAGGTTCTTGTAAACAGAGCCGTTCCAAACTTTGGGGTGGCTGTGTCTTTTTGATTTTAATTTCCCTAAGCTATAGGACCATAAGTGGAAGTGCCCTAGGCTCTGTTGCTTTGTTTTTTAGATGTTTCAGGAAACACCATACACTTCTCCAGAATGGCTGTTGGCAATTTACATCCCGCCCATCAGCATAAGAAGGCTCCCAGTTCTCCATGGCCTGTCCTGCCTTTATGGATTTTACACTTTTTTCAGATGGCCCTTTTGACCGGGTGGAAGTGAGACTTCATTGTAGTGCAGATTTCCTTTGCAAGCTTGCTTGTTTGGCCAAAAAGGGCGTATGCGTTTTTTCCTGAATATATTCAGGAAAAAACGCATACGCCCTTTTTGGCCAAGTGCATCATTGTCGAGTTTCTGACTCTCTTCATATGCTTTCAATGCAATTCCAGTCTACCTCCTGAAATCGGTTTCCTGCAATTCTGCCTTGCTTTCAATGCCTCTTCATAGCCTTACCTCAATATATTTTTTAAAAATAGTTGGCCTTTATAACTCTGCAGGTTTTTGAATTGCAGTGGCCCTTAGCTCCATTTTTTAGCTCTTATTTTTGTGGTCTTGCCCCATAACCACAGGATTCCTTGAAGCCCTATTTTTCTTCTGGGGCACCTGCTGTGCCTTTGGTTAATTCTTCTTACTGATGTGATATTAGAGTGACATGTGCCCATTGAAACCGCTACAGCTAGTTTCTCACTGGTTCCCCCTATTCCCATTCATCCTCTGCACTAACTGCAGACTGTGCGATACCAGAACTTAAAGGCATTGACTCCATGTGGGGATGTTGTTAGTAAAGCGGCTGGAATGTCGATCCGGAGCCCCAGGAGAGGAAAAATGAGGTGCGTTTTAGAAACCTTTCCCGATCATATGGTATACCAGTCGCTGGGTTTCCCAAGCATGGTTTAGCTGTAGGAAGATTCCCTTCAACCTGGAGTGTTGGGACCCTTGGACTGAGTAGCATGAAGTATTGCATTAAACTTTCGGCAGTTGCTCACCAAAGCTCACCAATCCTGTCAGCCCCAAGTGTCCAGCCTTATGTCTTATCCAGCTGTGGGTTTATATGTGGTCAATCCAGGTTGCATCACAGCCCCTGAGCGAATTTTGTAAGAATTTTTCTCTCTTTCATTGTTTCAGCATTTTGTTTTTAAAATTTATTTCTATAATGGGGTTTAGCTCCTTTTCACTGCTGTGTTTGTGCCGCTCTGCACACACTTGATTCCCTTATGGAGATATATCAATACATGGGTTTTAAGATTCTTATTCCTCAGATATATTTCTCTGCGGTGTATAGGGTGTGTTGAGGCCTGTTCATTGAGCAAGGTGTAGATCTTGTCTAATACCTATTTGGTTTATTGAACGGTATCTGTGCTAATTTCAAACTCTGGTTTTATGCATCACCCCACCTCTCCTTTCCCCTTAAGCTGACATAAGTGTGTTTTCTAAATGTGAGACACTGTTCTGTTCTGTAATTCATTTCTTGTGCAGCCATATTTACCCTCCCTCTATAAGTGATATCTTATGATATGTTTCTTTTTCTGTTTGACTTATTTCAAGTAGTATTATCGGACCTAAATCCACTCTTTATCCTTCTACTAGCCTTATTACATTGATTTCATGGTGAAGAGATATTCCATTGTACATAAGTACCACATCTTCTTTATCCATTGTTCTCTTTCCTGGGATATTTAAGGTGTACTGAAGTTGAGGTTCTTGTAAACAGAGTAGCCCTAAACTGTGGTGTGCTTGTGTCTTGTTGATTTTTAGACTTCCCTAGATATACTCCCATGATTGGAAGTGTCCTATGCTCTGTAGCTCTGTTTTTTAGATGATTTAGGAACCACCATACACTTCTCCAGAGTGGCTCTCGGCAGTTCACACACTGCCCATCAGCGTATAAAGGCTCCCTGTTCTCCATGGCCTGTCCTGCATTTCTGGTTTTTACAATTTTTTAGGATGGCCCTTTTGACCGGTGGGAAGTGAGACTTCTTTGTTGTGCACATTTGCATTGCTTGCTTGCTTCGTTGCCCATAAAGTGCGTATGCGTTTTTTCCTGGATATAATCAGGAAAAAACGCATACGCCCTTTTGGGCCAACTGCATCGTTGTCGAAATTCTGCCGCTTTTCATGTGCGTTAAAGACGAGTCCAATCTATCTCTTGAAATCTGTTTCTTGCAATTCTGTCTTGCATTCAGATCCTCTTCTTTGCCTTACCTCAACATATTTTTGGACGTTAGTTTTCATTTATAACTCTGCAGGTTTGTGAATTGCAGTGACCCTGAGCTCCATTTTTTAAGTTGCTCTTTTGTGAGCTGGCCTCAAACCCGCAGGATTGCTTCAGGCCCTATTTTGGCTCCGGCGAGGCAGGCTGAGCCTTTCTTTAATTCTTATTCTTAATGGGAAATTAGAGTGATATGTGCCCGTCCAAACCCCTACAACTCTTCTCTCATTGGTTCCCCCTCTTCCCGTTCATCCTCCTCACAATTTGCAAAATGTGTGAAACAGAAGTTTAAATGTGCTGATTCTCCAAGTGGGGAGATTCTAAGTAGCGTGGCTGGAATGGTGAACAGGAGCACCAGGAGAGGATAAATGAGGTGCATTTTAGACACATCTCCCGATCACATGGTGTACAGTCCTCTGGGTTTTCCATGCATGTTTTAGCTGTAGGAAGATCCCTTGAACCTGCAGATTTGGGACCCATTGAATGGGTACCAGGTAGTATTACTTTAAAGGGTGTGCATTTCCTCACCCAACCTCACATTTCTCTTAGCGCAAACAGTTTCCAGCCTTATGTCTCATCCTGCTGTGGGTCTAGATGTGTTCAATCCATGTTGCATCACCGTCCCTGAGGAAAAGTTGTAAGAGGTTTTCTCTGTCTCTCTGTCGTTTATTTTTTTCAATTTATTACTATATTGGTTACAGCTGATTTTCAAAGCTCTGTTTCTTGCTGCTGTACATCCACTTGATTCGCGTACAGAGAGACATCAATAAATTCTTTTTCAGATTCTTACCAGTCGTATATATTCTTTTCCGGTGACTTGAGTGTGCTGAGTGCAGTTCTTTTAGCTACCGTGTAGGCCTTGTTGATTATCAGTTTGGTATTTGGAATGGTATCTTTGCTAATTTCAACCTCCTGGATGATGCCTCACCCCTCCCCACCTTTCCCGTTTAGCAGCCTTATGCGTGTTTTCTACATATTTGACTATGTTTTTGTTTTGTAATTTATTTCATGTGTAGCCATTTTGGATTCCACCTTTAAGTGATATCTTATGATATGTGTCTTTTTCTTTTTGAATTCTGTCACTTAGAATGATCATACGTAACTCCTCCGGAGTTGTTACAACTGGCCATATTTCATTGATTTCCAGGCTGAATAATATTCCACTCTACCTAAGTACCACATCTCTATCCATTTTTTCCCTCCAGAGACATTTAAGTTATATCCTAGTCGAGGATCTTTTAAACAGAGAGGGGGTAAACATTGGGGTGCCTGTGTCCTCTCGATTTTTGTTTTTCCCAAGATATACGCCCATGAGTGCAAGTGCCCTATGCTCTGTAGCTCATTTTTTAGATGCTTTAGTAAACACAATACACTTCTCCAGAATGGCCGTTGGCAATATACATTTCCACTATAAGTCTCACAGGGCTCCCTCTTCTCGTTGCCCTGTCCTGCATTTCTGTTGTTTACGCTTTATGAGGATGGCTCTTCTGACTGATGCGAAGTGATATCTTTTGTAGTATTGACTTCCAGTGCCCACCTGTTTGGTTGGCTAAAAAAGTGTATGCCCTTTTCTTGAATATATACAGAAAAGAACGCATACACCCTTTTTGGCCAACTGCAATGTTGGCAATGTTGGCAATGTTCAGCTCCTTTTCTTGTGCTTAATGGCGAGTCCTTTCTACCTCCTCAAATCCCTTTCCTGCCATTCTCCCTTGCTTACAAGTCCTTTTCTCTGACTTTCCTCAAGACATTTTTCAGTGATGGATATTTTCAACTCTGCAGTTTTGTGAATTTTACTGCCCCTGAGTTCCATTGTTCAACTCGTGTTTATGGGAACTGGCCACAAAGCAGCGGGATTTCCTCAAGCCCTATACTGTTTCCATGGGCAACCCTAGCCTTTGGTCAATTCGTCTTCCTGATTGGAAATTAGAGTGACATGTGCCTGTCTGAACACCTAGGACTTGTCTCTCATTGTTCCTCATCCTTCCGCTTCATCCTCTGGACAAATTCCAAACTGTACGCAACGGGATGTTGACAGTGCTGACATCTCCAAGTGGGGAGACTGTTAGTAAAGACGCTGGAGGGGTGAACCCGAGCACCAGGAGATGAGGAGATGAGATGCCTTTTCCAAACTCTTCCCGATCAGACGGTATACCATCCTCTGGGTGTGACAGACATGTTTTAGCAGTAGGAAGAGTCCCATTCATGTAAGGAGAACACCAGGGCTTTTTCAAAATCAGTGTCTCCCCGAAACCCAAACTGGGGAAGTTTTTAAGCTACGGCTACACATATGTTCATTAAGGGCCTTGGGAAGTAGGCAGAGTCCAAACTTTAGATGATTGAAGTCTTCAGGGTCAGAAGCACTCACCACCAGCTTCCCTTAGGCTACACTTTAACTGTCATTGATAGATGATGTCAATAAAAATATCTATTCTTTTTCAGATTATTTCCCCTTATAGGTTATTGCAAAATGTTGAGTGTAGTTCCCTGTGCTATACAGTAGTTCCTTGTTGATGATCTATTTTATACATAGCAGTGTGTATGTGTTCATTCCAAACTGTTAATTTATCCCTCCTCCCACCTTTCCCCTTTGGTAATAATAAATTATAAGATTTTATACTTCTCAGAAATGGGGGAGCTGAAAGAGAGGTATCATTTTCAATGGAAAAGCATTTAAAACAAGATTGAAGGTTTAACCAAGATTATTAGCTGTACATCCTTGGAAAGAAATCACTTCGTTTCTCTAATATTGACCTGACAAATAAGACAAACCTTTTCACTGAACTTGCTTATAAAAAGTGATGGAAATATCAAATGGAAGTGTTAAAAACATCTTATTTTACCCGAGCCTTATACACTGTTCTATGTTAACTACAGTTTGGCTCACACATCTGTTCATTGAGGTTACAATAGTCTCAATTTCTGTTACTGATCCTCCAGAGTGGACCCCAACAAGTGTCCCCCTGCCCAGTGTCATTGGGGCCAACAGATCGAGACTGAGTTTGGTTCACAAGCAAAGGAAACTTTATATTTTGATCAGAGAATGGAGAGGTGAGAGCATGCACTACCCCGTGGGCTGTGGGCTGGGCTGCTGTGTAGAGATCCTGTCAGAGTCAGTGGGAGGGAGGGAGGCGGCGGAGCTCTCGAGGGCCGGGTTGGCTGTAGCTCAGGCTCTATATCGTGGAGTCTGCACTGGGCCCCAGGAGCTGAGGTGTCGACCCAGCCATTCTGCACTAGGAAATCTGGTCTGAAGTGCCGGGTGTGGAACCTCTGCATGCGGGACCCTAGGAGCACGTGAAATTAGACAAAGCACAAAGGATAAAAAAGGTTAGACTTGACTTTATTGCCCAGATTCTATTTTTATCTCCCAGGGATTTTTAATGGGCTTTGCTGGGGACAAACCCCTCCTCTGCCTTTTGTCCCGTTCCTCATTCTTGGAGTGCTGAGGGTGCAGACCCTTCTTCTGTAACTGCTGAGTGCTGAGTTGGGAGCCCTCATACCCTGGGGCGAGGGTCAGAGCTTCTCTGCAGCAGCCTCCCAGTGACGTTGATTGTCCCCAGGACCCCTGCCTCCCTGCTCGTCCACCTGAGCACCAGCATTGGAAGTGTTATAGATTCTAATGACCTTTAAGGGTCCAGGAAAGAGATGTGCAGAGACGCTGTGGGGGCCGGTTTCACCCCGCCCCACATTTGTTCGGCCACCTTAGGCTGACCGTCTCTGCCAGCCTAGATGCTCTGACCAGTAGTCTGCGCTTTCTTCAGTTAGGCCCCTGAATTAACGTACAAACAGCACCGGGTGTCAGAGCCCTGCCCGCTCAACTCCCAGACAGTCCAGGGTCAGTGGTGACCAAGGACCATGATGGCTACTGAGTCAACAGCCTTTTGAAGTAAACAGGAGTCCAGCCGGTCTTATTGGCCACCATCATCACGGTGTCTGTAGGCTTTTCTATGGTGACAGTGTGGTATACTGTTCCCCCGCCAAGATTATTAGCTCCCCTCTGGGTGCAGTAAGTCCTGCAAGCAGTAGTCTACTCTTTTGGGACACACTCTTGTTGTTTTATGAGAGAAACTCCAGGTCAAGTGATGTTCACACGAGTCGTCATGGTGCCCTGTTGCCCCCGGTTATCTCTCTGGATGTTGGAGTTGGAGGGCCTCCTCACTCGAGGTCGGTGTGCCCACGGAGCGAACCCTGCAACTTCAGGGCATGGTTGGTGGTTAGGATCACCACGTGGGGTCCTTTTCCCTTAGGAGGGAGGTGGCCTTTTGGGCTGCTGATTTCCAGGTTTTTAGATACCGCCAGTATCTTGGCCAGATGTGGCAGTGGGCCAAGCCCCTTAGTGACCGTAGTTTATCCTACCTGGATGGCAATCTTGCATTGTTCCATTTCAAGCGGTCCCAGTTTTTGCACTAATTCTCCAATGGCGATTCACCTTTCACCGGGAATGTAAAGGTCAAAGGGTTTAGCTAAATTAGGGAGTTCCAGGGCAAGTGTCTGAATTGACTGCTCTTTCCATTCTTGAAAGGCCACTTCTGGATTCTATTCAAAAGGATCATCATCTTTTCCTTTCAGTGTTTCATATAGAGGCCCAGCTAGTAGACTGTAGTTAGGGATCCAGAAGCAGCAAACCCTGGCCTCCCCAGGAACCCCTAAGCTGTCTTCTAGTTTTAGAAAGGGGTAAGGCTGAAAATGGTTTCTTCCCTTTCCTGGGATGGGCTTCTCTGACCTTCTGTGAGAATGAAGCCCAGGCAGGTCACCGCAGTCTGTGATATTTGAGCTTTTTCTTGGACAACTTCTATCCTTTATTGGCTTGGTAGTTCAGAGGCCTCCTTAGTAGGGCTGGTGATCAGAATGTCGTCTGCATATTGAAGGAGGGTTTCCTTTTCCAGAGGTAGAACTTTTAGGTCTTTAGCTAAGCTTTCCCCAAAGATGGTGTGGGAATTTTTGCACCCTTGGGGCCAGACGGCCCGGAAGTATTGTTTTAGTTGTATGTGGAGTCCTGCCACTCACAAGCCAAAATTTCTTGTGACTCTGGGACTAATGGAATACAAAAGAAGGCATCATTGAAGACTAATACAGAATACCATGTCCTGGTGGTTGGTAGAATGACCAGCAGGGTGTAGGAATTAGGAGCAACTGGAGGTATATCCTCGGTGGCTTCACTGACTGTCCTGACATCCTTTACCAGGTCCCCAGCAGCCCATGGGGCTCTCGTGGTCAGACCAATCCCAGAATATGGAGCTCACCTGGGCAGGTACCCCACCCCCACCCCAGCCCACGGGGCTCTTGTGGTCAGGCCCCTCCCAGGATACAGAGCTACCCTTGCAGGTACCGTGGCAGGGCTGGGCACACAGGAACCGTGCACATAGCCCTCATTGCAGAGCACCCCCAGCTCACCTGTCGCTCAGAGCTGACACAGAGCACCTCAGAGCAGGACTTGAACTAACAAACAGCAGCTGCGACAGGTCTGTGACCCTGGGCATCACTCCGTGAGGCCTCCCTCCACCTGGTCTTCCAGAGACTTCCACTGCACCCGGGGCACCAGGCCTCTGTCTCCAACCACCACCCACCCCTCCTCTGCCTGACTCCTGGGTTCCTCTCATTAGGAGAGGGTTTTCTTGAAGTTGTCTCCCACTCATGGGCCAGATAAAATGATTAGAAAACAAGCCAAAGCTGCAGCCCCTTGTCTATCCTGACTCTCAGGAGCCCACACCTGTTCCTTGGACCTGGCCGGTTCAGCAAGTTCCATTTTCTGCAACTGTGAGCCCCTGAGGGGTGATGATTGGCTGACCTGGGCAGCCTTACCGTGCCGGCCAGCCCTCCCCAGGTGTGCCTGGGTTGAGATCAATATAAATACCACTCCAGGCAGCAAGAGCCCCTGCAGCCGTGCCTGACGCCATTTTCTCTGCCCTGTCAGCAGTCTCGGGGCTGGGCTGGTGGGAGGGAGTGAGAGGCCACGGCTTTGTGGGTGGCCCAGTGTGAGTGGGGCTCTGCTGGACTTTCTGCAGCAGTTGCCAGGCTGCCACCTGCTAAAGAAGAGGATGTGTCACCCATACCTGCTGCTGGAATTTCTCCCTGGGCAGAGGTGAGGAAGGAAAAAAGCAGTGGGGGCAGGGACAGGACGGGTATCTCAGGCAGGGAAATGGAAATCTTCCAGAAGAGCACCCAGGGCCAGGACCATCCTGGCTGGCCTGCAGGCACCAAGTCGGCCGGCATGCTGTCACTCGTGTGGCTCTATGGCCCTTCCTCTAGGCTTTCAAGTCCTTGTATATATTCAGGTGTTTTACCTGGGACGGGTGGGAATAGTTCAGCAGCAACTGGCCTGGGGCTCAGCTCACGTTTACTCACAGATGCCTCGGCACGGTGCCCCAGCTTTGCAATGAGGACGCTTGTTGCGTGGGGGCTGCTGGCTGAATGGGAGATGATTCCCCACCACTGACCAACTTCAGAATTGTTTACAACTGGAGCAAGTGCCCTGATACGGTTTTCCTCTGTGTAACTGGTGGGTTCTGTGTATTTTTCTCTTTTTCGTTTTTGGTTCAAGGTAGATTTTATTCCTCTTTTTTGTATTTACAGATATAAGCATGGAAATAATTTATTCATATAAATACATGTATGTGCAGGGAATAATTGTTTTTTCTGTTTTATTTTTTAAATTTTACTTCTTTTTAATTTTGAATTTTATTTTATATTTTTATACAGCAGGTTCTTATTGGTTATCTATTTTATACATATAAATGTATACATGCCAATCCCAGTCTCTCAACTCCTCCCACCACCACCCCCCAACAGCTTTCCCCCCTTGTTGTCCATACGTTTGTTGTCTACATCTGTTGCTCTATTTATGCCTTGCAAAATGGTTAATCTGTACAGTTTTTCTAGGTTCCACATATATGCATGAATATACAAGATTTGTTTTTCTCTTTCTGACTTACTTCACTCTGTATGACAGTCTCTAGATCCATCGACGTCTCTACAAATGACCCAATTTCATTCCTTTTCATGGCTTAGTAATATTCCATTTTATATATGTACCACAGCTTTATGCATTCGTCTGTCTGTGGGCATTTAGGTTGCTTCCATTACCTCGATATTGTAAATAGTGATGCAATGAACATTGCGGTGAATGACTCTTTTTGATTTATGGTTTTGTCTGGGTATATGTCCAGTACTGGGATTGCTGTATCATATGGTAATTCTATTGTTAGTTTCTTAAGAAATTCCATATTGTTCTCCATAATGACTGTATCAATTTATATTCCCAACAATAGTGGAAGAGGGTTCCTTTTCTCCACACCCTTTCCAGCATTTTTTGTTTGTAGATTTTCAATGATGTCTATTCTACCAGGTGTGAGGTGATACCTCATTGTTGAATCCATTTCGTTGAGCAAGGGGTAGCTCTTGTCTATTACATATTTGGCTTATGGAACGGTATCTGTGCTAATTTCAAACTCTGCTTTTATGCAGCACCCCAACTCACCTTCCCCCTTAAGCAGGCATAAGTTGGTTTTCTAAACTTGAGACCCTGTTCTGTTTTGTAATTCAGTTAGTGTGTAGCCAAGTTCACATTCCATGTATTAGTGATACCTTATGATGTTTCTTTTTCTGTGTGACTTATTTCACTTAGAATCATCGTGCCTCAATCCACTCATTATGCTGGTACGGGCCTGGTGACATAGATTTCATTGCTGAGTGGTATTCTGTTGTACAGAAGTACCGCAACTTCTTTATCCATTATTTGCTCTCTGGGATATTTAACTTGTGCCGTAGAAGAGATTCCTGTAAAGAGAGCCGTCCCAAATTTTGGGGTTGCTGTGTCTTTTTGATATTAATTTCCCTAAGCTATAGGACCATAAGTGGAAGTGCCCTAGGCTCTGTTGCTTTGTTTTTTAGATGTTTCAGGAAACACCATACACTTCTCCCGAGTGTCTGTTGGCAATTTACATCCCGCCCATCAGCATAACAAGGCTCCCAGTTCTCCATGGCCTGTCCTGCCTTTCTGGATTTTACACTTTTTTCAGATGGCCCTTTTGACTGGGGGGAAGTGAGACTTCATTGTAGTGCAGATTTCCTTTGCAAGCTTGCTTGGTTGGCCAAAAAGGGCGTATGCGTTTTTTCCTGAATATATTCAGGAAAAAACGCATACGGCCTTTTTGGCCAAGTGCATCATTGTGGACGTTCTGCCTCTTTTCCTATGCTTTCAATGCAATTCCAGTCTACCTCCTAAAATCGGTTTCCTGCAATTCTGCCCCGCTTTCAAGTCCTCTTGCCAGCCTTACTTCAGTCTATTTTTGGACGATAGCTGTCATTTATAACTATGCAGGTTTGTGAATTACAGTGCCCCTGAGCTCCTTTCTTCAACTCGCTTTCTTGTGACCTGGCCGCAACACCGCAGGATGGCTTCAGGCCCTAATCTGGTTCCGGCACGGCACGCTGAGCCTTTGGTTAATTCCTCATCCTGGTGGGAAATTAGAGTTAAATTTGCCAATCCAGACACCTCCCGCTAGCCTCTCATTGGTTCTCCCTATGCCTGTTCATCTTCCGCAGAAATTGCAAACTGGGCCAAACAGGAGGTTAAAGGGACTGACTCTCCAAGTGGGGAGAGTGTTAGTAAAGCGTCTGGAATGTTGCACCTGAGTACCAGGGGAGGAAAACTGAGACATATTTGAACACGTCTCCCGTTCACATGGTTGATCATACTTGGGTTCCACAGGCATCTTTTAGCTGAAGGAAGAATACCTTAAACCTGGGTATTTGAAACCCGCGGAATGGGTACCATGCAATATGACTTCAAAGGGTCTTCATTTGCTCACCGAACCTCTCCAATCCTATCACTGCTGCGTTTATGCCCCTGTACACATGCTTGATTCTCTTTCGGAGACATAGCAATCCATAGGTTTTAAGATACTTACTAGTCAGGTACATTCTTTGGCGTTTAATATGCGGTGTTGAGTCCATTTCGTTGAGCAAGGAGTAGCTCTTGTCTATTCCATATTTGGCTTAAGGAACTTTATCTGTGCTCATTTCAATCTCTGGTTTTATGCAGCACCCCAACTCACCTTTCCCCTTAAGCAAGCATAAGTTGGTTTTCTAAATTTGAGACCCTGTTCTGTTCTGTAATTCAGTTCCTGTGTAGCCAAGTTTACATTCCGTGTATTACTGATATCTTATGATGTTTCTTTTTCTGTGTGACTTATTTCAGTTAGAATCATCATACCTGAATCCACTCATTGTGCTGCTAAGGGCCTGATGACACAGATTTCATTGCTGAGTGATATTGCTTTGTAAGTAAATACCACAACTTTTTTATCCATTTTTAACTTTCTGCGATGTTGAACTTGTACTGTAAACGAGGTTCTTGTAAACAGAGCCGTTCAAAACTTTGGGGTGGCTGTGTCTTTTTGATTTTAAATTCCCTAATCTATAGGACCATAAGTGGAAATGCCCTAGGCTCTGTTGCTTTGTTTTTTAGATGTTTCAGGAAACACCATACACTTCTCCCTAGTGTTTGTTGGCAATTTACATCGCGCCCTTCAGCATAACAAGGCTCCCAGTTCTCCATGGCCTGTCCTGACTTTCTGGATTTTACACTTTTTTCAGATGGCCCTTTTGACCGGGGGGAAGTGAGACTTCATTGTAGTGCAGATTTCCTTTGCAAGCTTGCTTGGTTGGCCAAAAAGGGCGTATGCGTTTTTTCCTGAATATATTCAGGAAAAAACGCATACGCCCTTTTTGGCCAAGTGCATCATTGTGAACTTTCTGCCTCTTTTCCTATGCTTTCAATGCAATTCCAGTCTACCTCCTGAAATCGGTATCCTGCAATTCTGCCCCGCTTTCAAGTCCTCTTGGCAGCCTTACTTCAGTATATTTTTGGACGATAGCTGTCATTTATAACTCTGCAGGTTTGTGAATTACAGAGCCCCAGAGCTCCTTTCTTCAACTCACTTTCCTGTGAGCTGGCCGCAACACCACAGGATGGCTTCAGGCCCTAATCTGTTTCCGCCACGGCACGCTGAGCCTTTGGTTAATTCCTCTTCCTAGTGGGAAATGAGAGTTAAATTTGCCCGTCCAGACACCTCCAGCTAATCTCTCATTGGTTCTCCCTATTCCTGTTCATCTTCCACAGAAATTGCAAACTGGGCCAAACAGGAGGTTAAAGGCACTGACTGTCCAAGTCGGGAGAGTGATAGTAAAGCGTCTGGAATGTTGCACCTGAGTACCAGGGTATGAAAACTGAGACATATTTGAACACGTCTCCCGATCACACGGTTGATCATACTCTGGGTTCCACATGCATGTTTTAGCTGAAGGAAGAATACCTTAAACCTGGAGAGTTGAGACCCGTGGAATGGGTACCATGCAATATGACTTCAAAGGGTCTTCATTTGCTCACCGATCCTCTCCAATCCTATCACTGCTGCATTTATGCCCCAGTACACACGCTTGATTCTCTTTCGGAGACATAGCAATCCCTAGGTTTTAAGATACTTACTAGTCAGGTACATTCTTAGGCGTTTAATATGGGGTGTTGAGTCCATTTCGTTGAGCAAGGAGTAGCTCTTGTCTATTCCATATTTGGCTTAAGGAACTTTATCTGTGCTCATTTCAATCTCTGGTTTTATGCAGCACCCCAACTCACCTTTCCCCTTAAGCAAGCAGAAGTTGGTTTTCTAAATTTGAGACCCTGTTCTGTTTTGGAATTCAGTTCCTGTGTAGCCAAGTTTACATTCCGTGTATTAGTGATATCTTTTGATGTTTCTTTTTCTGTGTGACTTATTTCAGTTAGAATCATCGAACCTGAATCCACTCATTATGCTGCTATGGGCCTGATGACATAGATTTCATTGCTGAGTGATACTGCTATGTACGTAAGTACCACAAGTTCTTTATCCATTTTTCACTTTCTGTGATATTGAACTTGTACGGTAAACGAGGTTCTTGTAAACAGAGGCGTCCCAAACTTTGGGGTGGCTGTGTCTTTTTGATTTTAATTTCCCGAAGCTATAGGACTATAAGTGGAAGTGCCCTAGGCTCTGTTGCTTTGTTTTTTAGATGTTTCAGGAAACACCATACACTTCTCCCGAGTGGTTGTTGGCAATTTACATCCCGCCCATCAGCATAACAAGGCTCCCAGTTCTCCATGGCCTGTCCTGCCTTTCTGGATTTTACACTTTTTTCAGAAAGCCCTTTTGACCGGGGGGAAGTGAGACTTCATTGTAGTGCAGATTTCCTTTGCAAGCTTGCTTGGTTGGCCAAAAAGGGCGTATGCGTTTTTTCCTGAATATATTCAGGAAAAAACGCATACGCCCTTTTTGGCCAAGTGCATCATTGTGGACGTTCTGCCTCTTTTCCTATGTTTTCAATGCAATTCCAGTCTACCTCCTGAAATCGGTTTCCTGCAATTCTGCCCCGCTTTCAAGTCCTCTTGGCAGCCTTACTTCAGTCTATTTTTGGACGATAGCTGTCATTTATAACTCTGCAGGTTTGTGAATTACAGTGCCCCTGAGCTCCTTTCTTCAACTCGATTTCTTGTGACCTGGCCGCAACACCGCAGGATGGCTTCAGGCCCTAATCTGGTTCCGGCACGGCACGCTGAGCCTTTGGTTAATTCCTCATCCTGGTGGGATATTAGAGTTAAATTTGCCAATCCAGACACCTCCCGCTAGCCTCTCATTGGTTCTCCCTATGCCTGTTCATCTTCCGCAGAAATTGCAAACTGGGCCAAACAGGAGGTTAAAGGGACTGACTCTCCAAGTGGGGAGAGTGTTAGTAAAGCGTCTGGAATGTTGCACCTGAGTACCAGGGGAGGAAAACTGAGACATATTTGAACACGTCTCCCGTTCACATGGTTGATCATACTTGGGTTCCACAGGCATCTTTTAGCTGAAGGAAGAATACCTTAAACCTGTGTAGTTGAAACCCGTGGAATGGGTACCATGCAATATGACTTCAAAGGGTCTTCATTTGCTCACCGAACCTCTCCAATCCTATCACTGCTGCGTTTATGCCCCTGTACACATGCTTGATTCTCTTTCGGAGACATAGCAATCCATAGGTTTTAAGATACTTACTAGTCAGGTACATTCTTAGGCGTTTAATATGCGGTGTTGAGTCCATTTCGTTGAGCAAGGAGTAGCTCTTGTCTATTCCATATTTGGCTTAAGGAACTTTATCTGTGCTCATTTCAATCTCTGGTTTTATGCAGCACCCCAACTCACCTTTCCCCTTAAGCAAGCATAAGTTGGTTTTCTAAATTTGAGACCCTGTTCTGTTCTGTAATTCAGTTCCTGTGTAGCCAAGTTTACATTCCGTGTATTACTGATATCTTATGATGTTTCTTTTTCTGTGTGACTTATTTCAGTTAGAATCATCATACCTGAATCCACTCATTGTGCTGCTAAGGGCCTGATGACACAGATTTCATTGCTGAGTGATATTGCTTTGTAAGTAAATACCACAACTTTTTTATCCATTTTTAACTTTCTGCGATGTTGAACTTGTACTGTAAACGAGGTTCTTGTAAACAGAGCCGTTCAAAACTTTGGGGTGGCTGTGTCTTTTTGATTTTAAATTCCCTAAGCTATAGGACCATAAGTGGAAATGCCCTAGGCTCTGTTGCTTTGTTTTTTAGATGTTTCAGGAAACACCATACACTTCTCCCTAGTGTTTTTTGGCAATTTACATCCCGCCCTTCAGCATAACAAGGCTCCCAGTTCTCCATGGCCTGTCCTGCCTTTCTGGATTTTACACTTTTTTCAGATGGCCCTTTTGACTGGGGGGAAGTGAGACTTCATTGTAGTGCAGATTTCCTTTGCAAGCTTGCTTGGTTGGCCAAAAAGGGCGTATGCGTTTTTTCCTGAATATATTCAGGAAAAAACGCATACGCCCTTTTTGGCCAAGTGCATCATTGTGGACGTTCTGCCTCTTTTCCTATGCTTTCAATGCAATTCCAGTCTACCTCCTGAAATCGGTTTCCTGCAATTCTGCCCCGCTTTCAAGTCCTCTTGGCAGCCTTACTTCAGTCTATTTTTGGACGATAGCTGTCATTTATAACTCTGCAGGTTTGTGAATTACAGTGCCCCTGAGCTCCTTTCTTCAACTTGCTTTCTTTTGAGCTGGCCGCAACACTGCAGGATGGCTTCAGGCCCTAAACTGGTTCCGGCACGGCACACTGAGCCTTTGGTTATTTCCTCTTCCTGGTGGGAAATGAGAGTTAAATTTGCCCGTCCAGACACCTCCAGCTAGCCTCTCATTGGTTCTCGCTATTCCTGTTCATCTTCCGCAGAAATTGCAAACTGGGCCAAACAGGAGGTTAAAGGCGCTGACTTTCCAAGTGGGGAGAGTGTTAGTAAAGTGTCTGGAATGTTGCACCCGAGTACCAGGGTACGAAAACTGAGACATATTTGAACACGTCTCCCATTCACATGGTTGATCATACTTGGGTTCCACATGCATGTTTTAGCTGCAGGAAGAATACCTAAAACCTGGGTAGTTGAAACCCGTGGAATGGGTACCATGCAATATGACTTCAAAGGGTGTGCATTTGCTCACCGAACCTCTCCAATCCTATCACTGCTGTGTTTATGCCCCTGTACACATGCTTGATTCTCTTTCGGAGACATAGCAATCCATAGGTTTTAAGATACATACTAGTCAGGTACATTCTTAGGCGTTTAATATGGGGTGTTGAGTCCATTTCGTTGAGCAAGGAGTAGCTCTTGTCTATTCCATATTTGGCTTAAGGAACTTTATCTGTGCTCATTTCAATCTCTGGTTTTATGCAGCACCCCAACTCACCTTTCCCCTTAAGCAAGCATAAGTTGGTTTTCTAAATTTGAGACCCTGTTCTGTTCTGTAATTCAGTTCCTGTGTAGCCAAGTTTCCATTCCGTGTATTACTGATATCTTATGATGTTTCTTTTTCTGTGTGACTTATTTCAGTTAGAATCATCATACCTGAATCCACTCATTGTGCTTCTAAGGGCCTGATGACATAGATTTCATTGCTGAGTGATATTGCTTTGTAAGTAAATACCACAACTTCTTTATCCATTTTTCACTTTCTGCGATGTTGAACTTGTACTGTAAACGAGGTTCTTGTAAACAGAGCCGTTCCAAACTTTGGGGTGGCTGTGTCTTTTTGATTTTAATTTCCCTAAGCTATAGGACCATAAGTGGAAGTGCACTAGGCTCTGTTGCTTTGTTTTTTAGATGTTTCAGGAAACACCATACACTTCTCCGGAGTGGCTGTTGGCAATTTACATCCCGCCCATCAGCATAACAAGGCTCCCAGTTCTCCATGTCCTGTCCTGCCTTTCTGGATTTTACACTTTTTTCAGATGGCCCTTTTGACCGGGGGGAAGTAAGACTTCATTGTAGTGCAGATTTCCTTTGCAAGCTTGCTTGGTTGGCCAAAAAGGGCGTATGCGTTTTTTCCTGAATATATTCAGGAAAAAACGCATACGCCCTTTTTGGCCAAGTGCATCATTGTGGACGTTCTGCCTCTTTTCCTATGCTTTCAATGCAATTCCAGTCAACCTCCTGAAATCGGTTTCCTGCAATTCTGCCCCGCTTTCAAGTCCTCTTGGCAGCCTTACTTCAGTCTATTTTTGGACGATAGCTGTCATTTATAACTCTGCAGGTTTGTGAATTACAGTGCCCCTGAGCTCCTTTCTTCAACTCGCTTTCTTTTGAGCTGGCCGCAACACCGCAGGATGGCTTCAGGCCCTAATCTGGTTCCGGTACGGCACGCTGAGCCTTTGGTTATTTCCTCTTCCTGGTGGGAAATGAGAGTTAAATTTGCCCGTCCAGACACCTCCAGCTAGCCTCTCATTGGTTCTCGCTATTCCTGTTCATCTTCCGCAGAAATTGCAAACTGGGCCAAACAGGAGGTTAAAGGCGCTGACTCTCCAAGTGGGGAGAGTGTTAGTAAAGCGTCTGGAATGTTGCACCCGAGTACCAGGGGAGGAAAACTGAGACATATTTGAACACGTCTCCCGATCACATGGTTGATCATACTCTGGGTTCCACATGCATGTTTTAGCTGAAGGAAGAATACCTAAAATCTGGGTAGTTGAAACCCGTGGAATGGGTACCATGCAATATGACTTCAAAGGGTCTTCATTTGCTCACCGAACCTCTCCAATCCTATCACTGCTGCGTTTATGCCCCTGTACACATGCTTGATTCTCTTTTAGAGACATAGCAATCCATAGGTTTTAAGATACTTACTAGTCAGGTACATTCTTAGGCATTTAATATGGGGTGTTGAGTCCATTTCGTTGAGCAAGGAGTACCTCTTGTCTAGTCCATATTTGGCTTAAGGAACTTTATCTGTGCTCATTTCAATCTCTGGTTTTATGCAGCACCCCAACTCACCTTTCCCCTTAAGCAAGCATAAGTTGGTTTTCTAAATTTGAGACCCTGTTCTGTTCTGTAATTCAGTTCCTGTGTAGCCAAGTTTACATTCCGTGTATTACTGATATCTTATGATGTTTCTTTTTCTGTGTGACTTATTTCAGTTAGAATCATCATACCTGAATCCACTCATTGTGCTGCTAAGGGCCTGATGACACAGATATCATTGCTGAGTGATATTGCTTTGTAAGTAAATACCACAACTTTTTTATCCATTTTCCACTTTCTGTGATATTGAACTTGTACGGTAAACGAGGTTCTTGTAAACGGAGGAGTCCCAAACTTTGGGGTGGCTGTGTCTTTTTGATTTTAATTTCCCTAAGCTATAGGACCATAAGTGGAAGTGCCCTAGGCTCTGTTGCTTCGTTTTTTAGATGTTTCAGGAAACACCATACACTTCTCCTGAGTGTCTGTTGGCAATTTACATCCCACCCATCAGCATAACAAGGCTCCCAGTTCTCAATGGCCTGTTGCCTTTCTGGATTTTACACTTTTTTCAGATGGCCCTTTTGACCGGGGGGAAGTGAGACTTCATTGTAGTGCAGATTTCCTTTGCAAGCTTGCTTGGTTGGCCAAAAAGGGCGTATGCGTTTTTTCCTGAATATATTCAGGAAAAAACGCATACGCCCTTTTTGGCCAAGTGCATCATTGTGGACGTTCTGCCTCTTTTCCTATGCTTTCAATGCAATTCCAGTCTACCTCCTGAAATCGGTTTCCTGCAATTCTGCCCTGCTTTCAAGTCCTCTTGGCAGCCTTACTTCAGTCTATTTCTGGATGATAGCTGTCATTTATAACTCTGCAGGTTTGTGAATTGCAGTGCCCCTGAGCTCCTTTCTTCAACTCGCTTTCTTTTGAGCTGGCCGCAACACCGCAGGATGGCTTCAGGCCCTAATCTGGTTCCGACACGGCATGCTGAGCCTTTGGTTAATTCCTCTTCTGGTGGGAAATGAGAGTTAAATTTGCCCGTCCAGACACCTCCAGCTAGCCTCTCATTGGTTCTCGCTATTCCTGTTCATCTTCCGCAGAAATTGCAAACTGGGCCAAACAGGAGGTTAAAGGCGCTGACTCTCCAAGTTGGGAGAGTGTTAGTAAAGCGTCTGGAATGTTGCACCCGAGTACCAGGGGAGGAAAACTGAGACATATTTGAACACGTCTCCCGTTCACATGGTTGATCATACTCTGGGTTCCACATGCATATTTTAGCTGAAGGAAGAATACCTTAAACCTGGAGAGTTGAGACCCGTGTAATGGGTACCATGCAATATGACTTCAAAGGGTCTTCATTTGCTCACCGAACCTCTCCAATCCTATCACTGCTGCGTTTATGCCCCTGTACACATGCTTGATTCTCTTTTGGAGGCATAGCAATCCATAGGTTTTAAGATACTTACTAGTCAGGTACATTCTTAGGCGTTTAATATGGGGTGTTGAGTCCATTTCGTTGAGCAAGGAGTAGCTCTTGTCTATTCCATATATGGCTTAAGGAACTTTATCTGTGCTCATTTCAATCTCTGGTTTTATGCAGCACCCCAACTCACCTTTCCCGTTAAGCAAGCATAAGTTGGTTTTCTAAATTTGAGACCCTGTTCTGTTCTGTAATTCAGTTCCTGTGTAGCCAAGTTTACATTCCGTGTATTACTGATATCTTATGATGTTTCTTTTTCTGTGTGACTTATTTCAGTTAGAATCATCATACCTGAATCCACTCATTGTGCTGCTAAGGGCCTGATGACACAGATTTCATTGCTGATTGATATTGCTTTGTAAGTAAATACCACAACTTCTTTATCCATTTTTCACTTTCTGCGATGTTGAACTTGTACTGTAAACGAGGTTCTTGTAAACAGAGCCGTTCCAAACTTTGGGGCGGCTGTGTCTTTTTGATTTTAATTTCCCTAAGCTATAGGACCATAAGTGGAAGTGCCCTAGGTTCTGTTGCTTTGTTTTTTAGATGTTTCAGGAAACACCATACACTTCTCCCGAGTGGTTGTTGGCAATTTACATCCCGCCCTTCAGCATAACAAAGCTCCCAGTTCTCCATGGCCTGTCCTGCCTTTCTGGATTTTACACTTTTTTCAGATGGCCCTTTTGACCGGGGGGAAGTGAGACTTCATTGTAGTGCAGATTTCCTTTGCAAGCTTGCTTGGTTGGCCAAAAAGGGCGTATGCGTTTTTTCCTGAATATATTCAGGAAAAAACGCATACGCCCTTTTTGGCCAAGTGCATCATTGTGGACGTTCTGCCTCTTTTCCTATGCTTTCAATGCAATTCCAGTCTACCTCCTGAAATCGTTTTCCTGCAATTCTGCCCCGCTTTCAAGTCCTCTTGGCAGCCTTACTTCAGTCTATTTTTGGACGATAGCTGTCATTTATAACTCTGCAGGTTTGTGAATTACAGTGCCCCTGAGCTCCTTTCTTCAACTCGCTTTCTTTTGAGCTGGCCGCAACACCGCAGGATGGCTTCAGGCCCTAATCTGGTTACGGTACGGCACGCTGAGCCTTTGGTTATTTCCTCTTCCTGGTGGGAAATGAGAGTTAAATTTGCCCGTCCAGGCACCTCCAGCTAGCCTCTCATTGGTTCTCGCTATTCCTGTTCATCTTCCGCAGAAATTGCAAACTGTGCCAAACAGGAGGTTAAAGGCGCTGACTCTCCAAGTGGGGAGAGTGTTAGTAAAGCGTCTGGAATGTTGCACCCGAGTACCAGGGGAGGAAAACTGAGACATATTTGAACACGTCTCCCGTTCACATGGTTGATCATACTCTGGGTTCCACATGCATGTTTTAGCTGAAGGAAGAATACCTTAAACCTGGAGAGTTGAGACCCGTGTAATTGGTACCATGCAATATGACTTCAAAGGGTCTTCATTTGCTCACCGAACCTCTCCAATCCTATCACTGCTGCGTTTATGCCCCTGTACACACGCTTGATTCTCTTTTGGAGACATAGCAATCCATACGTTTTAAGATACTTACTAGTCAGGTACATTCTTAGGCGTTTGATATGGGGTGTTGAGTCCATTTCGTTGAGCAAGGAGTAGCTCTTGTCTATTCCATATTTGGCTTAAGGAACTTTATCTGTGCTCATTTCAATCTCTGGTTTTATGCAGCACCTCAACTCACCTTTCCCCTTAAGCAAGCATAAGTTGCTTTTCTAAATTTGAGACCCTGTTCTGTTTTGGAATGCAGTTCCTGTGTAGCCAAGTTTACATTCCGTGTATTAGTGATATCTTATGATGTTTCTTTTTCTGTGTGACTTATTTCAGTTAGAATCATCGTACCTGAATCCACTCATTATGCTGCTACGGGCCTGATGACATAGATTTCATTGCTGAGTGATACTGCGTTGTACGTAAGTACCACAAGTTCTTTATCCATTTTTCACTTTCTGTGATATTGAACTTGTACGGTAAACGAGGTTCTTGTAAACGGAGGAGTCCCAAACTTTGGGGTGGCTGTGTCTTTTTGATTTTAATTTCCCTAAGCTATAGGACCATAAGTGGAAGTGCCCTAGGCTCTGTTGCTTCGTTTTTTAGATGTTTCAGGAAACACCATACACTTCTCCTGAGTGTCTGTTGGCAGTTTACATCCCGCCCATCAGCATAACAAGGCTCCCAGTTCTCAATGGCCTGTTGCCTTTCTGGATTTTACACTTTGTTCAGATGGCCCTTTTGACCGGGGGGAAGTGAGACTTCATTGTAGTGCAGATTTCCTTTGCAAGCTTGCTTGGTTGGCCAAAAAGGGCGTATGCGTTTTTTCCTGAATATATTCAGGAAAAAACACATATGCCCTTTTTGGCCAAGTGCATCATTGTGGACGTTCTGCCTCTTTTCCTATGCTTTCAATGCAATTCCAGTCTACCTCCTGAAATCGGTTTCCTGCAATTCTGCCCTGCTTTCAAGTCCTCTTGGCAGCCTTACTTCAGTCTATTTCTGGACGATAGCTCTCATTTATAACTCTGCAGGTTTGTGAATTACAGTGCCCCTGAGCTCCTTTCTTCAACTCGCTTTCTTTTGAGCTGGCCGCAACACCGCAGGATGGCTTCAGGCCCTAATCTGGTTACGGTACGGCACGCTGAGCCTTTGGTTATTTCCTCTTCCTGGTGGGAAATGAGAGTTAAATTTGCCCGTCCAGGCACCTCCAGCTAGCCTCTCATTGGTTCTCGCTATTCCTGTTCATCTTCCGCAGAAATTGCAAACTGGGCCAAACAGGAGGTTAAAGGCGCTGACTCTCCAAGTGGGGAGAGTGTTAGTAAAGCGTCTGGAATGTTGCACCCGAGTACCAGGGGAGGAAAACTGAGACATATTTGAACACGTCTCCCGTTCACATGGTTGATCATACTCTGGGTTCCACATGCATGTTTTAGCTGAAGGAAGAATACCTTAAACCTGGAGAGTTGAGACCCGTGGAATGGGTACCATGCAATATGATTTCAAAGGGTCTTCATTTGCTCACCGAACCTCTCCAATCCTATCACTGCTGCGTTTATGCCCCTGTACACACGCTTGATTCTCTTTTGGAGACATAGCAATCCATAGGTTTTAAGATACTTACTAGTCAGGTACATTCTTAGGCGTTTAATATGGGGTGTTGAGTCCATTTCGTTGAGCAAGGAGTAGCTCTTCTCTATTCCATATTTGGCTTAAGGAACTTTATCTGTGCTCATTTCAATCTCTGGTTTTATGCAGCACCCCAACTCACCTTTCCCCTTAAGCAAGCATAAGTTGGTTTTCTAAATTTGAGACCCTGTTCTGTTTTGGAATGCAGTTCCTGTGTAGCCAAGTTTACATTCCGTGTATTAGTGATATCTTATGATGTTTCTTTTTCTGTGTGACTTATTTCAGTTAGAATCATCGTACCTGAATCCACTCATTATGCTGCTACGGGCCTGATGACATAGATTTCATTGCTGAGTGATACTGCATTGTACGTAAGTACCACAAGTTCTTTATCCATTTTTCACTTTCTGTGATATTGAACTTGTACGGTAAACGAGGTTCTTGTAAACGGAGGAGTCCCAAACTTTGGGGTGGCTGTGTCTTTTTGATTTTAATTTCCCTAAGCTATAGGACCATAAGTGGAAGTGCCCTAGGCTCTGTTGCTTCGTTTTTTAGATGTTTCAGGAAACACCATACACTTCTCCTGAGTGTCTGTTGGCAATTTACATCCCGCCCATCAGCATAACAAGGCTCCCAGTTCTCAATGGCCTGTTGCCTTTCTGGATTTTACACTTTTTTCAGATGGCCCTTTTGACCGGGGGGAAGTGAGACTTCATTGTAGTGCAGATTTCCTTTGCAATCTTGCTTGGTTGGCCAAAAAGGGCGTATGCGTTTTTTCCTGAATATATTCAGGAAAAAACGCATACGCCCTTTTTGGCCAAGTGCATCATTGTGGACGTTCTGCCTCTTTTCCTATGCTTTCAATGCAAATCCAGTCTACCTCCTGAAATCGGTTTCCTGCATTTCTGCCCTGCTTTCAAGTCCTCTTGGCAGCCTTACTTCAGTCTATTTCTGGACGATAGCTCTCATTTATAACTCTGCAGGTTTGTGAATTACAGTGCCCCTGAGCTCCTTTCTTCAACTCGCTTTCTTGTGACATGGCCGCAACACCGCAGGATGGCTTCAGGCCCTAATCTGGTTCCGGCCCGGCATGGTGAGCCTTTGGTTAATTCCTCTTCCTGGTGGGAAATGAGAGTTAAATTTGCCCGTCCAGACACCTCCAGCTAGTCTCTCATTGGTTCTCGCTATTCCTGTTCATCTTCCGCAGAAATTGCAAACAGGGCCATACAGGAGGTTAAAGGGACTGACTCTCCAAGTCGGGAGAGTGTTAGTAAAGCGTCTGAATGTTGCACCTGAGTACCAGGGGAGGAAAACTGAGACATATTTGAATACGTCTCCCGTTCACATGGTTGATCATACTCTGGGTTCCACATGCATGTTTTAGCTGAAGGAAGAATACCTTAAACCTGGAGAGTTGAGACCCGTGTAATGGGTACCATGCAATATGACTTCAAAGGGTCTTCATATGCTCACCGAACCTCTCCAATCCTATCACTGCTGCGTTTATGCCCCTGTACACACGCTTGATTCTCTTTTGGAGACCTAGCAATCCATAGGTTTTAAGATACTTACTAGTCAGGTACATTCTTAGGCGTTTAATATGGGGTTTTGAGTCCATTTCGTTGAGCAAGGAGTAGCTCTTGTCTATTCCATATTTGGCTTAAGGAACTTTATCTGTGCTCATTTCAATCTCTGGTTTTATGCAGCACCCCAACTCACCTTTCCCCTTAAGCAAGCATAAGTTGGTTTTCTAAATTTGAGACCCTGTTCTGTTTTGGAATGCAGTTCCTATGTAGCCAAGTTTACATTCCGTGTATTAGTGATATCTTATGATGTTTCTTTTTCTGTGTGACTTATTTCAGTTAGAATCATCGTACCTGAATCCATTCATTATGCTGCTACGGGCCTGATGACATAGATTTCATTGCTGAGTGATACTGCATTGTACGTAAGTACCACAAGTTCTTTATCCATTTTTCACTTTCTGTGATATTGAACTTGTACGGTAAACGAGGTTCTTGTAAACGGAGGCGTCCCAAACTTTGGGGTGGCTGTGTCTTTTTGATTTTAATTTCCCTAAGCTATAGGACCATAAGTGGAAGTGCCCTAGGCTCTGTTGCTTTGTTTTTTAGATGTTTCAGGAAACACCATACACTTCTCCCGAGTGGTTGTTGGCAATTTACATCCCGCCCATCAGCATAACAAGGCTCCCAGTTCTCCATGGCCTGTCCTGCCTTTCTGGATTTTACACTTTTTTCAGATGGCCCTTTTGACCGGGGGGAAGTGAGACTTCATTGTAGTGCAGATTTCCTTTGCAAGCTTGCTTGGTTGGCCAAAAAAGGCGTATGCGTTTTTCCTGAATATATTCAGGAAAAAACGCATACGCCCTTTTTGGCCAAGTGCATCATTGTGGACGTTCTGCCTCTTTTCCTATGCTTTCAATGCAATTCCACTCTACCTCCTGAAATCGGTTTCCTGCAATTCTGCCCCGCTTTCAAGTCCTCTTGGCAGCCTTACTTCAGTCTATTTTTGGACAATAGCTGTCATTTATAACTCTGCAGTTTTGTGAATTACAGTGCCCCTGAGCTCCTTTCTTCAACTCGCTTTCTTTTGAGCTGGCCACAACACTGCAGGATGGCTTCAGGCCCTAATCTGGTTCCGGTACGGCACGCTGAGCCTTTGGTTATTTCCTCTTCCTGGTGGGAAATGAGAGTTAAATTTGCCCGTCCAGACACCTCCAGCTAGCCTCTCATTGGTTCTCGCTATTCCTGTTCATCTTCTGCAGAAATTGCAAACTGTGCCAAACAGGAGGTTAAAGGCGCTGACTCTCCAAGTGGGGAGAGTGTTAGTAAAGCGTCTGGAATGTTGCACCCGAGTACCAGGGTACGAAAACTGAGACATATTTGAACACGTCTCCCGATCACATGGTTGATCATACTCTGGGGTCCACATGCATGTTTTAGCTGAAGGAAGAATACCTTAAACCTGGGTAGTTGAAACCCGTGGAATGGGTACAATGCAAGATGACTTCAAAGGGTCTTCATTTTCTCACCGAACATCTGCAATCCTATCACTGCTGCGTTTATGCCCCTGTACACATGCTTGATTCTCTTTCGGAGACATAGCAATCCATAGGTTTTAAGATACTTACTAGTCAGGTACATTCTTAGGCGTTTAATATGGGGTGTTGAGTCCATTTCGTTGAGCAAGGAGTAGCTCTTGTCTATTCCATATTTGGCTTAAGGAACTTTATCTGTGCTCATTTCAATCTCTGGTTTTATGCAGCACCCCAACTCACCTTTCCCCTTAAGCAAGCAGAAGTTGGTTTTCTAAATTTGAGACCCTGTTCTGTTTTGGAATTCAGTTCCTGTGTAGCCAAGTTTACATTCCGTGTATTAGTGATATCTTTTGATGTTTCTTTTTCTGTGTGACTTATTTCAGTTAGAATCATCGAACCTGAATCCACTCATTATGCTGCTATGGGCCTGATGACATAGATTTCATTGCTGAGTGATACTGCATTGTACGTAAGTACCACAAGTTCTTTATCCATTTTTCACTTTCTGTGATATTGAACTTGTACGGTAAACGAGGTTCTTGTAAACAGAGGCGTCCCAAACTTTGGGGTGGCTGTGTCTTTTTGATTTTAATTTCCCGAAGCTATAGGACTATAAGTGGAAGTGCCCTAGGCTCTGTTGCTTTGTTTTTTAGATGTTTCAGGAAACACCATACACTTCTCCCGAGTGTCTGTTGGCAATTTACATCCCGCCCATCAGCATAACAAGGCTCCCAGTTCTCCATGGCCTGTCCTGCCTTTCTGGATTTTACACTTTTTTCAGATGGCCCTTTTAACCGGGGGGAAGTGAGACTTCATTGTAGTGCAGATTTCTTTGCAAGCTTGCTTGGTTGACCAAAAAGGGCGTATGCGTTTTTTCCTGAATATATTCAGGAAAAAACGCATACGGCCTTTTTGGCCAAGTGCATCATTGTGGACGTTCTGCCTCTTTTCCTATGCTTTCAATGCAATTCCAGTCTACCTCCTGAAATCGGTTTCCTGCAATTCTGCCCCGCTTTCAAGTCCTCTTGGCAGCCTTACTTCAGTCTATTTTTGGACGATAGCTGTCATTTATAACTCTGCAGGTTTGTGAATTACAGTGCCCCTGAGCTCCTTTCTTCAACTCGATTTCTTGTGACCTGGCCGCAACACCGCAGGATGGCTTCAGGCCCTAATCTGGTTCCGGCACGGCACGCTGAGCCTTTGGTTAATTCCTCATCCTGGTGGGATATTAGAGTTAAATTTGCCAATCCAGACACCTCCCGCTAGCCTCTCATTGGTTCTCCCTATGCCTGTTCATCTTCCGCAGAAATTGCAAACTGGGCCAAACAGGAGGTTAAAGGGACTGACTCTCCAAGTGGGGAGAGTGTTAGTAAAGCGTCTGGAATGTTGCACCTGAGTACCAGGGGAGGAAAACTGAGACATATTTGAACACGTCTCCCGTTCACATGGTTGATCATACTTGGGTTCCACAGGCATCTTTTAGCTGAAGGAAGAATACCTTAAACCTGTGTAGTTGAAACCCGTGGAATGGGTACCATGCAATATGACTTCAAAGGGTCTTCATTTGCTCACCGAACCTCTCCAATCCTATCACTGCTGCGTTTATGCCCCTGTACACATGCTTGATTCTCTTTCGGAGACATAGCAATCCATAGGTTTTAAGATACTTACTAGTCAGGTACATTCTTAGGCGTTTAATATGCGGTGTTGAGTCCATTTCGTTGAGCAAGGAGTAGCTCTTGTCTATTCCATATTTGGCTTAAGGAACTTTATCTGTGCTCATTTCAATCTCTGGTTTTATGCAGCACCCCAACTCACCTTTCCCCTTAAGCAAGCATAAGTTGGTTTTCTAAATTTGAGACCCTGTTCTGTTCTGTAATTCAGTTCCTGTGTAGCCAAGTTTACATTCCGTGTATTACTGATATCTTATGATGTTTCTTTTTCTGTGTGACTTATTTCAGTTAGAATCATCATACCTGAATCCACTCATTGTGCTGCTAAGGGCCTGATGACACAGATTTCATTGCTGAGTGATATTGCTTTGTAAGTAAATACCACAACTTTTTTATCCATTTTTAACTTTCTGCGATGTTGAACTTGTACTGTAAACGAGGTTCTTGTAAACAGAGCCGTTCAAAACTTTGGGGTGGCTGTGTCTTTTTGATTTTAAATTCCCTAAGCTATAGGACCATAAGTGGAAATGCCCTAGGCTCTGTTGCTTTGTTTTTTAGATGTTTCAGGAAACACCATACACTTCTCCCTAGTGTTTTTTGGCAATTTACATCCCGCCCTTCAGCATAACAAGGCTCCCAGTTCTCCATGGCCTGTCCTGCCTTTCTGGATTTTACACTTTTTTCAGATGGCCCTTTTGACTGGGGGGAAGTGAGACTTCATTGTAGTGCAGATTTCCTTTGCAAGCTTGCTTGGTTGGCCAAAAAGGGCGTATGCGTTTTTTCCTGAATATATTCAGGAAAAAACGCATACGCCCTTTTTGGCCAAGTGCATCATTGTGGACGTTCTGCCTCTTTTCCTATGCTTTCAATGCAATTCCAGTCTACCTCCTGAAATCGGTTTCCTGCAATTCTGCCCCGCTTTCAAGTCCTCTTGGCAGCCTTACTTCAGTCTATTTTTGGACGATAGCTGTCATTTATAACTCTGCAGGTTTGTGAATTACAGTGCCCCTGAGCTCCTTTCTTCAACTTGCTTTCTTTTGAGCTGGCCGCAACACTGCAGGATGGCTTCAGGCCCTAAACTGGTTCCGGCACGGCACACTGAGCCTTTGGTTATTTCCTCTTCCTGGTGGGAAATGAGAGTTAAATTTGCCCGTCCAGACACCTCCAGCTAGCCTCTCATTGGTTCTCGCTATTCCTGTTCATCTTCCGCAGAAATTGCAAACTGGGCCAAACAGGAGGTTAAAGGCGCTGACTTTCCAAGTGGGGAGAGTGTTAGTAAAGTGTCTGGAATGTTGCACCCGAGTACCAGGGTACGAAAACTGAGACATATTTGAACACGTCTCCCATTCACATGGTTGATCATACTTGGGTTCCACATGCATGTTTTAGCTGCAGGAAGAATACCTAAAACCTGGGTAGTTGAAACCCGTGGAATGGGTACCATGCAATATGACTTCAAAGGGTCTTCATTTGCTCACCGAACCTCTCCAATCCTATCACTGCTGCGTTTATGCCCCTGTACACATGCTTGATTCTCTTTTAGAGACATAGCAATCCATAGGTTTTAAGATACTTACTAGTCAGGTACATTCTTAGGCATTTAATATGGGGTGTTGAGTCCATTTCGTTGAGCAAGGAGTACCTCTTGTCTAGTCCATATTTGGCTTAAGGAACTTTATCTGTGCTCATTTCAATCTCTGGTTTTATGCAGCACCCCAACTCACCTTTCCCCTTAAGCAAGCATAAGTTGGTTTTCTAAATTTGAGACCCTGTTCTGTTCTGTAATTCAGTTCCTGTGTAGCCAAGTTTACATTCCGTGTATTACTGATATCTTATGATGTTTCTTTTTCTGTGTGACTTATTTCAGTTAGAATCATCATACCTGAATCCACTCATTGTGCTGCTAAGGGCCTGATGACACAGATATCATTGCTGAGTGATATTGCTTTGTAAGTAAATACCACAACTTTTTTATCCATTTTTCACTTTCTGTGATATTGAACTTGTACGGTAAACGAGGTTCTTGTAAACGGAGGAGTCCCAAACTTTGGGGTGGCTGTGTCTTTTTGATTTTAATTTCCCTAAGCTATAGGACCATAAGTGGAAGTGCCCTAGGCTCTGTTGCTTCGTTTTTTAGATGTTTCAGGAAACACCATACACTTCTCCTGAGTGTCTGTTGGCAATTTACATCCCACCCATCAGCATAACAAGGCTCCCAGTTCTCAATGGCCTGTTGCCTTTCTGGATTTTACACTTTTTTCAGATGGCCCTTTTGACCGGGGGGAAGTGAGACTTCATTGTAGTGCAGATTTCCTTTGCAAGCTTGCTTGGTTGGCCAAAAAGGGCGTATGCGTTTTTTCCTGAATATATTCAGGAAAAAACGCATACGCCCTTTTTGGCCAAGTGCATCATTGTGGACGTTCTGCCTCTTTTCCTATGCTTTCAATGCAATTCCAGTCTACCTCCTGAAATCGGTTTCCTGCAATTCTGCCCTGCTTTCAAGTCCTCTTGGCAGCCTTACTTCAGTCTATTTCTGGATGATAGCTGTCATTTATAACTCTGCAGGTTTGTGAATTGCAGTGCCCCTGAGCTCCTTTCTTCAACTCGCTTTCTTTTGAGCTGGCCGCAACACCGCAGGATGGCTTCAGGCCCTAATCTGGTTCCGACACGGCATGCTGAGCCTTTGGTTAATTCCTCTTCTGGTGGGAAATGAGAGTTAAATTTGCCCGTCCAGACACCTCCAGCTAGCCTCTCATTGGTTCTCGCTATTCCTGTTCATCTTCCGCAGAAATTGCAAACTGGGCCAAACAGGAGGTTAAAGGCGCTGACTCTCCAAGTTGGGAGAGTGTTAGTAAAGCGTCTGGAATGTTGCACCCGAGTACCAGGGGAGGAAAACTGAGACATATTTGAACACGTCTCCCGTTCACATGGTTGATCATACTCTGGGTTCCACATGCATATTTTAGCTGAAGGAAGAATACCTTAAACCTGGAGAGTTGAGACCCGTGTAATGGGTACCATGCAATATGACTTCAAAGGGTCTTCATTTGCTCACCGAACCTCTCCAATCCTATCACTGCTGCGTTTATGCCCCTGTACACATGCTTGATTCTCTTTTGGAGGCATAGCAATCCATAGGTTTTAAGATACTTACTAGTCAGGTACATTCTTAGGCGTTTAATATGGGGTGTTGAGTCCATTTCGTTGAGCAAGGAGTAGCTCTTGTCTATTCCATATATGGCTTAAGGAACTTTATCTGTGCTCATTTCAATCTCTGGTTTTATGCAGCACCCCAACTCACCTTTCCCGTTAAGCAAGCATAAGTTGGTTTTCTAAATTTGAGACCCTGTTCTGTTCTGTAATTCAGTTCCTGTGTAGCCAAGTTTACATTCCGTGTATTACTGATATCTTATGATGTTTCTTTTTCTGTGTGACTTATTTCAGTTAGAATCATCATACCTGAATCCACTCATTGTGCTGCTAAGGGCCTGATGACACAGATTTCATTGCTGATTGATATTGCTTTGTAAGTAAATACCACAACTTCTTTATCCATTTTTCACTTTCTGCGATGTTGAACTTGTACTGTAAACGAGGTTCTTGTAAACAGAGCCGTTCCAAACTTTGGGGTGGCTGTGTCTTTTTGATTTTAATTTCCCTAAGCTATAGGACCATAAGTGGAAGTGCCCTAGGTTCTGTTGCTTTGTTTTTTAGATGTTTCAGGAAACACCATACACTTCTCCCGAGTGGTTGTTGGCAATTTACATCCCGCCCTTCAGCATAACAAAGCTCCCAGTTCTCCATGGCCTGTCCTGCCTTTCTGGATTTTACACTTTTTTCAGATGGCCCTTTTGACCGGGGGGAAGTGAGACTTCATTGTAGTGCAGATTTCCTTTGCAAGCTTGCTTGGTTGGCCAAAAAGGGCGTA
This sequence comes from Stenella coeruleoalba, assembly GCF_951394435.1. Lineage (NCBI taxonomy): Eukaryota > Metazoa > Chordata > Mammalia > Artiodactyla > Delphinidae > Stenella > Stenella coeruleoalba. The sequence goes on along the minus strand of NW_027645987.1, from coordinate 1,824,107 downwards.
TGCGTTTTTTCCTGAATATATTCAGGAAAAAACGCATACGCCCTTTTTGGCCAAGTGCATCATTGTGGACGTTCTGCCTCTTTTCCTATGCTTTCAATGCAATTCCAGTCTACCTCCTGAAATCGTTTTCCTGCAATTCTGCCCCGCTTTCAAGTCCTCTTGGCAGCCTTACTTCAGTCTATTTTTGGACGATAGCTGTAATTTATAACTCTGCAGGTTTGTGAATTACAGTGCCCCTGAGCTCCTTTCTTCAACTCGCTTTCTTTTGAGCTGGCCGCAACACCGCAGGATGGCTTCAGGCCCTAATCTGGTTACGGTACGGCACGCTGAGCCTTTGGTTATTTCCTCTTCCTGGTGGGAAATGAGAGTTAAATTTGCCCGTCCAGGCACCTCCAGCTAGCCTCTCATTGGTTCTCGCTATTCCTGTTCATCTTCCGCAGAAATTGCAAACTGTGCCAAACAGGAGGTTAAAGGCGCTGACTCTCCAAGTGGGGAGAGTGTTAGTAAAGCGTCTGGAATGTTGCACCCGAGTACCAGGGGAGGAAAACTGAGACATATTTGAACACGTCTCCCGTTCACATGGTTGATCATACTCTGGGTTCCACATGCATGTTTTAGCTGAAGGAAGAATACCTTAAACCTGGAGAGTTGAGACCCGTGTAATTGGTACCATGCAATATGACTTCAAAGGGTCTTCATTTGCTCACCGAACCTCTCCAATCCTATCACTGCTGCGTTTATGCCCCTGTACACACGCTTGATTCTCTTTTGGAGACATAGCAATCCATACGTTTTAAGATACTTACTAGTCAGGTACATTCTTAGGCGTTTGATATGGGGTGTTGAGTCCATTTCGTTGAGCAAGGAGTAGCTCTTGTCTATTCCATATTTGGCTTAAGGAACTTTATCTGTGCTCATTTCAATCTCTGGTTTTATGCAGCACCTCAACTCACCTTTCCCCTTAAGCAAGCATAAGTTGGTTTTCTAAATTTGAGACCCTGTTCTGTTTTGGAATGCAGTTCCTGTGTAGCCAAGTTTACATTCCGTGTATTAGTGATATCTTATGATGTTTCTTTTTCTGTGTGACTTATTTCAGTTAGAATCATCGTACCTGAATCCACTCATTATGCTGCTACGGGCCTGATGACATAGATTTCATTGCTGAGTGATACTGCATTGTACGTAAGTACCACAAGTTCTTTATCCATTTTTCACTTTCTGTGATATTGAACTTGTACGGTAAACGAGGTTCTTGTAAACGGAGGAGTCCCAAACTTTGGGGTGGCTGTGTCTTTTTGATTTTAATTTCCCTAAGCTATAGGACCATAAGTGGAAGTGCCCTAGGCTCTGTTGCTTCGTTTTTTAGATGTTTCAGGAAACACCATACACTTCTCCTGAGTGTCTGTTGGCAGTTTACATCCCGCCCATCAGCATAACAAGGCTCCCAGTTCTCAATGGCCTGTTGCCTTTCTGGATTTTACACTTTGTTCAGATGGCCCTTTTGACCGGGGGGAAGTGAGACTTCATTGTAGTGCAGATTTCCTTTGCAAGCTTGCTTGGTTGGCCAAAAAGGGCGTATGCGTTTTTTCCTGAATATATTCAGGAAAAAACACATATGCCCTTTTTGGCCAAGTGCATCATTGTGGACGTTCTGCCTCTTTTCCTATGCTTTCAATGCAATTCCAGTCTACCTCCTGAAATCGGTTTCCTGCAATTCTGCCCTGCTTTCAAGTCCTCTTGGCAGCCTTACTTCAGTCTATTTCTGGACGATAGCTCTCATTTATAACTCTGCAGGTTTGTGAATTACAGTGCCCCTGAGCTCCTTTCTTCAACTCGCTTTCTTTTGAGCTGGCCGCAACACCGCAGGATGGCTTCAGGCCCTAATCTGGTTACGGTACGGCACGCTGAGCCTTTGGTTATTTCCTCTTCCTGGTGGGAAATGAGAGTTAAATTTGCCCGTCCAGGCACCTCCAGCTAGCCTCTCATTGGTTCTCGCTATTCCTGTTCATCTTCCGCAGAAATTGCAAACTGGGCCAAACAGGAGGTTAAAGGGACTGACTCTCCAAGTGGGGAGAGTGTTAGTAAAGCGTCTGGAATGTTGCACCCGAGTACCAGGGGAGGAAAACTGAGACATATTTGAACACGTCTCCCGTTCACATGGTTGATCATACTCTGGGTTCCACATGCATGTTTTAGCTGAAGGAAGAATACCTTAAACCTGGAGAGTTGAGACCCGTGGAATGGGTACCATGCAATATGATTTCAAAGGGTCTTCATTTGCTCACCGAACCTCTCCAATCCTATCACTGCTGCGTTTATGCCCCTGTACACACGCTTGATTCTCTTTTGGAGACATAGCAATCCATACGTTTTAAGATACTTACTAGTCAGGTACATTCTTAGGCGTTTAATATGGGGTGTTGAGTCCATTTCGTTGAGCAAGGAGTAGCTCTTGTCTATTCCATATTTGGCTTAAGGAACTTTATCTGTGCTCATTTCAATCTCTGGTTTTATGCAGCACCCCAACTCACCTTTCCCCTTAAGCAAGCATAAGTTGGTTTTCTAAATTTGAGACCCTGTTCTGTTTTGGAATGCAGTTCCTGTGTAGCCAAGTTTACATTCCGTGTATTAGTGATATCTTATGATGTTTCTTTTTCTGTGTGACTTATTTCAGTTAGAATCATCGTACCTGAATCCACTCATTATGCTGCTACGGGCCTGATGACATAGATTTCATTGCTGAGTGATACTGCATTGTACGTAAGTACCACAAGTTCTTTATCCATTTTTCACTTTCTGTGATATTGAACTTGTACGGTAAACGAGGTTCTTGTAAACGGAGGAGTCCCAAACTTTGGGGTGGCTGTGTCTTTTTGATTTTAATTTCCCTAAGCTATAGGACCATAAGTGGAAGTGCCCTAGGCTCTGTTGCTTCGTTTTTTAGATGTTTCAGGAAACACCATACACTTCTCCTGAGTGTCTGTTGGCAATTTACATCCCGCCCATCAGCATAACAAGGCTCCCAGTTCTCAATGGCCTGTTGCCTTTCTGGATTTTACACTTTTTTCAGATGGCCCTTTTGACCGGGGGGAAGTGAGACTTCATTGTAGTGCAGATTTCCTTTGCAATCTTGCTTGGTTGGCCAAAAAGGGCGTATGCGTTTTTTCCTGAATATATTCAGGAAAAAACGCATACGCCCTTTTTGGCCAAGTGCATCATTGTGGACGTTCTGCCTCTTTTCCTATGCTTTCAATGCAATTCCAGTCTACCTCCTGAAATCGGTTTCCTGCATTTCTGCCCTGCTTTCAAGTCCTCTTGGCAGCCTTACTTCAGTCTATTTCTGGACGATAGCTCTCATTTATAACTCTGCAGGTTTGTGAATTACAGTGCCCCTGAGCTCCTTTCTTCAACTCGCTTTCTTGTGACATGGCCGCAACACCGCAGGATGGCTTCAGGCCCTAATCTGGTTCCGGCCCGGCATGCTGAGCCTTTGGTTAATTCCTCTTCCTGGTGGGAAATGAGAGTTAAATTTGCCCGTCCAGACACCTCCAGCTAGTCTCTCATTGGTTCTCGCTATTCCTGTTCATCTTCCGCAGAAATTGCAAACTGGGCCAAACAGGAGGTTAAAGGGACTGACTCTCCAAGTCGGGAGAGTGTTAGTAAAGCGTCTGAATGTTGCACCTGAGTACCAGGGGAGGAAAACTGAGACATATTTGAATACGTCTCCCGTTCACATGGTTGATCATACTCTGGGTTCCACATGCATGTTTTAGCTGAAGGAAGAATACCTTAAACCTGGAGAGTTGAGACCCGTGTAATGGGTACCATGCAATATGACTTCAAAGGGTCTTCATATGCTCACCGAACCTCTCCAATCCTATCACTGCTGCGTTTATGCCCCTGTACACATGCTTGATTCTCTTTCGGAGACATAGCAATCCATAGGTTTTAAGATACTTACTAGTCAGGTACATTCTTAGGCGTTTAATATGGGGTGTTGAGTCCATTTCGTTGAGCAAGGAGTAGCTCTTGTCTATTCCATATTTGGCTTAAGGAACTTTATCTGTGCTCATTTCAATCTCTGGTTTTATGCAGCACCCCAACTCACCTTTCCCCTTAAGCAAGCATAAGTTGGTTTTCTAAATTTGAGACCCTGTTCTGTTCTGTAATTCAGTTCCTGTGTAGCCAAGTTTACATTCCGTGTATTACTGATATCTTATGATGTTTCTTTTTCTGTGTGACTTATTTCAGTTAGAATCATCATACCTGAATCCACTCATTGTGCTGCTAAGGGCCTGATGACACAGATTTCATTGCTGAGTGATATTGCTTTGTAAGTAAATACCACAACTTCTTTATCCATTTTTCACTTTCTGCGATGTTGAACTTGTACTGTAAACGAGGTTCTTGTAAACAGAACCGATCCAAACTTTGGGGTGGCTGTGTGTTTTTGATTTTAATTTCCCTAAGCTATAGGACCATAAGTGGAAGTGCCCTAGGTTCTGTTGCTTTGTTTTTTAGATGTTTCAGGAAACACCATACACTTCTCCCGAGTGGTTGTTGGCAATTTACATCCCGCCCTTCAGCATAACAAGGCTCCCTGTTCTCCATGGCCTGTCCTGCCTTTCTGGATTTTACACTTTTTTCAGATGGCCCTTTTGACCGGGGGGAAGTGAGACTTCATTGTAGTGCAGATTTCCTTTGCAAGCTTGCTTGGTTGGCCAAAAAGGGCGTATGCGTTTTTTCCTGAATATATTCAGGAAAAAACGCATACGCCCTTTTTGGCCAAGTGCATCATTGTGGACGTTCTGCCTCTTTTCCTATGCTTTCAATGCAATTCCAGTCTACCTCCTGAAATCGGTTTCCTGCAATTCTGCCCCGCTTTCAAGTCCTCTTGGCAGCCTTACTTCTGTCTATTTTTGGACGATAGCTGTCATTTATAACTCTGCAGGTTTGTGAATTACAGTGCCCCTGAGCTCCTTTCTTCAACTCGCTTTCTTTTGAGCTGGCCGCAACACCGCAAGATGTCTTCAGGCCCTAATCTGGTTCCGGTACGGCACGCTGAGCCTTTGGTTATTTCCTCTTCCTGGTGGGAAATGAGAGTTAAATTTGCCCGTCCAGACACCTCCAGCTAGTCTCTCATTGGTTCTCGCTATTCCTGTTCATCTTCCACAGAAATTGCAAACTGGGTCAAACAGGAGGTTAAAGGGACTGACTCTCCAAGTGGGGAGAGTGTTAGTAAAGCGTCTGGAATGTTGCACCCGAGTACCAGGGGAGGAAAACTGAGACATATTTGAACACGTCTTCCGTTCACATGTTTGATCATACTTGGGTTCCACATGCATGTTTTAGCTGAAGGAAGAATACCTTAAACCTGGAGAGTTAAGACCCGTGTAATGGGTACCATGCAATATGACTTCAAAGGGTCTTCATTTGCTCACCGAACCTCTCCAATCCTATCACTGCTGCGTTTATGCCCCTGTACACATGCTTGATTCTCTTTTGGAGACATAGCATTCCATAGGTTTTAAGATACTTACTAGTCAGGTACATTCTTAGGCGTTTAATATGGGGTGTTGAGTCCATTTCGTTGAGCAAGGAGAAGCTCTTGTCTATTCCATATATGGCTTAAGGAACTTTATCTGTGCTCATTTCAATCTCTGGTTTTATGCAGCACCCCAACTCACCTTTCCCCTTAAGCAAGAATAAGTTGGTTTTCTAAATTTGAGACCCTGTTCTGTTCTGTAATTCAGTTCCTGTGTAGCCAAGTTTACATTCCGTGTATTAGTGATATCTTATGATGTTTCTTTTTCTGTGTGACTTATTTCAGTTAGAATCATCGTACCTGAATCCACTCATTGTGCTGCTAAAGGCCTTGTGACACAGATTTCATTGCTGAGTGATATTGCTTTGTAAGTAAATACCACAACTTCTTTATCCATTTTTCACTTTCTGCGATGTTGAACTTGTACTGTAAACGAGGTTCTTGTAAACAGAGCCGTTCCAAACTTTGGGGTGGCTGTGTCTTTTTGATTTTAATTTCCCTAAGCTATAGGACCATAAGTGGAAGTGCCCTAGGTTCTATTGCTTTGTTTTTTAGATGTTTCAGGAAACACCATACACTTCTCCCGAGTGGTTGTTGGCAATTTACATCCCGCCCATCAGCATAACAAGGCTCCCAGTTGTCCATGGCCTGTCCTGCCTTTCTGGATTTTACACTTTTTTCAGATGGCCCTTTTGACCGGGGGGAAGTGAGACTTCATTGTAGTGCAGATTTCCTTTGCAAGCTTGCTTGGTTGGCCAAAAAGGGCGTATGCGTTTTTTCCTGAATATATTCAGGAAAAAACGCATATGCCCTTTTTGGCCAAGTGCATCATTGTGGACGTTCTGCCTCTTTTCCTATGCTTTCAATGCAATTCCAGTCTACCTCCTGAAATCGGTTTCCTGCAATTCTGCCCCGCTTTCAAGTCCTCTTGGCAGCCTTACTTCAGTCTATTTTTGGACGATAGCTGTCATTTATAACTCTGCAGGTTTGTGAATTACAGTGCCCCTGAGCTCCTTTCTTCAACTCGCTTTCTTGTGACCTGGCCGCAACACCGCAGGATGGCTTCAGGCCCTAATCTGGTTCCGGCCCGGCATGCTGAGCCTTTGGTTAATTCCTCTTGCTGGTGGGAAATGAGAGTTAAATTTGCCCGTCCAGACACCTCCAGCTAGTCTCTCATTGGTTCTCGCTATTCCTGTTCATCTTCCGCAGAAATTGCAAACTGGGCCAAACAGGAGGTTAAAGGGACTGACTCTCCAAGTCGGGAGAGTGTTAGTAAAGCGTCTGGAATGTTGAACCCGAGTACCAGGGGAGGAAAACTGAGACATATTTGAACACGTCTCCCGATCACATGGTTGATCATACTCTGGGTTCCACATGCACGTTTTAGCTGAAGGAAGAATACCTTAAACCGGGAGAGTTGAGACCCTTGTAATGGGTACCATGCAATATGACTTCAAAGGGTCTTCATTTGCTCACCGAACCTCTCCAATCCTATCACTGCTGCGTTTATGCCCCTGTACACACGCTTGATTCTCTTTTGGAGACCTAGCAATCCATAGGTTTTAAGATACTTACTAGTCAGGTACATTCTTAGGCGTTTAATATGGGGTTTTGAGTCCATTTCGTTGAGCAAGGAGTAGCTCTTGTCTATTCCATATTTGGCTTAAGGAACTTTATCTGTGCTCATTTCAATCTCTGGTTTTATGCAGCACCCCAACTCACCTTTCCCCTTAAGCAAGCATAAGTTGGTTTTCTAAATTTGAGACCCTGTTCTGTTTTGGAATGCAGTTCCTATGTAGCCAAGTTTACATTCCGTGTATTAGTGATATCTTATGATGTTTCTTTTTCTGTGTGACTTATTTCAGTTAGAATCATCGTACCTGAATCCATTCATTATGCTGCTACGGGCCTGATGACATAGATTTCATTGCTGAGTGATACTGCATTGTACGTAAGTACCACAAGTTCTTTATCCATTTTTCACTTTCTGTGATATTGAACTTGTACGGTAAACGAGGTTCTTGTAAACGGAGGCGTCCCAAACTTTGGGGTGGCTGTGTCTTTTTGATTTTAATTTCCCTAAGCTATAGGACCATAAGTGGAAGTGCCCTAGGCTCTGTTGCTTTGTTTTTTAGATGTTTCAGGAAACACCATACACTTCTCCCAAGTGGTTGTTGGCAATTTACATCCCGCCCATCAGCATAACAAGGCTCCCAGTTCTCCATGGCCTGTCCTGCCTTTCTGGATTTTACACTTTTTTCAGATGGCCCTTTTGACCGGGGTGAAGTGAGACTTCATTGTAGTGCAGATTTCCTTTGCAAGCTTGCTTGGTTGGCCAAAAAGGGCGTATGCGTTTTTCCTGAATATATTCAGGAAAAAATGCATACGCCCTTTTTGGCCAAGTGCATCATTGTGGACGTTCTGCCTCTTTTCCTATGCTTTCAATGCAATTCCACTCTACCTCCTGAAATCGGTTTCCTGCAATTCTGCCCCGCTTTCAAGTCCTCTTGGCAGCCTTACTTCAGTCTATTTTTGGACAATAGCTGTCATTTATAACTCTGCAGATTTGTGAATTACAGTGCCCCTGAGCTCCTTTCTTCAACTCGCTTTCTTTTTAGCTGGCCACAACACTGCAGGATGGCTTCAGGCCCTAATCTGGTTCCGGTACGGCACGCTGAGCCTTTTGTTATTTCCTCTTCCTGGTGGGAAATGAGAGTTAAATTTGCCCGTCCAGACACCTCCAGCTAGCCTCTCATTGGTTCTCGCTATTCCTGTTCATCTTCTGCAGAAATTGCAAACTGTGCCAAACAGGAGGTTAAAGGCGCTGACTCTCCAAGTGGGGAGAGTGTTAGTAAAGCGTCTGGAATGTTGCACCCGAGTACCAGGGTACGAAAACTGAGACATATTTGAACACGTCTCCCGATCACATGGTTGATCATACTCTGGGGTCCACATGCATGTTTTAGCTGAAGGAAGAATACCTAAAACCTGGGTAGTTGAAACCCGTGGAATGGGTACCATGCAAGATGACTTCAAAGGGTCTTCATTTTCTCACCGAACATCTGCAATCCTATCACTGCTGCGTTTATGCCCCTGTACACATGCTTGATTCTCTTTCGGAGACATAGCAATCCATAGGTTTTAAGATACTTACTAGTCAGGTACATTCTTAGGCGTTTAATATGCAGTGTTGAGTCCATTTCGTTGAGCAAGGAGTAGCTCTTGTCTATTCCATATTTGACTTAAGGAACTTTATCTGTGCTCATTTCAATCTCTGGTTTTATGCAGCACGCCAAGTCACCTTTACCCTTAAGCAAGCATAAGTTGGTTTTGTAAATTTGAGAACCTGTTCTGTTCTGTCATTCAGTTCCTGTGTAGCCAAGTTTACAATCCGTGTATTAGTGATATCTTATGATGTTTCTTTTTCTGTGTGACTTATTTCAGTTAGAATCATCGTACCTGAATCCACTCATTATGATGCTACGGGCCTGATGACATAGATTTCATTGCTGAGTGATACTGCATTGTACGTAAGTGCCACAAGTTCTTTATCCATTTTTCACTTTCTGTGATATTGAACTTGTACAGTAAACGAGGTTCTTGTAAACAGAGGCATCCCAAACTTTGGGGTGGCTGTGTCTTTTTGATTTTAATTTCCCTAAGCTATAGGACCATAAGGGGAAGTGCCCTAGGCTCTGTTGCTTTGTTTTTTAGATGTTTCAGGAAACACCATACACTTCTCCCGAGTGTCTGTTGGCAATTTACATCCTGCCCATCAGCATAAGAAGGCTCCCAGTTCTCCATGGCCTGTCCTGCCTTTCTGGATTTTACACTTTTTTCAGATGGCCCTTTTGACCGGGGGGAAGTGAGACTTCATTGTAGTGCAGATTTCCTTTGCAAGTTTGCTTGGTTGGCCAAAAAGGGCGTATGCGTTTTTTCCTGAATATATTCAGGAAAAAACGCATACGCCCTTTTTGGCCAAGTGCATCATTGTGGACGTTCTGCCTCTTTTCCTATGCTTTCAATGCAATTCCAGTCTACCTCCTGAAATCGGTTTCCTGCAATTCTGCCCCGCTTTCAAGTCCTCTTGGCAGCCTTACTTCAGTCTATTTTTGGACGATAGCTGTCATTTATAAGTCTGCAGGTTTGTGAATTACAGTGCCCCTGAGCTCCTTTCTTCAACTTGCTTTCTTGTGACCTGGCCGCAACACCGCAGGATGTCTTCAGGCCCTAATCTGGTTCCGGCACGGCACGCTGAGCCTTTGGTTATTTCCTCTTCCTGGTGGGAAATGAGAGTTAAATTTGCCCATCCAGACACCTCCAGCTAGTCTCTCATTGGTTCTCGCTATTCCTGTTCATCTTCCACAGAAATTGCAAACTGGGCCAAACAGGAGGTTAAAGGGACTGACTCTCCAAGTGGGGAGAGTGTTAGTAAAGCGTCTGGAATGTTGCACCCGAGTACCAGGGGAGGAAAACTGAGACATATTTGAACACGTCTCCCATTCACATGGTTGATCATACTCTAGGTTCCACATGCATGTTTTAGCTGAAGGAAGAATACCTTAAACCTGTGTATTTGAAACCCGTGGAAAGGGTACCATGCAATATGACTTCAAAGGGTCTTCATTTGCTCACCGAACCTCTCCAATCATATCACTGCTGCGTTTATGCCCCTGTACACATGCTTGATTCTCTTTCGGAGACATAGCAATCCATAGGTTTTAAGATACTTACTAGTCAGGTACATTCTTAGGCGTTTAATATGGGGTGTTGAGTCCATTTCGTTGAGCAAGGAGTAGCTCTTGTCTATTCCATATTTGGCTTAAGGAACTTTATCTGTGCTCATTTCAATCTCTGGTTTTATGCAGCACCCCAACTCACCTTTACCCTTAAGCAAGCATAAGTTGGTTTTCTAAATTTGAGACCCTGTTCTGTTCTGTAATTCAGTTCCTGTTACCAAGTTTACATTCCGTGTATTACTGATATCTTATGATGTTTCTTTTTCTGTGTGACTTATTTCAGTTAGAATCATCATACCTGAATCCACTCATTGTGCTGCTAAGGGCCTGATGACATAGATTTCATTGCTGAGTGATATTGCTTTGTAAGTAAATACCACAACTTCTTTATCCATTTTTCACTTTCTGCGATGTTGAACTTGTACTGTAAACGATGTTCTTGTAAACAGAGGCGTCCCAAACTTGGGGTGGCTGTGTCTTTTTGATTTTAATTTCCCTAAGCTATAGGACCATAAGTGGCAGTGCCCTAGGCTCTGTTGCTTTGTTTTTTAGATGTTTCAGGAAACACCATACACTTCTCCCGAGTGTCTGTTGGCAATTTACATCCCACCCATCAGCATAACAAGGCTCCCAGTTCTCCATGGCCTGTCCTGCTTTTCTGGATTTTACACTTTTTTCAGATGTCCCTTTTGACCGGCGGAAAGTGAGACTTCATTGTAGTGCAGATTTCCTTTGCAAGCTTGCTTGGTTGGCCAAAAAGGGCGTATGCGTTTTTTCCTGAATATATTCAGGAAAAAACGCATACGCCCTTTTTGGCCAAGTGCATCATTGTGGACGTTCTGCCTCTTTTCCTATGCTTTCAATGCAATTCCAGTCTACCTCCTGAAATCGGTTTCCTGCAATTCTGCCCCGCTTTCAAGTCCTCTTGGCAGCCTTACTTCAGTCTATTTTTGGACGATAGCTGTCATTTATAACTCTGCAGGTTTGTGAATTACAGTGCCCCTGAGCTCCTTTCTTCAACTCGCTTTCTTTTGAGCTGGCCGCAACACTGCAGGATGGCTTCAGGCCCTAATCTGGTTCCGGTACGGCACGCTGAGCCTTTGGTTATTTCCTCTTCCTGGTGGGTAATGAGAGTTAAATGTGCCCGTCCAGACACCTCCAGCTAGCCTCTCATTGGTTCTCGCTATTCCTGTTCATCTTCCGCAGAAATTGCAAACTGTGCCAAACAGGAGGTTAAAGGCGCTGACTCTCCAAGTGGGGAGAGTGTTAGTAAAGCGTCTGGAATGTTGCACCCGAGTACCAGGGTATGAAAACTGAGACATATTTGAACACGTCTCCCGATCACATGGTTGATCATACTCTAGGTTCCACATGCATGTTTTAGCTGAAGGAAGAATACCTAAAACCTGGGTAGTTGAAACCCGTGGAATGGGTACCATGCAATATGACTTCAAAGGGTCTTCATTTGCTCACGAACCTCTCCAATCCTATCACTGCTGCGTTTATGCCCCTGCACACATGCTTGATTCTCTTTCGGAGACATAGCAATCCATAGGTTTTAAGATACTTACTAGTCAGGTACATTCTTAGGCGTTTAATATGCGGTGTTGAGTCCATTTCGTTGAGCAAGGAGTAGCTCTTGTCTATTCCATATTTGGCTTAAGGAACTTTATCTGTGCTCATTTCAATCTCTGGTTTTATGCAGCACCCCAACTCACCTTTCCCCTTAAGCAAGCATAAGTTGGTTTTCTAAATTTGAGACCCTGTTCTGTTCTGTAATTCAGTTCCTGTGTAGCCAAGTTTCCATTCCGTGTATTACTGATATCTTATGATGTTTCTTTTTCTGTGTGACTTATTTCAGTTAGAATCATCATACCTGAATCCACTCATTGTGCTGCTAAGGGCCTGATGACATAGATTTCATTGCTGAGTGATATTGCTTTGTAAGTAAATACCACAACTTCTTTATCCATTTTTCACTTTCTGCGATGTTGAACTTGTACTGTAAACGAAGTTCTTGTAAACAGAGGCGTCCCAAACTTTGGGGTGGCTGTGTCTTTTTGATTTTAATTTCCCTAAGCTATAGGACCATAAGTGGCAGTGCCCTAGGCTCTGTTGCTTTGTTTTTTAGATGTTTCAGGAAACACCATACACTTCTCCTGAGTGTCTGTTGGTAATTTACATCCCGCCCATCAGCATAACAAGGCTCCCAGTTCTCCATGGCCTGTCCTGCCTTTCTGGATTTTACACTTTTTTCAGATGGCCCTTTTGACCAGGGGGAAGTGAGACTTCATTGTAGTGCAGATTTCCTTTGCAAGCTTGCTTGGTTGGCCAAAAAGTGCGTATGCGTTTTTTCCTGAATATATTCAGGAAAAAACGCATACGCCCTTTTTGGCCAAGTGCATCATTATGGACGTTCTGCCTCTTTTCCTATGCTTTCAATGCAATTCCAGTCTACCTCCTGAAATCGGTTTCCTGCAATTCTGCCCCGCTTTCAAGTCCTCTTGGCAGCTTACTTCAGTCTATTTTTGGACGATAGCTGTCATTTATAACTCTGCAGGTTTGTGAATTACAGTGCCCCTGAGCTCCTTTCTTCAACTCGCTTTCTTTTGAGCTGGCCGCAACACCGCAGGATGGCTTCAGGCCCTAATCTGGTTCCGGCACAGCACGCTGAGCCTTTGGTTAATTCCTCTTCCTGGTGGGAAATGAGAGTTAAATTTGCCCGTCCAGACACCTCCAGCTAGCCTCTCATTGGTTCTCGCTATTCCTGTTCATCTTCCGCAGAAATTGCAAACTGGGCCAAACAGGAGGTTAAAGGCACTGACTCTCCAAGTCGGGAGAGTGTTAGTAAAGCGTCTGGAATGTTGCACCCGAGTACCAGGGTACGAAAACTGGGACATATTTGAACACGTCTCCCGATCACATGGTTGATCATACTCTAGGTTCCACATGCATGTTTTAGCTGAAGGAAGAATACCTTAAACCTGGGTAGTTGAAACCCGTGGAATGGGTACCATGCAATATGACTTCAAAGGGTCTTCATTTGCTCACCGAACCTCTCCAATCCTATCACTGCTGCGTTTATGCCCCTGTACACATGCTTGATTCTCTTTCGGAGACATAGCAATCCATAGGTTTTAAGATACTTACTAGTCAGGTACATTCTTAGGCGTTTAATATGGGGTGTTGAGTCCATTTCGTTGAGCAAGGAGTAGCTCTTGTCTATTCCATATTTGGCTTAAGGAACTTTATCTGTGCTCATTTCAATCTCTGGTTTTATGCAGCACCCCAACTCACCTTTACCCTTAAGCAAGCATAAGTTGGTTTTCTAAATTTGAGACCCTGTTCTGTTCTGTAATTCAGTTCCTGTTACCAAGTTTACATTCCGTGTATTACTGATATCTTATGATGTTTCTTTTTCTGTGTGACTTATTTCAGTTAGAATCATCATACCTGAATCCACTCATTGTGCTGCTAAGGGCCTGATGACATAGATTTCATTGCTGAGTGATATTGCTTTGTAAGTAAATACCACAACTTCTTTATCCATTTTTCACTTTCTGCGATGTTGAACTTGTACTGTAAACGATGTTCTTGTAAACAGAGGCGTCCCAAACTTTGGGGTGGCTGTGTCTTTTTGATTTTAATTTCCCTAATCTATAGGACCATAAGTGGCAATGCCCTAGGCTCTGTTGCTTTGTTTTTTAGATGTTTCAGGAAACAGGATACACTTCTCCGGAGTGTCTGTTGGCAATTTACATCCCGCCCATCAGCATAACAAGGCTCCCAGTTCTCCATGGCCTGTCCTGCCTTTCTGGATTTTACACTTTTTTCAGATGGCCCTTTTGACCGGGGGGAAGTGAGACTTCATTGTAGTGCAGATTTCCTTTGCAAGCTTGCTTGGTTGGCCAAAAAGGGCATATGAGTTTTTTCCTGAATATATTCAGGAAAAAACGCATACGCCCTTTTTGGCCAAGTGCATCATTGTGGACGTTCTGCCTCTTTTCCTATGCTTTCAATGCAATTCCAGTCTACCTCCTGAAATCGGTTTCCTGCAATTCTGCCCTGCTTTCAAGTCCTCTTGGCAGCCTTACTTCAGTCTATTTTTGGACGATAGCTGTCATTTATAACTCTGCAGGTTTGTGAATTACAGTGCCCCTGAGCTCCTTTCTTCAACTCGCTTTCTTTTGAGCTGGCCGCAACACTGCAGGATGGCTTCAGGCCCTAATCTGGTTCCGGTACGGCACGCTGAGCCTTTGGTTATTTCCTCTTCCTGGTGGGTAATGAGAGTTAAATTTGCCCGTCCAGACACCTCCAGCTAGCCTCTTATTGGTTCTCGCTATTCCTGTTCATCTTCCGCAGAAATTGCAAACTGTGCCAAACAGGAGGTTAAAGGCACTGACTCTCCAAGTGGGGAGAGTGTTAGTAAAGCGTCTGGAATGTTGCACCCGAGTACCAGGGTATGAAAACTGAGACATATTTGAACACGTCTCCCGATCACATGGTTGATCATACTCTAGGTTCCACATGCATGTTTTAGCTGAAGGAAGAATACCTTAAACCTGGGTAGTTGAAACCCGTGGAATGGGTACCATGCAATATGACTTCAAAGGGTCTTCATTTGCTCACCGAACCTCTCCAATCCTATCACTGCTGCGTTTATGCCCCTGCACACATGCTTGATTCTCTTTCGGAGACATAGCAATCCATAGGTTTTAAGATACTTACTAGTCAGGTACATTCTTAGGCGTTTAATATGCGGTGTTGAGTCCATTTCGTTGAGCAAGGAGTAGCTCTTGTCTATTCCATATTTGGCTTAAGGAACTTTATCTGTGCTCATTTCAATCTCTGGTTTTATGCAGCACCCCAACTCACCTTTCCCCTTAAGCAAGCATAAGTTGGTTTTCTAAATTTGAGACCATGTTCTGTTCTGTAATTCAGTTCCTGTGTAGCCAAGTTTCCATTCCGTGTATTACTGATATCTTATGATGTTTCTTTTTCTGTGTGACTTATTTCAGTTAAAATCATCATACCTGAATGCACTCATTGTGCTGCTAAGGGCCTGATGACATAGATTTCATTGCTGAGTGATATTGCTTTGTAAGTAAATACCACAACTTCTTTATCCATTTTTCACTTTCTGCGATGTTGAACTTGTACTGTAAAGGAAGTTCTTGTAAACAGAGGCGTCCCAAACTTTGGGGTGGCTGTGTCTTTTTGATTTTAATTTCCCTAAGCTATAGGACCATAAGTGGCAGTGCCCTAGGCTCTGTTGCTTTGTTTTTTAGATGTTTCAGGAAACACCATACACTTCTCCTGAGTGTCTGTTGGCAATTTACATCCCGCCCATCAGCATAACAAGGCTCCCAGTTCTCCATGGCCTGTCCTGCCTTTCTGGATTTTACACTTTTTTCAGATGGCCCTTTTGACCAGGGGGAAGTGAGACTTCATTGTAGTGCAGATTTCCTTTGCAAGCTTGCTTGGTTGGCCAAAAAGGGCGTATGCGTTTTTTCCTGAATATATTCAGGAAAAAACGCATACGCCCTTTTTGGCCAAGTGCATCATTATGGACGTTCTGCCTCTTTTCCTATGCTTTCAATGCAATTCCAGTCTACCTCCTGAAATCGGTTTCCTGCAATTCTGCCCCGCTTTCAAGTCCTCTTGGCAGCCTTACTTCAGTCTATTTTTGGATGAGAGCTGTCATTTATAACTCTGCAGGTTTGTGAATTACAGTGCCCCTGAGCTCCTTTCTTCAACTCGCTTTCTTTTGAGCTGGCCGCAACACCGCAGGATGGCTTCAGGCCCTAATCTGGTTCCGGCACGGCACGCTGAGCCTTTGGTTAATTCCTCTTCCTGGTGGGAAATGAGAGTTAAATTTGCCCGTCCAGACACCTCCAGCTAGCCTCTCATTGGTTCTCGCTATTCCTGTTCATCTTCCGCAGAAATTGCAAACTGGGCCAAACAGGAGGTTAAAGGGACTGACTCTCCAAGTCGGGAGAGTGTTAGGAAAGCGTCTGGAATGTTGCACCCGAGTACCAGGGGAGGAAAACTGGGACATATTTGAACACGTCTCCCGATCACATGGTTGATCATACTGTGGGTTCCACATGCATGTTTTAGCTGAAGGAAGAATACCTAAAACCTGGGTAGTTGAAAGCCGTGGAATGGGTACCATGCAATATGACTTCAAAGGGTCTTCATTTGCTCACCGAACCTCTCCAATCCTATCACTGCTGCGTTTATGCCCCTGTACACATGCTTGATTCTCTTTCGGAGACATAGCAATCCCTAGGTTTTAAGATACTTACTAGTCAGGTACATTCTTAGGCGTTTAATATGCGGTGTTGAGTCCATTTCTTTGAGCAAGGAGTAGCTCTTGTCTATTCCATATTTGGCTTAAGGAACTTTATCTGTGCTCATTTCAATCTCTGGTTTTATGCAGCACCCCAACTCACCTTTACCCTTAAGCAAGCATAAGTTGGTTTTCTAAATTTGAGACCCTGTTCTGTTCTGTAATTCAGTTCCTGTGTAGCCAAGTTTACATTCCGTGTATTAGTGATATCTTATGATGTTTCTTTTTCTGTGTGACTTATTTCAGTTAGAATCATCATACCTGAATCCACTCATTGTGCTGCTAAGGGCCTGATGACACAGATTTCATTGCTGAGTGATATTGCTTTGTCAGTAAATACCACAACTTTTTTATCCATTTTTCACATTCTGCGATGTTGAACTTGTACTGTAAACGAGGTTCTTGTAAACAGAGCCGTTCCAAACTTTGGGGTGGCTGTGTCTTTTTGATTTTAAATTCCCTAAGCTATAGGACCATAAGTGGAAGTGCCCTAGGCTCTGTTGCTTTGTTTTTTAGATGTTTCAGGAAACACCATACACTTCTCCCGAATTTTTGTTGGCAGTTTACATCCCGCCCTTCAGCATAACAAGGCTCCCAGTTCTCCATGGCCTGTCCTGCCTTTCTGGATTTTACACTTTCTTCAGATGGCCCTTTTGACCGGGGGGAAGTGAGACTTCATTGTAGTGCAGATTTCCTTTGCAAGCTTGCTTGGTTGGCCAAAAAGGGCGTATGCGTTTTTTCCTGAATATATTCAGGAAAAAACGCATACGCCCTTTTTGGCCAAGTGCATCATTGTGGATGTTCTGCCTCTTTTCCTATGCTTTCAATGCAATTCCAGTCTACCTCCTGAAATTGGTTTCCTGCAATTCTGCCCCGCTTTCAAGTCCTCTTGGCAGCCTTACTTCAGTCTATTTTTGGACGATAGCTGTCATTTATAACTCTGCAGGTTTGTGAATTACAGTGACCCTGAGCTCCTTTCTTCAACTCGCTTTCTTTTGAGCTGGCCGCAACACTGCAGGATGGCTTCAGGCCCTAATCTGGTTCCGGTACGGCACGCTGAGCCTTTGGTTATTTCCTCTTCCTGGTGGGTAATGAGAGTTAAATTTGCCCGTCCAGACACCTCCAGCTAGCCTCTTATTGGTTCTCGCTATTCCTGTTCATCTTCCGCAGAAATTGCAAACTGTGCCAAACAGGAGGTTAAAGGCACTGACTCTCCAAGTGGGGAGAGTGTTAGTAAAGCGTCTGGAATGTTGCACCCGAGTACCAGGGTATGAAAACTGAGACATATTTGAACACGTCTCCCGATCACATGGTTGATCATACTCTAGGTTCCACATGCATGTTTTAGCTGAAGGAAGAATACCTTAAACCTGGGTAGTTGAAACCCGTGGAATGGGTACCATGCAATATGACTTCAAAGGGTCTTCATTTGCTCACGAACCTCTCCAATCCTATCACTGCTGCGTTTATGCCCCTGCACACATGCTTGATTCTCTTTCGGAGACATAGCAATCCATAGGTTTTAAGATACTTACTAGTCAGGTACATTCTTAGGCGTTTAATATGCGGTGTTGAGTCCATTTCGTTGAGCAAGGAGTAGCTCTTGTCTATTCCATATTTGGCTTAAGGAACTTTATCTGTGCTCATTTCAATCTCTGGTTTTATGCAGCACCCCAACTCACCTTTCCCCTTAAGCAAGCATAAGTTGGTTTTCTAAATTTGAGACCCTGTTCTGTTCTGTAATTCAGTTCCTGTGTAGCCAAGTTTCCATTCCGTGTATTACTGATATCTTATGATGTTTCTTTTTCTGTGTGACTTATTTCAGTTAGAATCATCATACCTGAATGCACTCATTGTGCTGCTAAGGGCCTGATGACATAGATTTCATTGCTGAGTGATATTGCTTTGTAAGTAAATACCACAACTTCTTTATCCATTTTTCACTTTCTGCGATGTTGAACTTGTACTGTAAACGAAGTTCTTGTAAACAGAGGCGTCCCAAACTTTGGGGTGGCTGTGTCTTTTTGATTTTAATTTCCCTAAGCTATAGGACCATAAGTGGCAGTGCCCTAGGCTCTGTTGCTTTGTTTTTTAGATGTTTCAGGAAACACCATACACTTCTCCTGAGTGTCTGTTGGTAATTTACATCCCGCCCATCAGCATAACAAGGCTCCCAGTTCTCCATGGCCTGTCCTGCCTTTCTGGATTTTACACTTTTTTCAGATGGCCCTTTTGACCAGGGGGAAGTGAGACTTCATTGTAGTGCAGATTTCCTTTGCAAGCTTGCTTGGTTGGCCAAAAAGGGCGTATGCGTTTTTTCCTGAATATATTCAGGAAAAAACGCATACGCCCTTTTTGGCCAAGTGCATCATTATGGACGTTCTGCCTCTTTTCCTATGCTTTCAATGCAATTCCAGTCTACCTCCTGAAATCGGTTTCCTGCAATTCTGCCCCGCTTTCAAGTCCTCTTGGCAGCCTTACTTCAGTCTATTTTTGGATGATAGCTGTCATTTATAACTCTGCAGGTTTGTGAATTACAGTGCCCCTGAGCTCCTTTCTTCAACTCGCTTTCTTTTGAGCTGGCCGCAACACCGCAGGATGGCTTCAGGCCCTAATCTGGTTCCGGCACGGCACGCTGAGCCTTTGGTTAATTCCTCTTCCTGGTGGGAAATGAGAGTTAAATTTGCCCGTCCAGACACCTCCAGCTAGCCTCTCATTGGTTCTCGCTATTCCTGTTCATCTTCCGCAGAAATTGCAAACTGGGCCAAACAGGAGGTTAAAGGGACTGACTCTCCAAGTCGGGAGAGTGTTAGGAAAGCGTCTGGAATGTTGCACCCGAGTACCAGGGGAGGAAAACTGGGACATATTTGAACACGTCTCCCGATCACATGGTTGATCATACTGTGGGTTCCACATGCATGTTTTAGCTGAAGGAAGAATACCTAAAACCTGGGTAGTTGAAAGCCGTGGAATGGGTACCATGCAATATGACTTCAAAGGGTCTTCATTTGCTCACCGAACCTCTCCAATCCTATCACTGCTGCGTTTATGCCCCTGTACACATGCTTGATTCTCTTTCGGAGACATAGCAATCCCTAGGTTTTAAGATACTTACTAGTCAGGTACATTCTTAGGCGTTTAATATGCGGTGTTGAGTCCATTTCTTTGAGCAAGGAGTAGCTCTTGTCTATTCCATATTTGGCTTAAGGAACTTTATCTGTGCTCATTTCAATCTCTGGTTTTATGCAGCACCCCAACTCACCTTTACCCTTAAGCAAGCATAAGTTGGTTTTCTAAATTTGAGACCCTGTTCTGTTCTGTAATTCAGTTCCTGTGTAGCCAAGTTTACATTCCGTGTATTAGTGATATCTTATGATGTTTCTTTTTCTGTGTGACTTATTTCAGTTAGAATCATCATACCTGAATCCACTCATTGTGCTGCTAAGGGCCTGATGACACAGATTTCATTGCTGAGTGATATTGCTTTGTCAGTAAATACCACAACTTTTTTATCCATTTTTCACATTCTGCGATGTTGAACTTGTACTGTAAACGAGGTTCTTGTAAACAGAGCCGTTCCAAACTTTGGGGTGGCTGTGTCTTTTTGATTTTAAATTCCCTAAGCTATAGGACCATAAGTGGAAGTGCCCTAGGCTCTGTTGCTTTGTTTTTTAGATGTTTCAGGAAACACCATACACTTCTCCCGAATTTTTGTTGGCAGTTTACATCCCGCCCTTCAGCATAA
Source organism: Stenella coeruleoalba (assembly GCF_951394435.1). NCBI lineage: Eukaryota > Metazoa > Chordata > Mammalia > Artiodactyla > Delphinidae > Stenella > Stenella coeruleoalba. The sequence continues at coordinate 1,803,726 of NW_027645987.1, read as the reverse complement.
CAAGGCTCCCAGTTCTCCATGGCCTGTCCTGCCTTTCTGGATTTTACACTTTTTTCAGATGGCCCTTTTGACCGGGGGGAAGTGAGACTTCATTGTAGTGCAGATTTCCTTTGCAAGCTTGCTTGGTTGGCCAAAAAGGGCGTATGCGTTTTTTCCTGAATATATTCAGGAAAAAACGCATATGCCCTTTTTGGCCAAGTGCATCATTGTGGACGTTCTGCCTCTTTTCCTATGCTTTCAATGCAATTCCAGTCTACCTCCTGAAATCGGTTTCCTGCAATTCTGCCCCGCTTTCAAGTCCTCTTGGCAGCCTTACTTCAGTCTATTTTTGGACGATAGCTGTCATTTATAACTCTGCAGGTTTGTGAATTACAGTGCCCCTGAGCTCCTTTCTTCAACTCGCTTACTTGTGACCTGGCCGCAACACCACAGGATGGCTTCAGGCCCTAATCTGGTTCCGGCCCGGCATGCTGAGCCTTTGGTTAATTCCTCTTCCTGGTGGGAAATGAGAGTTAAATTTGCCCGTCCAGACACCTCCAGCTAGTCTCTCATTGGTTCTCGCTATTCCTGTTCATCTTCCGCAGAAATTGCAAACTGGGCCAAACAGGAGGTTAAAGGCGCTGACTCTCCAAGTGGGGAGAGTGTTAGTAAATCGTCTGGAATATTGCACCCGAGTACCAGGGGAGGAAAACTGAGACATATTTGAACACGTCTCCCGATCACATGGTTGATCATACTCTGGGTTCCACATGCATGTTTTAGCTGAAGGAAGAATACCTAAAACCTGGGTAGTTGAAACCCGTGGATTGGGTACCATGCAATATGACTTCAAAGGGTCTTCATTTGCTCACCGAACCTCTCCAATCCTATCACTGTTGCGTTTATGCCCCTGTACACATGCTTGATTCTCTTTCGGAGACATAGCAATCCCTAGGTTTTAAGATACTTACTAGTCAGGTACATTCTTAGGCGTTTAATATGCGGTGTTGAGTCCATTTCTTTGAGCAAGGAGTAGCTCTTCTCTATTCCATATTTGGCTTAAGGAACTTTATCTGTGCTCATTTCAATCTCTGGTTTTATGCAGCACCCCAACTCACCTTTACCCTTAAGCAAGCATAAGTTGGTTTTCTAAATTTGAGACCCTGTTCTGTTCTGTAATTCAGTTCCTGTGTAGCCAAGTTTACATTCCGTGTATTAGTGATATCTTATGATGTTTCTTTTTCTGTGTGACTTATTTCAGTTAGAATCATCATACCTGAATCCACTCATTGTGCTGCTAAGGGCCTGATGACACAGATTTCATTGCTGAGTGATATTGCTTTGTAAGTAAATACCACAACTTTTTTATCCATTTTTCACTTTCTGCGATGTTGAACTTGTACTGTAAACGAGGTTCTTGTAAACAGAGCCGTTCCAAACTCTGAGGTGGCTGTGTCTTTTTGATTTTAAATTCCCTAAGCTATAGGACCATAAGTGGAAGTGCCCTAGGCTCTGTTGCTTTGTTTTTTAGATGTTTCAGGAAACACCATACACTTCTCCCGAGTTTTTGTTGGCAATTTACATCCCGGCCTTCAGCATAACAAGGCTCCCAGTTCTCCATGGCCTGTCCTGCCTTTCTGGATTTTACACTTTTTTCAGATGGCCCTTTTGACCGGGGGGAAGTGAGACTTCATTGTAGTGCAGATTTCCTTTGCAAGCTTGCTTGGTTGGCCAAAAAGGGCGTATGCGTTTTTTCCTGAATATATTCAGGAAAAAACGCATATGCCCTTTTTGGCCAAGTGCATCATTGTGGACGTTCTGCCTCTTTTCCTATGCTTTCAATGCAATTCCAGTCTACCTCCTGAAATCGGTTTCCTGCAATTCTGCCCCGCTTTCAAGTCCTCTTGGCAGCCTTACTTCAGTCTATTTTTGGACGATAGCTGTCATTTATAACTCTGCAGCTTTGTGAATTACAGTGCCCCTGAGCTCCTTTCTTCAACTCGCTTACTTGTGACCTGGCCGCAACACCACAGGATGGCTTCAGGCCCTAATCTGGTTCCGGCCCGGCATGCTGAGCCTTTGGTTAATTCCTCTTCCTGGTGGGAAATGAGAGTTAAATTTGCCCGTCCAGACACCTCCAGCTAGTCTCTCATTGGTTCTCCCTATTCCTGTTCATCTTCCGCAGAAATTGCAAACTGGGCCAAACAGGAGGTTAAAGGCGCTGACTCTCCAAGTGGGGAGAGTGTTAGTAAAGCGTCTGGAATGTTGCACCCGAGTACCAGGGGAGGAAAACTGAGACATATTTGAACACGTCTCCCGATCACATGGTTGATCATACTCTGGGTTCCACATGCATGTTTTAGCTGAAGGAAGAATACCTAAAACCTGGGTAGTTGAAACCCGTGGAATGGGTACCATGCAATATGACTTCAAAGGGTCTTCATTTGCTCACCGAACCTCTCCAATCCTATCACTGCTGCGTTTATGCCCCTGTACACATGCTTGATTCTCTTTCGGAGACATAGCAATCCCTAGGTTTTAAGATACTTACTAGTCAGGTACATTCTTAGGCGTTTAATATGCGGTGTTGAGTCCATTTCTTTGAGCAAGGAGTAGCTCTTGTCTATTCCATATTTGGCTTAAGGAACTTTATCTGTGCTCATTTCAATCTCTGGTTTTATGCAGCACCCCAACTCACCTTTACCCTTAAGCAAGCATAAGTTGGTTTTCTAAATTTGAGACCCTGTTCTGTTCTGTAATTCAGTTCCTGTGTAGCCAAGTTTACATTCCGTGTATTACTGATATCTTATGATGTTTCTTTTTCTGTGTGACTTATTTCAGTTAGAATCATCATACCTGAATCCACTCATTGTGCTGCTAAGGGCCTGATGACACAGATTTCATTGCTGAGTGATATTGCTTTGTAAGTAAATACCACAACTTTTTTATCCATTTTTCACTTTCTGCGATGTAGAACTTGTACTGTAAACGAGGTTCTTGTAAACAGAGCCGTTCCAAACTTTGGGGTGGCTGTGTCTTTTTGATTTTAAATTCCCTAAGCTATAGGACCATAAGTGGCAGTGCCCTAGGCTCTGTTGCTTTGTTTTTTAGATGTTTCAGGAAACACCATACACTTCTCCCAAGTGTCTGTTGGCAATTTACATCCCGCCCATCAGCATAACAAGGCTCCCAGTTCTCCATGGCCTGTCCTGCCTTTCTGGATTTTACACTTTTTTCAGATGGCCCTTTTGACCGGGGGGAAGTGAGACTTCATTGTAGTGCAGATTTCCTTTGCAAGCTTGCTTGGTTGGCCAAAAAGGGCGTATGCGTTTTTTCCTGAATATATTCAGGAAAAAACGCATACGCCCTTTTTGGCCAAGTGCATCATTGTGGACGTTCTGCCTCTTTTCCTATGCTTTCAATGCAATTCCAGTCTACCTCCTGAAATCGGTTTCCTGCAATTCTGCCCCGCTTTCAAGTCCTCTTGGCAGCCTTACTTCAGTGTATTTTTGGACGATAGCTGTCATTTATAACTCTGCAGGTTTGTGAATTACAGTGCCCCTGAGCTCCTTTCTTCAACTCGCTTTCTTGTGACCTGGCCGCAACACCGCAGGATGTCTTCAGGCCCTAATCTGGTTCCGGCACGGCACGCTGAGCCTTTGTTTAATTCCTCTTCCTGGTGGGAAATGAGAGTTAAATTTGCCCATCCAGACACCTCCATCTAGTCTCTCATTGGTTCTCGCTATT